>NC_142513.1:19695000-20320000 GCF_057876585.1 Rhinolophus sinicus
CGCCCAGTGGGCAGAAAAGGTCAAGGTCAAGATCACCACATGAGCCTGGGTTTTGTGTTTACTTGAAAGGGTTACCATTTGAAGCCGAAAACAAACATGTCATTGATTTTTTTAAAAAGCTGGATATTGTGGAAGATAGTATTTATATCGCTTACGGACCCAATGGGAAAGCAACTGGTGAAGGCTTCGTAGAATTCAGGAATGAGGCTGACTATAAGGCCGCTCTGTCTCGTCATAAACAATACATGGGCAATCGCTTTATTCAAGTTCATCCAATTACTAAGAAAGGTATGTTAGAAAAGATAGATATGATTAGAAAAAGACTGCAGAACTTCAGCTATGACCAGAGAGAAATGATGTTAAATCCCGAGGGGGATGTCAGCTCTACCAAAGTCTGTGCCCACATCACAAATATTCCATTCAGCATTACCAAGATGGATGTTCTTCAGTTCCTAGAAGGAATCCCAGTGGATGAAAATGCTGTACACGTTCTTGTTGATAACAATGGGCAAGGTTTAGGACAGGCATTGGTTCAGTTTAAAAATGAAGACGATGCACGTAAGTCTGAACGCTTACACCGTAAAAAACTTAATGGGAGAGAAGCTTTTGTTCATGTAGTTACTCTACAAGATATGAGAGAGATTGAAAAAAATCCCCCTGCCCAAGGAAAAAAGGGGTTAAAGATGCCTGTGCCAGGCAATCCTGCAGTTCCAGGAATGCCCAATGCTGGAATGCCCAGTGCTGGAATGCCCAATGCCGGAATGCCCAGTGCTGGAATGCCCAGTACCGGAATGCCCAATGCTGGAATGCCCAGTGCCGGAATGCCCAGTGCCGGAATGCCCAGTGTGGGAATGCCCAATGTGGGAATGCCCAATGCAGGAATGCCCAATGCGGGAATGCCGAGTGCAGGAGGTGAAGAGCATGGCTTCCTGACTGTAGGATCTAAGGAGGCCAATAATGGGCCTCCATTTAACTTTCCTGGTAATTTTGGTGGTCCGAATGCCTTTGGGCCACCACTGCCTCCTCCAGGATTAGGAGGGGGCTTTGGTGACGTTAGACCTGGTATGCCTTCAGTTGGAAATAGTGGTTTGCCTGGTCTAGGACTGGATGTGCCAGGTTTTGGAGGTGGACCAAATAATTTAAGTGGGCCAGGATTTGGAGGGGGGCCTCAGAATTTTGGAAATGGCCCTGGTAGCTTAGGTGGCCCCCCTGGCTTTGGAAGTGGCCCTCCTGGTCTTGGAAATGCTCCTGGCCATTTGAGTGGGCCACCAGCCTTTGGGCCTGGGCCTGGGCCTGGCCCAATCCACATTGGTGGTCCCCCTGGCTTTGGGTCTAGTTCTGGAAAACCAGGACCAACAGTAATTAAAGTGCAGAACATGCCCTTCACTGTGTCTATTGACGAGATTTTAGATTTCTTTTATGGCTATCAAGTGATCCCAGGCTCAGTTTGTTTAAAATACAATGAGAAAGGTATGCCCACAGGGGAAGCCATGGTGGCCTTTGAATCTCGGGATGAAGCCACAGCTGCTGTTATTGACTTAAATGACAGACCGATAGGCTCAAGGAAAGTAAAACTTGTATTAGGGTAGCTGTTCACATCAATTCTTCATAGGGTAGATCTTCATAGTGCTGTGATTAATGCATCCAGATTGTTTTCCTAGTATTTCCAGGTTAGAACCTGTGGATTGTTTCAATTGCATATAGATTGGATTCCATAACATAGAGCATTGGTTGACCGTTTACAGAAGACTCATTATCAGGATAAACATTGCTGTATGTTACCGTAAAGCTGTCTGGAAAGAACACAAAAATGATTTTTTGCATACCATTAGAGAAATGATTTACAAAACTCAAATGACGACATCAAGCTTATCAAGGAGTCTAGATTGGTTTTGTTTTATACCATATGGGATGAAGAAAACAGAAATGTCAGTAGAGCTTATTAAGGGTGCTCTTGCCAGCTGCTGAAAAATAGAAGTTGGCTATTCTTGGAATTTGGTCTAAAGCTGGACAGATTTGCTTTGTTATAGGGTCAAAGCTTTGTCTAAAGTCCTCATTTTCTTTTAAAATTGAATAAAATCTCTGTATACAGATTCACTGTATGTACCTTTATTGCTTCTCGAGGGTTCTTGCTGTATAGACAGTCCTGCTTCTGAAGTTGCTGCTTTGCCTAACTGACTCATCTGTAAATGAGCAGAACTGTTGTTGTTGTTTTTTTTAATATAAACTACACTTGGTTTGTGCTATAACCTTGAACTTTGATTTCTAATGTCATACTTAAAACTGTGGAATAAGACTTTGCCACAAAAATAAAATATGGAGTCCTCTACCTACCAGAGCCTTTTTGGTTTGACCTCTAAGTTTTAGTTCAGTTGGTTTAAAAATTGTTCATTTTGTTTGGATGGCATTGAAAACCAGAAACTGCTTTTAATAATCACTGTTTAAGTTGCTTGATTGGAAGTCCTGTCCATGAGGACTAATGTTCTGGCAATTTCATTCTGTCCCAAATTTATGTGAAATTTTGGTCTGTAACTAAACAAAGAGGGTCCATTTATAAGAAAGAGCTTTATTACATCAGGTTTTTTAAAATGAAGTTGAAATTGTTAGCTTTGGTAGCAATAGTGTTATAGAATTTTAAAAAATCCATAAGCTGGTTTGTAGATTGATATGCATTTAATCCTGTTACTTGGAGGCTTTTGGTCTAGTTGTTTGATCAGGAGCCTGTTTACAAAATTTCATACAGAGCAAAAGTACAGCTGCCAGAAGGGAGAGAATTGAGACTCCGTGCCCTTTCATACTCTTTTTGTTTTTGGCATTCAGGACACTAAGGCAGGAGGACCACATGGGTTCTGGTTGGTAAGTGTCCTTGTCATGAAAACATTTGCCTTACAACGTCCTGCCCACTGCCACAAAAGGCTCTGCTTATCGTTACTTTTTTTCTTAGTTAAAATGCTCTGAAGATGTGTCACATATTATAAACATACGGAATGGGAGATTGGTGAGATATCATGAAAAACAAATTTTGTCTTTTACATGGTCCTCTGTCTTAGTTTGAAGCATCCTCAACATTTCCTACAAATGTACTTGCAAAGGGGTCAGCCTTTTAAAAGAAATATTTCCTGTTAAAAAAAAAACAGTGCCTTTTTGGTGTTGCAAATCAGTGGAACACTGAAATACAGCGTCGTGTAATTTAGAGTTAGGAGTGGCAACAGTTTGATTTGTGTGGTAAGATTTGGAAAGCCTTTTCAGCATTACGATCTAGAGGATTGACAGTACAGGATTTTTTGTTTAGGGAAAGGATTGGTTAGACTTTCAAAAACGGCTGTGTTGTGGGTCTTTCGATAATTCATGATTACAAATTTGCTTTGACAGAACACTAGATATTACCTCCTCAACTAAAAAAGCAATATGATGTTTGTATATGCTATTCAATTTAAGTTTTCTGTTAAGTAATCATTTCTCATTCCAAGGACAGAGTGCAAAAAACTTCAGCGCTGTTTGGGAGTCTTATTTCAACTGCACATTATTTTCCCCATTGGAAAGCTGACTTTTTATTTTAGAAAAATGGGTTGTTTGAAGATGAAAGTCTTTTCTTTTTTCACAATTTATTTTGGTTATATGTTCGTACATTCTTGTTAAATATTTCATATACTTTATTGCAACTATTTTGTTATTTCCACATCTTAGGTAAATGCTGAAAAGGAAAATTTGATTTCATTGTTCATCAAATTAAATAAATTAAGAAAATAGTGGTTGTGTAGAAATTGGAGAGGACTATGTTTCATATTTGGTTGAATCACAACAGTGCTTTTCTTGTTGTGAAATGTAATTAAATGCTTTGCCCTGTGGAACTTGATTTTTGTGTATCTGAGACTTATTACACATTACATAGTGCTAACTGCTAAGCATACTGTTCATCTTGTTCTGGGCATTGGAGTTTGAGTTTTTAAAAAATTCTTGAAAATATGTTTTGTGAAACTATTCATAGCTCTTTTCCTGCAAATTTTCTCATAAGAACTAGGTTTTGGGTGATAACGAATTTACATTATTTGCTTCTTTGCTTTGTATGGTATGAAGGATTTGTAAAGCTTTGCTCAAAGTTGTGTGCATCTGTAAACACTATCATATTTTCAATTTCATGTGTAAACTTGATTGTCTACTTTCGTGACTGACATGAATAGAAGAGAATCTTTTCCATTAGGTTTTATTTTTCTCCCCCTCCCTGCTGAAGGTTTGGTTTTTTTTTAGTTTAAAGGATTAGAGAAATCTACAAAATGTATTTTCTAAGTAAGCAAAGTTGTAAACTTTTTCTGAATTTTAGTGAAACATTTAGTTCACAAGCAAAATTTGGAAGTATGTCCTGTGTTTACACTGTGGTTTGGATGTACGATTATTAGTGGCTTCTTTTTTTTTTTTAATGCAACACTGTTACGTGAAATGTAGTTGCTAGATTTGTTCTCCAAGTTGTCAAAACAATGACAGTGAAAATTCCATTAGGAAACTTTATTCAAAATTTCAGAGAGTAATATTCAGTGTAATTAGGTTGGTCTTTACCCACTGGATGAAAATTTAGGGCTGTGTCTGGAAGTAAGCAAACAGACACTTTGGGTGGAAATACCTTGGATAAAAATAAGGATTCATGAAAGCCTTAATCAAACTCATAGTCCCTTTTGTTGGATTTTGTCATTGTTTATTGGTGTGGGTCAAGTATTTAAAAATAAATCCACTCGTCAATTTCAAGAACACTTAAAAAATGAGTAAAGAAAATGTAAAATTGCTGCTAGTCAAATCTGGAAAGAATTTCTGGCAATGATCACTTAAAATTATTTCCCACTCTTACAAAATTACATTTAAATTGTCTTACTGGCAGTTCTACAGTAGTCCAAACTTTAGAAACCAAACACAATAAAATAATTCATTGCCATTATGGCCAAAAATTGCCAGCAAATACTGCCTTGGCATCATTTAGCAGAGGTTTTTGTTTATAAAGGTGAAGTCTTGGATACTGTTCAATAAACTTGTCACAAAAGAAAACAGGCTGATGCTTTTAATACTTTAATTGCATAAGAGTACTGACCTATACCGTCAGGTATTTCTTTTTTAAACTCCTGAAAATATTTTGTGCTTTGGAAAGGTGGATTTGGTGATCTTGGAGGTAACGATTGTTGCTTATCCTTGCCCACTAATGCTGAAGTGTGGAAAGAAGAGGATACCTGGAGCGGCAGGGGAAGGAAACTTGATTCTAGGTCAAATCTGCGGTATTCACCCTTTAAAACTTTTATTATATGTGTTTTGCTAGCAAGCCACTTCATTATGTGGACTCAGAAAGCACCAGAAATCAAGTGCTCCTTTTCCCAGGATTCTTAAAGGGGACAGTGAATTGTCTTTTTTAAAAAAATGATTACTTTAGAAAATGGGAAAAACCTTCAGGATACATTGTCAATTGCACATACCTCTAGAGCTTTTCCTTTTTTTGTGTACTTGTTTTTGCATTAGTATGTAAGGTATTTGAGGTGGGGAAGAGGGAAAAGGAATCAAAAATATTCCCGCTTTCTGACAATGTTGCTCTGTTTATGTGCCTACCACATTTGTTCATTTTCTGCTGAAAAAATTAGCAAATGAAAAGTTTCCATAAACTCCATAGAGTCCTTTAAAAATATATCAGGATTGGAGTTACAGAGAAATTAGTGGGCTATTCCTTTTAACCCTAACCAAAGCTCTTGAAAAATATTTATGACTTTGTATCATTAAAGAGTTTTAGCCTGTATTTGAGTTTGAATACCAAACTTGTATTAGAGTGGTTTAGACTGGACATACTAAGTTCCTGTTTTAAAATTATGAAGGTTTGACTAAGCATTTGAAAAATGATGGAGTGAAATCAGCTGCCTACAGAGATCCAGAATGGCCTTTACCATCTTAAGGGGATGGACGGTGTGCTACTAAGTCCTTATTTTTGCTCAGGAGAGATCACTCCTATAATTCATTGTTGTCTGCTTTCCAGTGTTTTACAGCAAGAAATAGTTTTTTCAGTTATGTGCATCACCACCATTCTTCTTACTCCTGAAAAGTAGAGCTTTTTGGGATATGTAGAATCCAAACTTACGGCTGTCCAATTAAAAAATTGCTTGATTTTAGTTTCATCTTTTTAACATATAATCTGATAGATCACATTGACTTACTGTAAAATGTTCTGGTGGTGGCACAATTCTCTGCTGTAATGACTTTTCTGGGAAAACCCTTCTGTTCAACAACATAAGCAAGTTCAACTCTTCCTGTTATGTAAATGTTAATTCTTTACCATGCTGTTCCTGAATTTATTCTTGGTGCCTTGAGCTACTTTATGCCAGAGGACTCATAAGCATCCTTTTCTGGATCGACATAACTAGCAACAAGCAACTAAGGTGGCACTGCTTTTCTGCATATTGCTCACTAAAGAGTCCAGAAGGGCAAAAAAGCCACCTGATGCAAGCAATCCAGCCCCAAGGACAGAAGGGCAGCACTCTAAAAATCTGGGGGTAAGAAATAGTGCTAGCGGAAATCTCACTTGTTATATTCCTTAAATTTTGTCAAGAGGCCTGGGGATTTCCCCCCACTGAAAATGTTGACAGCTCAGAGAGACTAAGCAAACACAAGTTGTAGAGAATTGGTGAAATGGCACAGCAGAGGATCGGGGGTGGCACCCCAGGAGCTGTGCTGGACATCTGGACTCTGACTTGAGTAACTTAATAGTTTCAAGTCATTTTTCCTCATCCACTGACGGCTTGCCATTTCATGTTGAGAGAAGGTGACTATTTGGGGAAAACAGAGCCATGACCAGCAAGAGAACATAATTCAATATGCAGTCAAAGATGCTGAATAAATGTAGCACATCCCAGGAGCGAGCTATCCAGTATTAAAACGGCTACCCCTGGGTGTTTCCTTCCCTTGATTCTGATGTTGCCAGTTTTCCCTTTTACTTACTTAAATAGTAAATCTGCCAGTAACTTAGAAAATACATCTGCTATGAGTTTTCCATAGACCGAAGCTCCCTCACTGCTCTCTCTGTAGCCCTAACTTCTTAATTGGGGTGAGGGGGCCATGAGTTCACTCACCGCTCTTGATTAGTGAATAAGATTTGTCACTTAGGCATTTGTGTTATATATCAAATGTAACAAGCACAGTGTGCTAACACAAGTCACCTGTTAGTCCTCACAGTGTGGGAAAAGCTTAAGGGTAAAGAAATTTAGCTATGTATGGTGTCTTAAGTCATACCAGCTGGTGCTGTTGTTGATTTTCTCATTTTCCTTTTTTTCCACTTGGAAGTGAGTTACACTCCACTACACTGCCCCACACATTGGGTTGCAATACAGAGAGGGTCCTGTCGTTTACATAACTCCCTTCTGTGGTGTGGGCCTATGGCACCGACAGGGTCTCTGTCTGCTATGGAGGTAGCTAAAGTGGGAAAGCGAATGCACCTCTTTCTACTGTAGATACTGCCAGTTACCTTTGCTCCTATGACCATTTAATTGACAGGTCAAATTGGATACATCTGCCTCCAAGCTTTTAAGATAATTTCTCATGGATACATGGCTTAGCCATAGCTGTAACCCTTGCTGACTAAATTTTTTGACTGTTGTGCACCCAGTACTCCCATGCTGTGGTGGAAAAGGAAGCAAAATAAGATGCCTATTCTTCAAGACTTTAGAGTCTTAAATTACACAAGCAAGTGTGTGGTTTTGCTTGTTAAACACACAAGGTACACTTGTGTCCCACAGGAATGGAGTAAAGGGTTTCCTGGACACTTGCTAACTGGTCAGACAGAAACAAGTGTAATGGAGGCCTTGTGTGTTACGTGAGGGAAGGCTTCATATCTAACCAAGGTTCTTGGGGACGCACTATGTTAGTAAAATGAAATCATTGAGGGAACACAGTGGCACTGTCTAAAATGGTGCTTATTCTAGAAGTTCTTAAAGCCACCCCATATAACCAACAGTATAGCCTGAGGTTCCCAGAGCCTGAGTGGCATGACAGCTGAAGGGTCAGTAGGGCAGGCAGGCAAGGGCTGGTTCCAGGGGTGTCCTGGCCTAGCAGAGGGATGGAATGTTTCATCTTTTTAATCTTTTAACTAGCTGCCAAATACCACTTCATATAAATGCTCTAAGACATAAATACTCCAGAATCAAGTGAATTTCCCCATCAATTTTACTACTTACATGCATAGTTGACTACCTGAAATTCATTCCTTTCTAGTTTTGGATCAATTTGATACAGAGCTTTAGCTTTTCGGTATGAAATGTCAACCTCTTGGTCCTTGTTCTAGGCCAGCAGTTGTCCAATAGAATCTTCTCAATTGGAAATGTTCGTACATGCACTAATAACGATAATTATTGGTCATGATAGCTACTATTAAGTACTACAAGTGAGATTAACTTTAATAATAAATTTTATTTAACCCAGTAGATCCGGAATATTAACTATTTCAACGTATACTTTAAAATTATTGAGATAGTTTATGTTCTTTTTTTGTACTAAGTTTTCAAAATACAATGTGTATTTTACAGGACATTGTGATTTGAACTAAGCATATTGCAAGTGTTCAACAGCCAGATGTCGCTAGGAGCTATCCTTTTGGACAGCACAGGTTTATATTTAAAGAGTTCCCTGTAATTTCTTTTATTTCTGCTGCCTCTTTCAGCTGTTTCTTTAGAGTATTGGAATTTTGTTGCATTCCTCCTAATCTTTCCCCCCTCCGGCTGTGTTTGCAGTGTTTTTTTTGGAGAACTTGTCTCAATTACCTTTATCACAGGCTACACTGGAGGTTAACTAGGTGAGAGTTTTACATTGTAACGTTATTAATCCTGAACTAGAAGCCGCAGAACTAGAATCTCTTCCCCCGCCACTCCCCATCCACAATGGCAAGTGGGCAAATGAGTGTGTTCACAGTGCAGTTTTCCTGTTGTCGAAATCCTCCCTTTTTATTTCTCAGCTTCCCTAACCTACAAATTCTGAAGAGCAACCTATCTTAAGATCTCCCATGTATCCCAAGTAAATGTATTCCAGTGAGGGGGCTGGCATTTTGAACAATAGGTAGGTTTCTTTTCCAAGGGCTCTGGTCTGTAGCTTTTGTTCATTCACTCAGCTCTTTTTGTGTCATAGGTCACCTTGCACACTGGAGGTGCACAAGTTCTTGCTCTGGAGATAGATGCTCAGGAAGGTGGTCCAGCATTGTTGTCTTAGACACTGCAGGCAACAGAGAAGCAGGGGTCTCATTCAAAGAAGGGAGATTAAAAGAATGTAGATCCCAGCAGAGCAGGATGGGGGCAGAATTGGCTGCTCAGTAGATGTTCTTTGACATTTTTGGTATAAATCACATTTTCCTGAGGCGATTTCTACTACTTTATTTGCAATATTCGTGCTTGTTACTTAAAGCCTGTTCTTTGATAAAGTCCTATAAATGTGGAGTCCGTTCCTGCCCTGGCAGTCAAATAGGGAGAGCGTGTGCTGGATGCAGAAGTATTTTCCATCTGTGTGTGAGGCCAGTTAGTACAGGTCAGGACAAGAGGCCACATGAGCCTCACCGTTTCAGTGGCCAGATGGACTTTAGATCAGACTGGATTACAAGGTGTGAGCTGTTGCTGAAATGGGTGGATATAGAAATCATTCTCAGGGAATCAGGTTGTGGTTCGTCTATTATCGTGTGTCCCAGGACTGGTCATTTCCTTTGGCCTCATTGTTCTCCAAAATGGGATTAAACTAGATCATATATCTAGTTTTAAGCTTCTGTGATTCTGTGAACCCGTTCTATTTCTGGAAATCTGTAGTGAATTTGAACCTTAAACTATAGAGAGAGAGGCTGGTGGAACTCAAATTGTGGTGTCACTACTGCTCTGCTGCTGTTTCTGAGTGTGATAACAGTCCCGCACTGTAGCTTGAAAAAGGTCTTCCTTTCCTCTTTTGGTGGCTGTCCCTTTTCTGCCTGTTAGGTCCTCTGGAGCAGGTAGACCAGAGGCATTCCTCCTGGGTGTCCCATGAACTGACAAGTAGATAATGATACCGCAAAAGGATCCATTTACGCGCATCAAAAAGCATAGCAGTTAACACATTGGGCGCTTACTCTGTCAGGCAGGAAGCACTTTCCATGGTTGGCCTCATTTAATCTTCACAATAACCCTGTAAAGTTGATGGTATTATTATTATTATTATTATTATTTTAGTATCATCATCCCCACTTCACAGATGGGGAAAGAGTAACAAAGTAACTTGCCCTTGGTCTCATTGATGGTAAGGGGTGCACAGAGATCATTCAGTCACTGGCCGCCTGCATGACTCCAGAGCCAGAGCCCTCCCTCCCTCATCTGTTCCCTGCCGCTCCCTGACTTTGGGGGCAGATGTAGGAGACTACTGACTGGCAGCATTTATTCTGTCATGTGTCTCCAGCCTTGCTCTCGTGCTCCAATGTTTATTTTGAAGTAGGCAGGTGGAGGCTTTGTATAAGCACGTTCAGAGTCATAGGGCAGAGAGAAACCAGTACAGCCCTGCCTTGCTTGAAGGCCACGTGTTCCTCTTTGGTTTGCATCCTTCCGCATATCCAGTTCTCTCAAGCTAGATTTTCTTTGAAGAGATGGACACAAGTTGGAAAGTCTTTTGGGGACACTGGAGTTGGATCCATGGCTTCCATACTTTTTTGACCTTCACAGAATATAACAGGATGGGAAACTGACAGTTTATATTGTATTTTCCCACTTCTCAATTTTTGTGTGAATGCACTTTTAAGTTTTATAATACTGCCAAATACTGTGTGGCAGCTGGACTTCTTAGTTTATGTGGATCTAAACCCAATTATTACTTAAAATTATAGTTCATAAACAGTATCAATAGCCATTAGTCATATGTATGAATAAAGAATGTAGTTTTATAGTAAGGATTTGCATATTTGGTTCAGTTTGTGACCTCTGAGGGTACTGATTTATATTTGGGTAATCCCTGAGTTATAGAGGGAGAAGCAGGAGTGAAAACAACTTGTCTACCTTCTCAACGTCCCTTGAGGCAGAGAAGGAAAGAAAGAAGAGTGGTGGTGATGGGAGTAGTTTGTCTTTTCAATCTTATGGGAAAAGACTATTCCACGGGTGGTGTTCCACCCATTGGGAGCCTGTGGAGAATTTCCTGATTGGCTTTCAAGACTTGATCCAGCATCTGAGCTGCTCCAGCAAGCAAAGGTAGGCAACAGGAGTATACGTGTGGCTTTGGTTTGTTGAAGGAATGATCCTGCCACCCAGACATGCTGCTTGATTCCTCCTCGCAGCCTAGAAATGGGTTGGAAGGCTGATGCCTCCTTTCCTTGTTAGGCTTTTGGGACTAGAAGAGGGCAGTGTTAACTCCTGAGCGTGAAGGACTGATAAGTTTCAGCTCAGCTGGCATTGAATTGGATCCAAATGGATCCAGGAGAAAAGATCTGTTCTTGGATTTATGAACAGCCGAGTTAGAATCTCCCAAGGCAGGGGAGGGGTTGCCAATAGAAAATGAAGGGCAGGTTGCTCCCTGTGGGCAGGGAGTGGGGTTCCCTGTCAACAGCGGTGTGCTGGTAAACTAGCTAGCTAGGGGAAGGGAAGCCCTGATTTTCACCATTTGCCCAATTTCTGTGGTGTAAAACTTACCAAGGCTACCCGCTTAGAAAATTGCTGAATATTTAACAGCCATCTCTTGCAAACCATACAAGTCTTTAGCACACTGCTGCAAGCCTCCCTCGGGTGTTTTGAATTCCCATTATGTGCTCAGGTCGGTACTGTGTGACATGGGAGACAGTGTTTGCTCTAAAGAGGTTTGTTATTTCATTGACAGGCAAGGAGCCGGAAATACTGTCAAAATATAACTGATTGAGTATAGTAGTCCACAGTGAGACGTTGAGTGCTGGAGAGATCATGAAAAGAGGAACATACTGTGTTTCCCCGAAAATAAGACCTAGCCGGACAATCAACTCTAAGGCGTCTTTTGGAGCAAAAATTCATGTAAGACCTGGTCTTATTTTACTGTAATATAAGACTGGGTCTTATAATATAATATAACATATAAGACCGGGTCTTATATTAATTTTTGCTCCAAAAGATGCATTAGAGCTCATTGTCCATCTAGGTCTTATTTTCGAGGCAACAGGGTAGGAGAGCTAGACACGAAGGATAATAATAATAGCTAACACTCGTAGTAATAGTACCAGAGTCTGTACTAAGCACCTTGCTTGCATTATATAAATCTTCAGAAATAGATAATAGCTCCCACTTTACGCCCAAGTTGCATAGGTAAGACATCACTCTGGTAGGTGTGTAGCAATACCTCATTGTGGCTAGGAAGGAGTAAGGCCAGTGTTTGGAGTCTGGACACTTCATTGCAGAACCCATACTCTTGCCCACTACATCACATTACTATTGAATATAGGAAGGAAGGTTCTTACAGGAGAGAAGAAGGGTATAACTGCAGTCTGAAGTTCTAGAGTAGGTAGGAATCAGAATACTTGAGTTCTAGTCATTTTCCTTAACCATGTATGTGGCCTTAGCCAAATCACAGCTTCCCTCTCCACCTTAAATTGAAGGACTTAGATTAGATGATCCCTCAGTTCCTTTTTCTGACATTTTGTGAATTTAAGTTATAAAAATGAGAATGAGTATGGCTTCTTGAAGAAACAGTAGGACTCAGTGCCGTGTCAGGGTATGGGGCTTGGAAAGCATTAAGGTTGATGGGGGTAAGCAGAGGGAAAGCAACCTGCAGGGCGGGGTGGAAGGTAATGCGACTCCGAGTGGTAGAAAGCAGAGGCAGAAAAGGTTAGTGCTATATTCGTATGTTCAGTTGTTTCCATTTGCAATTCCTGACTAGCACCCAAATGAAAGTTGGGGGTCTTGGGGGCACACAGAGAGATAGCAAGCTAGTCTTTGTGTTAGGTTTTCTTCCAAAGCTCACTTCTCCCTTGATGGCTGCAGCAGCAGGCAAAGGCCTGATGTGCGTCATTTCTGAGGATCCTTGGGTTATCACTCCTTTCCTAGCATTAATTCAGCAAGATACTTTATAAAGCACCTGATGTGTGAATGGGAGCAAGTCAGACCTGGTCCCTCCCCTTGTGGAATGTGTAGTCTAGTAGGGGAAATAGGTAGTAAGAAAGTTAATAAACAAGTTACACATTTTCATAGGTGTGTGAGAGCTGGGTTTTGTTGGGGTAGAGTCGAACATCTCGACTTCACATAGACAACAGATCGGAGGAGACAAGGTGGAAATGGGGAGACCCGTTAGGAGACTATTATGACATCCAGACAAGAGATGCTGGTTCAGAGGAGAGGGCACAAGACCTGGCGAGTATTAGCCAGACCTGAGGAAATGAGAAGATTTCTGAGACTTCTCTTTTATTGGCTCACTTAAATGTGATAATACGGTTTTATAAAATTCAGTCCTATAAAGGAGGCTGAGAGTCCCTTGAGATGAGCAATACTGGCACTAGATGAAAAGTTAAATAAGTCTGGTTTAAAGTATAGCTGTTCAAGGGATATCGGACAGAAGAGTGACTTGAACTCGGGGTTTTAATTGTAGAAGATTTCCAACTAGAGGTAGGCTTGGAGGTAGATTGTAAAGGAGATAAACAGGATTTGGGAGAGATCAATAATCCCATGCATTCGATAATTTTAAGGGCGTATGACTCAAAGGACAGAAAACTGCACATTGTGAAAATTATAGAGTGGGAGGCTCTAATCTCTCAGAATGGAATCCAGCCCCATATGCTACTGAGGCACACATGGGCCTTACAGCATTCCAGTTGAGGTTCTAGTCCGGTCGGAGAAGAAACTGAAAAAGGGTAGAATAGGACTAGCTATGGAGACAGTGGTGGAAATGGTAATAGGAAAGGATAGTAGAAATGAAAATGGTAATAGAAAAGAATGCTCTGGTCTATCAGAAATTGAGGCCTAGCACAGGAGGAAGCTCCTGGCCCACATAAGTGTTTGGCTCAGACCAACAGCCTCTCACTCTGGGATCTTTGAGAGAAGTTACAGAGTGAGGGGAGAGGCAGTGGCTCCCATTGTTGCCTGTAATGTCACCACCACGGATAATTACTGACAATGCTTTTATAGTTTACAACAAAAGTCTATCGAGGATAAACCTATAGTTCTCCGTTTGAATTTTCCCCCAATATTTTATTATAAAACCTTAAACATACAGACAAGTTGAAAAAATTGTACAATGAATACCCATATAGCCACGATTTAGATTCTACAATTTGAGTTTTTCCTATGTTTTGTTACGTATTTATCCATTCAACACACCATTTTATTTTTTGGTGCATTTCAAAGAAATGTGCAAGCATCAGCACACCTCACCCATAAACATTTCAACATGCCTTGAGTTCAGTATATGTTTATGGGGGTTTGGGGGGAGGCGGTGAAATTCACATACAATACAATGTGTACACCTTAAGTGTACCATTACATAAAAATCACAAGTGCACCTGTGGCTCGCTGCTGTGCCTATCAAGATAAAGAACTTTTCCATTTGCCCAGAGTTTTCTCCTGCCTCTTCTCAGTTAACACCTGCCCCTCCCCGGCAGGACAGGGAAAGAACAACCACTATTCTGAATTTTTTCACCATATATTAGTTTTGCCTGTTCTAAAACTTTATTAAGTGTAATCTGTGTATTTATGCTTCAGATTCATCCATGTTGCAGATAATAGCTCGTCTCTTTGTTGCTGAGTAGATTTCTATTACATATATAAACGTATTATGGTTTGTTTATCCATTCTCAGATTGATGGACACCTGGGCCGTTTCAAATTTTTGGCTATTGTGAATAAAGCTGCTATGAACATTCGTGTGCAAATATTTTTGTGGACATAATGTTTTCATTTTGTTTGGATACAAATCTAGGAGTGGAATTGCTCTTGGACTAGGTGTGTGTTTGGTTTTCTAATAAGCTGCCAGACTTCCCAAAGTGGTACATGCTTTCAATAACAACATGTGAGAGTTCCATGTCCTTGGCATTGTTGGATTTTTAACTTTTCACCGTGGTGGTGGGTATGTAATAGCATCTCATTGTGGTTTTCATTTGCATTTCCCTGATGACTTCAGTGTGCTGATCACTTCTTCCTTTGCTTATTTCCAATTCATCTGATAACTTTTCGTCCATTTTAATTGACTGCTATTTAATATTGAGTTTCAGGAGTCCTGCATTTAAATTATAAAGCTCAGTTGTACAAGATCAGGATAGGAAAGATTTACTGCTGGACACTAGTTTAAATGGAAAAGGCCTGAAGGTTTGAGTTGAGCAAAAGCACATTTTCCGTTTATTCAGCAAATGGTTATGAGTACCAGCTATGTACTAAGCACTACCATGTTTCCCTGAAAAGAAGACCTAGCCAGAACATCAGCTCTAATGCGTCTTTTGGAGCAAAAATTAATGGAAGACCCAGTATTATATATTACATTATATTTATTATATTGTATACCCAGTCTTACATTAAAATAAGACCGGGTCTTATATTAATTTTTGCTCCAAAAGATGCATTAAAGCTGATGGTCCGGCTAAGCTTATTTTTGGGGAAACACGGTAGTATTAGGGATACAGAAGTAATACCCAGCCCTAGTTCCAAGGAGCCTATACATAGATTACGAGGGTAGACAGACAAAAGTAAAAAGTCTGATGTAATGGTTTCGTCATTAAGTCACTAAATATTTACCGAGTACCCACTATGGGGTAGTAGGTACTAGAGATACGAGGTAGGTGAACCAGACATGGTTCCTCCTCTAATACAGCTTATTTTCTGCAGTGTCTATGGGGGAAGATGGCATAGAGGCCCTGAGATGGAGAATGCGATTGATGTGTGTATGTGGATCAGAAATGAAACCTGGCTGGAACATACTGTGTGACTAGATGATTAGTTGGCAAGGGTCTGGTCTTGCAGGGCCTTGTAGACCATTGTAAGAACTTTGGATTTTATTTTGAGTTTAAGGAAGCCATTCCAGAGTTTTAAGCAGAAAAATGGTATGATCTGGTTTCTGTTTGCTAATGAACACAAGAGGAGAGGAAGGGAGGAAGGGAGGGGGAGAGAGACAGAGACACTGATGATTTCGGAAACCATTGCGGTCGTTCAGAGGAATCAGCACGTATGTATGTTTGAGGAACCAGAAATAACTGGATGACTGGTTGGGTGGGTGGTGGAATGGCAGGAGGTGGAGCAGATTGGGAAGGGCTTTGAAGGTTGAATTAGAGAAACCGGATCACCATATTATACAATTATTGAATTCTTTGTAGATGTGCCCTCTGGCACTGCTGGGGAGTTTGGCTCTGAACCTAAGGGCTATGGACAACTATACAGAGCTTCCAGTTAGGGTCGAGACTGGAAGCTGGCATCAAGGATGGCAGGGGAGGCAGTGCTAAGGAGGGTAAACCAGGGAGGAGGCAAGAGACAGGCCTGAAGTTAGGTCTTGACTAGAGGTAGAGGCTTTAGGCTTAGAATGAATGGTCCAGAGGACTTCAGGTATCGATTGAGGGAAAAAGCTAATAAGGCCCTTTAAAAAAATAAAAAGCAGTGTAAAATACTGAAATAATACAGGAGTGTATAGAGTATGTAGAAATCTTACTTTCACCCCATTCCTCTGAGTTGTACATAAAAGTTGCATTTATTTGGTGTGTCTTCCATTTTTCCAAGTATGTGTATTTATTTTGTGTATATATTCCATTCTACTGTATACACACATACAATCGAAGTTTAAAATGGAGTCAGGCTCTTCTTACCATTTTTTGCAACTTTGTTTTTTCTTATAGCAATTTAATATAGTACTGCCTTAATTATTTTGTTTGAATGTTCCATAATTCAGCCGCCACCTAGCTGATAGACCTTGAAGGTATCTCAGGTTTTTCGCTGTTCTCAGCAGTAATGAAATGAGTGAGGGGTCTGAGGATAATTTGTCTCTGTACTGTGCAAACACTGGAGACCATGTGAGGTGAGAAGCAGGAGTCAGGTTGTGATTTGGGGGAAGTTGTGGTCCTGCTCCGTCAAGAGTATGTGTTCTGCTCTGGATCCGTCCTGGGGGAACCTCCACAGGGATGATCAGGCTGGTCAGAAGTCTCCAAGCCACACTCCTGGGGCAACATTCAAAAGAACTGAGACTGTCCCTCCAGATGTTAGCTGGGGGTTTCACTGCTTCCAGGTGTTAGATGGGTTGCAGAGGGAAATAAGGCTCTCCTGTTGAACTTTAGACTGGGGAGGAAGTAGGACTAATGTGGAGAAGTGAGACTGCAATAGACTTGGGTTAGTTTGGGTATGATTTTATGGAGCAGGACTTTCTGACGAATGGATGGATTGCAAGAATGGTGGGTTTTCTGTCGTTGGATGCATTCCAGCAGAGGCTGAAGTGCCACGGAGGGGCAGCATGGCAGGCAAGTGGAACTCTAAGAATCATTCCAACTTTGGTGGATAGCATTCCAAATGGAGACCATGCAACACCAAGGTGGGAATGGCACTGACTCAGCGGGGTCGGAGGGAGGACTGACTGTGGGTCAGTGGAGGGACAGCCGGGGCTGGAGGCATCCTGGGATACAGTCATGGAAGCCTGGAGTGTTGTGTGAGGTGGGGTGAGAGACCTGAGCTCGTTTGCACTCCTGATGCACATGGCGTGCAGGGGTATGGGTTGAGGGGACACAGGGATAGTGGGATAACTGAGGATAATTGTTATGGTGACCAGGAGGAGGCATTACATGGGAGTCACGGTGATCGGTGATGATAGTGTTTCCAGAAGAGGAAATGGATGAATTGGAGAAGATTGATGCTGCTTGATTGCCAGCCAGTTTGGAGATGGCTGGCCTGGGAGCTAAGGCTGGAGGTGGCCTTTTGGATTTCATTCAGCAAATATTTATTGTGTAGGTGCATTGGATAGAGCAATGAACAGAACAAATATTCCTTTTGTCATGGAGTTTACATTCTACTAGGGAAACAAATGATATATATATTATAGAGTGAGAAATGCTAAAGAATAAAAGGAGGAAAGGGGTGTGTGGTGAGTCAGTGGTAGTTGGGTTAAATTTAGAGTGGCTAGAAAAAGAGAGTCTTTCCTTCATAATGGAGACGATGATTTGAATAAAGACCCGGAGAGACTGACAGAATAGCAAGCCACATGGATAATATGAAGGAAGAACGTTCCACGCATTGAGGTAGAAACAAGCTTCTTTGAGGAATGACAAAACAAGCAAAATGGACTTGTGTGGCCAGAATGTAGTGAGCAAGAGAGAAGGTATTAGGAGATCACCTTAGAGAGATCTAGATCTTTTTACGACCTTGTAGGTTCTGACAGAGCTGGACTTTTTTCCTAAGCAATGGGAAATCATTAGAGGGTTTGGCAGAGGTGTGACATGACCTGACTGTTTTACAGGATCAGCCTGTTTGCTGTATTGAGAATAGCCTGTTGGTGAGGATGGAGGATTGGAGGCGGGGATGGTGTAGGATAAGGGAGACCCGTTAAAGAGGCTGAGGCGATAAGCCTGGTGAGAAGCGGTGATGGCTTGGACGGGGTAGTGGCAGTGAGAATAGTGAGTTGGATGAGAGACTCGGAGAATCAGCAGGGGGATCATAACTCCGCCTAAAGACGTGGGGCCCCAGAGTTAGTGGGACATGATTGGAGGAAGAGACTTTTTGGGGAGCAGTTTCTGGATCATGGTTGTGTTTCGGGCAATGTCAGGACTGGAACTTGGATTAGGGTCTGACCTGGGCGGCCATTAAGGGAATCAGAGGGAGAGTCATTGGTCTCTGAGAAGATCGGGGCTGGAGTCCGGGTCTGGGGAGCATTATTAGGATGAGGACCAGTTTTAGCGTGAGGACTAGTTTGGGGTTGAGGTTGTTGATGGAGACCAGTTCACTTTTTCCGCATCTTCACATCATACTCGGACCGGGGTTGGTTGTAACCACCACCTCCTGTCCCACTGAGCTCACCCACAGGGATTGGAGGAGCACGGAGGCTCTAGGGACGTACCTTCCTTGGGCATCATGGGGGTGGGCAGCCCCACCTGGGTGAAGCCTGCTGGCATTCCCAAACTGGGACATAGAGTCAGGGAAGAGTGAAGTGCCCTCGGTGCTTGACTCCGGTCCTTTTTCCCCAGATGGCCCACTGTGTGACCTTGGTTCAGCTGTCCATTTCCTGTGACCACCTCATTGACAAGGACATCGGCTCCAAGTCTGACCCACTCTGCGTCCTTTTACAGGATGTGGGAGGGGGCACCTGGGCTGAGGTGAGAAGGACCGTGGGGTTAGGGTTGTGGAGGGAGCCTAGGACTGTTTTTGGGGTGGAGGGTGTGTGGTGTGATGCTTATTGGCCTCTGCCTACAGCTTGGCCGGACTGAGCGTGTACGGAACTGCTCGAGCCCCGAGTTCTCCAAGACTCTGCAGCTTGAGTATCACTTTGAGACGGTCCAGAAGCTCCGATTTGGCCTCTATGACATAGACAACAAGACCCCTGAGCTGGGGGATGATGACTTCCTAGGAGGGGCTGAGTGTTCCCTAGGACAGGTACGTAGGGCCAGGGATTAAAATCGTTCAGACACAGGTTTACTAAGAGCCCTGTCAGACAACCAGCCTGCCCAGAACTTGGAGGGGGGTGGTCAGGCAGGACCTAATCCTGCCTGAGATCCTCACACATATACCTGCCCCCTGCCCCCGCTCTGCCCAGATTGTGTCCAGCCAGATACTAACTCTACCCTTGATGCTGAAGCCTGGAAAACCTGCTGGGCGGGGCACCATCACGGTAAGGAAGAAGTCCGTAAGGGCGGGGTGGGGGGCTTTACATCGAGGAAGAATTCATGAGGTGACCCAGTCTCCTGCCTCCCTTACCTAGGTCTCGTCTCAGGAGCTGAAGGATAGTCGTGTAGTGACCATGGAGGTAGAGGCCAGAAACCTAGATAAGAAGGTGTGTGTAGAAGGAGACCCTGGGGTTTCAAGAATGAGGGGGACTGGAATGGTGTGTTGGGGGTCAGGCGGGGGACGGGGGTCTGGCACAGTGGTGGTTTCTTCCTAATCTGATAACAGGTCTCTGTGGTATTGACAGGACTTCCTGGGGAAATCGGATCCATTCTTGGAGTTCTTCCGCCAGGGTGATGGGAAATGGCACCTGGCATACAGATCTGAGGTGTGAGACCCCCTGGAATTGGGGGTGGGGGGTTAGGGTGGGAGAGAGTCTCCTGGGATTTGTGGCTAGCAAGGTTTGGAACACAGAGAAAAAGACTACATATGAGTAGGAAAAGGATGGCAGCTCCCCACCCACCAGGCCAGAGCTCACCGGAGATCTTGCCCTCCACCTTCAGGTAATTAAGAACAACCTGAACCCTACGTGGAAGCGCTTCTCTGTTCCCTTTCAGCACTTCTGTGGGGGAGACCCCAGCACACCCATCCAGGTGAGGAGCACGCCTCCTGAATGGGCTGAACGGGTCTGAGAGCCTGGGGAGGGATTTATTCTCACCTGCCACCTGCCTCCTGGTCTTGGTAGACACACACCTTGCCTCGCAGGTGCGGTGCTCAGACTATGACAGCGATGGTTCACATGACCTCATCGGTACCTTCCACACCAGCTTGGCCCAGCTGCAAGCAGCCCCGGTGAGTGCTGGCCCTGCTCAGCGTGCTGAGGTGGCCTAGAGGGCTGCAGCCCAGGGAGCGGAGGAGGGCTGGGCAGCTCCACTCCAGTCCTGGCTGAGGCTCCGGGAGTTTCCTACCCTAATTGTTCTTTCCTCACCAGGCTGAGTTTGAATGCATCCACCGTGAGAAACAGCAGAAAAAGAAAAGCTACAAAAACTCTGGAACTATCCGCGTCAAGATTTGCCAGGTGAGACGACAGCCCGTGTGACCCCTGAGCTCCATGGCCGCAAGCCCTTCGCCGCCCGTAACCCTGGTTTCTTTCATCTGCAGGTGGAGACAGAGTATTCGTTCTTGGACTATGTGATGGGAGGCTGTCAGATCAACTTTACTGTAAGTTGCTTTACCAGGGGCAAGAGAACAGATCTGGGGCTCAAGGAGGCTTTCAGCCAAGTTTGCCCCAAGGTCTCCCATGAATTTCCCTTGAACTTCAACCCCTCCTCCTATCCTAGGTGGGCGTGGACTTCACAGGCTCCAATGGAGACCCCTCCTCACCCGATTCCCTGCACTACCTGAGCCCAACTGGGGTCAACGAGTACCTGACGGCTCTGTGGAGTGTGGGCAGCGTGGTGCAGGACTATGACTCGTGAGTGACTTCTCTTGCCCACGCCCACTCCCTGCAGATGCTTCAGCCTCTGGGCTCCCAGTTCCCTCACGGCTCTTCCCCAACTCACTGTCCTCCCACAGGGACAAGCTGTTCCCAGCGTTTGGATTTGGGGCCGAGGTGCCCCCTGACTGGCAGGTGAGCACTCTGTTCCCCTCCTGTACTCGTGTTTTCAGTTTCAGGTTTCTAATTTGGGGGAAGCAGTGAACTTGCTGCCTGGCTCCCAGCTTTATGGATGCATCCCCTGCGGGCATGTGTACACGTGCTCAGGACTGAGTAGCTCCTATACGATGCTTGGTATATACCATATACCATGCTGCCCTTTTTCTTCGTAAAAACGTGGTCATGGGGAAGGAACCTCATTTTCATTCTTGCCCTCAGGTCTCCCATGAATTTCCCTTGAACTTCAACCCCAGTAACCCCTACTGTGCAGGTAAGTCCTCCATCCTCAATCATAAGGCAGATCTGTCCAGACCTAGAGGGCTAACCTTTGCTAGCAAGTGAGAATGGTGGTGGGGGAGCAGACACCTGACTCCAGTGCCCAGAAGACTGGATTTTAGAGCTAGGACTCCAGAGTCAAATCTTCAACCTGCCACTTACTCACCATATGACTTGTGACTTGCTTAGCTTCTGTGTGCTTGTAGGTTACAATATTGTAGGATATGGAATTTTTAAGGAGAGGATGTATGTACTGCTTGGTGTGTACTAAATGCTCTCTAAAAAATGGTAGCTATTATATTATCATTATCTCTGCCTAAAAGCTCACAGCTACTTATTTAGGCATCAGCTCTTTTTAGGGTGCTTTTTACCCCAAGTTCTTTCGTCTAGAGAAGGCCAAACCTCGTGGCTCCCTAGCCACCCCCACATGGGCAACAAGCTATAGTGGAAAACTTGACCTGAACTGAGTTTTTATTTTGACCTGAGTTCGGACTTAGAGAAAAGTTGCAAGAATTGATCTAGGGGATCAGGTCATTGGAGCTCAGGAGTCAGGGCCCCGGTGAAAGGGGCTATTTACCTTCACCCAGATTGTCCTAACATGAATGTTTTACCACGTTTGGTTTATTATTCTCACTCAAGTTCTCTCTACCCCCCACCACATATATACTTTTTTTTTTCTGAAATGTTGAGAATTATAGTGAATAAGCCCTGCCCCAAGTTTGCCTCTGTGGCCCCACCAACTTTGCACCCATCTTCATTCATGTGGCCTTTTATCCCTAAATACTTCAGTGTTGCCTAAAATCAAAGACATTCTCTTACATAACCACATTATAATCCTCAAAGTTAGGAAATTAACATTAATACAATACTATTATCCAGTCTATAGAGTTTATTCAAATTTTGCCCTTTGTCCTGACTCCTACAGCAAAAGAAAATCTTGGATCACATGTTGCATCCAGTTGTCTTATGTTCCAGAGTTCTTCGTGTCTTTCATTATATTGACATTGTTTAAGATTACAGGCCTGATAATTTGTAGGCGGTCCCTCAGTTTGGGTTTACCTAATATTTCCTCCTGATTAGATTGAGATGATGCGTTTTCGGCAGGAATACCGTGCTGCTCTTCTCAGTGTACCGTATCAGGAGGTGCACGTGACGTTGATTCATCCTATTACCAGTCTTGTTAACTTTGAACGCTTGGTTAAGGCAGTCTGTCAGGTTTCTCCACTGTGCAAGTACAGGTTTTCTCTTTGTAATTAGGAAGTGTCTTTAGGGAAGATACTGTGAGGCTATACCAATGTGTAAGTGCTCATTGTCTTTTACCCTCTAATTTTAGCATCCGTCGATGATCCTTGCCTGAATCCGTTATCTCTATGATTGTCAAATGATTTTGTAATTCCTTCTGCATTTATTAAGGAAGAGTTTTCCCTTCTCTCCCATTATTTAATATGTCTGTGGATTCTTGTTTTATTAAATGTATTGTAGGTCATTATCTTACAGAGTGGGTTATAATCTGATGCTCAACTGTCCTAGATTTTTCAGGGTGTCCCCCTAATCTGGGTTTTAATTCAAGCTGTGATTTAGGGCAAGTGTCTTTGGCTTTAATTTCCTCATCTGTATGATAAGTTTAAGCACCTTGGGTTATAGGGATGATGGAATGAAATGCACCCAGGTTCCCAAATCTCCTTGGCCAGGATGGGGTGATGTCAGGAGTGGCTCAACCCTGAGAGGCCCAGTGTTTTACAGTGGTTTTGTCCTTCTTCTCTAGGCATCCAGGGAATTGTGGATGCCTACCGCCAGGCCCTGCCCCAAGTTCGCCTGTATGGCCCCACCAATTTTGCACCCATCATCAACCATGTGGCCAGGTTTGCAGCCCAGGCTGCACATCAGAGGACTGCCTCGGTGAGGTCATGGGACGTAGTGGTGGTAGGGGGTGGTCGCAGTCAGGGGCTCCCTTGAGGGTTATGTAACAAGGGACTTGTCAGTGTGGGAATGTGTGGCTGGGGTGTGTAGAGGGTCTGCCTCAGTATATGAATGGGTTCGCCCCCAGCAATACTTCGTGCTGTTGCTGCTGACCGACGGTGCTGTGACAGATGTGGAGGCCACACGTGAGGCTGTGGTTCGTGCCTCCCACCTGCCCATGTCACTGATCATCGTGGGTGTGGGCGGTGCTGACTTCGACGCCATGGAGCAGCTGGACGCTGATGGTGGACCCCTGCGTACACGGTCCGGGGAGGGAGCTGCCCGTGACATAGTGCAGTTTGTGCCCTACCGCCGCTTCCAGAATGTGAGTCGGGGCACGCATGGGGGCGTTTACCCTTCCACCTCTCCTGATGTGGGAGGGATACTCACCCTTTCATCTAAGTCTGGGGCAGGGTTGGGTGTTGGGTTTTATATCCCTTCTTGGGTATAAAATGTAGGCCTCGGCGGGCTGGTGTGGCCCCCACTGACCTTGCCCCTCTTCTCCTGGCAGGCTCCTCGGGAGGCATTAGCACAGACGGTGCTCGCAGAAATACCCATGCAGCTGGTCTCCTACTTCAAGGCCCAAGGTTGGGCCCCATTGAAGCCGCTTCCAGTCCCAGCCAAGGGCCCTGCACAGGCTCCGCAGGCCTAGATTCCCCTGGAGGGTCGCTTGTGGCCGGTCCTCTGCCCTGTGTCCCCAAGGTCTGCACGCACAGCGCCCACCCCTGCACACACACCCCAGTGCTCGCACTTTATATTTTATACTTTTTGCTGGCATTTTATATTTTATACTTTTATACTTGCTCCTGCTATTGCTTGATCCCACCTGCTTGCCCCTGGAGCCCCTCATTCAATAAAGATCAGTGATGACCACTGCTTTGCCACCCAGCACTCTGTGTGTATTGGGGTGGGAATCTGTTAGCCATGTTTACTTCACTCTGAGCCTATTCGTTGACCTCAGGGTTTGCTGAATGAAAGATGCTCCTGACAGAATAGCTGCATTCAAAGATATTGGGTATTCCTGGCCATATATCTGGAAACACAGACTCTATTTTTTTAAAATACAAAGATTGAATGTAAGTCAGACACCCAGCCTACCCTGAGCTGAGCTGGGAACGCAGGACAATGTGGAAAGTGCTAGGGGAGGGATGAATTTTAAGACGGAGCAAGGGCTATGCTAGACTTCCTGGGGAAGGAGCAGTGGTAGTTCTAGTCTAAAAATAGGCAACAAGTTTGAATTGTTTAACAGCTTTTTTTTTTTTTTTTACTAGAAAATTATTATGTACATCCATTGTAAAAGAAATAAAATACTGGAAAAATACCACCTAAACTCCCATGTCCCAATAAAACATTTGGTGCATATTTTTTAGTCCTTTATCCATAGTATTTATAGTCTATACATGTTTTTTATTTTATAAAAATGGGATCATATTATACATACTATTTTAGCATGCTTTAAAATAGATAATGGAACAGGTGAGGGCCCCTGTCTTTCCTAAGTCTGACAAAAATTATTTTTCTAAATAGGATATTATACATACTGTTTGTACCTTTATATATATATATATATTTTTTTTTTTTGGGGTGTCTTACCCATTAGAACTTAATTGCTGATCTCATTCTTTTTAATATCTATATACTATTCTGTGTATGAGTGTACCGTACCTTATTTAGCCAATCTCTTACTTACTGAGATACGGGTTCCTTCCAGTTTTGTTCTGTTCAAACAGTACTGTGATGAATATCCTTGTATATTTATCTGTGCATTTACAGGAATGTTTCTGAAGGATTAGTTCCTTGAAATACTAGATCAAAGGGTATAAATACTGAAAATTTTAATAGATATTGTGACTTGCCCTCCATAAGTTTTTTACCCCATTAATCTGACGGGCAATAAAAGAAAAAAAGAAAATCTCATTTTTAGTTTGAATTTATTTAATTATGAAAGCTAGTTATCATTTCATATATTTGTGAATTTTATTTCTTCAGAATAGCCTATTTGTAAGTTTTTATTTTTATAATCTTTATTCTGTTCTTCCCAAGCCATTGTCTTCTCATGTACAGTATCTTTTGGTCTCTTTTCATATAGAAGTTTTAATTTTTTATGTATACCAATCTAACTTGCTTTAAAAAAAATTATCCAGGGCCAGCCCAGTGGCTCAGGCGGTTGGAGCTCTGTGCTCCTAACGCCACAGGCTGCCGGTTCGATTCCCACATGAGCCAGTGGGCTCTCAACCACAAGGTTGCGGGTTAGAGTCCTTGACTCCCGCAAGGGATAGTGGGCGGCACACCCTGCAACTAGCAACAGCAACTGGACCTGGAGCTGAGCTGCGCCATCCGTAACTAAGATTGAAAGGACAACAATTTGAAGCTGAATGGCACCCTCCACAACTAAGATTGAAAGGACAACAACTTGACTAGGAAAAAAGTCCTGGACGTACACACCATAACCCAATAAAATCTTCAAAAAAAAAATTATCCATATATCATAATTACTTTCCATGACATTAAACATTCCCTTATATTACCATTTCTGAATATTATTTTTGGACCATGATTTACCTTCTTAGATACTATAGATACTATTTCCAGTTTTTTCTTTGTAAAAACTGTGATGAGTATTCTTAAAAGTATTATCTTTGATTACATCTGTATCCTTTGGATCCATTCTTAGAAATGGAATTGCTGTGACTAAAAAGAGTATAAAATTTTTTAAGGCTTTTGGTTTTTATTGTGAAAGTGCCCTTCAGAAAAGTTGTATTTTCATATTACTAACTTCAAGCTTTGAGACCACTCGAGAATCTTTCCTTTGTCTTCAAATTACAAAAGTAATACCCCCCCAATGTAAACATATGGAAACGTGCTCCATCCCCACACACACTCAGCATTCCACTTCCTAGTGTGTATGTTCTTCCAAACCATGAACACACTGGGAAGGATCTTAACAGCCAAGACGTTGCATGTTTCTTTGTTCATGCTGGTTCCCCTTTTCTACTCTCTGCTAGAGTTCTACCCCGGGTAGAACTCCTTCATTTTTTGATGACTGTCTCTTCCATCTGTTTTTCTCCATTTCTACTTTTGAGTAAAGAATTCTTGAATCAGTAAATGGTCCTGTTTCCTAGAGCATCCTCTCTCCTACGATGTTAGGCTCTTTGAGGGCAGGATGAAAACTAGGACCATCTGTACCATGCCTCACATAGAGTTGGGCACTCAGGTCTCAATAAAAGCCACCTGAGTAGGGGCTCTGTCAACTGACCCAGATGCTTTCTAGAGGTTCTCAAGTCTCCTTAGTTTTTTAGTGTTTACCTGAGGGAAAGTGGTAGTTCCCCCTCCACCTGCACCTGCAGGAGTCAAGGGACTTTCCCAGAGGTTGGGGGTAGGAATTGAGGGGCACAAGTATGGATTCAGGCTGACTGCAGGTAAGGGTGGCCTGTGGAGGAAGGTGGGCATGGGTCCTGCTGTGACACTATTTCCTAGCTGTGTTACTTGGAGTAAATTTACTTGGAGTAAATTTCCTGATCTGAGTGGTCTCGTCCCCTCTGGTTGTGAGAATAATGTCCAGAGCACATGGAACGACTCTATAAACATGAGTTGCTGCTACTATACCAATCTGGACTTTTCTAAGAAAAGAGTATACATTGGGAGGTAGACTCCCCCCATCATACATACCAAAGGCGACCAGAGCCCCCCCAACAGACACCTCTCCAGCAATGATCCAGCTTCTTCCAGCACAGACCACTCCAACAATCAGCATTTTAATGGGGCCCCCCTGTGGCACTGTCCCCTGCCCCCTCTGAGGTTTGCATGCCATGGGCTCGGACTCGATACAAGCACGTGAAACGGGGATGGCCCCAGTTGCTTAGAATCTGGATCTTCACCTTGGGAAAGGCAGTTGGGGGGTCATTCTGGGGAGACAAATGGATCATGCCAAGGCCTGCTCTCCTTCCCAATCTTCTCACTGTCCCACACCCTTAGCACCCTCACCCCTAGAGACAAACACACCTGTAGGTGGAAAGTCTGAATCTCAGATTTCTCCACATCAAAGGTGAATTTCCCCAAGAAAACTTCAGTCTTATCATCAACCTGGAGGCCCTGGTAGGTGAAGAGTGAATGGAGGAAGAGTGAGGCACAGGTGAAGGAGGGAGAAAGCTTTGTTGAGGACCCACTGTGTGTTCAATAGCTATATGCATGCTCTCTCATTTATTTTTTGGTGTTAGAATAGTGTGGAATGTGGGCTCGAAGAAACCAGGCTGTGAATTTTAGTCTAGCCAATTGTTAGCTATGTGACCTTGGGCAAATAAGGTCCCCTTTCTGAGCATTACTTTCCTCATCTGTGAAGGGGAGATAATAAGTATGTCATAGGTTGTGTGGATGCAAGGAGATAAAAAACCATATGCTCAATAAGCCATAAGTAATATTTGGATATGGTTATAATTATTTATGAGGTCTGACAATTAAGTTCGCGAACTTGCCACCGTGCACTTCCATTGGCAGCTCTGTACAAACAGCTTGCTAAGGTTTCATAACCTTGGTATATCAGTGGCTCACAGCTGTGTTTGTGTCGACATGGGGCGGTGTCTTGCTGAGTGGAGTTCATTATTGTTGCCTGCTTTTGTGTGCCATTGCAAGAATGTCTGAGCTTGAATTAGAGCAACAAACAAACATTAAATTTCTTGTTAAACTTGGCAAGAGTGGAAGTGAAATCAGGGACATGTTAGTCCAAGTTTATGGGGATAATGCCATGAAGAAAATGCAGTGTACAAATAGATTACACGTTTTTCTGAGGGGAGAGAATGCATCATTGATGAAGAGAGGTCAGGGTGGCCAGTAACGAGCAGAACTGACAAAACATTGCAAAACTTTGCCGAATTGTGTATCAAATTCATCGGCTGACTGTGAAAGGATAGCAGACCAAGTAAACATCGATAAACAGGAAAATCTTAACTGAAAATCTTGGCATGAAAAAGGTGTGTGCAGAAATGGTCCCAAAGGAGCTCACGGATGAACAAAAGCAAAAGAGAGTCGAAGTATGCCAGACCTTTTGAAGAGGCAAGACGATGTTCTGGGCCATGTTATCAGTGGTGATGAAACATGGGTGTACCAGTACAACCCTGAAACAAAGCATCAAAGTGCACAATGGAAGTCAACCAATTCTCCATGACCAAAAATGTTCTGTCAGTCCAAACATAGAGTCAAAATGATGTTGCTAAACTTTTTTGATATCAGAGGGATTATTCATTATGAATTTGTACCAACTGGACAAACATTTAACCAAGTTTACTATTTGGAGGTGCTGAAAAGGCTGCGTGAAAAAGTTAGACGACCTGAACTTTTCGCCAACAATTCATGGCTCTTGCATCATAATGCACCAGCTCACACGGCACTGTCTGTGAGGGTTTTTAGCCGGTAAACAACTATATTGGAACACCCTCGCTATTCACCTGCTCTGGCCCCCAATGACTTCTTTCTTTACCTGACGATAGAAGGAAATATTGAAAGGAAGACGTTTTTATGACATTCAGGACATCAAGGGTAATATGATGGCAGCTCTGATGGCCATTCCAGAAAGAGAGTTCCAAAATTGCTTTGAAGGGTGGACTAGGCGCTGGCATTGGTGCACAGCTTCCCAAGGGGAGTACTTCAAAGGTGACCATAGTGATATTCAGCAATGAGGTATGTACCACTTTTTCTAGGATGAGTTCGCAAACTTAATTGTCAGACCTCATATAACCTACAGCAGCCCTGAGGCAAATGGTAGTATCTCCATTTTATAGATAAGCAAGCGAAGACTCAGATGGTAGCATCAGTTTTCATGACTGCCTGGTGCTTTCTAGGCAAAATCTCCCACCTCCTAGGCCTCCGCCCCACTCACATAGACTGCAAAATCACGGGGGGCGCTTTTGGCTCCCCCAGTGTGTGCCACACTGGCTGGTGGATGCTGCAGGGTGATGTCACTCAGCTGCACACGACCCGGCAGCCGAATCACCACCTGGCCCTGGTCGCCTTCAAAAGCCCAGCAATTCCCAGGGAACACATCTGGCTGCAGGGGGAAAGGTGGACCGTCAGAACCCATGAACCGACAGAGACTGTAGCCCTTCCCCACCTTGTGCATTGAATCAGGTAGGCCCCGCCCTCGGCTGGACCTCCTCACCGCCACACTCAGCCCTTCACCCCAGCCAGAGTCCCTACCCAGCCAGATCCTACCTGCGGCCCCAATCCCTAGCCCTGCCAGCTTTCCCCTTCAGCTCAACGCCATCCTAGGCCTCGCCCAGCGCTTCACCAGCCCAGCCAAGCCAGACCCCGTCTCCAACCGGACTCATTCTCTGCCCAGCAGGGACCGCCTAGCACCACGTCCTGAGCTCAGCTAGGTCCTACTTCCAAGGAGCTGTTGGGTCCTTTCCCCAGCGTCCCTCCCCTGGTCCCATTCTGGGATCCAGGTTCCAGGCCCACCTCCAGGATAACCGTGGGCGGCCGCGCATAGTTCCAGAAGCTGAAGCGATTCCAGAAGTAGGCAGTGTTTGCATCCTCGTAATCGTGGGATGTCTTCTCTAGGTCGATGGAGGCTCCTGGAGCAGGGAGTGCAACCACTCAGGCGGCTCTCAGGCCTGACTGACAGCTGGAGCAGGGTCTGTCTGAGGTCGGACTCCTTGGGCTGGTCATGTGCATAGGTCTATATCCGTGTCAATGTCTCCTCAGTCTCTCTCCCTGTCTCTGAGTCTGTCTCTCAGTGTCTCTGGGTCTTACCTACAGAGCTCAGTGCATAATCAGGTTTCCGCACAAAGTCCTCATTCAACCTCTGGAATACAAGCTTGGCCACTCTCTGAAAAGAGGGAGGGTGGGACTTGCTGGCTGGATTTATAAGGGGGTAGAGTTCTCTGGAACTAGGTTCTCTGGGATGGACTTTGTGGGTCCCAAGAGAAATCCCGAAGTTGGAGCTCTGGGGCAGGGCTTTAAGGCTCAGGACCCAGGGAGCAGGGCTCTGCAAAGGGTTTCCAAGCTGGGCCGGGACTGCAGCAGACAGGGCTCCTGGACACCCCTGGGGAACAGAGGTGAGAGCAGGATGCCCCTGCAGGGCTCACCTCGCTGTTGGCGACGCGAACGCTGGACACCTCCTTGTGCAGTTTGTTCAGCTCAGCCTGGAGCTGCTGCAGCTGCTGCCCCTGGGAGCGCACACGCTCGTGGTACTCGCTGCAGGCGGGAGGTTGGCACAGTGTGGTTGCCCCCCCTGTCCCTGGGACACTTCCCGTAAGGCCCCCCACAGAAGCACTTTTGAGCCCCTCGATTCCCCACCCCATCTTTCACCTTAGAGTCAGCATCTCCTTAGGTTCCTATTGGAGGGAGGGAGGTACAAGATATAAAGATTGCTCATCACCCACCCAGCCCCTTGCCTACTTCAGTCTGGAAGCAGCCAGACTCAAAGGGCTTTCTTTTGAGGACTGCCCCACCTTCCCTGACCTTCCAGGACCCCTCAGAGACCCTCAAGCACCTCTGGACACAGTCTCTCAGAAATTCCCTGTTTAGGTCCAGCCCTTCCAGCACTGGCCCCTTCCAGCAGCCCAGGGGACAGCCCCCACAACCTCTAGGCTCATAGGCTTCCTGCCACCCACCCACCCCAGGACACAGTCTCCCTTACTTACATTCTCCAAAGGAGGAACCAGACACAGGAGGCCCCACCAGAGTGCTGGAGAAAGAGGAAGGTGGTTTCAGGGGAAGGGAAGGGAGAGAGTTTCCCTGGCATAAAGGGACAGTGAGGGAGAAGAGGCTTGAGGGTGTTGAGCCTGGGCTGGGACTACTGGGCTCTGAAGGGGACGGTGGGGAGCTGAAGTGCAGAGTCGGCTGAGGGATACAGGAAAAATATACCCAGTTTTGCTCCAAAGCATCCAGGGATGTGGCCCCAGGGTATTCACCACGTCCTTACCTGTCAGAAAGAGGCTCAGCAGTGAAACAGCCGTGAGCAGAAAGCGGATGGAACAGACCTCCCTGAAGAACCGGAGGGAAGCTGAGGCCCCAGGACCCTAGGGAACCCCGCAGTCCCCACCCCAGGCTCCTAGACCTAGCTCCTGTGAACACGACTTAACCAGGTCGGAATCGACTCAGCTGGGTACTGCCCTGCTCCCCACCTCCTCCAAAGAGCAGCCCCTGGGGCTCCCCCTTTCCTCTCTCTGACCTGTACACAATGACAAGCACGTCTCCTAGGCGGGATAACAACGCGCTCAACACCTGAAAAAGTTGGCCTGAAGAGAAGAGAGGGAGCTCAGAGACGGGCCTACGGCTTAGGAAGGGGGAGAGATGCAGAGGGGTGGGCTAGGAGAATTAGACCGGGGCAAGGAGCGTGAGTTGAGGCTCAGAGGCGGTGGATCGGGATCAGGGAAGGGGCTGGAGACGAAAGCATGGGCCGGGGGTTGAGAACGGAGAACAGAGTCTCAGCGATGAGAACTGGAATTCGGGGAGGGAAGCCGGAGGGTCAGAGGGGATCTGGGCTGGCCTGGCCATACTTAGGAAGCTCTTGGACACTCGCAGGGGAGGCATCTCCTGCCTCAGGTCCAGGGCCGAGAGAAGGTCGAACTGCTCCTCAGAGACAACGGGAGAGCCAGCCGGTTCTGCAGGAGCCCAAGGGCTCCATTGGGGCCTTGCGTACCGCAAGTCCACTCTTTCCCCGGGGCCCAGCCTCAGGTTCCCCAGCCTAGAAGCGGGGCAGCCTCTCACAGGCTTGGGTCCCGCGGCATCCTAAGCCTGGTCTCTCAGCACTCTGAGGCCCCGCCCCTCAGGGATGCTCGCTCAAGATTAGTCCCACCTCCAAACGGAGGCTCCGCCCCCAGCCATAGGTCTTGGTGCGGCCCCAAGTCCCAGGTAGCCACTCAAGCTAAGATCGAGGCCGCGCCTCCTCAGTGGTGCCCAATAGTAGGATTTCCCCCCCCCAGGATTGTCCATCACACTGAGGCCCCGCCCCTAAGAGGATCTTATTTAGTGCCGCCCCTCTTCACCCTATAGGGCCCGCCCCTTGGGAGGTGCCCATATGTAGTTCCATCCGGTTTCTGTGCCCCGCCCCACCCCTTATGCCCCGCCCCCTCCCTCGGCTTACCCGGGTTCGACCCCGCCCGCACCCGAGGCCCCGCCCCTCACGGTTGCCGCTCCACAGGCGGTCCGCCCATTGTGGCTCCGAGGCGCCGGCTTCTGCCGAGAGCTTCCAGCCCGTGCGGTTCTTCCGGGCACTCCTGAGCTCAAGGCGGGCTCACCGCAGCTCGAGCCCTGGGCTCTTCTGCCCTCGGGCTCCCCGGGCCCCGGCCCAGCTGACCGGTGGCCGCTACTGTCCCCCGATGTGGCGCTCACTAAGCTGTTGCTGTTGTCGCTGTAGAAGTTGGGCGTGTGCTTGTGCGGGGACGCGACTGAGCCTGGGCGGGGACTCCGCCGCATCCTGGACCCCCGGCGGGCCACTCACGGACACCAAAGTCGTCCGCAGCCGCCAAGGCCTTCGGCCCTCCCTCAGCCGATGCGCGCCGCCGCGACCACACAAAGCCTGCGTGCAGCCGGCGGGCCCCGCGGCCGGACCCAGCCGTCTCCCTTGTTTCTGGGCCCGGCTGCAGACGTCATAGAGGAGACCACGGTCGCCGCGGAACGCCCTGACGGGGTGTCACAGAGCTGTCGTGACATCATTGGGAGGCATGCAGGTCTCTCTTACTCTTTCTCAGGTTAAAGCAAGCAATGACATCACCCAGAACACTCTATCTAAAACTGCACTCGGCTTAAAAGAATTTCCATCCCCCTCCTGCTTTGTTTTTCTCCTCGGCACTTATCACTAACATGCTATACGTTTTATTTATTTCTTCATTGCCTGTCACCCCCACCAGCACGTAAACTTTATAAAGACAGGGATTTTTGTTTTGTTCACCGCTGTATCCTTCCGCACCTAGACAGGCTTAGCATGTAATAGGTTTTCAAATATTTGTGAATGAATGAATGTTAAGAAGGGGCAGGGGATCACCCAGGGCACTTCTAAATAAACATTTAGTCTCTTTTGCTCTGCACACCCTTCAGGCCCCTCCTCTCATCCCAGTCATCAAGCCGGGGAACTCTGACCTCGGGATCTGTGGGTCCCCTCTCCCAGACCCATATTCACCAAGAGTCTGTGGGGTGAGAATTTAGTACCCACCAATCACCCCCCACACTCAGACCAACCACCTGAGTCACTGAGAACAGAATGAAGAATCACAGATGGTCATAGCCAAGAGACCAGAGGTCCACAGACTCCCAACTGATAGAAATCAGGCGTACATTGAGATTCTACTCCAGCATTTCTGGAGTGGGTGCAGGGGTGTGCATGTTTGACAACCACCGGTGTGATACTGATTAAGGACCACACTTTGAAAGGCAATGCAGAACATTCTGTGCACATTGCACAGCTAGGCAAACAGGTGCACAGAGGGGAAAGGACGGTCCTAAAACAGTGTGTGATAGAGATCAGAATTCCAAAATCCTGCCCTTGAGGCCAGTACTCTTTCTGCCACATCATATCTTCTTTGGAATGTTAGGAAGTGGAAGTGGCAGTTCTTAGAGGTATTGAGGCCCAGGGAGAATCTTCCAGGCTGTGTTCCAGCCCAGAGAGGAGGTGCCAGCGTTAGGTTCCAGATGGGTGGCATCAATACTTTGCTCGATTAGATGCCACAGAGCTCAGGGTAGGAAGAGAGGAAAAGGCCAAGGCACTGCAAGCTAAGAATTCTGGTTCCCCCTCTGCCTTCCTGTGTCCCTGTCTATCAACATCTGGGGGCCTTGAGTTCTAACCTGGACCTTGCTTAGAAACAGAACAACCATGCCTCTTGTCTGATGTTTTATAGACCCCCAAAACACAGTTGAGTGCCAAATACCTGGGAAATAAGTAGAACAGGGCTTTGTAACCCTGGTATCGACATGGAGAAGCTGAAGCACAAGAAGGCACCATGTCTGGCTCAAGGCCACACAGCAAGGCTCAGCTCCTCTGATGGTCTAATCTTATCTGCTGCTGCCGTCCGATACGTTTCTTGCATGCAGGCCAAACTTCACAAATCAGTTTCCAGAACACGCCCTGCATTCTTCCCCAGTGCCTGGATATCTATATCTGCTCAGCGCCTTTCCTCAAAGCCCATTTTAAACACTCCCTCCTCAAGGAAGCCCCTCTAGCGTCCCTCCACTGAGCAACCCAGCCTGACCCTTTCCTGTTCTGATGGGGACTGCAATCCTTCTAGGCTTCGTTTGATGTTGTCTGTAGTCCATGAACCTACCGGAAGACAGAGGACATTTCTGATTCATGTCTGTGGCTGCACTCCCTTCCTCCCAGAGGGCATAGCACAAGGCCTGCACATAGGAGGTGTCATTACATAGAATTATTAAGTGGATGGTCGTGAAATACACTCAACGTAGTTGCTGTCACCCATGGGTTCAGACTGCGAGATACGTTCATTCCTTCATACATTCAGTAAAAGCACATCTGTTTAAGGGTAATTAACCTAAGCTAGGAGTTTTATGTCCAGAAAAATGCACAGGTGCTCAGTATTTTACAGAGAATTTCAAGGGTTTTCTGACTCCCTGGAGTCCAGCGATAGTCCCATTAGTAAACCCCAAGTTAAGGACCTCCGGATTCTGGTTAAGAAGTGTTTTGAACACCTGTTATGTACAAACTAGGGACACACATTCAGTCACTCGCTAATTCAATAAATGTGTTGAATGCTTATACCACTAATGCTGGGGGCTAAGGGATTCATTTATTAACCCATCCATCTATTCAGCCAGTGTTTTGAGGGTCTACAGTGTAGCCACACCCTGAGCTGGACATGAAGACAGAGAGATGAACAAGGAACATGAGGCCCCATAAGCTAGCTGGACCAGACTAGGGTGCTGTCCTCTCCCTTCGCCTCGATCCCCACACTGTCTCAATCTCCCCCCCACCCCCACCAGGATGCAGGATGGAGGCTGAAGCTGGTGCAGGCAAGGGGGACTGAGCTGACCACAGGGACCTTACCCCACCTCTTAGTCCTTGGGCTTCTTTCCCTCCTATGACCCCCCAGACCTGCTCTCTGTGTGTTTGACTAAAGGGCAGGGATTGCTGAACCTGCTGGGTGAGTCCAGTGAGTCAGAGGCGATTCAGGTGTTCAGAAAGGTGGGCAGGAGGGCAGGCAGGCAGAAGCAGAGCCAGTGGCCCTGGGACAATGGCTCTGACTGTGTGTGTACGGCGACTAACAGGGCTGCCAGGCACCCATGACCGACAAGTGAGGCTCAGCTTTCGAGGTGAGGCTTGCAGGGGTGCTTTAAGGATTTTTGGAATTGAGGGGGGTCCGGTTTCTCCATTCCCAAGGCCCCCTACCCCATCCCTAGGCATCTCTACAGCGTGTCCCCTTTCTCTCCCTGCTCAGTATCTCTGAATCTCTGCCTCGTCTCCCCATCTTCTACTTTGCTTTAAGGGTGAGTCCGGGAGGACTGGACTCTGGGCGGACTGGACTCTGGGCTAAGGATTTGGGGGGGATGATATTTTGGGGGAGGGAGTGATAAATGACTAGATTCAATTCTGAGCAGGATTTACCCAGAAAACGAGGAGAATTCATTGTGGTCAAGAAGCAGATATCGGTGAGGTCAGTGGGGTGGGGTCCTGGATGGGGAGAAGCTGATCTGGGCCTCATCTAAGTCCATGCTGGGGGTAAGGGGCTCATTCCTGGGATTTGAGAGGTATAGTCTTAGGAGGTGGGGTCAGTCTTAGGCTTGAGAGGTCAGGCCCAGTTTGGGACAAGTCAGAATCAAGATGGGGGACTGATTCTTGACTGGTAGTTATCCCAGATCAGCCCTAGTATGGAGTCAACCCAGTGTTGGGGGTGTTGGTTCCAGGTTTGGAAAATTAGTCACAGAATTAACGCCAAGTCTGGAGGGTTGGCTCTTGTTTCAGGCTTGGGAATGAGCTCTGGACTGGGGTTCAGGGTTAGCCCAGCATTGGGTGTCACAAAGTTCTTCCTATCCCCAGCTGTTCCGTTGGCCACACTATGGGGCGGCGCTGGCTGGGGAGTGTCTTTCTGTGCAGGTGGTCAACTGCAGCCGTGTGTTCAGCCCCAGGTGAGTAGGCCTGGGGGAGCCAAGGATGCAGGTAGGGCGAGGGGTGGCTTAGGGCATTCCCCTGGGTCATTCTGCTGTTCCATGCCACACTTCCAGGTCTCTGGGGACTCTGGTGATATCCCTGCAGCAGCTACAGAGCGCTGGGCATTTGGTGCTGCGGGAGGCCCTAGTGGATGAGAATCTGCAAGCATCTCCGGTGAGTCCCTCCAGCCCCCCCGCCTGCCACCCCCAAGCCTGAGAGTCCCTCTAAGTAAAGGGTTCTGTTTCTCAGAGGAGAAATCCCAGCCCCACATAGGAGTCACAACAAGGCCCCCTGGCCAAGGCACCTATCTATCATTGCAGCCTCTGCTGAAGTCCCACAGAGGCCAAGAGCCAGGTTCAGTCCTAAGGGTCAGGGGTGTGGCAATGGGGGCAGGTAAGGAGTTCTGTGCTACTCCCTGACCCTGTACTAGGCTCAATTCTCATGGGAGACAAAGCTAAACCTGGCTGGATTTTCCTGGTGTTTATGGAGGGTCAGTATAGCCTGGTAGAAAAGGACCTGGGTTCAAACCTCAGATCCGCCGTTTCCCGGATGAGAACTTGGACAAGTTATTTAGTCTCTCGAGGCTGTTTCCTCATTTACATTGTGTGGAGTCATACAAAATGAGCTTTTCATTCAGTCTGTCATAGCTTGTTGAGCTCTCATTATCAGCCAAGTGCTGTGTTGATCTATGAGGATGGAGTGGTGAGCAAAGCCAGATAAGGGTTTGCCTTCTTAGAGCTCCATATCTAAAGAGAGAGGCAAACATTAAACAAATATTTATACAAATAAATGTAAAATTGCCACTGATGAGTCTTACAAAAGAGTTGGTAGGGGGCTGGGAGAGTGTATAGCAGAGAAATATGATCTATTTGGGGGTCAGAAAAGGTTCCCTGAGGAAGTAGTGCATGAGTTTGGGATTGAAGAATGATGGGAGTTAATTAAGTAGGAGTTAACTAAGTAGAATGTCCCAGGCAGAAGAACCAGCATAGGCAAAAGCCCAGTGTCCCGAGAGAGCATAACTGGGGTGCAGGACAGAAGCAGAGCCCATAAGAAATGGGGCTGGAAAGGTTGGTAGAGGCCAGACCATGCAGAGCTGTGAAGGCCACTGTAATGGATTTCCAAGAGCGATGAGAGAATTTTGGAGTCCTGTTTGGCCTCTTCAAGAGGTAACCCACACATGGTAAGTTCTTAATAGGTTGTGGGTAATCAATATCTCTAATGATCAGAGAAGAACCACATGTCACCATAGATGCAGGGCAGGAGGGTCTCTGTTTATAGGTGGAGGAAAAGGCAGTATCCCTGGGCTTCTCTTAGGCCCAAGGTGGTTTGAGTGGCCCATGGGCACACTGCGTACGAGTACCTGGTTTCAGATCCAAGTGGAGCTTGACCTGAAGTACCAGCCCCCAGAAGGTGCAACTGGAGCCTGGGCAGAGGAGGACTTTGGGGCACCTATCCGGGACAGGTAACCACCCCCAAGCATAAGCAAGGCCTGGTGGTCCCAGCCCAGACATGCACTGAAAAGGGAGAATTGGTACCCAGTTCCACTTGGACCCAAGCTGCCCAACTTGCAGCTCTGTAGTCAGGCCTGGCCTTCTCATTCCTTTCATTTTTCTTCCTTCCAGCTCGGAGCTGATCATTCCCAATGTGGGCTTCCAGGAGTTGGAGTAAGTATGCGGATGACCTGGGGTTACCAGGTCAGTCTTTAGATTAAAAGCCAGTGATGTGGGGTCAGTCCCAGGGTCTGGAATCAGTACTGGATCAATTCCAGGGTTAGAAATCAGTCCTGGAATCAGGGGTCAATTCTAGAAATTGAGGGGTCCCAGGTGAGGGGTCAGTTCTGGGATTAGTGAGGTCAGTCCAAGGGTCAGGGAAGTCAAGGGGTACCCAGAGATGGATGATGGGTCCCAGACATGTCCTTTGAAGGCCTTTCCTATCAGGCCTGTAGAGGGCCGGTTGGAACGGCGGGCAGTGGCGTTGGGCCGCAGGCTAGCTCAAGGCCTAGCTCAGCAGGATGATGAGGACAACGAGCTGGAGCTGGAGCTGGAGTTGGAGGATGAGCCTGATGTGGAGCTTTCCGGGGTTGTGTTCAGCCCCCTCAAGAGGTAACTAATACCCACTGTACACCTGCTCCCACACCACACCAGTGTGTCAACCTCACTCACTCATACACGCAGGCCCCGTGCCCATCCACCCTCACAAGCACATGGTCCTGGGTATGGGTGAGGATTGGATATCCTGGGGTCAAGGGTCACTGACTCCTAGGCATAGACACTGCCACATTGACACACAGTTAACACTGGCTCACAGTTTTTGGAACCCATTTAGGTGATGAAAACTTGATGAGGGCAAGGAATTTTGTCTCTTTTTTTCACTGCCGTTTCCCAGTGCCTAGAACAGTGTTGGCACATACTAGGTGCTCAATAAATCTTTGTCGAATGAAAGAATTAATGAATAGTTTTAGGGCTCCAGGAATGAGTCAAATTCTGGGTGTAGGGTTGAAATGGAGGCAAGACAAGATCAGAAGGACTCAGAATCCAAATATTCAGAGGGAGAGATCTTATCCCCAGCACCAAGCAAGAGTGTGTGTGGTAGGGGGAACAAATAAAGTGAGAGCTGACCTTAACCCTCTCCGGCAGCCGAGCTCGGGGTCTGGTCCGCAGGGATCCCTTCCAGTTATCCAGAGCCCAGGACTTCCAGGTACCGTTCTTCCTCCAGGCCCTAACCCTTGGAAATACCACATGCCCTCCACCACCTCAGGTTCTGCCCTCCCTACCTTGGCAGGCTTGGCTTCCTTTTCTCCTTCTTCTGCACCCTTCAGGTGGGGGTCACAGTTCTGGAGGCCCAGAAGTTGGTGGGAGTCAACATTAACCCCTATGTGGCCGTGCGAGTAGGGGAGCAGCGCCGAGTGACTGCCACCCAGCGTGGGACTAATTGCCCCTTCTACAATGAGGTGCGTGTAACCAAGATGGAGCGAAATCCAGGGTAACAACTGTCCACCGTGGGGGCATGGCCTCGGTGGACAAAGGCGCCATGGAGGAGGGGTGAGGAAGAAGGGCATTTTCTTTATATGTGAAATTTTCACATATAATCTTCTCTCAACCTTTCTTGTTTCCCCACTTCAACCCAGTACTTCTTGTTTGAATTTCATGAGACCCGGCTTCACCTCCAAGATTTACTGCTGGAGATCACGGTGAGTGGGGTTGGGGGAGAGAAGTTTCTGTCAGAGAAGGGAGGATGCCTAAACTCCAGGACAAACACCACCTTTCCCAGGCTTTCCATTCTCAGACTCTCCCCTTTATGGCCACCCGGATCGGCACCTTCAGGATGGACCTGGGCATTATCTGCGACCAGCCAGGTACCGAACTTGCCCCACACTGAGACTCATCTGCACAGACAAGGGCAATTGAGTCTTTGAGCACTGATACCTATGTGGTAACTTGTAAGACGTCAACCTCTTCCGAAGGCTGACCTCCACGCACTCCGCTCCCCCCTACTGAGCAGGATATGAACCCCGGCCATTGTCCACCACTCGGATTGTAGCCCCACGACCGCCCCGTGCATCCCTTGGGTCTCTTCTGACCGCTGGGCTGCCCCTCTGCCCCCAGATGGCCACTTCTACCAGAAATGGGCTCCGCTGCACGACCCCCGGGACACTCGCGCCGGGACCAAAGGCTTCATCAAGGTCACTTTGTCTGTGAGGGCGCGCGGGGATCTTCCCCCTCCACTGCCACCCCCGTGCCCGGGGCACAGTTCGGACATTGAGAAGTGAGCTGGGGTGAGGTCGGAAGAGGGAGTAGGACAGGGAGTGGCCTCCGGGACGCAATTAGGCGGAGGGGCCGAGAGTCGGGCTTCTCGGCCCTTCAGCGTCTCCCCGACCCCACCCTAGGAACCTGCTCCTGCCGCGCAGGGTGCCGGCTCAGAGACCGTGGGCGCGACTGCGCGTGCGCGTGTACCGCGCCGAGGGGCTTCCCGCACTGCGCCTCGGGTTGCTGGGCAGTCTGGCCCGCGCCCTGCACGACCAGCGCGTCCTCGTGGACCCCTATGTGCGGGTGTCTTTCCTGGGTCAGCAGGTAAGTCCTTTCCATCCTCACTTGGCGGAGGCTTAGGCCCTGATCCCGCGCTGACCCCTCTCCGCCTGTCCTCGCCACCGCGTTCAGGGCGAGACGTCGGTGCGTGGAGAGGCGGCGGCGCCGGAGTGGAACGAGCAACTGAGCTTCGTGGAGCTCTTCCCGCCGCTCACGCGCGGCCTTCGTCTGCAGTTGCGGGACGAGGCGCCCCTGGTCGATGTGGCCCTCGCCACGCACGTGCTGGACCTGAGGCAGATCTCACACCCGGGCCGCGCGGGTGAGCGCATCTGGCGTGCAGCCTTCGCTTGGGCCCTGTCTGCCCTGGGTCCCGCCCCCGACGGCAAACTCCGTCTCGTGACCCAGCTCCGCTTAGAAAATCAGCCCCACCCCACAGGACAAACTGTGCTCCAAGCCGACCCCTCCCTCCCTTCGTAGCCTCACCTGTCACCCCCAGACTACAAACCCCACCCTCGGTTTGGCTCCGTTGACAGAATCCTAACTACAGCTGTACATCCAGTAACCACTCCAGCGCTGTGCTCCCTACAGATTTACACATACATCAACAAGCCCACTGCACATTACCCATTTACCCCGGCCCCTAACGGGATCACCGGTAGCTCCGCTCCAATCCTGACTCCACCTCCCAGGCTCTGGCTCCTCCCCTAGAGCCCTGACTCCAACTGCCTGCAGCGCCTTTGGAGCTGAGCTGGTTCAGAAATGCTTCCAGGTCCTCATTCACAGCTGTCCCCTCCAATACACTGTTCTTGTCCCCACAGCGGGGTTTAACCCCACCTTCGGCCCAGCCTGGGTGTCTCTCTATGGCTCGCCCCCCAGTGGGGGACTCCACGATGGTCTTCAAAGTCTCAACGAAGGCCTTGGCCAGGGCATTTGGTACCGTGGCCGCCTGCTGGTGGCTGTGTCCATGGAGGTGTTGGAAGGGAGAGCTGAACCTGAGCCTCTCCAGGCCTCACAGGAGTCCAGGTTGTCCCGGCTCAAGGGAAAGAAGAAGAAAGCCAGGCGGAGCAAGACCCCACCGGGGATTCAGCAGCATCTAGACGCCAGCTCCAGCGCTGATGGGCCTGAGATTCCTAGTGCGATGGATGTGGAGGTGGAGGAGTTGCTGCCGCTGCCAGAGGTGGGGGCTGGGGTTTAGCAAAGGGACAGGATTGCTATCAGCTCTGGAGGTTGTGACGGGCTCCTAGGTATTAAACACAGGAATGAGGGTGTGTGTGTCTTAGTTTAGGGGTCTAGGTGCAAACCGCAGTGCGTGTCCGCATGTGCTCTTGTGCATGTGGGGGGAAGGGGACTGACAAATCAGAGGTGGGCTGGAGAGGACTAAGCCCCAAGTCTAGTGGGTTGGTGCTGCAAGTGACAGAAAGGGAGGTAGGATACCTGCAGTGACTCTTCCAGGCTTCGGTTGCAGTGTCTTTCTGTGGGCATTGTGGCCAAGCATAGTCTGGGCTATAGCCTGGGAGGGTGGGGGCTGACTCCAGCCTGACCCACCTTCCCCAGAGCACCCTGGCACCCTGCGAAGACTTCCTGCTCTTTGGTGTGCTCTTCGAGGCTACCATGATTGACCCCAGTGTGACCTCCCAGCCCATCAGCTTCGAGATCTCCATTGGTGTGTGGCCTAGCAGAATCCCTGAGGGTCATGGGTTTGAGGGTGGTCACCCTTGTTCCAGACTTAGGCCCCTGAACGGACAGTTGACCTTCAGTAAGGGGTGGGCTCAGATTTCTTTTGAAGCAGAGGAGGTTGAGGGAGTCAGCCTGATGCCCGCTGACTCTTGCTGCTCTGGGCAGGTCACGCGGGTCGCCAGGAGGTGCAATTGGGCCAAGGGTCCAGGGCCAGGGAGGGAACCGAGGGCGTTGCAGGGGAGGCACAGCCTCTGCTGGAGTCGGATGTGGGAGTCCGGCCGGAGGAGGAAGAGGAGAGGAAGCTGGGAATCCCTGCTCAGCGGCCTGAGCCCATGGACGGCAGCGGGTGAGTGTTCCTGGTGGATGGAAGAAGGGCTTTGAGGGATCCCAGCGGCCCAGGACTGCCCCTCGCAGCCTCTGCTCCTCTCCACCGGGCCCAGGTCATACCTCTGTCTGCCCCTGCGTCACCGAAAGCCATGCATGCACGTGTGGAGCCGCTGGGAGAATCACACGTGGCGCCTGCAGAGCAGTAACTGTGTGCGGAAAGTGGCCCAGAGGCTGGTGAGAGAAAGGCTGGTGCCCACAGGGAGAGGCCAGGATGCTGGAGTGTCCGGGAGACCGCAGCCTTTGAAGGGAGCTATGGAGCAGGACTAATGGGTAGAACACCAGGGAACCAGCACCTGATTGGTGCAAGGCCAGAGGGCCAAAGAGCACAGCTCATGGGCGCACTGAGGAGGCCAGAATTGTGGGAGGATGAAGATCCAATATTGTTGGACCCAGGAAGGGGCCGGAGAAGGACATGGGTAGAGCTACTGGGAGCCGAAATCCAGAGGAATGGAGGCAGTGAGGTTCTAGAAAATCGGGTCCACCAACCATTTGGAGCTAAAGATGGGTGGGGCCAAGAGGTGCTGTCGTGAGTGGGGGCGCCCTGGGTGAGAGTGGGGTTTAAAAGAGGTCGGATTCTGGTCCTCTCATGACTCTGACCCTCTCCCTCCATTGTGCAGGACCAGGGGCTCCAGGAGGTTGAGACTCTGCAGCGCAGGCCGGGGCTTGGCGCCTGCACACGGCTCAAACAGGCGCTGGAAGAACTGGTGGCTGGGAGCAGGTGAGCTGAGAACCTGTCTCTGGGCCAACTCCAGGGTGAGGGAGACTCGTGGTGGCGGTTTGGATTCAAGGGCGGTTGGAAGCTTCATTTACCTTAGCTTTACCCAAGAATGAGAAGGAGATGATTGTCCAGATGGAGGGAGCTTGATGGGAATTTTGGGGGGTTAGGCCAGTTCCCTCCAATAAACTCCCTTTCCCCATGCTCCTAGAATCTTATGCCTTTTTACCTCTCCTCAAATCTTCCTTGTTCCTTTCCTCCAGATTTGTTTCAGCTGATGATCTCCTCTCTTACTTCATGGAGAAAATAGAAGCCTCACCTTCCTCCATCCATTCTACCACCTTTGCCAATTTGCATCCTTCCTTCTTGCTATAGCTCAGGAAGTATCCCTGCTCCCATAGGCACAGCTGTGGTCTTGATTTCTTCTCCTCTCACCTACTGAAGGAATTAGCTCTGCAATTATCCACTTTCTCTCCTGCAATATCAACTGGTCTCTAGTTACAAGGTCATTATATAACCATATAAACTTGTTCTAGTCACTTCCATCTTTGACGTTCACTGACCTGAATTCCATAACCTGCTCCACTTAGTTCAGTGTTTTTCTGATCCTCTTCTCAAAAGAATTATTAATCCATTTATTCAGTAAATATTTATGACGCATACTATGCTAGACACTGTTTTAGGCATAGGAATAGCAGTGAAAAAGCATTCTTGCCCATAAAAATTCCTGAAACTTACATTCTGGTGGTAGAGGCTGGATGGGGACACAGATTAAAAACAGGTATATAAAAAGGTAGAAGTTTAAGAAGTATGATAAGGATAAATGTTAAAGAGAGAGAATAAAGCAAGGAAATATGAAAGAGAGAGGTGTTGCAATTTTAGAGAGGGTGGCAAGGGGAGGCCACTGTGAAGCTGACATGAAGAAGAGGAAGGAGCAAGCCATGTCTGTAAGAGTGTTCCAAGCAACAGGGACAGCATGTGCAAAGGCCCTGAGGTGAAGCATGCTTTGTGTGTTTGAGGAAGAGCAAGGGAAACAGTGTGACTACAGCAGAGTGAGCGGAGTAGATGAGGCAGGAGGGTGAGGGGAAAGGAGGATGATGATGGGAGAGGCATGTGGGAACCTTGTCGTAATGACCTTGGCTTCGTCTCTGCTTGAGATGAGGAGTCATTGAAGGTTTTGAAAAGAGCAGGGATATGCTCTGATTTATCCTTCAAAAGGATCAGTGTTGGGGGCGGGTGATGATATAAGAGAGGAAACAGAGAGATTACTAAGGAGGGAATTGTAATAATCCAGGTGACCAATGATGATGAATTGAATCTAGGGTGGTTGCAGTGGACATAGAGTGACATGAATGGATTCAAGAGCAATTTTGGACTTTGGAGGTGACACCTCAGGACTTGCTAATGGATAGGTACAGGGGAATGAGGAAAACATGGTAAGAGTCATGAATGACTCCCAAGCTATTGGCTTGCACAGCTGTGTAGATTGTGCTATTTACTGAGCTATGGAAAATAAGAGGTCTGATGGGAGTGAAAGGAATATCAGAAGCTCATTTTTGGATGTGTTAACTTTGAGATAAGTGTCTGTTAGACTTATAAGTAGACACATCTGCTAGGCAGTTATCTGCATGAGTTGAGTTCTGAGGAGAGTTCTAGGCTGGAAATGAAAACTTGGGAGCTGTCGATGTATAGATGGAACTGGATAAGATCATCTAGGGAGCAGAGAAAAGAGAAATCTGAGGACCAGTTCCAGCACTTAGAGGCTGTGTGGAGGACTCAGCCAAGGACCTGGTCGTATGTGATCCCTTTTCTGTTCTCACCTCAGTCAATCTTTCAGTGTCAGAGGACACTGCAGCCCCCACCCTCCTTCTTGAAAAGCTCTGCTATTGACTTCCATGCCCTTGGTTTTCCTTCTGCTTCCCTGGCCATTTCTTCTCATCAGTTTTGCTGGCTTCCTCTCTTCTTCTTGACCTCTAAATGTTCCAAATGTCCGTGTATATATGTCCCAGGGCATCATTGTAAGGCTCTCTTCTCTGTCTATGTTCTCTCTGTCTCCTAAAGAGCAACCACCTTTAATCCAATTTAATTCCTTGCTTGATTTTTTATATTTTACAATCAAACTATTTACACTTTCACTTTACTAAACTTATTTTATTACTGAAATTATTCTTTGGCAGGGAAATGTCACTAAAAGTTTTGCCCATGTCATATTTCACTATTTATAGCTTTGGCCAATGTGGTTTTCTTTTGTGGCTATTATTTCTACCAGATCCAGTTTCCCTGAATCTAGTTTTGTGGATCTGAATCTTGTCAAGATTGGATTCTCCTGTCAATTTTCAATCAATAGCAAATGTTCCTAGGTTCCTCTTTGTTCTTGGAGCAAAGAGTATTAATCAGCTAAAAGTATAACCTCTGGGAGCAGTATCAGGTGGAAAACCCTTGGAGTCATTTATTTTATATATTTTGAAAATTCCCATCACAGAAACTTAAGAAATCATTGGGGGTCAAACCGGGCCTACAATATCATGTCTCAAAAATCATTTTACTTTATCCAACTATTTATTTTGAGCCTCTAGTAGATGCTAGGCCCTGAGGATACAGTGATAATCAGCAGGAAGTCCCTGCTGTGATTTACTTTCTATTCAGAGAGACAGATAAAGCAGGATGTGAGGACAGAGAGAGCGGCAGGGGCTGTTTAGACCAGATGACCAGGGAGGGTATGTAAGGAGGTAACATTTGAGCAGAGACCTGAATGAAGGAGAGTGAACCATGTGAAGATCTAGGGGTAGAACATACTAGCAGAGGGAGTGGCTAATCCAAAGGCCCTAAGGTAGTAATGGGCTTGGTGTATTCACAGAGGAGCAAAAAAGTCTAGTGTGTCTGTAGGGCTGTGCATGAGAGGAGAGTAATATTTGATGAAGACAAAGAGATAAAGGGAGCCAGATCATGTAGGGCCTTTCAGGCTGTTTTGAAAGCTTTGTTTTGTATTCTGAGATGAGAAAGGAGTGAAATGGTCAGGAAAGCATTGAAAAGATTACTGTGGTTGTTGTATTGAGAATATTCTGCAGGAGAGGGAGTAAGAGTGGAAATAGGTAGAGCAGCGAGGAGGCTGTTACAAGAATCCTAGGTGAGAAATGATTGTGGCTTGGACTACGGTGGTCCTGGAAAAGGAGAAAAGTGGTCAGATTTCAGAAATAATTTTGAAGGTAGAGCCTAAATAACATGCTGATGGATTGATGTGGAATGTGACAGAAAGAAAAAGCAGTAAAGGGTGACTATGAGGTTTTGGAGTAAACCAGGGTTTTTTTTTGGGGGGTGGGGGGGTCGGTGGTGGGGGGATAGGCAGTTTTTGGAAATCATCCGTTTGATTTGGGCAGCTAATGTTTAAGCTATATTTAGTCAACGTGTTGGAGATGTCAAGCACAGCCCATCAGAGCCTTTAGCGTGCATATGAGTCCCCCAGGGTGTAAACATTCTGATTCTGACAACAGGTCTGGGTGGGGCTGAAAGTCTGCATTTCTAACTGGGTGATGCCATGTTGTTGGTCCTGGGCCACACTTTGAGTAGCCACGGTAGTAGCTAGTTCAATACTAATGAGTTCTGGAGCTCAAAGGTGAGGCAGGCCTCAATGAATTGGGGGTGGTCTAAACACAGAAGCCATCCTTGGTTGAGGAAGAGCGCCCTTTGAGAACAAGACTGAGAGGGGCTATGTGGGAGTCTGGGTGTGGGAGACCTGCTCTGGGGGAGGTAGCACTAAGGGTCAGTGTTCCCTCCTTTGACGCCCACCTGCCTCTGATGCTGCAGACAGTTTTGCCATGGTGCTGAGCGCAGAACAATGACCCGACCCAATGCCCTGGATCGATGCCGAGGGAAACTGCTGGTGCATAGCCTGGTACGGGCCACCAGGGAGGGACGGGGGATCAAGGGCAGACAACTGGGGCCCTCCACTCACGTTCTTTCCATGCTCTTCCAGAACCTGTTGGCAAAGCAAGGACTGCGCCTTTTACGGGGCCTGAGACGGAACAATGTACAAGAGAAGGTGGCACTGGCCAAGAAGCTCCTGGCAAAACTGCACTTCCTGGCCCAGGAGGTAATGCCTCACCCACTGATTTCCCCACACTGAATACCCTTTCCCCTAAGCTTTCCAGAGGTCTCTGGGCAGGGGTGACATAATATTTGTCCTGTGGATTGAAGCTAGGCCATGGGACCCCTTGCTCTGGGCATAGGACCAAGTTCCATTTGGAGCAGCTGAGCATGAAGAGAGTTCTAGGGCCCAGCAGGATCTCTTTGGATGAAGAGAGGAGAGTCCATTTCCTTGGCATGACTTCCCTGGTCTAAAGCTCTGAACACTATGTGTGTGAAGGGTGAAGGGAGTTCACATTTTTTAAATGTTTCCTCTGCTAAGCATCTGCATATGTCGTCTTGTGTGATCGTTCCAACAACTTTGGAAAGACATTACCCCTTTTGACAGGTGCAGAAACTGAGGCTTAGAGAGGGAAAATGGCTGGTCCACCATGTAGCTGGTTAAGTAGCAGAGCTGGAGTTTAAAGCCAGTTCTGCCTCACTTTGAAGCACAGTGCTTCCAAAGGCACAAGAAGTTTTGACCCCTGAGTCTACTTCTAATGGTTATTTCTTCTCTTGACCATGGGTCAGGTTTTTTTATTTTTTATTTTCCTATGCCTTGTCATTTTTTTTTTATTAATTATGTGCCTAGATTTTTGTATAAAAATAGTAGAGGCTAAAATAAATAACATATTTCTAGAAAGTTTTGATGAAGTCTAAGTTATCTAATATTTCTCTTATATTTGTTTATTGCTTTCTGTTACCTGTATAAGAAAACTTTGCTACCTCTAAGCCACAAAGATCTAGTGGGAAAAGTACACAGAATTAAAAGATGGGTAACTTCAGCTGGAGATGGATCTTTGGTCCATCCATCCAGTGGAAGCTGTGGAAGCAGGTGGTCTCAGCTCCAAATCCACCTCAGTGATTCAGTTCTCTGCTTGCAGCCCCAGCCTCCCCTCCCAGACGTGCTGGTTTGGATGCTCAGTGGGCAGCGCCGTGTAGCCTGGGCCCGCATCCCAGCCCAGGATGTGCTGTTCTCTGTGGTCGAAGAAGAACGAGGTCAGGACTGTGGGAAGATCCAGACTTTGCTACTCACAGTGAGTGGGGCCTGGCATGAGGGTGCTGGGATCTGAAGTGGGGGGAAGCTCATAGGGCAGGTGGTCATGAGGTAAAGGTCTGTGGCTCCCAACTGAGAGTTCCCCAAACTCTTTTGCTTTAATTTAAAAATATTTAAAATATTTTTAATTAAAATTTTTAAATTCAAAAAAATAAATTAAAAAATTTTAATTTAAAAATATGTACCATTTTTAATTATTTTAGAGTTATTATTCTTAATGTGTACCCAAACTCTTTTCAATTATCCAAATGCCAAAAGGAGATTGTGCCTTTACCCAGATCAGCTTTGACGTGAGATAAATACCAAATTTTGTCAGCTCTGGCCCTGAACTGGCCCTTTTGCTGACTAGGCTCTGACAGATGGGCAGGGTAATGAAAGTGGGCAAGTGATTGATTAGTTCCCTATAAGTACAACTGATTTGGGGGCAAAATATTTCTGAATGAGGTGTCCCTGGGAAAGACACCAACAGGGATCCCTAGTGGTGAGAAGCCATGGGATAAGGGACAGGGAATCTAAATGTGTTGAGGATGAGGGGACAGAGTGGGTAGTGTGGGGTATAGGAGTGCAGAGCTCAGGGTATAGTTTGGGGGCATGGGTTTTGGAGTATAGGAAGTATCAGTGTTAGGCAGGGCATGTACACAATAGGAGCATCGGGGCAATGGGGGATTGCATGGAGAGCATGAAGTGGGGTACCAGGGTGAGGTACAGGAATGCTCTTTGGATTAGGGAGCTGGGCTGTAGTCTGGCTGTACAGAGAACAGGGGTACACCCCAGAGGACCAGGGCTGTCGGTGTAGCTGGGGTAATAAGAGGTGGGCCCTAACATTGCCTCTTTCCCACAACAGGCACCTGGGGCAGCCCCTGGTGAGGTCTCTGCCAAGCTGGAGCTCTTCCTGTGGCTGGGGCTGGGCAAGCAAGCCAAGGCTTGTACCTCCGAGCTCCCTCTGGACCTGCTGCCTGAGCCCTCTGTGGGGCTGCCGCACAGCCTGCACCGGGATGGTGCGTATGGGGGTGGGGCCAGTGCGCCCAGGCTGGGGTCTGGGTAAGGCACTGCAGTGGTCCCCTGAGCAAACATGCCCCTTCTGTCCTCCACCCCAGACTTCAGCTACTTCCAGCTCCGGGCTCACTTGTACCAGGCCCGAGGTGTGTTGGCAGCAGATGATAGTGGGCTCTCGGATCCCTTTGTTCGAGTCATCATCTCTACCCAGTGCCAGACGACACGGGTGAGGGCTGGGCTGGGGTGTAGGCAGAGCGGTGCTAGGAGACAAGGTGGAGTGGGTGCTGTGCTTTTTTTCCACAAGCCCCATGTCTCTCTTCCTGCCCTGGATTTTCAGGATAGGAGATTGAATCGGACTGCCCTGATTTAGGGGGTAGCGTAGACCTGGATGGTGTTTAGGGGTGAAGAGTTGTTCTCTGGGGTTGACTTTAAGACTAGCTCTGAGATTGGCAGATTACAGGAAGGAGAGATCGGGGCTGGGAGGGCAGGCTCCAACACCAATCTGAAGGGTGCTGTCATCTTCACCACATTCTTGCGCCTTTTGTGATAAACAGTTATTTGAAGCATTACTTTAGGGCAGTGCTGCTCACCTGGGCTGTGTGTTGGGAGCCTTCTTCGGAGGCCTGCCATTGCCTCTTTCCCTACGTGACCCCCAAGGTCCTGGAGCAGACACTGAGCCCCCTGTGGGATGAGCTCCTGGTGTTCGATCAGTTGATCGTGGACGGGAGAAGGGAGCAGCTGCAGCAGGAGCCTCCATTAGTGGTCGTCAATGTCTTTGATCACAATAAGTTTGTGAGTGTGGCCTGGACCCTACCTGTTCCCCGTTCCAGTGCACCCCCATTCCTTGTCTTGATGCCCCCTCCCTTGGCTCCTGAGCCTCTTCCACTTTTGTCTTCATTGTCTTGCTCCCTGTAGGGCCCCCCTGTGTTTCTAGGCAGGGCATTGGCTGCTCCGAAGGTCAAGCTGATGGAGGACCCTTATCGCTGCCCTGAGCTGCAGTTCTTCCCCCTGAGGAAGGGGCCCCGGGCAGCTGGCGAGCTCATCGCCACCTTTGAACTCATTGAACTGGACTACAGTGGCCGGCTGGAGGTCAGAGGGCCGTAACCTAGCTGGCACAAGCTATTAATTCCTCCTGTTATTCAATCAGGTCATCCAACCCCAGGGACTACGGAACATGGGCATGTTCCAGGGTTACCCCTCCTAGTCCCTGACCCCCAAAGAATACAGGCTGCAAATCTGTCCTGGGGTCACCTCATTGGACCTCCTGACTCCAGAGAACACTAGAAGTAGACATTCCCTGGGTTCACCTTGCCAGGCCTCCAACCCTAGAGAACCCAGGCTGTCGGTTGATCCTCATGCCTCCGATACTCACCCACCCTTCCTGTACATGGCTGTTTCCTAGATACCCCCCTCCTGCTAATCCAGCCTTGCCGGGGCCCACTGGAGTTATAGTTCACCAGCAGCTCTTCATTTTTCTTCCCTGAGCCCAGGATTTCCCTCCTTTGGTCTGCTTCCTCTTTGACCTCTGACCTCTTGCCCCTGCAGCCCTCAGTGCCCAGTGATGTGGAGCCTCAGGACCTGACACCCCTGGTTGAGCCCCTCTCCGGACGCCTGTCCCTGCCACTCAATGTGCGCCCAGTGCTCAGGGAGTTCCGTGTTGAGGTAGCACCAGGCACTCACATCCCCTACCTTCCCCCACATCTGGGGGCCCCGCTATCGGGTGCAAGCCCCTGAATATCACACTTCCTGACCCTAGGTGCTGTTCTGGGGTTTGAGGGGCCTCGGCCGCGTGCATCTGTTCGAGGTAGAGCAGCCCCAGGTTGTGCTGGAGGTGGCAGGGCAACGAGTGGAGTCTGAGATCCTGGCCAGTTACCGTGAGAACCCCAATTTCACCGAGCTCGTCAGACATCTGACGGTGGTGAGCACATGAACTGGGGGCAAGAAATGTTGGGCCGAGAAGTGAAAGAGGACAGTGGGATAGTGAAGTCCAGGCTGGACATCTTAGACCCAGGAGTCATCACACTTTTTATAAAGGGCCAGATGGTAAATATTTTAGGCTCTGTGAGCCATACAGTTTCAGTTGCAATTACTTAACTCTGTCATTGTAGCAGGTAAACGTCCATAGACAACAAGTAAATGAATGAATATGACTCTGTTCCAATAAAACTTTATTTACAGAAACTGGCAGTGAGCCAGATTGGGCTTACAGGTTGTAGTTTGCTGATTCCTGGATGAACCCATGAGTTGGTAGTGCTCTCCTGGCTCTATTGAGTTAGTGGATTAGCCAAGTGTCATGAAGTACGAGTCTAAAGGAACGTACCTAGTCTCAGAGACACCAGGGGATGAGAAGTAAAATACATTCTTTGTGTGTTCTTTGGAATTTTTGTAGTAGGGACCAAGTCTGGCATTGTCACTCAGGAGCTTGACAAATCACTTGTCTAATTTAAGCGTCAAGTTCTTTTGTGTGTTTTTTTTTAATTTATAAAAGGGAATAACAAGTACAAAAGGAAAAACGTTGAAGGAAATACACCAAATGCCTCCTTTGAGGGAGAGCTATGAGGAGCCAATGACAGAAAGAATCTTAGCGAAAGGGTTTTCTAAGGGGGTGATGAGGACAGAACACTGGTACCAGACTGCAAGGAGGCAAACAACAACAATAACAGCAGCGATAAGCCCAACACGATTTCATGATTCCGTTCCACATGTAGCAGTTCTCAGTTTGAAAATTTCCTTGTGCTATAAGATGATGAAACTGAAAGCAGTTTGCTCATTGATCTTTCATGGAGCATTTCCCCTCATTTCCCATTTTATAGTTCAAATTGGGGAACATGCATCCCTTTCTCCATTGTGTACCTGGAAAAAAAAATGTGCTGTCTCTGTAGATGTCAGTGAGGTCAAGATGGTTGACAGTGTTATTCAGCCTTCTGGATGATGTTCTGTCTATTTGTTCTATCCATTATTGAGAATATGGTACTGAAGTCTCCAACCATTGTTGTTGAATGATTTGTTTCTCCCTTTATTTTTGTCACTTTTTAGTTCTTGTATTTTGAGGTTCTATTATTAGGTACATACATGTTTATAACTGTTGTAGCTTCCTGATGAATTGACCTGTTTATAAAATGTCCCTCCTTAGTAAACTTTTTTGGTCTTAATTTCTATTTTGTCTAATAGGATAGACAGCTACTCTAGTTCTCTATGGCTATTGTTTGCACGACGTATCTTTCCCCATCCTTTTACTTTCAACCTCTATGTGTCTTTCTAAGGAGTGTCTCTTGGACAGCATGTAGTTGCATCTTGCTTTTTAAATCCAGTAGATAATCTCTGCCTTTCAATTGAAGTGTTTAATATGGGTCACGTTTGATGTTCTGTTTTTAATTTATTTTTTTAATTGGGGAATATTGGGGAACAGTGTGTTTTTCCAGGGCCCATCAGCTCCAACATTGTCCTTCAAGCTAGTTGTGGAGGGCGCGGCTCAGCTCCAGGTCCAGTCACCGTTTTCAATCTTAGTTTCAGGAGGCGCAGCCCACCATCCAATGTGGGAATTGAATCAGCAACCCTGTTGTTAAGAGCTCGTGCTCTAACCAACTGAGTTATCCAGCCGCCCTGATGCTATTTTTTTTATATGGTTGGATTTACATCTGCCATTTTGCTATATGTTTTCTATATGATTCATATTTTTGTTCCTCCTTTGCCACCTTCTTTTGTATTAAATAGATATTTATTAGTGTACTCTTTAATTCCTTTGTTGATCTTTACTTAGCTGTGGTTCTGGGGATTACAATATTCATACTGATTTTTCACAATATACTTCAGATTAATACTAATTTAGTTCCAGTAAAATCATAGAAACTTTTCTCCGTTCTAGCTCCATTCCTTTCTGCCTCCTTTGTGCTATAATTGTCACATATATGTAAAATTAGCCCAGCAATACAGTATTATGATTATTGTTCCCCCTTAGGATCCATTGATAGAAATGGAATTCCTGGGTTAAAGGGCATACATAAATTTGTATTAACACATTGAGCATTGGTCCTTTCCATAATAACAATAACAACAACCACTTCACAGTTCTGATAGCGCTTTGAAGGTGCCAGAGTACATTTGTATCTATTATATCATTTGATACTTACAGCAGTTTTTCAAATCCAGGATTGTGTTTCTTTTTTAGCTGGGAAACAGACTGAGAAGGCAATGGCTAATCAGGGATGACACAATGAGTTGGTGATAGACCTGGGCTGAGAATGCAGATTTAAATGTATCGTTTTCCATCTGTCTTTGCTGGGGCCTCTCCCGCCTCCCCAGGTCTTCAGAGACACAGGCACTCTCTCCCCCACTAGGATTTGCCAGAGCAGCCTTATCTGCAGCCCCCACTCAGCATCCTGGTGATTGAGCGCCGGGCCTTTGGGCGTACAGTGCTCGTGGGTTCCCACATTGTCCCCCACATGCAGCGATTCACACTCCGGGGTCATGAGGATCCCCTCGAGGAGGAAGGAGAAGAGGAGACAGGAGACCTGGTGCCCAAGGGACTTCAAGGTGAGGGCCTTTCTCTGGTTTCTGGCCGAGAGGGCTCCAGGGGACCCGCGGGTAGGGCATGGAGTCTGACTTCTACTCACCTGACCTCCTCCTGGTCTCATTTCCCCTCTCTCAGGACAGAAGGCACTGGATCCCTTATTGGCTGAAGCAGGGATGCCCAGCCGGCTCCTGAAGGTGATGGTGTATGGGAGATGCGTGCAGGAGGGGCTGGCAGGGCTGGAGGTGGTGCTGGGTTATGGGTGCTGAGTTCACTCTCCCGCAGGCTCCTCTGCAGAAGCTGCCCCTGAGAGGCCTTCTGGATCAAGGCCCAGAGCTGGAGGAGGACATCCCAGATCCTGAGGAGCTCGACTGGTGGTCCAAATACTACGCATCGCTACAGGAGCTCCAGGGGCAGGTGGGGGAGAGGAGGGTCTCAGGGTGAGGGCTGGAGGCAGAGCAGGCTAAATGGCAAGAAGAAGGATCTCTTCAAATGTGGAGCTCTACAGTTTTTCAGAGCTCTACATTACAGTTGTTTTTTTTTATCATCACAACAATTCTAAAAGCTGGGGATTAGCAACTTCGTGATCTAAAGCTGTGTTGTCCAACAGAAATATCATGTGAGCCACATATGTAATTAACATTTGGTGTAGCCATCTTTAAAAAAAGTAAAGGAAACAGGCAAAATTAATTTTAATAATACATTTTATTTAACCTAATGTATCTGAGAGAAAAATATGTATCATATCTGAAAAAATCATTTCAATAAGTAACCATTATAGAAATTAATGACATATTGTACATTCTTATTTTATACTGTATTTTTTAAAAACAATTTTATTAAATAGCTAACATACAATATTACAGTTAGTTTCAGGTGTACACCATAGTTATTCAACATTGATATACCTGAAGAAGTGATCTCCATGATAAGTCCAACAACCATCTGACACCGTACCAGGCTATCACAATATTATTGACTATATTCAATATATGCTGTACGTTACAGCCCCATGACTTATTTGTTTTATACCTGGAAATTTGAACCTCTTATTCCCCTTCACCTTTTCCCCCCTTTTTAAATTTTTCAATTACAGTTGACCATCAACATTATTTTATATTAATTTCAGGTGTACAGCATAGTTGTTGGACATTTATATAATTTAAGAAGTGATTCCCCTGACTAGTCTAGTACCCACCTGGCACTATACATAGTTATTACCATATTATCAACTACATTCCCATACTTCACTTTACATCTCCATGACTATTTTGTAACTACCAATTCATACTTCTTAATCCCTTCCCCTTTTTCACCTTTCCCCAAAACCCCTCCCATCTGGCAACCATCGAAATGTTCTCTGTATCTATGAGATTTTTTTCTGTTTTGTTGATTTGTTTATTTTGTTCTTTAGATTCCATATATAAGCAAAATCACATTGCATCTGACTTTCTCTGTCTGACATACTCCACTCAGCACAATACCCTGCAGGTCCATGCATGCTGCTGAAGATGCCAAGAACACATTCCTTTCCACGGCTGCGTAATATTCCATTGTATATATGTACCACCTCCTTTTGTCCATTCATTCGATGGACACCCGAGCTGCCTATACTAAGTCTTTAAAATGTGTATTTTATACTTAGAGCACATCTCAGTTTGGACTAACCACATTCCAAGTGTTCAACGGACACATGTAGCCAGAGGTTACCATCTTGATCAGTGCAGGAGTAGATGATAAGCTGCAGCTTTGAAAATACAAGTGGCTTCCCCAGCGAGAACTTGAACTAGGGTTTCCAAACTCCCTATCCTGGAAAAGGGGTAGGCTAAGGAGGTGAGGGGTGGGAAAGAATCTCTGACCTGGCTTTTGATTTCAGCCCAACTTTTACGAGGATGAAATAGATGATCCTGGGGATTCAGGTAAGAATTCTTGCTCGTTCTTGCTCTTGTTCCATGTCTCCCCTCTGCCCCCCACACACGTATTTCTAACTGGGACATTTCTGCTGCTTCCAGATGGAGTCAACCTCACTTCTGTGGATGGGGAAGCCCAAGGCCAGGGTGAGGCTGAAGTCAAAGGCTCCACGCCCAAGAAAAAAGCAATCGCCACTCTGAAGGTGACTAGGTGTCAGGGAGAGGGGATTCTGCGTGGATTCTGGACATCGGGCTGTCACTGAGGACCGTGCCTTTCAGATCTACAACAGCTCTCTGGAGGAAGAGTTTAACCACTTTGAAGACTGGCTGAATGTGTTTGCCCTGTACCGAGGGCATGGGGGTCAGGATGGAGATAGAGAGGAAGAAGGGTCTGGGCACCTTGTGGGCAAATTCAAGGTGTGTTTGGGAAAGGAAGGAAGGGAGGGCCAGGGAACACAGGTGGAGATGCGAGAGGATTATCTCACCAGGGCCTTGTCTGTTCTCCCCCCACTCCAGGGCTCCTTCCTCATTTACCCTGAATCAGAGGCAGTATCATTCTCTGAGCCCCAAATCTCCCGGGGGATTCCACAGAACCGGCCCATCAAGCTCTTGGTCAGAGTCTATGTCATAAAGGTGAGCGTCCCTCATCCCAGCACACCTTCAACTTCAGCAAAGGTAATGTACGTGAAACCTATAGACTGAAGGATTTGGAGGGAACTCAGCGATCCGTGACCACCTTCTTCATTTTGCAGGGAGGAAATCTTAAGCGCTAAGTTAACAGATACCCCAGGATTACAAAGCTTGCTCATGGCAGCACCAGAATTTAGAGCTGAGGTCTTCTGACTTCTTGTTCCTAGTTCTAGTCTCCCAGAGTGGGGAGTATAATTCCAGGAAGAGCACAACTGCGTCTCAAGCTTCATTATGTGAAAAAGCAAAGTGTAAATTACCTATAGTGTACTACTCTCCATGTAGGAAAAGAAGATACAGGAAAACACACATTTGCTCCTTTGTACACCAGAAACACGTGAAATATAAACTATAAAGTAAAGAGACTGGTTCTAGAAAGTAAAGAGGGTGAATGGTAAAGGGGTAGAAAGCAAGGGAGAAAGGGAACAGTGTAGCATTCAAATAGTATAGTGTCTACCATAAACCAGGCATGAGGCTAAGAACTGCGACCCTGGAATTAACAAGCTACGTAATTCTAAAATTTCTATAAAAGAACAAACTGCCAAGAATAGCCAAGACAATTTTGAAGAACAATGTGGGGAGACAAGAGTTGTTATAAAGCTATAGTAATTAAGATAGTGTGGTTCTGGCTCGGGAATAGATAACTAGACCAATGAGATAGGGGAGAGATTTAACAAAACAGACCCAGACATGGATGGAAACTTACACCAGAGTTGGCACTGCTGATTAGTGGGGGGGGAAATGGAACTGTCCTATAAGTGGTCCCATGAAAATTGATTATCCATGTGGAAAAAATAAAATTAGACTCCTGTTATGGCATCCACAAAAAATTCAACTAAACCAAATATTTAATTATGAAAAAGCAAAACTCTAAGGAAATATTAAAATATCTTTGTGATTTTGGGGTTGGGGGAAGTTTTCTTAATATGTAAAAGAGTGAAAACTATAAATGAGGATGCAAATAACACAAGTTGAGATTGAACTTCTGAGCATCCATTAGCACTTTAAAATAAGTGACAAGACTGGTCACAGATGGGGGTACGGGGCTTACCATATGCATTATCAATAAAGGGTCAATGTCCACAATATGAATAAGTAACTCCCACAAATCTGCAAGAAGCAGACAAAAAAGAAAAATTGAGAAAAATATGAAAATTTAGAAAAAAAAAGTGGAAAATTGACCAAAGAAGAAACTCCAATGGCCAATAAACATATAAAAAATCCTAAATCTTAATAGTCATCAGGATATTCAAATAATTGAAACCATGAGAAAGTAATTCCTACTCCCTACCTTCAGTTGAAGGCAAGATTAGAAGTGCTGCCAAACAAGAGCTGGGAGGCTGTGGAAGCCTGCCACAGCGCTGGTGGAAAGGTGGATTAGTTTCCTACTGCTGTTGTAACAAATGACCACAGACTTAAACAAGAAACATTTTCCTGCAGGTTTTGGGGTACAGGGGCTGTCTTGCTATCTCCAGTTGTCTGGTACCTGGTCCTGGGGATGATGAGGGCAGGGGAATATTACTTCCTGGAGTATAAGAGACAGATAAAGGAGATGGGTCGGAGTATGGACTCTGAATTGGTTGGTTTGCAGATGAAAGGTGCTCTGGCAGGTGCCCTGTTTGTTAACTTTAGGAATAAGCGAGCCCTGGGAGGGGCGGTCTCTCCAGGATCACTTAAGGCCTTAGATAGAAAAGCATTGTCGTGCAGGGAGTCATCAGGCGGGGTCTCTGGTCCTGCTCCCCGCATAAGAACGCAGGACATGGTGAGGCCAGAAAGGATCACCCACGGAGCCATAAGTAGGGGAGTCATATCACTATATTCTCACTGGCTGCATCCGCCTCTCTGCAATCCTCTCTTGCTAGCTCAGTCACCATCTTCTTGCTAGCCCCCATTTTCTGCTAGCGTAGCCACAGCAGTTATATTAGTGGCCAATGGCTCAATGGTTACAGCTGACGGCCAACTAGCCACAGCTGACGGCCATCTACCACCTGAGCCAGCACCCCTCCATATGAGCCCGAGAAAGGTGCTGGCTCAGGTAGCAAATGGCCATCAACTGTGATTGGATGGCCATCAGCTGTACCTAGTTGGCCGTCAGCTGTAACCAGTGAGCCATTGGCCACTAATATAACTGCTGTGGCTATGCTAGCAAGAAAATGGGGGCTAGCAAGAAGGTGGCGGCTGGGCTGGCAAGAGCGGATTGCAGTTAGGATGGCGGGTTGCGGACAGTGTGAATCCAGCCTCTAGTGAAACTATAGTGCCGCCAGCGAGAATATACTAGTATGACTCCCCTACCTATGGCTCCGTGGGTGTTCCTTTTTGGCCTCACCATATCCTGCGTTCTTATGTGGGGAGCAGGACCAGAGACCCCCGCAGGCTGCCCCACACGACAAATGGTGCAGCGAGCAGGGCCTCCCGTACGACAAGCATCAATACAGACTATTAGAAAGTATAGCTATACAGGAGCCTAGGGAGATAAGTGAGGGCTAAAGCTGACTTTCTCTCAATAGTTACTGCTTCCTGTGGATGGCTGGCCGACAGGCAGTGGGGACAGAGGATGAAGTCTGGGGGTTACCTAGGGGAGGAGTCTGACTGAAAGGTCTCATGAAGTGGAGCCCCAAAAGTTATACCCTCAGCATAAAGATGAACAAAAACATGAACTGCAAGGCAGAAGGAGACCCCGAGGAAACTTGCCTGCCTTAACCTTGGCACTGGTTAGAGGGGAAACAATTTCCACTAAGCATTCGTGTCCACAAGTGGTTCTCATGCAGTTCTGAGCCCAAGTTCCCACCATCTGAGTGATCCCTAAAATCTCAACTGGAGTATTTAATTTAAAGTGGTTGCAGGTTTGGTAGTTTGCCCAAGAAGCTGGCGGAAGTGAAAGCAAGCCCTCTCTGGCAAGCCCTCTCTAGTTCAACCAAACAGGAGTCCTGATCAAAAGTACCAAACTACAAAGAAATAAGCCACTGTGAATAAGAATTAGCAAAAATAACAGATTCAGATCCCAGGGTTGCTGAAATTGGAATGAGTAGACAGAGACTATAAAATAACTATATGTGAAATGTTTAAAGAAATAAAAGAATGTATGTAAAACAAGCAAGGAACAAGAGACTATTAAAAATAAACAGCAAATTTGAAGGACTGGATAGAATTTTTAGAAATTAAAAGTAACGTGTAAAATGAAAAACTCGGTGGAGCAAAATATGTGTACAGTCACTTCACAAAAGAAAATCTACGTAAGGCCAATAAGACATGAAAAAATGGTCAACATGCTTAGTTATCAGGGAAATGCAAATAAAAGCCACAATGAGCCAGCAGTTTCACATACATTAGAATAATTAAAATAGAAAGATTAACAATGCCAAGTGTTGATAAAAGTGCGGAGCATCTGGAACGCCCATACATTGCAGCTAGGAGTGTAAAAAAACACTAAAAATATATTGCTATATATAAATTATACAGCAATAATTTATGCATGTTACATATTTACTAAATTATATACTTATCAAAACAGAAACAGTAAGTTTAATACATACAGTTTAAAAACATGCAAAGTGGTGCTATGTATTGCTTAGGAATTCGTACATATATAGTAAAAGTATTTTTACTTTTTTTGACTGCTAAACTCCAAATAAAGGGTTTTGGCTACTTTAGGGATAAAAAGGGAATTAAATTAAGTAAAGGGACTCAGGGGGCTTCCATTTGTTGGTAGTATTTAATTTATGAAGCTGGGCACATATGTTCATTGTATTATTCTTTTATTTAGTTAAAATATTCTTAATTTAAAAAGTAAAATATACTCATCGTAAAAAAGAAAAGTCAAACGAGACAGAAAATTACAAATTGTGTAGTAAGGCCTTATACATCTTTCCACATATTTTCTGTTTCATTATATTTTTTGTTATACCTATTTGTATGTCTTAAGTATTTCACAATTAATTTAAAAGAAAAGTCATCTTGTCCAAACTCTCAGTTAACTCCTTGCGGTGAGAGACCTCTCCTTGGTAACCTCCTGCTTACACTCAATCTGAGATGAGGGCCAGCTAGGGTACCCTTGGGTTATGACAATGACACTTCTCTCAGTTCCACTCCCTATCACCCCTCTAGGCTACCAACCTGGCTCCCGCGGACCCCAATGGCAAAGCAGACCCCTATGTGGTGGTGAGCGCCGGCCGGGAGCGGCAGGACACCAAGGAGCGTTACATCCCCAAGCAGTTGAACCCCATCTTTGGAGAGTGAGGCTGGGCCCTGGGGTTTGGGAATGGGGAGCAACTTTGCCATCCAGCCCTGTGGCCCAAGGGCACTCACTCAGCTGGCATGCTGGTGGTGGAGGAATGGACAGAGGCTGCCGAGACCCCTGGAGCCCCTCCCCACACAAGACCACCTCCGAGGGCAAAGAGATATCCTCAGCCATTCTCCCTCCTGGCCAGGGTCCTGGAGCTCAGCATCTCTCTCCCTGCCGAGCCAGAGCTGACGGTGGCTGTGTTTGATCATGACCTTGTGGGTTCTGATGACCTCATCGGGGAGACCCACATTGATCTGGAGAACCGATTCTATAGCCACCACAGGGCGAACTGTGGACTGGCCTCTCAGTATGACGTGTGAGTCTGACAGGGCCCTCAAGGAGCCATCCTGAGTCTGACCAAAGACATTCAAGTTCACATGCCCATTGGGGTGTCCACATCCTTTGATTTCATAGAAGGGGACCTCCCCATGACTAAGACCTTATAGCTTAGTGGTCAAGACCTAGGTAGGCTTGGGAGTTGGGATCTTGTAACTAATGAGTCACACTTGACCTCTCTGAGTCTCAGTTTTCTCATCTGCAAAATGGAAGTAATAATATCAGTATCTCCTTCATAGGAGCCCCTGTCATACATCTTTGATTTTCGTAGTTACCGTAAGTGATGAGGAGGCTGCCTTTCATTGGAGTTATGAACCCGGATCCCATGTCTTCAAGGGTTCTCTTCCCTGCCCCTGTGTCCAGCTGTGTCCATTGCTGGCCCCAACTGAGGCATCTTCCTTTTCTGCCTACAGGGGTGGGTACAATGCCTGGCGTGATGCATTCCGGCCTTCTCAGATCCTGGCAGGGCTGTGCCAACGCTGTGGCCTCCCTGCCCCCGAATACCGAGCCGGGGCTGTCAAGGTGGGCAGCAAAGTCTTTCTGACACCGCCTGAGATCCTGCCTCCAGGTAACAGCCCCTCTCTGCTGGACAGTCCAGAGGGAGCAAGATGGTAGAACAAAGGCCAGGGGGCCCCTGGTGCCCAGTCTAATGTGTCCCACAAGGAGCCTGCCTCCTTCTGCAAACAGAGGAGGTGAGTTTGGCTGAGTCAAGATGAGGTTCTTGGATGGCGGGGAGAAAAATGGTCTTTGCGTGAGACCCCAAAAGAGCCAAAATGGATCCCTCAGGGCTATAGCTAATGGAGTTCCCAGAACACAGGGTGGCCCATGGCGGGTCCCCTACAACAGAATGTGGTTGCTGAATGGAGCTCAGGCCTCATAAATGGCTGGTGGTCCGTCTCTAAACAGGGTCTGCACAAAGGCCACCACCCCTCCAATCCCACTGTTCCCCTGACTGCTGGCTTTTTACTGGTAAAAGTTGTTATAGCAGCAGCCCCCCATTTTCTGTCATTGTGGACTTGCTCTCCCAGCCCACAGACTTTGTCCATCCCAGCAGCTGCCTCCACTTAGAGCTTCTATTGAAGGGCAGGAGGAGGAAGAGAGGAGAGTTGGGAGCAGTGAGGAACCCAAACTCACACACGTCTTGTTGCAGATAGTAGGGGGCCCAAGGTGGCAAGTGAGGTCCCTGAGGAAGCCCAGGCATTGCTGGTGCTGTGGCAGTGGCAGGAGATGCCAGGTCTTGGGATCCAGCTGGTACCTGAGCACGTAGAAACGCGGCCCCTCTACCATCCCCGCAGCCCGGGGCTGCTGCAGGTGAGGGAGGGCTCAGGACCCAACTCCAGAAGCCCAGGACTCACACCCCGCCCTGGATCCCAGGAGCCCTGTTCGCCAAGACCTCCACCTGGGCGCTATGCTGCTGCTTCTCATCCTGCTCCCCAGCCATCCCCACTCCAGTCTTGGATCTCCATCCTGGACCGCAGACCCTCTCGCTTGACTCTGGTCCTGCAGGATTTCCACCCTTGGGCCACCAAGGCTCAGACTTGGCACTCCCAACTGGACACCAGTTCCCTAGGATCTGGATCTCAGGAACACCAGATCTTATTTCTGCTCTCAACCTCTCACTTCTGAGGCCTCATCCCCAAAACCCTAACCTCAACCCTGGAACCTCCACCTTCCTCCTCATCCATGTGGATCTGTCTAACCATGCTCTCTTGACCCCAGCTCTTCTTTCCGCCTCTGGCAAGGCACAGCCTCTGGCCACAGGGCTGTTAGGGGATTTGGGGACCCCAGCAAGACCCTTCAGCCTGGTCCTATTTTGCATGTGTCCCCAGGGATCCCTTCACATGTGGATTGACATCTTCCCCCGCGATGTGCCTGCGCCACCCCCAGTTGACATCAAGCCTCGGCAGCCAATCAGGTGAGAGAGAGAGTCCTGGCTCCTCCTCCCATGGGGTGGGCACATCTTGGACTACTATACCAAGGCCCTCTGAAAACCTGGGCCCCAGTGAAGCAGGAAGAGGCTGCTTGCTGACTCAGGCTTCTCAGTTAGGTGAGCCATTAAATCTCCCCCCTTTTTTTGTAAGCCTTTATAGGTTGGGTGTCTGTCACTTGCAACTGAAAGAGTCCAAATACCAATAAGCTCCCTTCCTCCCTGAACTACTCAGAGTAGAGTTCTGTGTAGGGTTTATGCACATCAGTTGTTGTCAGCAATCTGTCACTTTCCACCTCTGGACTCTGTTTTCCTTGGTGTCATTCTCAGGGAGACTTTCAAAGTCTGGGGGCAAGGTGGCTTCTAATGGTGCCAGGTTTACATCTAACCAACTAGACTACTTGAGCAGAAAAATTCACACCTCTTTCCCAGTTGGAGCAAAAGTCTCAGGGCAGATTCTCATTGGACCAGCTTAGGTCAACTGCTGATCCCTGAACCAATCAGTGTGGTCAGGGGGCTGTAATAGGTTGATCAGCCAGTCCTGGATGATGTCCTAGGTGACGTACCCACCTCCAGAGTCAGGTAGAGGTCTGTCTGTCCCACCAGAATCACACAGATTGACAGTAGTGGGAGTTGGGGGTGGGTCACCAACAGAAAATCAAGGTGCTGTCAATGAATGAGGGGAGATTGATACTGGGCAAGAGAAAACAGATATACACCATGACAGTCAAGGACAGGGCTATTTAGGGTAGGATCAAGAATGTTGCAACCCCTCTTTTTGTCCCTCAGAGGCTGTATGCTGTCATGGCCACTCTGTCTCTCCTCCCACTTCTCTCTTCACACCGGCTTTCTCTGTTCACCTGCCACTCCTTTGCACCCCAGAATTCAGCTTGGATGTCACTTTGGCTTACAGCGGCTCCATCTCTGCATCTGAGGCTACATGACTTAACTTTTCAGGGTCCTGGTTCCAAATGTATGGGAGGGAGACCCTTGCTGGCCGAGGTGGGTCAGCAGACCATTCCTGGTATCATCTGCTGTGGCTCGGGTGCTTTTCAAGGGACCATGGACATCCTGATCACTCAGCTGGGCACACAGGTGCTCAGTGAATGTCAGTGGCCCTGGTCCAGGTCCTTCCTGCCTCCTGCAGCCCCTCCCAGCACTTCTGTCAAGAGTATGAAACCCCTCCTCTGATACATCCCCCAGCTATGAGCTCAGAGTCATCATCTGGAACACGGAGGATGTGGTTCTGGATGATGTGAACCCGCTCACTGGAGAGATGTCGAGTGACATCTATGTGAAAAGGTAGGCCTGCTGGCTGGGCTGGACAAATGGCCGTGTACTGAGGTGAGATTGCAAATGGAGCTTTGGGCCCTCGGGCTGAGCCAGAGCCCTGTCCCCTAAACCCTCGAAGGTGCCTGGACCTGGATAGAGGGACTGGCCTGGTGGGTGAGCTGAGAGGCAAGCTGGGTAAGGAGCCAGGTTCTGGGCTTGGCCTCAGCTGATGCCCAGTCAGCCTGCACCTTTGTCCTGGCTCCAGCTGGGTGAAGGGGCTGGAGCAGGACAAGCAGGAGACAGATGTGCACTTCAACTCCCTGACTGGGGAAGGGAACTTCAACTGGCGCTTCGTGTTCCACTTTGACTACCTGCCCACCGAGCGGGAGGTGAGCGTCCGGCGCCGGCCTGGACCCTTCGCCCTGGAGGAGGCCGAGTTTCGGCAGCCGGCAGTGCTGGTCCTGCAGGTCTGGGACTATGACCGCATCTCTGCCAATGACTTCCTGGGTACAACGACTTCCTTGGTACCCCATAGCCTTCCTCCGACCTCAGCCTAGCTCTGATTTCTGTTCTCATTGCCCTCCCCCCACCCTCACCCCGGGGGCCCTTGGTTCCTTACTCTAACCCAGCCCTGGATCCTGGATTTCAGACCCTAGGTCACTAACCTTTGCTCTCTGGCCTAATTACTGAACTTACTCAGCCCTGAGAACTATGACCTCCATTCCCCCCCAAAATCCCTGACTCAGTCCTCTGATTTAACCCCCGCTCAGGTCGCTCTGGACTCCGAGTCCATGGCGTTGGTCCTTGCTTTGGCAATCTGGTCCTGCCCTGGGCCCTGTTTCTTCTGGGGCTGTGGTGTGTGGTCCGTACCTGTGGCCTGACCACCACATTCTAACTTCTGATGCCCCGACTTAAAATACAAAATCCGGCTGTGCTGCTTCCTCCCCCCGCCCCCGTGGCCCAGACAGACCTTGATCTCCTGCCTAACCCAGAGGGTTCTGGTCTTACAGGGTCCCTGGAGCTGCAGTTACCAGACATGGTGCGGGGGGTCCGGGGCCCTGAGCTCTGCTCCGTGCGTCTGGCCCGCGACGGGGCCGCGCCGCGGTGCAATCTGTTTCGCTGCCGCCGCTTGCGGGGCTGGTGGCCTGTAGTGAAGCTGCGGGAGCCTGAGGACGAGGAGCGGGAGCAGCGGGAGGCTCAGGCCGGCAAAAAGAGGCGGCGGCGGCGGCGGCGGCGGCGGGGCCGGCCGGAAGACTTGGAGTTCACCGACCCGGGAGGCAACGTCTACATCCTCACGGTGGGTGTGGCCAGGGCAGGGACCGCGGCCGTGGAGCCAGGCCTGAGCCACCTAAGAGCTCAGCCTCTGTTCCTCCCTTTTCTAGGGGAAGGTGGAGGCGGAGTTTGAACTGCTGACTGTGGAGGAGGCCGAGAAACGGCCAGTGGGGAAGGGGCGGAAGGAGCCTGAGCCCTTGGAGAAGCCCAGGTGAGTGGGCGGCGGCCGAGCCGGAGGACAGGGCGTGGGCTGGCCCAGGGCTTCCTCCTCATTCTGGCACCACCTTCTCCCCCCTCCCCCACAGTCGCCCCAAAACCTCCTTCAACTGGTTTGTGAACCCGCTGAAGACCTTCGTCTTCTTCATCTGGCGCCGGTACTGGCGCGTCCTGCTGCTACTGCTGGTGCTGGCGTTGATCACCATCTTTCTCCTCCTGGTCTTCTACACCATGCCCGGCCAGATCAGCCAGCTCATCTTCCGCCCCGTCCACCACCCACCCCCGGGCTCCAACTGACCTCGGACACTCATCAATCCCATAGCGCCCTGGACGTCCTTATCGTTACCAACATGAGTTATTCAAGTTCGCTGCTTTCTTTGAATAAACCTTAGCACCAACCACTCTGATGCCTGAACACAGGCTGTGCATAAACCAGGGGGCAGAGAACAGAGACGTTCTTGGGTGACCTCAGGTGCTGGGGACTCACTGGACGACTGGAGCCACAGGGATGGGAGACTGCCCACATGGACCTGGCAGGAGGTTCAGGGCCAAGGAGACCAGGCTAAGGAGACCTGGCCACAGGGGTGACGTGCCATCTGAGCAGCCCACCTGTTGCTCCTGCCAGTGCTTGGGACCCCTCTCACCTAAGCTGCTTACGGCTTCTGCCATTCCATGAGAATACTAAGCACCAAGTCAAATCGTTTTCAGTCTAATTGTGGAGGATGCAACTCACTGGCCCATGGGGGAATCGAACCAGCGACCTTGGTGTTAGCACAGTGCTCCAACCACCTGAGCCACCTGGCAGCCCACAAATTTCATTGTTTATTCTTCACTAACCCTGAGAGTGGGCATACTAGTTAGGACACTTTGGATTGCAAGTAATAATCCCAACCCAAACTGGTTTAAGCTAAAGGAATATCTTGGCTTGCATAGCTGTGATTCCCAGGGTTTAGCTGGCTGGCTACTGGTGTAGCTTGTCACAGGGTCCAAATGATGTCACCAAGACCAGTTCTCTGCTACTGGGCTCAGCTCTGCTGTCCTCTGGGAGCAGCTCATTCACCAATAGGGTCTCTCCTTGGAACTGCAGGATGGCTGCAGCAACCTGTCTCCCCATAGTCACATTCATAAGGAAAGCCTTCCTAGTCCTGATAGAGCCTGGCTAGTACTGGGTCATTGTGGCCTGGGGTGTGGGATGTGCTGACGGGGTCCTCCCCTCGAGCTCAAGGTGGGAGACTGACTGACCCTCCTCCCCAAGCACTAAGCTGACAGCGTGGACAGGGAGGTTCCCAGAGGAATTTCAGGACACTGTTAACAAGCAGGAATGGTTCTTGGCAACTGCAATTTATAGACGAGACCGGTGCCCACACAGATTAAAATAACCGCTCGCAGTGATCACATCAGAGCTGGAGCTCAGGTCTGTCTGCCTGCCTCCGAGGCTTTCGCTATCGCTGCCCTACTTGGCTTTCTGTCCTCTCTCCGCTTCTACTGTCTTACCCTGAAACTCCCTGAGAAATGAGTGGATCATTTGACCAGCTGTTAATGTCCCTGGTTCCCTGGACTGGGGAGTTTTGGTCTCAGAGCCTGGTGCTCCACAGGGATTAAGGGCTGTATGGGGAGCCCTGACAGATTCCAGAGCTGGGGTCTGATGCTAGCCCTGCTCCAGAATGGCCACTGCTCCCACCCCTCTGTTCTTCAGTTCTGCCTCCACCAAGGACACTGGCTGGACCTGTCTTGGCACCAGAAGCCAGCAAGAGCTTGGCACAGAGCAGGGTCAGAGATCCAGATGACTGGGCCCCAGGTGGCAGGGACCCCTGCTTTAGCCATCACTGCAGAGGTGGCAAGCCCTGGCCTGCACCCAGGAAACATCCTGGAAAGGTTGGTCTCAGCCCTGGGGCTGAAACCAGAAGACCCAAAGAGCACAGCTGAAGAGGAGACATCAGTATGGTTTGAGTAAAGCCCTATTAACCAGGGGATGTCCACGTAGGGCTTGCAGAGGGCATCTGGCCTGATGTCGGTCCTGATGGTCTTCTATAAGTGGCTGTGATAAGGGGTTTTCCAAGCTCCGGCCAGACCCAAGAACCACACAGAGATCAGCGAGTATTATCACAACCAGTAGATTTATTAACCTGGGTTGTGCCGGACTCTCTGAGTAACGGGTGGGGGGAGGTTGAGAAAACGACCGCGAAGCCAGAGAAACAGGAGAAAGAGGGAACAGGGTGGGGGATGGAACAACTACGTTGTCTTTCCTAGATCAATTTTCTTCTGGATGGCTCGTGCCGAGTGGTAGATGAGCGAATCGATGAGTCCAGCCACTGGGGAGAGAGACAAGGGCTGGCACTGGCCCAGTTCGGCCCTTGGCTTGATCTCCAGAGCCTTACTGGCCAGGCCAGCATCTCCCTTTGGTCCTTGAGATGCCCCTCTTCCCCCAATCAAAACTGGGGGGGGGCGGGGAACCCAGGTTTTACACTCCCCATCACGCCCCAACCTCCAACAGATGCCCTTGAGCGTCTACCTGTGAACATGCCCCCGATGATAGCGCACACGCCCGTCAGGAAGTGCGTGAAGGACCTGGCAGAGGGGCACAGGGCTCAGCAGGCACCCCTACCCCTACCAGGCCCAGGCCCAGGCCCCTCCCCTCCCCACCCTCACCTGTGCTTCTCTGTCAGCTTCACCATCATGGGCGAGAGTTCGTAGAGCACGAAGACTCCAGGAAGCCCCTGGTCGCCCAGCAGCCCGTTGGCAACCTTCTCATGTCTGGTCACAGAGAACTGATTTGTCCTCAGCACCTGGGACGGGAGGGGAGACTGAGCCAGGGCCAGGCCTACAGCCTGACTCCCAACCCCTGTCCATCCTATCCCTGCTCCTGCCCTGTGTCTTGCAACACCTTGAGTGTCGTGAGGAGAAAACGAGGCCCCATGTTGGTAACGAACACTGAAAGGTCTGGGGACCCCCTAAATGCCCTCTCCCAGCCTAACCACCCCAGCTTCCCCTCCGGTCACCAGCTCTTTACGGTGTACAAATCCCAGCTATATTTGGTGGACCCTCTCAACGGAGGCCCATGGATGAGAAGCAACTCTCCGAGGCTACCCTGTGAGCTCCTGGCAAAGCTGGGCCTGACTTCCTGCTCCTCAGTCCCATGCATTCTACCAGTTTGCTGAGATGCTCTTCCACAGCAGAAAGGGGAGAAGGGGGCCCACGAAGGGTTAGGCCCCAGCCCAGGGCGGACGAGGAGGGACAGTGAGGCAGACAGACAATGGGCACTGGAGGAATGGATGGACGCAGTTTGAGCAAGTAGAAAGAGCAAGTGCTTTGAAATCCAACAGCCCAGGGCTGCCCAGGGCTGAGGGCAAATCACCCCCCCTCGCTGAGCCTCAGTTTGTCGCCCATCATATGGGATAAGAGCAGCACTTCACTTCCCAGGCTGAAGGGACTCAAGTGCTTGGCACCAAGAGGGGCTCTGCTTTCTGAGCTCCCGCGGACTCACCTCGCCATCTAGCTTCATGTACACTGTGGGTACCACCTTCACAAAGTACTGGAACATCATGGAAGCTGCAGGGAGAAGAGAGCACTGGGCATGGGTGCCAGGTGGGGCTTTAGGAGCTGGGGGCTACCTCCCAGGTGGGTACCTTGAGGGGCAGTGACGTTGGTGCGGTCCAGGGGGTTCACAATGCCCGGGTAGTCCTCCCCAAATGATAGGTGCCGGATGTAGTGGGTCATGTTGATCTGTAAGCAACACCAGGGCCCGGGCCTCAGAGCACGAGGCCCCAGCAGGCCCCACGCCACCAGAAGCTCCGCAGGACAGTAGCACACAGGGATGCCTGGGTCTAGGGAGCGGATGCATGGAGCTGGGGGGGAGGGTCCCTTCCTGGGAGCATCTGTCCAGGACAGGCACCTCCTTCGTTACAGAGTCTGCGCGCTCCTGGGGCTCTGGAGTTTGAGGTTCTGGAGCTGCTTCCATACCTCAGGCAAACGGACTGGGCAAGGGCCCTTTGTGGCAGGTGCCAGCTTCCCCTGAGGTCTCAAGCCACGGAAGCCTAGGCTGGAGGAGCCACAGGTTGCCCAGCTCCGGCCCTTGTCCTGCTCCAGTCTGTATCAAACTCAGCCACTGGAGGGATGTTTAACACTATGCAAATCTGATTCCGTCACGACCCTGGCTAAAGCAGGCCAGCAGCCTGAAACGGCTCTCAGCCCGACTCTTGTGATCTGGGGCCTGCCAGCCTCTCCGCCTCCTTCGTCTGCACCCGCCTTTGTGGTTCCTGAGAAGTGCCACAGCCCCGCCTAACCTTGACCGAGGCTCTCTCTGCCCGAAATGCTCTCATCCAACCCCCTCTCTTATCTCTGGCCTGCACAGATCTCAGTTCAAAGGTCACTCCCAGTTACTCAACCCTCAGGCTGGATCCCGTCAGAATGGGGTATAGTTCTCTTTACCTGCATCCCCACCCCAGGATGTCCCTACAGAGAAATGAAGGCAGTACCCGTCTCCCACCCCATCCGCCCTCCATGGTTTCCAGCTGGTACGTACGTTGTCAAGGCCGAAGCTCTGCAAGTCGTGGACTAGGAGAGAAGGGGGAAGTGTCACCAGACAGAGCAGGACGGGCCACCTGGCTCCCCAGAGCCCTCACTCGGGCCTCCTCACTCCTCCGGCTGAAGTGTGACCTGCCTGACTCTTTTCTGCCCCCTCATCAGCCCCCTGCCCTCCTCCCTCCCACCCTGGCCTTGCTGGAGGGCAGCAAGAAAGGGCCTGCCTTGGGCCTGGGGGTCTTAAAAACACAGACCCCAGTTCTTCCCTGACGTACAGGAGCCTCTGACGGGCATCACTCCAGGCCTTCACTCCCACTGAGGCCCTGCTTGCACCTCAGGAAACAAAACCCACTGATTTCGGTCTCTCATTAAATAGAGCTGATAGCCCATCATTGAACCCAAAGTGAGGCGGGACCTGACAATGCTATCCAAGCTCTTTCCCTGACTCCTCTACCCCCAAAAGGAAATCCTACGGGTTCCCTTTACCGTCTGTCCCAGAGTAAGTTCTTCCAGCCCTCTGACCTTGACCCCTCCTGCTGCGAGGAACCCCAACTCAAAGATATGTCCCAGTGCTTTTCAGTCACCCAGCAGCCAGGCCAGAGAAGGCGCCAAACCTAGGCCCACCCAAACCTCCCCCCATCCTGGGAGGTAGGCTGCCCCCCAAGGGCGCAGGGCCACTTACTCTCCACAGCATGTACTGCAGCATGGGGGAGGGAAGGGGAGAGAAGGGAGGGAGAGAAAAGAGGTTCAGAGCTTCACAATGAGAACTATGGAGCAAGACAAGTGGAAGAAGGGAAGACTGGAATATTCTTGCCTCAGAAGCAGGGTCTGGACCCAGCTAACAAGGCCTCTTCCCAGTTGAACGGAGCCCTTCCCTGGCCAGGAAAGAGGGCAAGAGGGCTTGGGGGTAGAAGTACGGTGGCCTAGGAAGACCAACAGACCGAGAGCCCAAACAGCCCCTTTTCTAGCTGTGACCTTTGTCAAACCACTCGCCCTGCCTGGCCTCCTCTGCACCTGGCTGTCCTGGGGACCAGGTAGGATCTAAGACGGAAAAGGACTTGGTAAAACTTTATCATCTCTCCTCCTCCCCCATGCAAAACAAGGACGTCAGGAACTCCTCTCTGGCCTTCGACTCAGCCAGGTCTCTGGCCTTGGGCAACTGTAGCTTTGTGCTTTGAACATCCTTCCAGGAGACAGAACACCCTTTGTCTTGGGCGCCTGACTGACAAAAACCCAGGCGGCAAAGCACAGACGCTGCTGCCCTCCCTAGCCCACCTCCTGTTGAGCGCCCTGTGCCCACAGCTCCACACTGACCATGTCCCTTCAATCCCATGAGTGAGTGCACACTTCCTGGCCCCCTGCAGAGTAAAGGGGGGACCCACCTACCGGCCCCTCCCCCCTAAACTCTGCTGGCGACCAGCAGGTCTGTCTCCATTGCGCCTGCACTCCTGCCCCCCGTGGGCACTGGGCACTGGGCAGCTCAGGACTGCCAGCTCATTTCTCAGGCTCTGCACTCTTGTCACCACGTGGCTCTGCACGTCCCCTAAGGTGATCCCAACTCCCATCCCTCCTAGACCTTCCGTGGGCCCTGCTACTCATCAGCAAAAGCCCCACATGTTCAACCTCCAAATAGTCCGCTCATCTCCTTGCTCCATCCACAGCCTGGCTCTCCCCAGAAGGGACTATTCCCCTTGCAGCCCCCGAATGGGTGACTACTCTCCCACACGCGCCCTCCTCCTCATTCCTGAAGGCCCCTCCCAGATCACTGCTCCTCGATCTTCTTGAACAATCCCCAGCTTTGCAGCTCATAGCCAACTGTACCACCACGTAGCCCTACTTGTTTTAGTCACTCAGAGCTGCACACAGGTCAGCCCTCCCACGCCGCTTCTCAAAGGTTCTAGCCACTGGCCACCACTCTGTCTTACACGATCCTGTCACAATTTCTGCTGATTTCCATGTCACCCCTGGTGATTTCTGTATCACCCCGCTGCGCGATCTGCCTTTCCTCCTGTTGCCAAGTTTGAGCTTTCTACACTTTCGAGTGACTGGATTCTGTTCTCTTTTTCCTTCTTAAGGTCCTCCCTCCAATAATTGCCCCTCATCTCTGGGGCATCACTTTTTCTCTGGTTAGTAGATCACTTCTGACAGGATCACCTGCTGCCACATCACACATCTTACAAAACCGTCCCTTGAGTTCTCCTCCTCCATCTACCCTCACCTCCAGGGTGCTTTCATCAGTCCCAAGGGTTTAAAGACGCTGATGACTCTAACATTTGATTCTCCAGGCCAGATCACTTCCCTGAACTCCACACTTAAACAGCTAACTGCTAACTTGATATCTGGAATCTGAACTTAGGCGTCTGGCTCCTCAGCCTGTGCTCTTAACCGTTGTACCAACCTGCTGCCCTGAGACGAGGTTCTGCTCTGGGCCAGGGACAAAAGAACAGGCAGGTGAAGGGGCACGCAAACTCGCTAAGGTGTCCAGGGCCTAAGCCTCTGGGCTGATGCATCACTCACCATGCACATGGGACTGCTGGAAGCTCTTCCCGGGGGCAAAGTGGAAGTTTCCGGCCACCTGTAGGAGATATTCCCTCTCATTCTCCAATTCTGCCCCTCCCTTGGTCTCCTGAAGGCCCGATGGACCCTCGATTCAGAGAGTGGGGCCAGCCCACAGCCCAGCGGGCCATGCACAGCCTCAGTGCCCCCGGTACCTTGTTGACTTCCAAGAAGCCATACACCTGGCAGCCTTCATTCTTCTGCTCCTGCATCTTCTGGCTGAAGCCCTCTCGCCGGCACTGCTCGATAGTGTCTGGGTTCTTGAAGGCCCAGCCTCGACGGCGATACGCCTCTCGCACGTCCTCACAGGTGTTACAGCACCTGTAGGAGAGGAGCAGCGGGGGAGACTGTCAAGGAGACACAAAAACAGTACTGGCACCGTGGGAAATAAAGCCTGAGCAGGTCTGCCCGCTCATGTAGCCTCCACCAGCCTCATCCCTGACCACCGAATGTTCTCAAAGGGCGTTTCCTCAGTGGCAGCAGAACTATTAAAAATACATACTCCCATTCTGTTTGGGATGATGGAAAGTTTCAGAACAGACAGTGGTGATGGTTGCAATGCTATGGACATAGTTAATGCCACTGAACTGTACACCTGGAATGGTTAAAATGGGAGATTTTATGTCACATATATTTTACCATGATAAAAAATTATGTGAAAATACATACTCCCAGGACCCAGCCCAGACCTGCTGAATCAGCCTCTCAGGGATCAGGGCCTGGGAAACATAATACAGGTCCCGTCTATCAAGGGCTTAATAATCTGAACTGGGTCTTCCATCTCAGTGCTTTCCATACAGTATCCATTTAACCCTGACGAGGCTCGTACAAGAAAGGTGTTATAGTCATCCCCCTTCACAAGAGCAGAGCTTATGTGGCTTGGCCCAAGGACACATGGGTGGAACTAGGGAGCTGGTCTCCAGAGACCACTCTGAACCAGATCAGGGACCATTTCAGCCTCGTCCCCAGCTTTGCAGGCCTCAGGCAGGGCCTGGGCACAAAGCTTCAATCACTCACACCAATGACCGAGGCACATACCCCATGCCCTCGAAATTCTTGGTCCAACCTCCCCACCTGACCGCCAGAGGCTAAGGATGGCTGACAAACATCCGGAGCCACGCTCCCCTCAAGCCCCGGCCCCGGCCCCAGGGTCTGGCTCACTTGATGTCTTCTGTCTCAGCACCATAGCAGCTCTCACAACGATCAGGGTCCAGGGAGTCAGGGTCAAACACTTTCACCTCGACTTTCCCGAGCTCTAAGGAGAGGGTGGAGGCGGGGCATCAGCTGGGCGCAGACACAGTGAGATCTACACTCCCAAGCCCTGCACAGGTCTTTTGGCCTGTGACTTGGGACTAATAAGAGTTATAATCATCGCTAACATTTATATAGGGCATACTGTGTCAGGCACTAAGCACTTCTATACATTATTTCATTTAATAATAGTAGTAGTAATAAAACAATAACAGTAAGGTCTAAATGTCAGCTGGGTACAGGCTGCTGTACTTTACGTGCATCATCTCCTTTCATCCCACAATGACTCTACGGACGTGAGGTTATTATCCTCCTCATACATGAGAATATGCTGAGGCTCAGAGAGGAGAAGAGATTTTGCGCGATGCAACACAGTAAGCGGCAGATTTCAGCTCTAATTCCAAAGTGTGTGCTCTGAAGCGCTTTGCTATGGTGCTTCTCAGACCTCTCTTCCCACCTGGCTCCCTGCCTCTCTACCTATCCAACCCTAAGTGGGGATTTCAGTATTCAACACCCTGACCTCCTGGCAGTCTGTCAGCCCGCCTCAGCCACCCCTTTCCATGCTCATACCTAGCCTCTGTCGCTACCAATTACTTCAAACTTTCCAAAACTCGGTTTCAAGCATCCCAGCCTTCCACTGCTTATCCTTATTCTCCCGTTCTCTCTCTCTGGGATGCAGACTATACCAATTCTTTGACACCACTGACACTATCACCCCTTCACGTCCTCATTTCCCTATGTCAAGTCCATGGTCCAACTAGGGAAAGGACAGCCTCTTCAATAACTGGTGCTGGGAAAACTGGATATTCACATGCAAAAGCACGAAATAGGACCCCTGTCTACACCATGAACAAATAATGGATTAACGACTTAACTGGAAGACTTGATATCATAAAACTCCTAGAAGACACAGGGAAAAAGCTCCTGGACATTGGTCTTTGCAATGATTTTTGGGATATGACACCAAAAGCACAGGCAACCAAAGCAAAAATAACACAAGTGGGACTACATCAAAATAAAGTTTCTGCACAGCAAAAACAATGAACAAAATGAAAAGGTAACCTACAGAATGGGAGAAAATATTTGCAAATGATATATCTGACAAGGGGTTAATCTTCAAAATATATAAGGAACTCATATAACTCAACAGCAAAACCCCAAATAATCCAATTAGAAATGGGTAAAGGGCCTGAATCGACATTTTTAAAAATAATACATATGAGTACAGATGGCTAATAGGTACATGAAAAGGCACTTAACTGTTGTCACACAGCAGCCTAGCAGATTGCCCCCCGTGTCTTTCCTTAAGGAAAGAAGAGTCTGTGAGACTGTGCATCTCTGCGACTGTATATTTCTATTTAGTCTCCAAAAGAGGGTTTGCGGCCAATGACAAGTAAGATCCCCTGGGAAGGCGGGGACAACTCAAGCCAGACGGAACCCCATTGAGACCCCCGATGAGCTGCCTTAGAAAGATCTGGGAAGGGGCCTTGTCTCCCCTTCCCCCTGCCTGGGAAAAGCGGCTGCTGGCTCTGACTTTTCCCTCTCACCTAACTGGGAGAAAAGTCTTGAGAGGGATAAGATTAAGCTCTCTCTGCTCAACTCTGTGAAATAATTTCAACACGTTATATGTCCCTTAAAAGAGTTGCATACCTCACCTCAAGGACTTTCTGCTTCAGCTGTTTGAAGAGCAACATAATTGGTTTGGGTTGTTTCTATAACGTGATAAGTGAGTCTCACAGACTGTGCCAAAAACACTGCTACTCCCTTGTATACTTATCAATAAAAACCTCCAGTCGGCTCAAATCTGGGCTCCAGTCTTTCAGAACTGTGAGACCCCTGGTCTTCTGAGATTTAACTGCATTAAGTCTCTGTATGTTTCTTTCTTGAAAACTTAACCCAAAGCCGCCCCTTCTCGCATCCTCACTGCCCGTGTTGCACTGGACGTGACACTTAACATCATTCATCATCAGGGAAACGCAAGTCAAAAATCAGGAGATATCACCTCACACCTGTTAGAGTTGCTATTAATAAACAAAGAAACAAAAATAACAAGTATGGGCGAGGAGGTGGAAAAAAGGGAACCCTGTGCACTGCTGGTGGGAATATAAATTGGTACAGTTATTATGGAAAACAGTATGGAAGTTCCTCAAAAAATTAAAAATAGAACTACCATATGTTCCAGCAATTCCATTTCTGGGTATATATCCGAAAAAATTAAATCAGTATTTCAAAGAGATAGCTGCAATGCCACGTTCTTTGCAGTATTGTCAGAATAGCCGAGACATGGAAACAACCTATCAACAGATGAAGGGGTAAAGAAAATCTGGTATATATAAACGGAACATTATTCAGCCATTAAAAAGTAGAAAATTCTATTTGCAACAACCTGGAGAAACCTTGAGGACATTATGCTAAGTGAAATAAGTCAGAGAAAGACAAATATTGTATGATCTCACTTATGCGTGGATTCCAAAAAAGCCAAACTCATAGAAACACAGAGCAGACGGTGGTTGCCAGGGGCCGGGGGGTGGGGAAAAGGAGCGATGAGGTTGTCAGAGTACAAACTTCCAGTTACAAGATGAGTGAGTTCTGGGGAGCTACTGGGGACGACAGTTAACAATGCTGCATTGTACATTTGTATTACAAGTTGCTAAGAGAGTAGATCTTAAAGGTTCTCATTCTACACAGAAAAATGGTAACTACATGAGGTGATAAATGTGGTAGTTAACATTGTGGGAATCATTTCACAATATATACGTACATTAAATCGCACATTAAACTTACACAATTTATATTTCAAGTGTATCTCCACAAAGCTGGGAAATAAATTCCATAGTCCACTGTTGTTAATTATTCTCTTGTCCATAACCACGACTCATTAGTTCCCCTTTCTCTTCATTGCACAAGCCTAACAAAACTCAAACCCGTTAAATTCAACTCTGACCGCTTGCCTGTGCCTCCCTTATGACTCCTTGGCCATCAGACTTTATTTCACTAATCAGTTCGCTCTCCCATTCTTTGAGATGACCAATTTATATATTTTCCTCTCTCCTTAAGGGTTCCAAAATCCCTTCCTCTTTCTTCACTCTTAGCTAACACCTTGCTTTCAATTTCCACTAAGAAAAGAGAAGCAACAGAATCTCACTTAATCTCAACACTAACCCCCCCCCTTCCTCACTCTCCTCTTACAGCAAAACTCCTGAAAGGGTCATCTATATTTGTGTCTCCACTTCCTTTTCTGCTCTTTGATTAGATTTTCATTCTTAAAAGTATCAAAACTATTCCTTTCAAAGTTTCCAGTGACCTCAGGGTTGCCAATTGCAATGGTCAATTCTCACTCATTTTACTGGACTATGGGTAGCTTTTGACACAGTTGCTCACTCTCTCTTCTTGAAACTCTTCCTCTAGTTGGCTTTTGGTACATCTCTTGGTTCTCTTCTACCTTAATGGTAATCCCTCTCAATCTTCCCTCCTGGGTCCTCATTTCCTGACTTCTAAATATTGGAGGGGCTCAGGGTACCATCCCTCAACTTCTCTTCTACCTACATTCACTCCCGAGGTTTTATCATTTAGTCCAATGGCTTTAAATACCATCTACATGCTGATAACAGCTATTTATTTCTCCAGGCCTCCTCTAAAGTCCAGACCAGTACATCTAAGTACCTCTTCGATATCACTAAGATATAAAATGGGCATGCCAAATTTAACATGCCTCAAACCTGAAATCTCCCCCCAAATCCTGACCCTCCCCTGTGGAACCACTCTCCACGAGGGCTGACCTGTGGAACCATTAGTGCACTGCAGAAATAACGGTGTGCAACTTCTGAGGCTAGTTCATAAAAGAAGTGTGGTTTCCACTTCTTTCCTGGATCACTTGCACAGTGAAGCCAGTTGCTATGTTGTGAGGACGTTCAAGCAGCCCTACTGAGATGAGAGGCTCATGTGGTGAAGGCACTGAGGCATCTTGCCAACAGGCATACCCGTGAGCCCTTTTAGATGCAGATCCTCCAGCCCCGGTCAAGCCTTCGGATGACTACAGCCCCAGCCAACAGCTTGACTGCAATCTCACAAGACCTGAAGCCAGAACCACCCAATCAAGCCACTCTTAAACTCCTGACCTACAGAATTGAAAAACCAAATGTTTGTTGTATTAAGTCACAACTTTTGGGGCAATTTGCTGCACAGTAGTGAATATGTAATATTTCCCCTCCTCTCCCCCTCAAAATTCTCTTCCTCCTCTGTGGTCATTCCTATCTCAAGTCATTCATTTGCTCAGGTCAAAAGCCTTGGAATTAAAGCCTTGACTGCTCTCTTACACCACATTCAAATCCTACAGCAAATTCTATTGGTTTTACTGGCGTTCAACATTTAAATGAATGATAAAGCTCACCAAAATAGCAATGCCTGAGGTATGAAAAATCATAGCTTTGAAGAAGGTTTGGTATAGTGGGAAACTGAGTTAATGGAGGCATTGGGAGGCTGCCTAGAGAGAGGAAAAGAAGCTAAAAGTGAACAGCCACTCTACTCTACTAGACATTGTACACATATTAGTTCATTTGATCCTACAATTCCATGTGGTGGGTACTATTGTTTTTCACCCCTTTATAGCCGAGGTCACAGACTGAGAGAGACAAAGCTACATCTGAACTCGGGTAATCTAACTTGAGAATGTAAACTCTGAAACCACCTGACATTCCAAAAGGGAACAGCATTAAGAGCTGAATTCAGCCAATGAAATGGGAAAGCAAACATCCAGAGAAGCTTGGGTCCACCTAGAAGAGTTCTGCCAAGGCAACAGCACATAGAACCCATCCTCAAACTTATTACTCAAACCATGATAGGCAAGGATTGGGGACCTCTGAGAAGGATAGACAGGTAGAGTGCTCTACTCAACACAGAGAAGTTAGAAGCTGAATTTCAGCCTACTCTGATTAATAGCTCAGGGACTCTAGGCAAGCCACTTGACTTCTCTGGGTCTTAGCTCTTCACTGGTCACTGGGCCAGCCCCAGCCTACTTGCCAGAAGGTAGAGCTTGGGCATGTCCAGATCTCATCTGAGATCTGGCCCCCTCCCCCAATTACCATGCCGCTCAGCCTCTGAGCTCACGGGGATGCCATCCTTATCTAGCCTTTGCTTGAACAGGTTGTGTTCCACATCCAGCTGCTGTTCCCCAGCCACATCCATGGCATCGATACTCAGATCTGAAAGCAGGAAGTCAGAGTTAAGGTAGTGGGATCCTAGAGGCAAAGGAATCTGGGTTTTGGAGGGTAAGGGCATGCTGGGTGTGTCTTGGGGCAGTAGTGGGTTGGGGGAAGTAGGCTGTCCTGGGGTCCAGTCCAGAACCTGAAGGCTGGAGCTGTGAATCTGGAAGCCCACCTGAGAATCCTGGGACTTCCAACTCCCACCTATGGTGAGATACTCACAGGCACAAGGCATGTGCGGAAAGAATACATCGATGTTGATCTTCAGTTTATCTCCCCGTGACTTGTCCACGTAGAGTTCAGGATGCACCTGGGGCAGCACTACCTCAGTAAGATTTGACCTTATGCCTCTTTTTTCCCCACTCCCATCCCTAAAGATCCTTTTCCTAGAAAGTAAGGACCCCCACGCACGTACTGGGCCCCACCACTTACCTCTGTAGTTAGGTAATACTGCAGCTCGGACAGGAACAGTAGCAGCATGAGAAGGCCACTGACAATGGTCACTGCAGGGGAGGGAGCGAGGGTCAGAATGGCTTCTGTTCAGCTCCCTCAGCCCCTGGCAGGCCAGACACTCTAGGAGCCCCGGCCAAGCTCCAGGGCACCCCTCTCCCCGAGACCCGGGCCCGGCAGCCACCTACCCGTGGCGCCCCCGCAGGTCTTGACCCGGAAGTCCTCCAAAGTCTTTGGATAGGCATCGAACTGCTTCAGCTTCCCCAGCGCCTCCATGGGTACCAGGCGGAAAGGGGATGCCAGCCAGCCCGCCCCTGCAGCCTCCCGCTTCCGGCCCGGAGCTTGAACCACGCCCCCCTCTCTTACGCACGCAGGCGCAGCAATGCGCACGCTTGGCCCCACCCCTCACCCGCGTTCTCACTCTGGCCGCCCCGTCCACAGGTGTTTCCGGTCGCATTGTCTGGACGCCGAGCGCCGGCAAAGGCTCGGTCATTAAAGGTGGACCTGCGTGGACTACGGTTCCCGGAGGAAGTCTCTGCGGGGTAGAAACAATAATAGCAGCATTCGCTTGCCTACCTTATGCTAGGAACTGCACCAAGAGTTTCACATCAGGCTCTTGGAACAATCAGCAGCCTCATTATAACCTGGAAACTTGAGGAATGCAAATTGTGGGCCCCACCACAGACCTGCTGAATCAGAAACTCTAGGAATGGCTCCCAGGTGATTTCCGGCGGTTACAGTTTGACAATCACCGCTGTAAAAAGTAGGTGTGACTTTCTGTTTCCATTTTCTGGAGAAACTGTGGCCTGGAGAAGCTAGGTAACTTGCCCAGCCAATTAATTAATGCCAGAGTCTGACTGATCCAACCTATGTCTTCTGGAGACAGGGCCTTTGGGTTAATTTCATCAAACAGCATCTCAGTGCATATCCTGAGCATGGCTCTTGGTAGTGCATGGCCTAAATCATTTCAGTGATGTAAGACCAGGGCTTTAATAAGAGGTGGCACAGGGGACTGTGGGAGTCTGTAGGAGAAAGTGACTGACACGCTGAGTTGAAGCAGGCTTCCAGGAAGAGGAGGATGAACACGAGCTGGGTACCTCGTGGCAGTCTGACTCAGGAGAAGCTGGACAATGCTGGAGTTCCCTCTCTGCCCTCAGGTTGTAGTTTGCTAGGGAAGGGGAGAAGGAAAGGACTAACTCATACTAGCTGAAAATTGACAATATGCCAACTGCTGAAATCCATTCTACCAGCAGAACAACCCTGGAAAGTAGGTGCTATTTCAAACCCCATTTTATACATGAGAAAGCCAGGAAGTGAATTGACTTTACTCAAGGTTGCAGGTGTAGTTAGTGGGGCAAAGTTGGGATCCAGGGCCTGTTTTTTCTGGCCTGGGGTCTTTAACATGCATTAGTCACCTTCTCCAAGTGTGAGAGTCATCTATTCTCAGATGGATGCCCAGGAACTACATGAGCAGAAATTGTCCTCTCCTCTCTGACCTCTGTCCATTCTGTGCCCATCCATGTTTGACTTCCTAGCCCTACTTTCTCAGTGGTGCTCCAGGTTAAATGACTCACTCCTTCCACACATATTTATCAAGCTTTTTCTATTTCTCAGGTCTCCTCTGGGTTTTGGGAATACCATGGTGAATAAGGGTATGTCAGGGGGTGTCTCAGGGCTCAATTAGGAGAGCTTCTTAGGGACTTCAATAATACAGGGGTCAGGGAAGTAACCCCAAAATGAGTGACATTAAAAGTGAGATTTTAAGGAAGGGAAGGAATTCGGGAGGTGAAGTATTGAGGGTAGGAGTGGGAGGGAGTAATGTATTCTAGGAAGAGAAACTGCAAGTGCAAAGGTCCTGGGGCAAGATGGAACTTGGAAAGTTCTAGGAACAGGAAAAAGCTAGAATGGCTGGAAAATGTGTGAGATGAGTGATTTTGGATTTTATTCTGACTACCATGGGATGCCATTTTAAGGATCCAAGCAGGAAGTTAGTTTAAGATCACGTCAGTTGCTGGGTGAAGAATGGATAAGAGATGAATAGAACAAAAGCTGAGACCAGTTAGGAAGCTGTTGTAGGCTGTGGAAGGAACACGTTATAAGCCCCTTTTTAGGAAGGAAAAATATAATTAGAACGTGAACTTCCGTCTTAATAAAGAAATCAGTTTTTCTCTGCAAAATACTTTGCTGGCTGGATATGTTAAGCTAAGGCCGTTGTTTCTCAAAGTGTGGTCCCTGGACGAGCAGTATCGGTACCACCTGGAAACTTGTTAGAAATGCAAATTCTCAGGCCCCACCCCAGAAAAATCGAATCAGAAACTCAGGATGAGGCCCAGCACTCTGTGTTTTTATTAAACCTTGTTTAAAGATAGTTTCACAAAGTAACTTTTAATTAGTGTAGCCTGAACTTCTCATGACCGTATTGTACTTGCTTTATAATCACTGTCAAATAGACGGTGGTGGTGGTGGGGTCTTCTTTGGGTATTGGATATTAATACCCAATATGCTTATTTAGGAAATGGAGGTGACACCCTGAGGCCTAAATAAAAAGATGGGATCTTGATAGAGATAAACCCATAGGAAAACAGTAGGCTAGAAACAAAATTATCCACTGGTACAGAGAAAGAATGCTTGTGATTGTCTGTCTTAACTTGTGTCCTGGATGGAAAGACAAAAACATAAAAAGAAAACATTGCTGAGACATCATAATCATACTATGTGATTCCATTTATTTATTTATGAGTTTTTATGAGTGTATTTGAGCCAAACTGATGACATATACTGGGGAGCAAGATCTCAAATGCTCCTGTATGACTCTGTTTATATAAAATGATCAAACAAGGCAAATAATTTAGAGAAAATAATGTAGTAGTTGCTTAAAATGAGGAGTGGGATTGACTGCAAATGTGAATAAGGGATCTCTGATAGAAAAATTCTAAAACTGGAGTGTGCTGATATGTGCACAACTGTCTACATTTACTAAAAATCATTGAATCATATACTTAAAATGTGTGACTTTTCTGGTACGTATACGTAAATTGTGCCTCGATAAAGTTGTTGAAAAGCAAAGCTAACATTTTGAGATGTTTTAACTTTTAAAAAGATCCTGTCTTTCCAAGGGGTAGAGAAGAGAAAAATGGGGAATGAGTACTTAATGGATATGGGTTTTCCTTTTGGGGTGATCAGTATGTTCTGGAACTAGATAGTGTGATGTTGTACACTTTAAAATAGTTAAAATGGTAAAGTTTTTTATTACTTTACAACAATAAAAAGGATTATACCAGTTGATATAAATAAAACAGAAATAAAGCTTACTATGCATCCTTTTCTAAATGATTTTTAAAACCTTTTTCTTTTGAAATAACTATAGGCACATAAGAAATTGTGAAAATAGTAAAGAGAGGCCCCATGTACCCATCATCCAGTTTCTCTTAATGGCAGCATCTTACTATATAGTACCAATAGTACTTTATCCAAAGGAAATTGACAGGGGTACAATACATTTAACTGGACTACAGACTTTATTCAGATTTTTTTTTGGCGAATTGTTTTAAAAGCTGTAAAATACCCAGTGCAGATTTTCACTAATTAAGATGAACTGTTTCACTGTTCTCATCCCATGGAAGAAAACATTTTGATTAAAAAAAAAAAAAAAAAAAAAAAAAGGTGTCTGACTCTTTTCTTCCCCGGAAACAAAAACAACTTAAAGTTTTTCATTTTTTAAAAAAAGTGTCTTCCACAGGCTAGGACTGCAAAGGTGATTTGGAGAGTGAAGCAAATGGATTAAAAAATGGATCTGGAAATCATAGGAGAGGGAGAAATCAAGGATAGCACGTGGGCTCCTGGCTTTTGCAGCTGGGTGAATGGTGGGACCCCTTATTGAGACTGAGAAGTCTTGGGGAGGAATTGGTTTAAAGGGAAGATCATGAGTTGAGTCTCAGGCTTGTTCAGCATGAGAGGTCTGAGACATGTTAGTGGAAGTCCTAGAGACATAGGATATTGGGTGTAGAGAATAGAAGAGAGGTCTGAGCCAAAGTTCTACAATTGGAGAAGGAACATCACACATAAATAGTATTTAAGTTCCCTCTCAACTCTGTTCATGTATCCCATAAATATTTATTAAATGATTCTGAGTCTTGGGCGGCCGAATGGCTTAGTTGGTTAGAGCACAAGCTCTGAACAACAGGGTTGCCGGTTCGATTCCCTCATGGGCCCAGTGAGCTGCGCCCTCCACAACTAGACTGAAGACAATGAGCTGCCGCTGAGCTTCTGGAGGGGTGGCTGGATGGCTCAGTTGGTTTAGAGCGGGAGCTCTCAACAACAAAGTTGCTGGTTCAATTCCCACATGGGATGGTGGGCTGCGTCCCCTGCAACTAAAGATTGAAAACGGAGACTGGACTTGGAGCTGAGCTGCGCCCTCCACAACCAGATTGAAGGACAACGACTTGGAGCTGATGGGCCCTGGAGAAACACACTGTTCCCCAGTATTCCCCAATTAAAAAAAAAAAAAGATTCTGAATCTTAGGGATGCAGAAGAAGACAGACAAGGTTGGTCCCTGTCCTTGGGGAGCTTACATTCAGTGTAGGCATCTTGTACATTATACACAGGTTAGGCTGGTGGCTTTGCCCAGGCAGGCTAAAGACAGGAGGTCACAATGTGTACTTTGTGATGAGATCTATGATATAACTGGGTGGCATGAGGACCCCTATGAGAGCCTAGCTTTCCTCCTGTGGGAGGATACAGGACATATTATGTATTATTCTTTTTCTGCTCTCACACCTTCCATCCCAGGCCCAGCCAGATTCTTCTTTGGAGGTAAGAAAATATATAGGGAGGCAGGAGATGAGGATTTGGGAGGAGGTGTGGCGTGGAGAGTTGGGGAGCCATGGACGCCAACAGGACAGAATGCTGCGGGGTTGTTTGTGGCCTCATACCTCTTCCTTCCCGGTCCCAGGTAAAGAATCCAGTCTGCTGCCTGCCACGGAAACCATTGCCTGGACCAGACATGAAGCGCTTATGGCAGGTTTTTGTCCTGTGTGTATTCTGGGGTTTCATCTTGTGGCTGATGGCCCCTTGCCTAGATCAGAAACCTGAATTGGAACCCCAGGAAAAGCTGACATACTTGGTACCAAGGCGTTGCAGCTGTCTTTGGTTGAAATTCAGAAAGTGTGGCTGCCTCTCTGGGACCCTCAACTACACCCTGTGCCATCCCACAGTCAGAGAACAGAACTGGTTTGCTGCATGCTATGAGAAGACGATGGGGTACCTGATGGGGGCAACGGACTCCATGACCCCCGGTGCTGTGCTCCAGTGGTTGGTCAGTGGTCAACACTGGGCCCAATCCCATCCCCTGTCCTTCCTAGGCCTAACCCATGTCCCACTTTTGGGCCCAAACCCCTGCCTTTGGCTCTTGCTTAGTGCACCTCCCATCTTCACAGCTTCAGCCCCTGACCTTCCGACGGAGATCTCACCCCCCCAGGTCTTCCTTCCATCGGGTGCTGATACTTGGGTCCCAGCACCCAGTCTCCTCCCTCCGGCTGTTTCTAGGTCATGAACTCAGCAAGCGAGCTGGGCAAACTGTGGGAGAAGCTGTGGAAGGTGATTCCCAGACCCTCGGTGAAACATTTTGAGCTCTACTGTGGGACTTGTGTGCTGGGGGGGAACTTGAAGATCCTGCGGGCCTCCAGCCTCGGGAACGTCACTCAACACGGCACAGTCTTCAGGTGGGCACTGAGGAGCAGGCAGGGAGCAGGAAGGTCCAGGCCCGTCCCCAGAGTTCCGTCAGTTCCTGCTCTCCTTCCCAGGATGAACCAGGTTCCTGTTCAGGGCTTCAAGATGGTAGGGAACCAAACCATGGGACTCTTCACGTGCCGCAGGAAGGCTGGGGTCCAGGGTTCCTGGAGACAGCTGCTGCTACTTCTGAAGCTTTCCAGTCTGGCATGGACTTCAGATGCTCTGAGCGAGGAGGTGATGGTCTGGGAACCCAGATATTCTTAGTATGGGAGTGAGAGGAGGTCACTGCAAAAGACAGATGGGGCTCCAGGGAGACCCTCTGCTGGCCTATTGGGGCACCTGTAGGACCTTCCCAGGTCTCAGGGGCTGCTGAAACACCCCCACCTCCTAATTCGTTCTTAGATTTCAGAAGATGATCCAGTGCCCTCGTGGAATGGAAGATAGCGAAGACCAGGTAAGGGGATGGGAGGGAGTAAGATGTGGCTGTGGGTTGCTGTGGGAAGGACCCCACGTAGGCCACCTCCCTCTTCTTCCCAGGCTCTGGTGACCAGCCCAGCCTTCCTCAGGTACAACCAGGGCAACAGGCTGGATAACCAGGGTCAGTATCCATTTCTGGGGCTCATGGCCTGTCCATCTGTGACCCAGTTAAGATTCTTACCTTTCCTCACTTAAAACTCTTCCCCCGTACCTTCAGCACAGAGTCTAAAAATTTCTGCCAGGTTTCAAGACCCTTCATGCTCTGACCCCTCCCCTTCCCTCCCCTCCTCTTCCCCAGGCTCACACACTGGGCTTCTAGGCATTCCCCACACATACCAGCTGTCTCGTGCCTTCTCACATTCTGCTGCCTCTGCCTGGAATGCCCTTGTCTTGGCTTCCTCGGGAATCCTCTCTCTTCCTCTAATAGGAGGAGGAGCATCTAATTGATGCTGTCTTTTTTTGGCTTCTGGGTCACTGTGTGTTCAGAATCTGTCTTCCGTAGAGAAAGTGAGCTCTGTTCTCCTCCCAGCTCCAGGAGGGAGGCAGCCTGTCTCACTGGATGTTAGTGAGTGTTGCTCAAAGAATGGTAGATAGGCATGGAGGCAAGAAAGGATCCAGCCTGCTACCCTGTGGCCCTTTCCTGGCTTACCCATCTCCCAGCTGTCTTTGTTTGGTTTGGGACAGACTGGTTTATGAAGTGGTCCCATTACTGGGATGATAAATATTGGTTCATGAGCAACATGCATGGTTTCAAAAGAGAGCAATAGGTCATCTGTAAGCTGCAGTGTGAGGGGAAGGTTGTTATCTATAGCTGAGCTGGTTCCCAGCCTGTTCATGCCTCTGGAGGCTGCAGGAGGCTGACAAGTAGTCAAGGGGAACTTGGAGTGTCAGAGAGGCACTGGGGCTTCAACAGACCCTGGAGAGAGATCACTCTCCTACTGAGTAAAACCACAGCTTTCTCTCCGTCGATTGCTGGTGGCATTAGAGCTACATTCTACTCCAGCTTTTCAACAACAAACATTTCACCATGTGATTCATTATATATTTACCTTACACAAAATAAAACTAAATGAAAAAGGGTAGAATCAAACCCTAAATTTGAAGATAAATTAGATAGACCTAACTATATATCTAATTGATAACATAACCACCAGAGAAAGAATTATTTCAAGTTCCTTTAGAACTCCATATACTATCCTTCATAGGAGATATTCTCAGACAAAAAGTACTACAAAGAAATTTTAAACTTTGCTCAGTAGATTTATTATAATATTGGTATTATTTTTTGAAACTGTATAATATCATGGAATAAAGTAAATAAGTTATATTAATATTATTAGGAGCCAAACACACAATCAGACAGGTACAGTAAAAGCCCTGTGATATTAAATTCAAACTGGAAATACCACTATGAACTCAATTTTAAAATTATTTTTATTGTGGTAAAAATATACATAAAATTTACCATTTTAACCATTTTATTTATTTTTTTCTTCTTTTACCCATCTCCCACCTCCTCCCCTTTGGCAACTGACCATCAGCTTGTTCTCTGTATCTATGGGCCTATTTCTATGGGTTTATTTTTTGATTTCATGGTATTTCCAAGTGAAATCAGATGATATTTGTCTATCTCTGTCTGATTTATTTCACTTAGCATAATACACTATAAGGTCCATCCATGTTGTTGTAAATGGCAAGATTTCATTCTTTTTTTATGGCTAAGTAATATTCCATTGTAAAGATGTACCACATCTTTATCCAGTCGTCTATTGATGGACACTTAGTTTGCTTCCATATCTTGGCTATTGCAAATGAACTGCAATGAACATAAAGGGTGCACATATCTTTTCTAATTAGTGTTTTTGTTTTCTTCGGATAAATACCCAGAAGTAGTATTGCTGGGTCCGTATGGCAGCTCTATTTTTATTTTTTTGAGGAATATCCATACTGTTTACCATAGAGGCTGCACCAATTTACATTCCCACTAATGGTGTACGAGGGTTCCCTTTTCTCCACATCCTAGTCAGCACTTGTTATTTGTTGATTTTTTTAAAAAAAAATTTTATTGGGGAATAGTGTATTTCTCCAGGGCCCATCAGCTCCAACATTGTCCTTCAACATAGTTGTGGAGGGCGCAGCTGAGCTCCAAGTCTAGTCGCCGTTTTCAATCTTTAGTTGCAGGGGGTGCAGCCCACCATCCCATGTGGGAATTGAAAGGCAACCTTGTTGTTGAGAACTTGCGCTCGAAGTGACTGAGCCACCCAGCTGCCCCTCTGGAACCTCAGTGGCAGCTCATTGTCTTCAATCTAGTTGTGGAGGGCGCAGCTCACTGGCCCATGTGGGAATTGAACCAGTGACCCTGTTGTTAAGAGCTCTCTAACTAACTGAGCCACCCGGCTGCCCCTATTTGTTGATTTTTTTGATGATAGCCATTCTGACAGTGTGAGCTGATAGCTCATTGTGGTTTTAATTTGCATTTCCCTGATGATTAGTGATGTTGAGCATCTTTTCATATGTCTGTTGACCATCTGTATGTCTTCTTTGGAGAAACAGCTATTCAGGTCTTCTGCCCATTTTTTAAATTGGATTACTTGGTGTGTGTGTGTGTGTGTGTATGTGTGTGTGTGTAAATTGTAGGAGTTCCTTATATATTTTGGATATTAACCACTTATCAGATATATCATTTGTAATTTCCATTCATTGGTGGTTTCCTTTGCTGTACAAAACCTTTTTAATCTGATGTAGTTGCATTATTTTTGCTTTGTTGCCCTTGCCTGAGGAAACATATCAAAAAACATATTGCTAAAGACCAATATTAAAGGGTTTAGGGCTACGTTTTTTCTAGGATTTTTATGGTTTCAGGTTTTACATTTAAGTCTTTAACCCATTTTGAGTTTAATTTTTATATGGTGTAAGAAAGTGGTCCAGTTTCTTTCTTTCTTTCTTTCTTTCTTTCTTTCTTTCTTTCTTTCTTTCTTTCTTTCTTTCTTTCTTTCTTTCTTTCTTTCTTTCTTTCTTTCTTTCTTTCTTCTTTTTTTTTTTTTCATGTATCTGTCCAGTTTCCCCAACTCCACTTACCCCACTGTATATTCTTGCCTCCTTTATCATAGAGTAATGGACCATGTAAATGAGGATTTATTTCTGGGCATTCTGTTCCCGTGACCTATTTTGATTATTGTAGGTTTGTAGTGTAGTTTGAAGTCAGGAAGCATGATACCGCCCACTTTGTTCTTTTTCAAGATTTCTTTGGCTGTTTGGGGGACTTCGGTGGTTCCATTTAAATTTCAGGATTAGTTTTTCTAGCCACTTGAACCATTTTAAAATAAATGTATAGTTCAGTGGCATTAAGTATCACATTGTTATGCAAGCATCACCACCTTGAACCTACAATTTTCAAAGTACATTTTCTGTTTTGTCATCTGCATGGTCTAAAAGTCATAACAACCCAGTAGCAATGATCAACCCCAGAACTCACATTTTGTTTTCTAAAATTTTTTTTCCCACTAAAAGATTCCAGGTTTGGACAAGAAAAGTACAAGAATAACCTGGACATCAAATTTGGGACAATACGAGCATCAAAAATGTCAGTTGTCATGATTGAATCATAGTAAATATATAAAAATCCTTGAGTCCATAATGATACTTAAAGAGAAATAAAAGCATTTCATTGGAGGAGACGTATTACATCAACTGGAGAGTGGACCATTGATCCTGCTTTCTTTGGTAGAAACAATAGTTCAAGGTAATCAAATAGCCTCGCTTAATGAGGGTTTTCAGTGGCTGGGTATCCACTGAAGTATCCACTATATGCAACAAACACATGCAATCTAAGAAAATGCAAACTTCTCTCATACAACTGAGAGCACAGTACTGCTTTCCCAAGGGCACTGAGGTCTACTGGGTGTCTAGTTCGGAGCCAGATCCCAAGAATCCCCAAAGGTGTGGCCTGTGCAGCTACCCATCACCGTTTTGTTCCAGAAACTGAAGCCATATGGCTTCATATACACATATTATTTAGAGGAATAAAGTTGCCCACTACAAAAAATAGAAGAGTTTTAAAAAATTGGTTGCTCCTGGAGAGAGGTTGGAAAAGAATGGAGTGAGAGATTGCTGCCTTCTTTTTTATTTAATAATGTAACCATGTGCATGCATTTGTTTCATTTTAAATAAATGAGATCTACCAAAAAAAAAAAGTTTGATTGGATAGAAATTTACTTTTAACCACTTGACAAAGTTTTCCTGTAACTTTTCTTTTCTCAAGAGGGGCCCAAAGGCTTCCTTTCTCCTCTCCGCCTCATGCTTAGCCACCTGCACTGGGAACAGGTGGCTCCCCTCTCAACATGCACAACACCGGCCTCGGCACGTATTCTTGCCCTTTTCATTTGTCTCCATTACACTTGATTTCCACGCCTTCCGTTTGCCAGCTGGACCCTGGGCTGAATGCCAAGGTGAAGGCGGTCTTATCCACGAAGCCGACATACAGGAACTCACAATGTGCCTTGTGTGGTGGGGTCCCCGATATAACGGCTGGCATGAAGAACCCCACGGCACATCAACCCCCTTCACAGGACACACCAGGTGTCCCCTCTCTCCTCCCTCCTCTCAGCCTCCAGCAGTGCACCTCATAGGACTTACCAGGTGGCTGTGGAGGTAAGAGGTGAAGTGTTGGAAGGAAGTGTGGTGAGAAGGGTTGAGGAAGTGGTGGAATCTCTGACTATAGCTTCCGACTCTTCCCAGTGCTTTGTACTTCAGTCATCCTGCCACTTGCCCTGTGCCTTGTCCCTTGGGACAGGAACAAAGCCTTAATGCTGGGTTTTAGGCGTGTGGGCTGCCCTGATGCTCACCTGAGGCTCACCTGATGTTTCCGCTCTTTGGTCAGAAAGGTCTAACCTGAGTGGGCAGCTGGTACAACACCAAGAGGCAGCCATTGCTCCCGGGACCCGCAGGTACACCCCTGGACTCCATATACCCAGAGTATCCGATTGACACCCACTTTGAAAGGGCCCCCAAGCCTCCTGTTCCTCTAAGATGTTCTGTGACACTTTCCCCGGTCTCATCCCGAGCAGCCAGTGAGTCTTCTGGGCATCCGGGTTATTCTACAAGTGTCTGTGTATGTCCAGGCTCTGTGGCCCCTGGAGGTGAGCTGGTCTTTTCAGTGCCTATTGTGGAGCATTGTGACACACAGCTGAGCTCTATTAATGAGCATTTGCTAGATGAATGAAAAGCCGGATTAGAGGCAGGGGCCAGCAACCAGCCCATCTCATCCACAATGCTTTTCTATTTGGGGTTGGGCAGACAAGCTGAAGAGGGGGGTTCACATCCAAAGGCTCCAGCATGACTCGAGTCCTAAAGCAAGAGCAAAAGGTGAGGTAATCAACCAGCTTGAAGGTAAGACTACTCTTGGCCAGTAACGAGCCTTAGATTCCTGGATCTGACTGGTAGGGCTGGAATATTCAGATACAGGAGAAATGATGACAGGAAACAAAGATAGAGGTGCGAGAGCAATGTATGGATTATCAGGCACTGAGTAGGAGGCTCCCCTGATTCTATCACCTCAACAACTAGCCCTGATTAAGGAAGAAGCAAATCTGAATACCAGTTCCCATCCCCCTCCCTGCCTCACCAAATGGCCATGTGCTGGGAACATCACACAGCTTTCACAGAGACTCTTCGTCTCTCCACTGACCTCTGACCCGTTCAACTTTTCACCTCCAACCTCTCCCATGGTGTTAAAACTTCAGGTCCTATGAAGACATGGAAAGAGCTGGTGGCATTGGTAACAAAGGACTCTGTGACAAGCTGCTGATGTAAATGAATTGAGTCAGATCAGCAGGGCCAGGAGCATGTTCCTTCTCCGGAGAAGCCTCCCTTCCCATCTTCACCTCCTTTAGGGTCTAGGCAAACTCCGGTTCCAGGAGGATAGAGGCAGTCAAGTCCAGGCCCCCAGGGCCATGAGACCCCATGTTCTTATTCTTCCTCCTCCCTTGCCTGCTCAGTGTGGTGAGCACAGCTGAGCCTGCGCCAGTCCTTACTACACTCCAGGGTCACACGGGGATAACACTGCTTGGAGCACACTGACCGCCCCGCTTTCTCCCCTCCCTGGCCCTGACCACCATTCCCCCTGCTCTTCAGGACTTAGTGTTTGCATAGAGCTCAGCTACTCCTTTCCTCGCCTCCCGTGTTGCAGGAAGGGGACAGCTGCAAGTGTCATGTATCCTAAGGCCAAACTAAACCAACCAACTGCCTGATAAAGGACCTGTCCCATGGGCTGAGATGACGCGCCTGCATGCAGTCTTACATTGAAAGATTGCTTTGCTGCTTTTGTGGGTGAGGTATCCCCCTCTCCACAGGTGCTTTTGTTGGTTCTGCTGCTGGCTCCAGAGTTACAGAGGCTCTGGGGTTGCTTACCAGGTCCCATAGCTGCATAGCCTGCCTCCACCTGTAGGGTGTCTATTTGGTTTGACCAGCGCTTCCAGATGGGCCCTGAAGCTCCTGATGGTGGGAGACCACCCCGTCTCCAGAGGTCCTGGGCCCTGGGCTGCATCCCCTCCCTGACCCCTTTCTCTGCTACAATGGGGTTCAGCCTCCTCTCTGTGCTAGAACATGGGAGCCAGGTGAGAAGTGGTCTGTGCTCCTCTGCATAGGCACAGATGCAAGGAAACCCAACCCAATTCCAGCTGACCAAGGAGGACTATGCCAGCTGATCCCCAGGCCACAGCCAGACCTTGAGACCCATGCATGTCAATCCTTTGCTATACAATAGGGGAGCTCAGGGAATCTAGTCTTTGGAATATGGGCTAACCATTGATGAGGACCACATTGTGCTCCGGTGGGGGCAGGAGGGGGAGGGTGGTGAGCAGTGCCAGGCTGTGAGCCCCAGTACCTTCCCGACTTCCTTTCCTATCTCTGCAGAATGAACTAGGCCCTCCTTCTAGGCTGTGAGAACATAGCCAGCAGACCTCCCTGCACATACGTAGCACACCTGAGAATGCCACGACCCAGCAAGAACACCCACATGCCGCTGGCATCATTGAAGCCTCCAGATGTAGGGTGGGCAGCAATGGTCCTGAGCCAAGGTGGAAAAGGGCATCTTCCATGAGGTGGTATGACTGGTAGAGGCCCCAGGCCTAGAGGGGAGCAGGCAGCCTTGGGCTTTTGGTGTAAATGTTGCTCTTGCCCTCACTCTGCAGCCTGGGATTGGACACTGCCCTCGTCCCCAACACACACCACCAGCTTTTCCTTCTCTACTTTGGGACGCGTAGCTGCTCTGCCTTCCAGACGCGTAGCTGCTCTGCCTTCCAGAGGCTGCCTGTCCCATGTGGGGAAGTAAATGAGCAAAGGCAATTAGGTTGTGATGTGGTGATTATGCCTCCGACACACAAAGCGTGGAAGCTTATTGGAAGAACAGGGTGACGCCCCCAGCAGACCCAGGCACTCCCTGGACATGATACTGTCCAGACACTGACTCAACGCTTGTCCCTTTCTGCTCTCAGGACTTTTTGGCCTGTACCAGCCTCTATCAAAACAGTTATGGAGGAGGTCGGAGGAAGAGGGGAAGTTTTGTGAAAGGAGAAGACCTCTGCACTCAACTCTGACCTTTCTGCCCCCCAGGTTCTGGGGCTCAATCACACTATCCATGAGATCACCATCAGGTACATCCGCAAGAACTGGCTGGATGGTCAGAGGCATTTCCCATCTCCCAGGTTTGTTGCTCTGTTGCATGTAATAAGGAGAAGGGAGGGAAGCTCTGCCTGACGCCCTTAGGCAGGGTTGGGTCCTGCCTGGAAGACTTTCCTTTATGCTTCTCCACTTTAGGTCTCTCTCTTTGGGTTTGGAGCTGGAGAAGAGCAGTGGGCCAGAGATGAGCAATTGGCACCAATACTGGTGGAACCTACTACACAGACGATCCTACTATTTGTCAAGGAAAGTGTGTATTAGAAAGTCGGAGTAGAAAATCACCCACAAGCTATAGTGTGAGAGCACGATCACAGTCTACACTTGAACTGAAGGCCAACCCTACCCTGAATATCTGATGGTGAAAGGGGACCCTAGCCTGAGGTCTAGGGTGGAGGTGGGGGGGCTAATGAAGGTTGGATGGGGAGGGAAGAGCAAATAGGGATCAGTTTATTATAGAATAAAGACCTTGCAGGGCAGCCTCCAAAATGCCTTTCATCTGCTGGAAGCATCTGTTGCTGAGTCCCATTCATGGGTTTTTGGAACAAAGCTCTAGCAGTTGTGAATAGCCAGCCCCATTTCCACTCTGTGTGGTGCGACAGGATATACTGGGGACTAAGCATGTCTGCATGAGTGGGGTGCTGCTTTCAAACCCCACATTATTAGCTGGACCTTGCCTCTGGCCCCAGGCTTAGGTAAGAAGAATTCTAGATTATGCCAGAGTGCCCGAGGAAAGTCATACCCTGCTTCTTTAAAGAAAACTTTTCTCTCAGGTTTGGAAGAAGTTGCCAATAGGTCTTAATGAAGCCTGTGAACTGGGTTCAGTCCAGACTGCCTCCACCAGGACCAGTCCATAAGTGACAAGTCCTGCCACTGTCCATCCTCCTTACTGGCTTGATACATGGTTGGACTACAGGGGAACTGAGTTGGTTCCAGCTGATATGCCCCGGATATACCCCAAGGATATTGTGGGGACAAAGCCCCAGAAAGCAGTTTCCAGGCTCTCGGCCTCACGTGGAAAGCTGCTGGCTCAGGTAGTAAATGGCCATCAACTGTGATTGCATGGCCATCAGCTGTGGCTAGTTGGCCGTCAGCTGTAACCAGTGAGCCATTGGTCACTAATATAACTGCTGTGGCTAGGCTAGGAGAAAAATGGGGGCTAGCAAGAAGATGGTGGCTGAGCCTGCAAGCGGTGCAGTGAGGGTTGAGAATTGTGTGGCTCCTGTTTCCTGTTTCTCCAACCCAGCCACCAGCGAGAGTATAGTGGCATGAGTCCCCTATCTATGGCTCCATGGGTGTTCCTTTTTGGCCTCACCATATCCTGCGTTGCTATGTGGGAAGCAGGACCAGAGACCCCACCGGACGCCCTGCACAACAAATGGTGCAGCGAGCAGGGTACGGTGCCGGCCAAAGCTCTCCGAAGAGTGGTGGAGCAGTTTGTGTGTATGAACACTCAGTCTCTGGAAGACCAGGGGGAGCAGCTGCCAGAGAGCTGGACCCCCGTGGAGGGGTGGGAGGACGTGGACGGTTCTCCCACTAGCCCAGGAAAAGCCATGCAGCTGCTGGAGAGATGGAGCCCCGTGGAGAGGTGGAAAGATGTGGACGGTTCCCCAACCAGCACAGGCTGGAGAAAGCAAAGGTCGTTGCGCCCCTGTGGACTGGGAAGTGCTTGCTGAGGCAGCCTGGATGCAGGACTTGTAGTCCCAGGAGGAAACGCTTGCTGAGTCCTCCGTGGGAGATGAGGGTGAGGTCAAGGTCATCACTCACCCCCAGGACAGCCCTGGGGAATGACTATGGACTATGGGGAATTGCCTTCCATCCCTAATTTAATGGACCGCTTGACTGTTTGCTTGGGAACTTACCACCATGTAGTGGAACTGGGGGATGTTTGCTTTTGTGTCCTGACCAGCCACCATTGAGAATATGTAAGCACCTTGACTGTGAGTCGCTGTTTTTCCAGCAGGGCACCCTGAGAGGCCCAGAGAGAGTGGCAGTGCCCTGAGAGCCCTGGCTGTGTCCAGGAAGTGTGGCTGAGCCCTGAGATGCCCTGGCTGTGCCCAGGAAGTCGGGCTGTTCCCAGAGAGAATGACAGTGCCCTGAGAAACCCTGGCTGTGCCCGGGGAAACTAGTGGTACCCTAAGAAGTCCAGGAAGTCTGGCTGTGCCCAGAAGCACTGGTGGTGCCCTGAGAAACCCTGGCTGTGTCCAGAGAGCCTGGCTGTGTCCAGGATATTGCATTCACCTCCAGGCTCCTCGCACAGGTCCCCTTGCGGAAGACGCTTGTCGCGTAGATTGTGAGGCGAGAGCCTGTAGGGGTGGAGTGTGGGGGCAGAGCCCCAGAAAGCAGTTTCCAGGCTCTCGGCCTCACATAGACAGGTGCTGGCTCAGGTAGTAAATGGCCATCAACTGTGATTGGATGGCCATCAGCTGTGGCTAGTTGGCCGTCAGCTATAACAGTGAGCCATTGGCCACTAATATAACTGCTGTGGCTAGGCTAGGAGAAAAATGGGGGCTAGCAAGATGGTGGCTGAGCCTGCAAGTGGCGCAGTGAGGGTTGAGAATTGTGTGGCTCCTGTTTCCTGTTTCTCCAACCCAGCCACCAGCGAGAGTATAGTGGTATGACTCCCCTACCTATGGCTCCGTGGGTGTTCCTTTTTGGCCTCACCATATTCTGCGTTCTTACATGGGGAGCGGGAGCAGAGACCCCGCAGGCCGCCCTGCATGACACATGGCGCAGCGAGCAGGGTCCCCCACATGACAAATGGCGCAGCAAGCAGGGTACGGTGCCGGCCAAAGCTCTCTGAAGGGCGGTGGAGCAGTTTGTGCGTGTGAACACTCAGTCTCTGGAAGACAAGGAGGAGAAGCTGCCGGAGAGCTGGATGCCTATGGAGGGGTGGGAGGACGTGGACGTTTCTCCCACCAGCACAGGAAAAGCTGTGCAGCTGCTGAAGAGCTGGACCCCCATGGAGGGGTGGGAAGACGTGGACGGTTCTCCAACCAGCATAGGCCAGAGAAAGCAAAGGTCTTTGCGGACCTGTGGGCTGGGAAGTGCTTGCTGAAGCAGCCTGGATACAGGACTTGTAGTCCCAGGAGGAAAGGCTTGCTGAGTCCTCCGTGGTAGATGAGGGTGAGGTCAAGGTCATCCCTCACCCCCAGGATAGCCCTGGCGAATGACTATGGACTATGGGGAATGGGCTCTATCCTTAATTTAATGGACCACTTGACTGTTTGCTTGGGAACGTGCCCACCATGTAGTGGAACTGGTGGATGTTTGCTTTTGTGTCCTGACCAGCCACCATTGAGAATATTAAGCACCTTGACTGTGAGTCGCTGTTCCAGCACAGTGCCCTGAGAGGCCCTGGCTGAGTCCAGGAAGTCTTGCTGTGCTCAGAGACAGTGGCAGTGCCCTGAGAGCCCTGGCTGTGCCCAGGAGGTCTGGCTGTGCCCAGAGACAATGACAGTGTCCTGAGAGCCCTGGTTGTGCCCAGGAGGTCTGGCTGTGCCCAGAGAGCCCTGGCTGTGCCTAGGAGGTCTGGCTGTGCCCAGAGACAGTGACTGTGTCCTGAGAGCCCTGGCTGAGCCCAGGAAGTCTGGCTGTACCCAGAGAGAATGGCAGTGCCCTGAGAGCCCTGGCTGAGCCTAGGAAGTCTGGCTGTGCCCAGAGAGAGTGGCAGTGCCCTGAGAGCCCTGGCTGAGTCCAGGAAGTCTGGCTGTGCCCAGAAGTACTGGTGGTGCCCTGAGAAACCCTGACTGTGTCCGGGGAGATGGGTGGTACCCTAAGAAGCCCAGGAAGTCTGGCTGTACCCAGAAGCACTGGTGGTGCCCTGAGAAACCCTGGCTGTGTCCGGGGAGACTGGCTGTGTCTAGGATATTGCATTCACCTCAAGGCTCCTCGCACAGGGCCCCTCGCGGAAGACGCTTGTCGCGTAGATTGTGAGGCGAGAGCCTGTAGGGGTGGAATGTGGGGACAGAGCCCCAGAAAGCAGTTTCCAGGCTCTCGGCCTCACGTGGAAAGGTGCTGGCTCAGGTAGTAAATGGCCATCAACTGTGATTGGATGGCCATCAGCTGTGACTAGTTGGCCGTCAGCTATAACAGTGAGCCATTGGCCACTAATATAACTGCTGTGGCTACGCTAGCAGCAAATGGGGGCTAGCAAGAAGATGGTGGCTGAGCTAGCAAGCGGTGGAGTGTGGATTGTGGATTGCAAAGAGGCAGATTGCAGCTAGCAAGTGAGGTTGATTGGCAGAGAAGTGGACGGCAGGTTGCGGATCGTGTGACTCCCCTTTCCTGTGTCTCTAACCCAGCCGCCAGTGAGACTAGTGTGGTATTACTCCCCATCTATGGCTCCGTGGGTGTTCCTTTTAGGCCTCACCATGTCCTGCGTTCTTATGTGGGGAGCGGGAGCTGAGACCCGCAGGCCGCTCCACGTGACAGTGGCCTTGTCTTTGTATCTTCTGTAACCCATCTCTATCAGAATGTAGACAGATGATAAATTCATGCCACCTGATAGGAATCTTTAGCAAATTCTTCCTGAATAGATGCCCTTTGTGTTAATGCTGCCAAACTATAGAGGTGGAGACAGAGGCAGAGAACAAATGCAAATATCCAGGATTTATTGTTGAAAGGGAAGGTGAAAGAGAGGGTGAAGTGCTGGGATAATAAATTCTAGACAAGAGCTGGGAGTTGCTCCCTGGCCAGGGCAAGGTACCCCTGTGGGTGACTGCAGGCTAGAAGGTAATTGTAGTTTGCCTCATTCCCACGTGAATTGGGGCCTTCCCCCAGCCTTGCAGGTTTCCTTCCCTCTTCTGGGAATGCCAGCTGACCTGGGCTCCCAGGTTGGGTGACGACAGAGCCAGACCTTTCCTTTGGCAGTCCTGCAGTGGAAGGGTCATGACCCATTCTGCAGCCATCTGTCTGTCTGTGTGCTCCCAGGCTGGCCTGTATCCTGCCCTGGCTGACACTGCTACCTGGAGGTGGCTTGGGAAGCGCTGGGGCTGGGGCATAGCAGGACTGGCCCTGGAGATGTCAGACTTTGAGTCAGAGACTCGTCCAGCTTGCGGGTCTCAGCCTCCAGGACAGTGGCCTCAGGGGCCTGGGCCACAGCAAGAAGGGAGTGGGAGAGGCTGTGGTGCAGGCCCGCTAGCTCACGGCTGGTCTGGACCGAGCGAGCGATGTAGTCTTGCTTCTGCTTCCGCTCCAAGGCCAGCTGGGCTCGCAGCAGGGCCACCTGGTGGGCAGGGAAACCAAGAGGGAGAGAGCAGTAGAGGGCCTTGAAGCTGCCCCAACTCTTCCTGCTCTGCTTCTGTAGCTCTGCTCAGACCAGCATTTGAACCAACTCTATCACATCAGTGAATCTCAGGGTCAGGCTTTACTGTGTTTGGGGGAAGGGCCCCTGGGGATCATAGAATCCAGTGACTATAGAGCCTGGCTGCACAGGAGACAAATAGGGAGCTTGAACAGCAACAACAAAACTATTCCTCAACCTTATTGAGGGATAATTTCCATGTAATGAAAGGCCCAGGTTTTAAGTGTACATTTTGATGTGTTTGATAATGTACATACCCACGTATAACCACTATCCCAATCAAGATACAGAACTTTTTAATCACTGCAGAAAGTTCCGTTGTGCTCCTTTCAGAAGCTTTCAAGAACTGTTCAGCCTTAGACTGTGGTAAGGCCTGGGCACCAGTATTTTTTTTCCAAAGCTTCGCAGGTGGTTCTAATGTGCAGCCGGGGATGAGAATCAGTGATTAATCCTTCCATTTCTCAGATGGGTATACTGAGACTACCAGGAGGGGAAGTATTGGGAGCTCAGGGCAGATACAGGACTAGGGTGAGGCAAGAGAGGTTCCCAGGGTGCAAAATTTAAGGAGGCACTCCAGGCTGACAGTGAGGGCTTCCTTAAATTCTACACACAAGGTGCCTTTCTTGCCTCACCCTATTCCAGGCCCCATCTGCCAGATTGCTTTGTATGAATTCAAAATAATAGCCAAGAGTCAGGCCCTGCCAGTAATGACTACTGATTTCTGAAACAGGCTTAGAAATAAAAATTCCACAGTTCTTATTACTCCTGGGCCTTGAAAGACAGGGAGAACCTTTAGGCGAGGCCTAAGAGGGAAGAAGGCACTTTATACAGTTTCCCTGAGTGTGGTGGCTTGACCTGAGCTCTGAGGTATGGATCTTGGCTCTGGTGCCAAGCTACTCTGCCTGCTGTGCTGGCAACAGTCCTGCCTACCAGGGTGCATGTGAGGGCAGAGGCCAGGATGCTTCTGCTTGCTTTAGCCTGTCCTCCTAGACTCTTCTTCTGATCCTCAGCCCTTTTCCCTGTCTTTTGCTTTCCTAAGTAGGAACCTGGAGGTCTGGGGCCTGGAGCATGCTTTATTCCCCACTCCCACCCCAACCGTATGGGAGGTTGAGTTGGAGCAGGACTCGTCTTGTCTCCCACAGAGACTGAAGTTCTCTGAGGCAGGCACTTCCTGGAGGTGCACAAAGGGCCGAGCACACTGGACGCTACAGCCTGTGCCTGAGGGGAAGGGAGGGACAGGGGCTTAGAAAACAGATCCTTTCAGAATGTACCTCTTTCTGCAGTTCATCCATGTGCTTGGCATCTAAGGAGACCGTCTGTCCTCTTCCATTCTGTGGAAGACAAATGCCATTCCTATTGGAAGAGGGGGTTCTGCAGGCATCCTATGCCAGCTCATTACAATCTGGGGGGCCAGAGCAAAGGCTATGGGCCAGATGTGCCTTTACTCAGACTGAAGTCTATGGGGAACCATGGCCCTGGGCAAGGAGAGGCCCAAAGCAGCCCAATGGGTGATGCCCACGGAGACCTGATGCTGAACTTCCGAAGGCTTGGATGGCATGGGCTTCACTGAGGCACCTGTTCATTTACAGACGTACACCATGCACCTGCTAGCCCTGGCCTATGAGCTGAGGATGCAGAGAGGAAGTAAAACAAGGTGCCTGTGGTTGGGAAGCTCTTATTACAGGACAGAGGAAGGAAAGCTGGGAGATTCTTAGCCACCAGAGACAGTCTCTTCCTGCCAGGCTGCAGGGCTGTCTACTGATGGGCATAACTCGCTAAAGGAGTGCCGGTGTGGGGAGGCTTCTCCAAACTCCTTACCTCAAAAACGGACTCTGGGCCCAGGAAATACCATGCACACTGAGCTTGTAAACTTGATATTGCAAGGGGCAAGGCAGTCTAAGAGGTCTGCAAAGCTGCATCACCCAACACCCATATACCTGGGATTCTGACCAGGTATATGGTCAGAATCAGGTGAGCCTGAGGTGCTGTTCTGGGAGCAGGCAGACTAAACATCAGTGAAGACTGAGTTCCTGAGAGTGCAGGGCAGCTAGCCTGGACTCCACCCCCCACTGATGCTGGGCCTCCTTCCTGGGTCAGGGGCAGACTGGGCCTTGCTGGGTGGGGCAGAACCCAGGCAGGAGGGGTTCTCTGGAGTGGCAGAAGTGGCTGTCTCCCCTTGCAAGGGTAATCGGGGATATGCACGGAGGAAGGTTGTTTCTGGTGGCTGAGGTTGGGCTCCTGAGGGTGTAGTCAATGAAAAGCGGTAAACCTGTAGTATGGGTGACGACGCTGTGGCTTCACTGATCTCCGGGAGCCCTGTCCGCGATGCACGCAGGAAATCCTTCTTCAGCTTCCTCCGCTCTCGCTCTACCTGTCAGGATGCAAGTGAGAAACCGGGGCTCAGCTTGGCTCTGGGGCTGGAGCGCAGCCGTCTTTCTCGAGAGGCCTGTGTACGTGTGAGTGTAAGAGGACAGCAATCATGGGATGCTAACCTCCTGGGCTGCGGGGAGAACATGCTAGGGCAGCTCCAAGTTCAAGGAACTTGTTCAGCTCCAAGTTCAAGGAAGAGCTCCTGGGACTGAAGACGTACGGCCAGCCTCTCAGGACTTTGGAGCAATGGTCAGCAAACACTGTCCATACTATTCGGAACTATTTGGGGCTTTGTGGGCCATCGATCCCTGTCACAACTATTCAACCCCACTCCTGAAGCCTGCAAGCAGCCATAGACTATACATAAATGAATGGGCATGGTGTGCTCACATAAAACTTTATCTTCAAAAATAGGTGGCAGGCCGAATTTGGCCCTCGGGCTATAGTTTACCAACCCCTGCTCTGGGGGCTGCATGAGAAGTAGAGGTGCATGCACACTGGACCGTGGAGGAGAGAGCTGAGGACAGGAGAAGTTACTTACCTGCTCCAAGGTGGTCCGCAGCTGGACGTTGTGGCGCTGCAGCCGGCTCCGCTCAATCTCCAGCTGTGCCACCGCTCGCTGTAGGTGTTCAAGCCTTTGTCCCCACGGCTGCTTCTCCTCTATCCCAGGACGAGGCTCAGCCTCCACTCCTGCGACCTGTGGGAGAGACCTGTGAATCCCACCTGGGCAGCCCCTGAGACTGGTGGGGAACAGATAGAGGGCAAAGGGACCAATCTGGCAGGACTGAGCTTGAGGAACTAATTCCCAGGAGAAGAAGACCAGTCACTGGACAGGAGCTCCCTCCTGGGCCATCTGTTCCCACCAGGCCCCCCGCTCACCTCCTCCAGCTGTACACCTGCCTCTCCCCTGGGCCCCCGTTCTGCTCTGCTGGTCGGGCCAGGGCTGTGGAGCTTCTCTTTCTCCAGAGCCGATCTGGTGAGCTCCAACTCATCCTGGGGTATCAAGGTGTGGAACAAAACAACGTCATGACAACCTCATATCCACACCCACTCTACCCTTCATCCTCAGTTCAGTTTTCTCATCAGGTTATAATCTTATGTTTCCTGGAGCCTCTGAGCTATTCTAGTGCAGAACCTTCCTTCTACAGATGGACAAGACAAAGGAGCAGAGAGGGCTCTATCCAAGGATACACGGTGGGCTAGGACTGAAACCTGTCTCGTTTTAGATCTCCCATAATAAGGGATAACTTGGAGCCCTGAGGATGGACTCTGGAGCCACACAGAGCTGGGTATTATGTCACCACTTACTGGCTAGACGACTTTGCTCAGGATATGAGATCTCTCCAAACCGCAACTTCCTTATTTGTGAAATGACTACCGTACATGCTCCATGAAGCATAGATCAAGCCTTTGGGGTTAAATCCCTTAGATAATGGGGAACCTAGTGCTAGATATGTTGTAGGCACGTTATGTTTCATAAATGATAATAGTCAAGGAGAGAGACAGGTAAGAGAAGTTGGGTGAACAGGTGTGGGTGGAGGTTGTCCGGGAGAGAAGAGCTTCGTGGTAAAAGGATTGCTTAGCTCTAGCTCTGGTTCTGCCACTTACTAGACATATGACCTTGGACAAGCTACTCAGCCTCTCTGAACTGCCAGTCCTCAACTATAAAACGAAGATAATAACAGCTCCTACTTTTCATGGTTGTTGTGGAAGAAAAGGAGAGGAACAGTGCCTTGTATATAAAATGTTTGAAATAAAAAATGGTACTGTGGTGAAGGGCTGCATCTGAAAGATGTCCTTGAGTGTGGACGGGACGGGAGACCCTGACCCGAGCTACACCGAGGAAATACCGCTCAGTCGCCCAAGAGTATGAACAGGAAGTGCCCTCCTGCTCAGCTGCATGCCTTGCTTTTTCTGTGCCGGTAAGAACGGGCCTGGAAATAGGAAAGTTGTTCCACTGATTGCCAAACGGAACCCACCGTTCTACTCTTCCCCAAACCTGCCTTTCTTCATCTCATGAAGGAACCCGGGGGTTTGCTTTCTTTTCGTCCTTTCTTTACACTCCCCACCCCCCCTCCATCTCTTAGCCAATCAACTGCCAGAAGTCTTATGATCACCTCGGTCCAGCCACGTGCCTCCATCCACACTTACAGTCTCAGGTCACTCTCTCTCCTGGACTTCGATGACAGCCTCCTAATTGGTCTCTCAGGATCTACCATCGCTCCACACAGCAGCCTGAGAGCGCTTTCTGAACTGTGTATCTGATTGTGTCGTTCCCCTGCTCCGAACCCTTCATCCACTTCCCACTGGTCACCTGGGTCCATGACTTACCAGCCCTCAGTGATGGAGCCCCTGCTGTCCTCTCTTCTCTCGCCAACTCCCTCTCTACGTCCCAGCGTGCACTGCCTACACAGATACTCCATGTTCCCTCTCTCATCCAGAAAGCCCCTCCCCTACCTGTACTTGGCTAATTCCTTGCTGGTCCCTTCAGATCTAACCATAAACACCACTTTTACCAGGAAGCCTTTTGGGGCTCACCCCCAGGAAAGGTAGGCTGTCCCTCGAGTATGCTCAGAGCACACTAAATTTCCCCAATGAGGCACTAATTATAATCAGGCACTGCATCCTAATTGCTTATCCACTAAACTATAAGCTCTCTGAGGGCAGGGCCTGTGGGTGTCTTATTCTCTTTGTATCCCCCCCAGACTAGCACAATAACCTGGATTCCACTTATGTTGAGGTGGTTGTGCGCTCAGCTTTCCCACACCCTGGCTACAAGCCGCCTGAGCTCAGATACACAGGGCACTGCCCCCACCCACCCCCCGCTGCCCTTACCAGCGTGGAGTGACTCACCTGCAGCCTCTGCTGTTCCGAGTCCCGCTCCAGGATAGAGGCTTGTAGGAACATGGCGACCTCCTGCGGATTGCTGACACTGGCCTTGCTCTGGGCCAGGGACAGCGCCAACTCCTGGGCCTTCTCCCTCCACTCGATCTCCCTGGCCTCCGTCTGCCTCAGGGCTGCCTGTAGTCGCTCCAGCTCCTGCTGCAGCCTGGGCCCTAAAGAATCAAGTTTTGTAGAGGGCTCCTCCGCTGGGGAGGCTTCGTGGCTGTGGGCTGAGTCCTCCAGATTCTTCCTTTGCTCCCTCAGCTCCAGGATCTCCTCTTCCTTTCGGGCTAGAGTCAGCTGTAGCTCCCTTAGGCTCTCACAAAGGCGCCTCACCTCTTCCTCTGTTCTCTCCTGCCCTGGGTCCTGCTTCTCTTGGGTCACATCCTCTCGGACCCTCTGGGCCAGAGACTTCTCCAGCAGCTGCCTCTGTTTCTTCCGACGTCGCAGATCTTCATCCCTCCGGGCAAGTGCCTGCTGGAGCTCCTGCACGGCCTCCTGGTGTCGGAGATCCCGGTCCCGGATCTCGCCTTCCCGCTTCCTCAGGGCCTCCTCCAGCTGCCGTGCTTGTGCCTGGCACGAGTCCAGGGCAGCCTGCAAGGTGGCGATGCTGGCCTCCAGGCTGCGGCTCAGGGCTGCCTGCTCAAGGAGATGCTGCTCTTTCTCCTGCAGGGCAGCTTGAGCCTTGCCGAGGGCCTTCTGCAGAGCCTCAGCCTGGCCCCGGGCAGCCTCCTCCCAGTGCTGCGAGGACTGGCTGTCTGCCCGCAGGGCCTGCAGCTCCTGGTCCCGTTCCTTGAGCGTTGCCTGTGCCTGCAGCCAGCTGTCTCGCAGGGCCTTGGCCTCTGCCTCGTGCTCCTGTGCCTGCTCTGCGCACTGCTGCTGGAGGGCCAGCAGAGCCTTCTCCTGCTCCCGAGACTCAGCTCTTAGGTCACCCAACACCTCCTCCAGGGCCTGTACCCGCTGTCCCTCCACTGCCAGCTCTTCCTGGAGCCTTCGCACGTGTTCCTTGTGGTCCTCGAGCTCTCCCTGGCGCTCATTCAGTGTCACATGGGCCTGCTCCAGAGCGCCCAGCAGGGCACTCGCCTTCTCCTTCACATTTTCCTCCTGTCCCTGCGCCTGCCGCTGTTGGTGCTGCAGGGCCTCGAGTTCCTGGTCCCTCTGGGCCAGGGCTCTCTGGGCCTCTTCCAGCTGACCCTGAAGTGACTGTTCTTTCAGCTCCCCTTGTTCCCTGGCTTCCTGCAGGTGCCGCTGCAGTGCCACTATCTCCTGCTCTCGCTGGGTCAGGAGTACGCTGGTCTCCCCTACCTTCCTGTGTAAGCCCTGGAGCTGCTGATCCAGCTGGTCTTTGTGCAGCTGAAGTTCCTGGATACGCTCCTGCTGGCATTCCACCTCCTTCTCCTTGTCGCGCAGGATCAGCTTCATGTGCTCCAGGCTCCCGCGCTGTGCTTTACTCGGGCCCTTCCCTTCCTCTGCCCGCTCCTGCATCAGCTGCCTCTGAGAGGCCAGCTCCCGGCCTCGCTCTCGCAAGGACAGCTTGATCTGTTCCAGGTCCTCCTCTAGGATCTTGGTCTGTAGTGTCCTCTGATCTTCCAGGACCTGAATCCTCTCCTTCTGCAGCACCATCTCCTGATCCCTCTTCTCGAGGTCCTGAGTCAGATGTTCTTTCTGCCTCTGCAGCAACTCGACCTGTTCTCGCTGGGACTTCACCTCCTGGCCCTTCTCCTGGAGCTCTCTCGCCAGGAGGCTGCTGTGGCTCTCCAGCTCCTGGATCTGGCTGCTTTGCGCTTGCAGCTCCTGGCTCTTTTCCTCCAGGTCCAGGGTAAGGTGGGTCAGAGCCACCCTTTGCATCTCCCTCTGGCCCTCCAGCTCCTCAATTGCCTTTTGCTGGCACTCCATTTTATGATGGTTTTCCTCTAGTTCCAGGGCCAGGCAGTCCAGAGTGACCAACTGCTTCTTCAGATCCTGAATCTGTGTTTTCTGGGACTCGATCACTTGGGCCTTCTTCTCGAGTTCTAGAAGCTGATGCTCCAAGATGTTCCTCTGCGTCTCTCGATCCTTCTCGAGCTCTTTGATCTGCTCCCTCTGCAGAGTCAGCTTCTGCTCTCGCTCCTGGACGGCCATGGGCAGATGCTCTAAAACAGACCTACACGTCTCCAGCTCCTGAATCCGTTCCTGCTGCAGATCTACCTCTTGGTTCCTCTTCTTCAGGTCCAGAGACAGCAATTCCAAAGCAGCCTTTTGCATTTCCCGCTGCTTCTCCAGCTCCCGGATGTTTTCCTGCAAGGCCTCCACCTCCCCTTCTCTTTCGGACAGGGCCTGGGCCAGGAGAGCCAAATTCTCCTGTAGAGCCTTCCCGTGGGCCACCTTCAGCTCTCCCTGCTCTTGCAGAGCCTGGGCTCTCTCGCGCTCACTCTCCACCTCCTCATTTTTCAGTTTCAGAGCTGAGCGAGCCGTCCTCAGGTCTTCTTCCAGGACCCCAGCAGCACTTGCCTGGGCCCTGGCTTCTGCAACAGATGCTTGCAGCTGTTGCACCTGCGCTGTCAGGTTCTCCTTGGCTGTCTGAAGTAACTCTCGCTCATTCTGGAAAACAAGATGCACAACAACCTTAGACTATACTCCCTCGGTACCGTCACACCAACACAGGCCCTTTCTTTCCTTACTTTGTACTGTAGCACCATGATCAAGGACTTGGGGAAAACAAACAAACAAACAAATAAACAACAACAAACTAGTGCATTCCACTTAAGCTAATACTGTGAAAGAACGTCCTTACCATATCCCAGGGCTCTGCTATGCCCAGAGGACAAAGCCTGGTACAAATGAACCAGCCCAGACTCTGGTCCTTTGGAGCAAGGGACAAACATCTCAACATCAATTTGGAACAATTAATTGAAGGAGGATTCGCTGGGGCTTTCATAATGACCCTCGGGGATGTGGGGACAGCCAGAGAAACTGAGACACTGCTGAAGGATGTTGGGTGCTACATATGGATGGGGTACGGCCATTGGCCAAGATGGACCTGGGAGCTAGAGCCTGAGCTCTGAGGAACCTCCTCCCTGAAGCAACCCCCTCCCCCAAACCAGCACGACCTTACCTGGGCTTCCATTCCCTGCAGCTCTGCTCGCCGTAGGCGACTCTGTAAGGACGCCACAGTTTCGTGCAGTTCCGTCAGCTCACTCTCCAGGGAGTTCTGTTTTCCTTCCCACCTGGATTTCTCTTTGGGAAGAGAGGTAGTGGAGCAGGGCCCATGGTTGGGGGTGGAGGAAAAGAGGGATGTAGACACAGATGGAGGATGGGGAACAGAATCAAAGGGGGAAAAGGCCAAGAAGGAGAGAATTACATCCAGTTTCACAGAGACATCACCCATCTGCCAGCTGCTCTTGTTTGTCTAGGCTCTTTGCTGCGTCCAGACTCATGTCTGTATCTGCTGCCCAGCTCAGCACGGCCAGATAGTCATCCCAACACGTCCTCACCCTCGTTACCTAGAGATCCTCAACCCTGGGTTCCAGCCGGGGTGGAGCTAGAGGATGCTGGAGGTCCTTGCCAGTCCCCAATTCTATAATTTTTCAGGGGTTCCTAGAGACAAGCTTTGCTCTGTTGGCTGTCCCCTGACCCCTGATGTGTATGGCTCTCAGGGAGCCCTCTGGGATATTTGCAAGACCCAGACCCACTCCCCACGTTGTCCTCTTTTCCACAGCAAAGCCTTGAGCCTCAAGACCCTCCCCTCTCCTTTCCTTTCCAAGTTCACCACCCTTTTCCAGCCCTCGGCTGTGGCACAGATACGTTCTCCCCAGAATCCCCCTCCTTCTATCTCCCAAACAAGCCCATAATCCTGCTGTCAAAGGTTAATCATTTTGGGGACATAGTTGGAGATGACGAAAATAAATAACGTGCATAAATGACAAAAGACACAGAACTTTATAATGTTCTCACAGTCCTGGCCCAGTTTTCAAATCTGCAGACAGAGAAAACGGAAGCCTAGACAGCAACTTCTCTCATTTCACCAAATCTGTTCCTCCTCATCCCTTCTGCCAGGATGGCCCTCAAAGGCCAAGCAAAGCAGAAAAATAGTCCATGGGGTCATTACCCTTTGGAGATGCCTCTAAGTTTCTTCTCAGGGAGTGGCTGTGAGGCCTATTCCTGCCCTTTCTGGGCTTCCCGCCTCTCCGCTCTCCTCCCTCCAAATCCCTCTGCCTGCCTTGAGCTCCTCACCTTCCTGGTTCTGAGAGAGCTGTTTCTGCAGATCCTGCAATTCTGCGTAGCCCTGGCTCTTCTCAGCCTCTGCGTCAGTGAGACGCTGTTCCAGCTTCTTCACCTGATCCCTCAGGTCATCCTGGGAAAGCAAGGGCATGGCTAACCTCAAGTCCCTCAGCGTCCACAAAGCTATGCCAGTCCGGGGCTCAAGCCCTCTCCTTCCCCTCAGCCTCTGCGGGGGTCTGCCATCGTGCACCTACTCCCACATTGCTGGGTTCTTTATCTCTGAACTCGTGTGCATTTGGCTTCCCAAAGTGATGGCAGGCTCTGCTCTGACGGGAGCCTTGAATCTCTTTCTGTCCCATCTGTTATTTGAAATATAAAATCTTAGCCCAAGGTCACCTCTCTTCTTCCCGAACTCCTACTGCAAAGCTTGCCTCAAAGGTCACTTCTTCTTTCCTCTGACCTTCCCCAAATCAGAACGAATCGTCCCTTCCTCCTATTATCATGTGCATCTGTTATTGTTCCATCTAATTCTATCAGTTCTGCTTTATCTTAGGATGCGGCTTGGCTCCTCAACCATGTCACAAGCCTTCTTGAGTGTCGTGAGGCTTCCTGAGGGCTGAAATCAGGTCTTTCTGCTTTTTGTGTCCCTAGCTCAGAGTGGCTGGCAAAATGGTTGCACTCAATTTTTATTTTTATTTTTTTTATTGGGGAACATTGGGGAACAGTGTGTTTTTCCAGGACTCATCAGCTCCAAATCAAGTCATTGTTTTCAATCTAGTTGTGGAGGGTGCAGCTCAGCTCCAAATCAAGTCGTTGTTTTCACTCTAGTTGTAGAGGGCGCAGCTCACTGGCCCATGTGGGAATCGAACTGGCGACCGGGGTGTTATGAGCACTACGCTCTAACCAACTAAGCCAACCGGCTGCCCTGCACTCAATTTTTATTGACTGATAAGTTCACTCTGTGGTGGAATTTGCAGGACATTTAGTTCAGTCTTAGGCCTAGAGTGTTCCTATAAATATGGCAATCTCTGATCTCAGTGGTCCCCAGTTTGTTGGGTTTTTCTTGGAGGTTTTGAAACCAAGAATAACTGATGGCTGAGAGAAAAATGATGCAAAACTCTATCACACATCTGTAAGGGATTTTCAATTTACAGGGCTCCCATAAGTCCCTTACTCACTTAATCCTCACAACCCCCTGAGGCAGGAATGATTTTCCCTACTTGACTAGGAAAACCAAGGCCCAGGAAACCACATGCCTTATTCATGGTGGCCATGATATAGGTGGAACTCATCCCAACCTGACCTCAGGAAGAAAACGGGTCAAACTACCTTATGAGTTTTTTTGGGAGGGGAAGGGAAGAAGTCAAGGAAGGAGAGCGGGAAACATACCCGGGCCTGCCGAGTCTTCCAAAGGTCTTGGTGGAGCTTGTGGAGGGCAGACGCCACCGCCTCAGCCGAAAGAGCTGTCAGGAGTGGCCCTCTCTTAAAGAGGATTCTTGCTCCATTCTGGTCTGAACAAATGAGGAAACACCTCCTGACTTGGTTGCACTATGAAAAGGAACAGCCATACCTCCCCAGACATGGCCTTGGCCTTTCCACTGATTCCCTCTTCTCCTCAAAGAAGCCCTTGTCAGCAGTTCACTCATCATGCACTTTCTGCACACCTGTGTGTCAGGCACTGCACTGGGTACTAGGTAACGCTAGCTGTCATTTGTTAGGCATTTAGTAAGTGCCAGGAAATGTGGGAGCTATTTCACCTCTGTAATCTCATTAGCTCCTTAGAAAAATCCTGAGAGATGGTTACTTTTAACATCCTCATTTTATAGTTGAGAAAATCAAACTCAGAGAGGACAGGTGACTTGCCCAAGGACACACCCATCTAGCAAATGGCAGAGCTGGGATTCAAACTCTGACTGAATTAATTCCAGAGTCTGTGGCCTTAGCCTCGATGCATATTGCCTAACGAACCACATTCCCCCCTTTCCTTTTTCCCTGGGAGCTAGGCCTGGCTTTGGCCCAAAGGACTGAGTTCTTGGGTGGTTGCCTCACCTGGCTCAGGGCCCCAGAGGGAGGGAGCAGAATCTCCCCCACCACTCAGCTCAGGCCGGCTCTCACAACCAGACCCCAGGGCCTGCTGCAGGACAGAATAGAGACTGGCTAGCTGGGCCTGGGCATGGTGCCCTGGCTGCTGCTCTGCCGCCAGTGCCTCCAGCTGGCTCTCCATGCTGCGCAGTCGCAGCTGTAGTTGGGCTGCCTTGGTTTCTTGGGCCCACAGGGACGCTCGCAGCTGCTTCTCTGTTACTCGACATGTCTCTAGGTCTTCCAGTAGCTGTGCTTCCTGGGCCAGAAAGTCAGTCTCCTTCTCCTTCACCTCCTGCTTCAGTAATTCCACCTGTGGGGAAGAAGTCAGTCATTCTCTGGAGGGCGTGGATAGCCTCCCGTCAGACCCTCTCCGGCCTGACCCCACTCAATGCCTGTGCAAACCTTGATCAATGGCAAAATTTCAGTAGGCTCAGCTCTCCAGCAGGGAGGGAGGGCTCTGGAATGAGTGTGAGCCTAGATCTGACCTGCATGCTTCCCTACTGACTCCTGACACGTGGGCATAGGCTATGCAAATAGGCTTTGGCCCTGGTCTCCTTGGCAACTATGCCAGCTCCCTGCTATGATGAGAACTCAGCATCAAACCCTGACACTGAGCGTAAGAAGATCAGTCACGATAAAAATGGCTACCATTTATTGAATGCTTATTGTATTCATGACTTTATATATTCCTATAATGCTTAAGAATCATCATCCTTGTTTTATGAAGAAACTGATGCTCACACAACCCGGAAGCAGTAGAGCTGGAGTCAAACCCAGGACTGACTATCAACCAGACGTGGGTCTTTACCTGCTGCAGCCTGCTGTCTATCTGTTACTTCTTCACTCTTCCCCTCCCAGTCCCAGCTTTCCTCTGGACCCAAGGTCTGGGGTCCTCCTGTGAGCAAATGGAGTCCCTGGAAGTCCTGCTGCTGCTTCCTGTGCCTTGCCAAGCAGACCAAGCATACAGGGATGTGGCCGTGCTTGAACCAGGCCTGTATGAGCTCTGCCCCTTTGGGGACTATGTTCTGGGCTGCCAGGCTCCCCACAGGGGTCTGTTTCCAACTCGGGGTCAGCTTCCCAAGCCCCAACCCTGCCCAGTCTTGGCTTCCCCTCCTGCCAGGCTGCTGAAATGCCAGCATACCACGTAATGAGGAAAAAAGAGAAAGGTCCTCTTTATGAGAGGACTCTGAACAATTAGCACCCCCACTCCCCACACACACACTTCGGGAGCAGGCTCCCACCAAGGACCAGGGCCATAACCAGTGTGGGTAGTACCTGGGCACTGAGCTCTTTCTGCCCTTCCTGGGCCTCCTGCATATCCTGGCGCAGGGAGCTCAGCTCTTGTTGTCGAACGGAGTCAGCTTCTTGTAAAACAAGGAGTCTCTGTTCCTTTTCCACCAGCGACAGAGTCAGGCTAAAAAGAGAGGGGTCAGAGGGCTAGACCATTCTCTCAGGGAATGAAGAACTACCTTCTCATCTGATTGTTCTAAACACAGTATTGATAATCAAAATAGAAACAGTAATGTGTAGCAATAAAAGCTACCATTTATCGAGCTCCTAGGTACTTCATGAATATGATGCTTCATTTCAACTTCATAGTTTATTCTTCTTTGGGAAATTCCAGAAATATCTGGACAATACCTCAGACTCTACATGTCCAATTCTTCCCATCCCCTCTGTACCTCCCCTCCCCTAATCATCCCCTACCGGGTTCCCTAGCTCAGTGAATGCACCTCCATCTACTCAGTGGCCCAACTCAGAAGCCTTGACCATCTCAGAATTCCCCCTTCATCCTACCTTTATCCAATTGATGACTGCATATAACTATTCCAACCTCCGTAACGTCCCTTGAACCCCTTTCCTCTCCCGCTGTCCCATGACCCTACCCTGGTTCAGCTTTAGTCACCTCTCATCCAGACAACTGTACCAGTCTCCTAACTGGTCTTCCTGCCTCTCGTTTCATCAACTAAAGGATCTGCCCTTCTCCAAGCTCCTACAGCCCAGAGAATACACATTGCTTTTCCTTCTGGGTGGTCTTACCTCATTCCTGATGTTTTGTGTCATCACTGTCCCTTTTAATATATCATAAATTGAATTGTGTTGCGTTCCCTGATTAAAGCCCTCCAATGGTTTCCTACAAAACCTAAAATAACTACCTGCTGCTTCCTGTGACTTACAAAATCTTGAATGATATGGCCCTGTTTCACTCATGTCACTCTCTCTTCAGTCCCCAGGCTCCAGTCACACCGTACTTTCAGTTTCACCAAACACCCAAGCTTTGGTCTGCCTCAGAGCCACTAGTGTGATCTCCATCCCTACCATATAGAACGCTCCCACCCCTTTGCATGGCGGCTCCATTTCATCCTTCAGTGCTCAGTTTAAATGCAACCTCCTGAGGAAGGCCTGCCCTAGCATGTAAAGTAGATCTCCCCCAGCCGTCCCCATTTCTATTGCAGCATTCTCTTTCTTTCCTCCACACCATGTAACGTAACCTGCAATAATTTAATTTGGGGATTACTTGGTTCGTGTCTTCCCCACAAAACTGTAAGTTCTGTTGAAGCAGGGACCATACTGTCTTGTTTATCACTGTATCCTCGGCCCCTTGCATAGTGCCTGATGCATAGTGCATGTTATCTAAATATTTACTAAATAAATGAAGTGTAGGCTTTGAAGACAGGGACCACGTTCTCTCCACATGGCTACCTGTGCAGCCCAGAACTGGGGACATGAAAGGCTAGGTGACCTGAGCAGAGAACTGTCAACCTCACAGTGACCACTGCAGCCAGAGAGGCAAAAGCCAACTCCACAGCCTGTGTAGCCTACCTGGCTTTCTCTCTCTCCAGCTCCTTCTGAACTCGGCTGCACTCCTGGGCCTCTCTGAGCTTCTCCTGAAACTCCTGCTCCACCAGCCTCCGGGAGTCATCTTGGGAAAGCAGCTGAGACTTCAAGTCCTCCACCTGGACAAGTTCAGGACATGAGGACCAAGGGCAGGGGGCCAGTGGGAGGATGCTTGTCACCTAAGGCTTTAGGGTCCTTAGAGGTTTACCACAATCAGCAGCTCATTTCCAGGGCTCTGGAGGGTCCACTGATCCTTGTACACTCTTCTTAACCACACCCCTCCCCAAACAGCACTCAGCCTAGTCGTCTGTCTCCCCAGCCTCACATATGCTGGATAAAGGCAGGCACAGAAAAAAATCTTGGCTGAATATAACCAAGCCCAAAGGCAAGCGATGGGCAAGTGTATAGGGATTGTATTTGTTTAAAATGAATAATCAGAACACCATCTGATATAGGATTCAGAGAAGGAAAAGCAATCAGAATAAGAAAAGCAACCTGGTATGTAAGAATAGTGGGTCTATGTGGAAAATGGAAAGCACAGCTGACTGCGGCTGCCCGAGAAAATATAAGTTCTGTGGTCATCACAGAGAGATTGCGATCCAGGGCTCTGAGAGGCACGTGCTCAACTCTGAGCGTCCTTCAATCTTCCACTCAGTGCTGAGGCCTGCCCTTCCTCTCCCCAGCTCAGGCAGCAGGACCAAGGTTTCCCTTGTCCTGCAGGAGGGAGTCGGGGAGCCTGGTGATGCTGGGGAAGGGCTGTGGGGCTGGGAGGAAGGAGGGACCTGTTTCTGCAGGTCTATCTTATCCTGCAGCAGGGTGCGGCCCTCTTCTCGGAGGGCAGCGAGGTCGTCTCTGTGCTGCTCGGCTCCCTGCTCCAGCTCCTGCTGAGCCTCCCGGAGCTGGGTCTGCAGCATCCCAGTGGTCTCCTGCAAAGGGAGAAGACAGCTGAGCGTAGAAGAAAGCTTCCACAGGGTCCTTGGTCTTGAAATTTGTGTTGTTGAAATCTGTGTCGTATAAATACTGTTATTTTCACTTGGGCTGGAAGAAGCTGAGGAGGGCGTGACAACCCACATTGTTTCCATGATACCCTGCGACCTCGCTCCTCACTTGTTATTCCCTCTCCTCCCTCACAAAGTACGCTGGCTCCCCTGGGCGTTCTTGGTCAGGGTCCCTGAGTTGGCAGCAGTCCCTTACCCAGAAAATCATAACAGCCTCCTGTTGCATAGCCCTACTTCCACTTCATACCACCCACCCCTACACACACACACACACACACACACACACACTCCACTCAGGAGCTAAAGTATTTTAAATACCGTCCAACAGTTTCCCACTGCCCTTAGAACAAAGTCCAGGCTCTGACCATGGCTGACAAAGGGCTCCTGCCTACCTTTCCACTTGCCCAAGCTTATCAGGCTGGAGATATGTTGCCTCCTTTCTTTCCTTGAACTTCCCAAACCCTTTGCTGTCTGTCCCAGGGCCTTCCTGATGCCTCTTTCCTCTGCCGAAACTGTTCTTCAAATGGCTGGCTCCTTTTCTTTCTTTTTAATGGTTTTATTGGTATAGTTCACACACCATACATGTCACCCACTTAGAGTGTACAATTCAGTAGTTTATAGTATATTCACAGAGTTGTGCAACTATCACCAGGATCAATTTTAGAACATGTTTATCACCTCAGAAAGAAACCCTGCATCCTCCCCATTCCCTATTCCCGTCCCAACCACTCATCTACTCTCCTTCCTCCATTGTATGTTTTTAGCTTCTTTGTCAAAAATTATCTGTCCATATTTATGTGGTTTTATTTCTGGGTTCTCAATTCGATTCCATTGGTCTATATACTCTCTGTCTCTATCGATTTGCCTATTCTGGACATTTCCTATCAATGGAATCATACACCGCGTGGCCTCTTGTGACTGGCTTCTTTCACTTAGCATAATGTTTTCAAGGTCCGTCACTGTTGTTTCATGGGGCTGACTCCTTTTAACTTTCAGTCTCAGCTCAAAATGTCACTTTCTCGTGAGGTCCTCCCTGACCACCTTGTCCAAAATGGCCTCCTTTTAATCCCTCTCGATTATATCACCCTATTCATTTCCTTTACAGCACTTACTACAACCTGTGATTATCTCATTTATTTTGTGTCTGCTCATCTTCATTAGTCTCTGCTACTAGAATGGAAGCTCCTTGAGGGCAGGAACCACGTCTGTCATGTTCACTGCGTGCCACCCCTATATGCTTGTCATGTGTCAGCACGTAGCACAGGGCCTGGTGCCAAGAAGTGCCAAAGAACCGGTCAGTGTTGAATGAGTAAATCAATGCTCCTTTTTCCTCCCTGCTCAAGACCACCCTCCATACCTGTTCCTTTAACTTCTGAACCTTTATGTCCTGCCTCAGCCGTTCCAGTTGTTGGCTGGCATCTGCCAGCTCCTTCTGGGTCTGTAGCAGTGTCTCCAGGAGAGACACTCTCTCCTTCTCTGTTTCGAGCTGCATCTGTGGAGGAGCAGGAGGGCTAGGGCTTGTTGGATCAGTCGTCACCATGCTCACCCACTAGACCACCCGCACATTCCAGGTGCTTTGGGCTCTTCCGGCAAATGGGGTGGGGACTGAGGGCAAAGGAAGGTCTGAACCCACTAACTGAGAACCAGGAAGTGCAAAGATTGCCACTGGCTTGCAAGCCGACAGGAAGTGGTAAACGTTAGCCCTCCCTCAGGAAGTATGATATACTGCCGGCCCTGTGGCTAATGGTGCCAATCACCCTGCTCACTAGTAGCAAAGTGGGTCGCTATATTCTCTTCTAGAAGCCACTGCAGCACCGCTCTTGGGAGTAGAAAAGGAAGTGGTAAAAGGTAAGGGTACCACAGGTTGGACATGCAGCTCCAATCCTCTCAGCCTCTCACCTGGCATAGGGCGCTCTCGGCCTCGGCCCGTTCTTCTTCCCTCTGCGTCCGGAGGGCCTCGGTTTCCGCCTGCTGCTCCCTCAGCCGCATTTCCAGCTCCATTTTCTCCCTCTCTAGCCTCTCCAGCGCCTTACCCAGTTCCTGCTGGTGCTGGGTGCGCTCTTTCTCCTGGTCATACAAAGGAAACACTGTTAGAACCAAATAGGTGCGGAGAGGAGGCAGAAAGAGAACTGGATTAGAATAACAAGTCCACGGCTCACCAGCTGTGTGACCTTGGTACTGCTCTAAGCCTGCTTCCTCATCTGTAAAGTGAGGCTAATAATCCCTGCCTTACCTATCTCCCCAAACTTCATGAGAATCAGATGAGATTTACCAAAAAAATCAAATGGTATCATACATGTAAAAGTGCTTTCTAAAGTGCAACTGTCCCTAATAATAAGCCACAAGTATCTGTTATTTTAAAGCAACCCCAGCATGGTTGACGGTTGTAACAAGGAACTAAAGTGGCAGACTCACTCTCTGCTGCCCACTCTCCCCTGCTCAGGGTGGCGGAGTTCGCCTTCCAATAAGTCGGGCCCAGCCTAGCGAGGATAACTTCTGTATTATATACATGAGCGTTAGGACAGGGCATCCTGATCCTGCCAAACGTACAGCTGTGACCAAAGCCGTCCCTGATCTCCCAGACGAATCCAGCACCCTCTATTAGGTTCTCAGGATAGTGGTGAAGGGCTCTGCAGCCAGGCTGCCTGGGTTCCAGTCTAGTCCAACACTACTAGTGTGACCTCAGTCATTTCTATCACATCTCCATGCCTCAGTTTCCTCGTCTATAAAAAGGGGGATAACAACAGTGTCCTCCTAGGATTGCTTTGAGGATTAAGATAAGTCATGTAAAGCACATTAAAAGGTATATAGCACACAGACGACATTCGGAATTTAATACTATCTATCATTATCATCATGAATAAAATAGTACATAGGTTGAGAGGAGTGAATGCAGGTAAAATGTTCTGAACATTCCCTGTGTCATTCAGGAAAAAGGTAAATATACTGGTTAACTTGAGGTTTTTTTAAAAAATTAAACTTATTGAGATAACATTGGTTAATAACATTACATAAATTTCAGGTGTACGACATTATAATTCGATATCTGTATACTCCATTGCATGCTCACCACCAAAAGTCTAGCGTCCTACTGTTACCATATATTTTGACTTAACTTGAGATTTTATTAAGTATGTATTTTAAAATATTAAAGGAAACTAAAAGAAAAAAAAAAGAGTATATATCATCCAAAATAGTAGAGAGAAAAAAAGAGGTGAGAAAAGACTGCAACTTAATCATCAAATTGAACCCTTTAAAAGAAGTTAAGGTGAACTCCCCTCCCCAAAAGACACAAAAGGGCAGGACAAACAGCATAAGATGGTGAAAATAAATCCAAATATACCTAGAATCACAATAAAAGCAAATGGACTAAGTTACATAATTAAAAGACAAAAGAAACACAGTTCTGAATTGGGCAAGAATGGGTCCAAGGCAATTCCTCTGCCCCCTTGACATCCTGGGGCCAGTGAAACAATTCTAAATCCTGTCTTAAGTCTCTGTCCATACCAAAACAGCAACAATACTACTAACACACATATAGAGCTCACTACATGCCAGGAACTGTTCTTCGTATTTTTCACGTATTATTAACTCATTGAACAGCTAGAAGCTGGATTTTGCAGCTTAGTGACCAGGCTAGTCCTGTTCCGATTTCACTCTCATGAGAAGCAATATCTGGACCAGGAGTCAGCAGGTGGGGTGCTCACAGAAGGGAGGCCGGGTGTGCCTGGCCCACCCCCCACTTACCCATTTCTCCTGGAGCCGCTTCATCTCTTCCTCGTGAGCTGACTTCTGCTGCTGCAGGGCAGTCTGCCCCTCTTGCTCAGCCCGGGCCAGCTGTCTGGCTGCCGTCTCCCGCTCCCGCTCTGCCTGGCTCCGTTCAGTGTCCAGTTCCAGCTTCAGGCACCTCACTTCCCCTAAGGTGCCAGGGACAGGATCTGGTCTCTGAGCCTCTGCCCGCCTCCCTTCACCCCTCTGCCCAGACCTCACAAGCAACTCCCATCTCAGAGGCCCTGGGCCTGGCTGGGGAAGGACCTCTGAGAGCTTCCCGCCGCCTTCCTGGCTTTCAACATCCCCGTGGAAAGGAGTAGGCCCATTCCAGTTGGGTTCTCACCTTGGATGACTTCCTTGGCTTGAGTGACAGTTTGAATCTGGACCTCCAGCTGCCCCTTGGTGACCTCTATCAGAGAATATTGTTGTTGGACCTCAAACAGACTGCTCTCCAGGAGCTCCTTGGCTGAGCTGTCAGGTTCAGGAATCAGGAAGAGTTCTTACCCATCAAGCCCCTTACCCTTCCTTAAAAGGAGTTGGGTTCTAATTACTGGCTACCTGGAGAAGTTAGGGGGGGTAATTACAAATTCATGACTCATTTAGAACCCGTATACTTTGGGCAGGGCACTTAGCTTGGCTACCCGCTGCCTTGCAAAGCTCGCTCTGCTCTTGGCTGAACTGGGTCTGGGCCCTACCTGAGCCCCAGCAGTTGTTCAGAGAGGTCCTGCCGGTCCCGCTCCACAGCCTGCAGCCGCACCTCTAGAGCTGCCCTCTCCCGCACCAGGGCCTCCTTCTCCTGCACTTCCCGGGCCAGCACTTCTTCCTGTCGCCTTGCCTCCAGATGCAGCTGCTCCAGCTGAGCTGAGGCTGCCTCCTGCTGGTGGCGTGCCTGAGGGCAAGACATTGGCGAGAGAGCAGAGGCAGGACTGCTGTCACTCACAGCTTAGGGCCACTGGCTCTTCAGAGATTCTGGACCCAGCTCTGTGAGCCCTGCCCATGGCCCGTTCATACCAAAGTGGCATTTATACATTTCCCTGATCAACCCAGACAGCTCCCAGCCCAGAAGCATGCTCTCCTTGGAGCAAGACCCTGTGCTAGGGCTGCACGAGACCTACCTCTAAGGAGCTTTTGGTCTTAAGAAGTAAGAGAGTGATCAGTGCCCTAAGAAAGAGACTCTGAGAAGGAAGATTCTGTATCAGTGTTAGGGCAATGAGAAGTTTGGTGAAGGAGAAGGATGACCTTTGAGCCTGATCATTGGTTCAGAAAAAATTCACTGAGCCCCTGCTACGTGTTAGCCACTGTGCTAAAAGCTGGAGGAACAACAGCAAATAAGACATAGCCTTGCCTTCAAAGAGCGTTTGATCTAATGGTGGAGACATGTAAACAGATAACTATAATATAGTACGAAGGGTGTGGTGGTTGAAATATGCACAAGGTACTATCAGAGCATACAGGAGAGGCATCTACTTCTGGGGGGGGGGGTGTCGTGGGGAAATCACTGAAGGATTCCTATAGGAATTCTTTCAAAAAATTGGAAGATATAACCCAAACTAGTACCATTGGCCATTTCTAGGAAGTAAGACTTTTTCACTTTCTGAATCATTTCTGTAATGTTTTACAATGAGTGTGTATTCTACCTGAATGTGATATCAATTCTGTCTTCTCACCTCGCTTAGTTTCTCTTGAAGTTCTTCCTTCTCTTCTTGGATGCCTCTGAGGTCTGCCTGCAGCTCAGCCCCAGTCTCCTCCGCTTTCTGCAGCTGAGCCTCCAGGTGAGTGTTCTTTTCCCACAGGGCTTCCGTGCTCCTCTCTGCCTCTGCCAGGCCCACCTGCACAGCGTTTCTCGCCTGCTCTGCTGCCTCCATTCTGTTACACACGGACTGGTTCTCCTGTTCTAACTACTGGCCAAAAAGGGAAGGGCAGCAAAGACAAATGGTTACAGTGTCGAGGGCAAGTGCTGAGACAAGTGAGAGATGACTGTTCTCCAAAGATGGACACAGGAGTACTTCTAAGACAGGAGGACTATGCATTCATTTGGTCTGATGCCTGTACTCCACGTACTACATGGACTGGTGCTCGGGATAGAGATAAAAAGGCAAAATCCTATTCCCCAAAAATTTCAGAAAAAGGAAACACAAGATTTCTGGGGCTCAAGGGAACGGGTAGCAGAGACATGTTACATTTGCAACCTATAGAAAAGATTCTTTGCGACTTAGGCTCTTCAGCAGGTCCCTTTCTGGTGACTGCTGCTATCTGCTGCAACAGGATTAAAAACCTGGTCTTCCTTCCTGAGGACATGGGCCTCCCTCCTTGCCCTGGTGATTTTGCTGTAAAGCCCAAAGGTGGTTCTGCTGTAGGTGTGGGAGGGGACTTTTAATGGCTAAGCCCAGTCCTTACAGTCTGCTCTCCTCTGCACCATAAATGTTCCTTCTGCTCATTTCAGGACTACATTTGGGAGCAGATCTGTCTTTGGCTGATCCATTTAAGGACTCTTCCTTGTCATGGGCGTCAGCTCCTTCAGTCCCCAGCCCACCCTCAGTCAGTCCCCAGCCCACCCTCAGTCAGGGCCCAGCCCCACCCTGCGGATCAGAGAAATCTTTGCTCACCTGGAGAAGCTGCTGGTTCAGCCCAACTTTATCTAAGGCCAACGCTTCATTTAAGGCACTGAGCTTGGCAGCTGCAGCCCGAAGATCAGCTACCTCAGCCTTCAGGCTGTGCTCAGAACTCGACAGCTCTGCAATGGACTGTTCTGCCTGAAAACAAAGGGAGTTAAAGGGTTTCCTATTTCCAGTTTTCCTGCAATCGCTCACAGCTCACACCCCCACACTCCCTGCTTTCCTCCTTCAGACAGTTAACACTCCATTCCTCCCCTTATGTTCTGAACAAGCTTCCCTTCGTTCATGCATTCACTCATTCATATCTTCATTCATGAGGAGTAAGAGAGGAGCTCACAATATAGAGGCACAGACATCAGGATGTGTATATAACTACAACTGTAATGACAGCATAGACGATGTAAACACAAAGTGCTCTGGGAACTCAAAGCATTCAGTTTGGGAGAATCAAAATTGCTCGGTGGAAGAGTTGACGGTTAAGTTGGGTACTCCTGAAAGGTGAGGAACAGAACGTGGTTAAAGGGAAGGAAAGAAGCAGTCCAGGCAAAGAGAAGAGTACGTGCAAAGATGCAGAGGCATGGAGGAACACAGTGAAGCTGAGATTGCACATGGTGCTGTGTGGCAGGAGTAAAGGCCTATGGGAGTCAGGACAAGGATTTGGAGTGAAGCGGGGCTGGAAACAGTTTGGGGCAGGTGGCCGAGTTTCGAATGCGGCAACAAGGAGCTGGGAAGCCACGAAGTGGTTTTAGGGAAGACACTGACAAAATCAGATTTGTACTTTAGGAGACCACTCTAATTCCAACATAGAGAGTATGTTGGGAGGGAAAGGACCCAACAGCAGAGACTAGTGATTGAGGCAAGAAGTATAAACGGTCATGGATTGCAGGGTGAAGAATGAGGCAGGCTGCATGGCCTTTTCCTAGAAACACAACTTTTTAAGCGGCCCATCCCACCCCGCATGTGAGGGGGAGACCTACACACCCTAGCCAGCGCTGCAGTCACTTCTGCTTGCTCTTGCCTCAGCAAATCCCCTTCCAGGCGACTTGACTCCAGGGTTTCGCGAAGAGTGATCAGTTCACTGAGTGATTCTGACTGTTTGGCTTCCAGGCCCGCGAGCGTCTCCTGACTAAGATGGAAGGAGAGGTGGCTAGAGGAAATCTTAGGGAGGGACCAAACCCCAAAACCTAACAGGAATATAATTAGCTTTGCTATGCAAAAGAATGAAGGTTTCTAAAAACTGTTAAGATCTCTAAAACATATAAAGTAATAAAAAGCAAGGTGCAGAACAGGGTATGTAGTGTATTACCTTTTATGCAAGAAATTGGGGGAAATAAGAATTATGCATATGTTTGCATAAAACAACACTGGAAAGACAAACAAGAACTTAATTTCAATGATTACCTACAGAGGAAGGGAAATGGGATGCACGAAGCAGAGGGGAGAAAGACTTCTTTGTGTATGTCTTTTTAAATAGTTTTGACTTCTGACTCATAAATATTGATGAAAGTATTATCGATTCAAACAAATTAAATTTAAAAGCATATAATTATTTTTGTGGATTGTCTGTTCTTCCCCTTGGTACAGGAGAAACCATTCTTTGCACAGGTCATTACAGCAGTCCTTCCAGATTCCATTATTCGTGCCTACTAGATGGAAGGAGCTAGGGCACAGGAGAGGAGGGGTTATACCAAAGGTGAAGAAGATACAGTCCCTGCCACCAGTTACTCAGAACCTACCATACGCCAGGCTCTATACTGGCATTTTGCAAAACACTGACCTAATCTTGCCAACGACCCTTCAAGGTAAATATTATCACTCCCATTTTATAAATAAAGTAATCTGTTCAAGTAACAGAGCCATAATTTAAATGAAACTTCTGCCCAGCTGTAAAGTCCTTGCTTTTTCTGTGACCTTATTATACAGGGGGAATTTATAGATTAGCTGGGTCCTTTTGCTCTGGAAGCTTTCTTGACCAGCTCATTTCCCATTGCTTCCCAGGATAAGTCCTACCCTTTAGCCAGTCCAGCCTACTCTGAACATACCTCCGTTTCCTTTTCTTTGCTAATCTGTTCCCTTAGCCTTTCTCCCACTCTCTACCAATCAAAATATGTCAAGGCCCAGACCAAAGGCTACCATCTCCTCCATGAAGCTTTCAATAATTACCTGTTACTCCTATGCTTCCAAAGGACCTAGGGTGAAGCTCTCTCTACTTAGCTCATACTTCATCTAGCCTCATGCCATAGTTACTTCTTTACTTGTCTGTCTGTCTTCCTCATTAGACTGCAAACTGCTTGAGGTGAGGACCTGTGTCTTATTGATTTCTGCATCCACCACATGCCTCCTCCCTTACGGGTGCTCATCAAAGCCTGGATAAACTTTCTGTATCCATCTTTCTGCAAAGGAAGGAGCAGTAAGCTAAGCTGAATGCACCGTATGCCAGGTTTCAATTTACTCCATGTTCTGAGCAGGGGGAGTGGGTGGTGGAAGGTGTGGAATTGAAGGGAAGGGCAAGCCCCAGTGCAGAGGGGACAGGTGACACTTACAGGCGGTCCCTTTCACGGACAGCCAGGTGCAGCTCCTCCTGCTGCTCCTCCTTCTCGCCCTGAGCGGAGTCCCCCTGCAGCTGCAGTTCCATGTTTGTCCTTCGCAGTCGCCACGCCTCCTGTTCCAGCACCTCCAGCTGCTGCTGCAGCTCCTCCCTGGTCTTCTGCAGGAGCTCTCGCTCCCTGAAAGAAGGACACCAGAGATGAGCAGAGACCTTGGAACCTAAAGTCCTTCCTGGAAGCAGACATTGCAGGGTTGAAGGAGAGAGGTGCCTATTTTGTTTAAATAGCTCAGCTTCCCTTTTGAGTGGGAAACTAATTTTTATCATCACAAAAACCCAAAATGGAATGAGCAGAAACAAGCGGAGCACAAAGCAAGGCAGCCGTGAGCAGCCCTGGGTCGCAGGGAGAGCAGGGTCCGCCAAGCAGAAGCACGATGCGAGTGGGTAAATGGCCGGAGAGGACTGAGCCCGGGGAGGACGCGTGGGATGAACCGCCCCCTGCTCACTTGCTGAGGGAGTCCACTTCTCCCTGGAGGTCCACGGTCTGCCCCGCCAGAGTGTCCCGCTCCCCAGTGAGCGTCTGTAAGCGCTGCCTCAAGGCCTCGCCCTCTTCCTCCCACTGGTTATGCTGCTGCTGCAAGAGGCTCACAGCTTCCTGACAGCCTGAAAGCTGCTGCTTTAGGTCCTGTGGAGGGAGAGTGACAGAGGTGAGATGGTGAGCAAGAGAGCAGGGCAAGGGAGGAATGTCAGAAGCCTGAAAGTAGGGCTGGGCACGGGGTTTGGGGGCTGCTGCAACAAGGGTGAGCTGAGATGTGACCAGTTGAGAAGACAGAGGATCCGAGATCACCATTACTGGGCTTCTGTGCCTCCTAGAGCCTCAGGGTTTATCATCTTCAAATGTACCGTGTGTGTGTCGGGGGCGGGGGGAATGGTAAAGCCACACTTACCCTTACTCTCCCAGGGCTCCCACTGCCGATCTTTGCAAAGTACTATGCAAAGTGGAGCATGCCAGTGGCACAGAAAATGTGTCTATTACCCACAAGGACAGGTGGGCAGACAGAGAGATTCTAATGGGCACATTGGGGTGTTAACAAAACGTCTCATGACTGGTCAACGTAGTGAAAGGAGCAGTCCAGGCTAGCAGGGTCCCTGGGGAACAAATCACTTCAGACACCCGCCCCAGTGGCTGGGGTTCTCACCTGCACAGCCTGGTGTCGCCGACTCAGCACTGAACGCACCAGAGTGAGAGCTGTGTCTGGGTCTTGGGAATTAAACTGGGAGGAGAAGTCCCAGGTGCTCTCCAAGGTGCTCTCATGATCAGAGCCTTGGGCCATATGGTCCCCTTCTTCTGCCAGGACCTAGAACACAACACAGCAGGATCACTACCCTAGTGACCAAGGCCTAGCGTCCACACGGGGGCTAACCCTACAGCCGGGACAAACCTGATGGTTTCCTTCTCAGGTCCTCTCCCTGGGGAGTGGGAGGAGGGCAGCTAAGAACAAAACAAGGCTGCTTCCTTCCACTCTTTACCTTTGCTCACCCAAACCTGGGACTCACAACAAGGCTAGAGCACTGTCTGAGGTAACAATAAATGAAGAAATGAAGGACAAAGAGGCCCTTGAGGTAACGCACACCAGACCCCGGCACGGCCTGAGAACTGCAGCTGGTAATAACAATAGAGGGCCTGTTCCAGCAGGCGGTGCTAGCACAAGAATGCTTAGCTACCCCTTAGGCTCCAGTCTTCAAATACACTCAGGGCAATCATCCCCACAAGACCCTAAGCCCCAACCCCTCAGAGTGGAAATCTCGACATGACGGAGAGGACCTGGAGGCCTGGGAGGGGGAGGCATAGGCTGACCACCAGGAACAGGACGCTTACCAGGACCTGGGTTATGTCCTGGATCACCTGCTGGAAAGACAGCTTCTCCTCTTGCGCATTCCTAGTAAGAGATGCCTCCTGTTCCATCAATTCTGCATGATTTGTCTCCTGAACAGGGAACAAAATAGAGCCTAAGAGCCAAACTCTTAGAAGAGCATTTATCTTTCCAGGCCCCAAATCAACCAGCATCTCACTCTGTCCGTTCCGTCAACCCCACTTTTCCCCTGACCACATGTGAATGCGAACGTTGTCCCAGGACGCTGAAGACAATGTGATACAGTGATTAAGAGCGCAGATTAAGTGATTAAGAGCTCCAAATTAGACTGCCTAGATTACAGTTCTTGCTCTACCACTCATTAGCTTGGTAACCTTAGACAACTGTTTCTTTGAGCTTCCTTCTCTTTAAAATAGGAATAATTAACAGCAACTATTTTACAGGTTTGTTTTGAGGCTTAAAAGGAAAAAATAATGCATGTAAATTACTCGACCTGGCACAAAACAAATGCTCAATAAGTAAATGTGAGCTATCACTGGATGGAATGGCTGCTGTCTCTAAACAGCAAATTGATGCTTGAGACCTAAGGTTAAACCAGAGAAACCTCTGGCCCCAAAGCTAGCAAGCAACTTGAAGACTCAAGATTTCCTCTCTTCCTTCCTATCATATTGTGTTAATGAGGGCCTGAAGACAGAGACCCACAGTTGTGTTTTGTTGTACCGATATTTACAAATTGAGAGATTTTGAGAGATTTTATGAATTGAGACCTGAACTTCTGGCTTCTCTCAGTTAACAAGTGGGTCACTCCAGCCCCCATTCCTACATGGCAATAATTTATTGAAGTTGGACAGTAGATGCCTCCTCCAATGAGACATATATTCTTCAAGTTCATGAAGTCCCTACTCCTCTTTGTTGTCTCCTTAATATTGAGATCAAGTGTCCACTCAGTACTGAAAACTAAACGTGACAGTGCTGGCAAACAGGAATTCTTACCACTGACCCACTCCACTCATTTACCCTACCTGGGCCCTGTGGACATTGGATTTGCAAATTCCTGACCAAAAGGAACCAAAAAGGCACAAACAAGTCTGGCTCCCGGCTGATCCCAGTTTGGACGAGAAGACATATGGATAGGGGTTCAGGATCTGCCTAAAATCACAGCTCTGAAAATTCAGAGATGAAAGGAAATGTGGAACCAAGTCCAACCTTAGAGAATCCCAAGATAGACTGTTCAACTACTGAACAGCTCTAGCTGTTAGCCGAACTCTACCACTCTGTAACTTCTAGTCATTTCCACTGCCTGTGCCACCTGGAAAACATTAAACAAGTCAACTCTTTTGCCCCAATGTCAGTCCTTAAGATATGTAAAGGCAGCCATCATGGCTTCTGCAAGCCCTTTCTTCTCCAGCCAAACATTGCCATATTCTCAGTTATTTCCCTTCTGACTAGGAGCTGGATCTCTCCACACATCCCCTTCCTAGTTTGCAGTGTGCCTCTCAATGTGTGTCCCACTTTCTCTGATAAGGACACACTGCATGCATATACCACTGTAGTTTCCCCAGGAATACAGCAGGGATAGTACAGAGTTATATTTATTGAATGAATGAATGAATGAATGAATGAATGAATGAGTTAATTAATTTTCAGGTTCAGCCCAAATTTATTTTTTAGCTTTAGAGGATTTGATCGAGGAACATTTAACTGGTACCCTGTACAACCTGTCCATAAAGAACAAGGTATCTACAGGCCCACTCCCCACTTCTTTCAGAACAAAGGATCATGTACCAGGATCTCCATTGTCTCTCTCAGCGCCTTTACCATCTTTTCGTAATCTTCATTTTGCCTCTGAGACTGCGTCAGAAGAGCAGAGAGCTCAGTCACCCTAAAGGGAAGAGCACAGCAGTCACCTTGGCAGTCCACTGCTGTGGGTGTGCCGTACTCCCCAGCCCGAACACAGACACTCCCACTGCAGCCTTCCCAGAGTCCCAGGTGCCATCAGCCCCTGCACTCCCTGAATACCGTAAGACGCTAGTCTTGAACTGGGGGGAAGCCAAAGCCACTCAGACACATGCAGGGATTTACCACATCTCAAGGCTGGAACACGTGTTTGGGGGTCTGAGAGCTGAAGGGAAGCCCTGGCCCAGGCCCTTCCAGGCCCCGCTTGATCTTGAAGTCAAGCACCCTGAAGTCAATAAGAGCATCAGAACTGCCATATGGGATAGTCCCAAGGTCCCTCCAGCCCAAGGTTCTCACAATGAAAGGGGAAAAGGAGGGCCACCTTGGGGGTGATTATGGTCAACCTCCCTGATATTAACTTGAAAGTTCAGGGAAGCGGCCATAAATCTTCACCACTGAACCTTAGGTCCTGGTGCTCAGTACCTGGCATTATAGGGGAAGCTACATAAACATTTCTTGAATGAATAGCATCCAGAAGTCTACATATTTTTCTCAAAGTCTTAATAATTTATTCTGTACCATCTCTAAGAGCCTTAACTCACTGCATTGTCATTCATTTAATTATTGTATCATTCAACCAACATTTATTGTGAGTGTCTACTACATGGCAGATGAAGTGAAAAGCTCTAGAGACATAAAACTTACTAAGACAAGGTTCCTGTCCTTGTGCTTCCCAGTTTCTTCACGACCGACACCACCAATAGGTGGTAATACAACTCTAACCATGGGGTATAAAACTGAACTTGGCTGTGAGATTCAAATGGGCTTCTTTGCTTATGTCCCTGGTCTTCTCATCAATTAAAAAAAAAAAATCTATTTTATTTTAATCCAAAAAATAAAAAAGTCTAACAAAAAATCCTAAATAATCAATGAGATCAATGCTGTAACAAGCAGGTCAAAAGACCATATCCGGGCATAGTAATTGATAGGCTATTGAGATCAGAGAAGGCTTTACAGAAGAGGTGGCATTTGAACGATGTCTTAAAGGATAAGGCAGAGAGAGAAGAGGAAGCAGCATTCCAGGCTGAGGTCGGCATGTACAAAGGCAGGAAAGCATGGAAGAGGTTGGCTGGTCTGGGAATGGCAAGTAGTTTGGTGTTGATAGACGACAGAGTCACAGCTAGCTCTACAAGTCAACAGGAGAGAAACTGAGCTACAAGATAGTCTGAGGGCAGAGGGCAGTGACATGGCCCCAAATGTGGCATTGGGTTTCAAACTAGACTCTCTGTGGCATATCTCCTTCCCCTCTCATGGGAGGAATGCTCTTCACATCTCCCCGCCTATCTCTAACACACTACAGGAGTCAACCTTCCCTCACGGACCCCTTCCTAGGACCCCAGCCCATCTCACCGATCCTGAAGCTCAGCCTTCTCCAGATCCGCTTGACTCTTCAGCTGTATTAACTCCTGGCTCCTTTCATAGGCTTCCTTCTCCAGCTCCTGGGTCTTGGCTAGTAGCAGCAGCAGCTGGGTTGGCTCGCTCCCTTCTGACTTCCCAGGTCCATCAGATTCCCGAGCTTGTGCTCCCACAGTCAAGCGCAGACAACAGGTCAACAGGGACCCTGAAAGCCTCACCTGCTCAGCCTTGAGCTCCGTCAGGTCTCTGAATACAAGCAAGGAAAGAGCAGATTCCAATAGGGACCAGGGAAGGGGAGCATGGAGACCAGGCCCAGAGAAGCCCGAGGGGCAGTTCTGGGAGAAATCATCTGAATCCAAAACACCCTCCCCCGCCAACTCTCCCCGCCCCTCCCCCGCCATCTGATCCCCTTCGACAGCAGCCCACTGTCACAAGTACACAGTCAGTAGGGGCAGACCTCCCCCCTCCTTATTGCCACACTGACCTGTCAGTGGCTGACTTCATTTCCAGGAAGTGGCGTCGGAAGGTCACCACCTCCCGCCATAGACTGAGAAGGCGGCCATGCTCCCCTTTTAGGTAGCCCTTGAAGAACTGTGTGTTCAGAAACCCAGGTCACACCACAGGGCAGAGGGCTACCTTTTGCCAACACAGGAGTCTTGGATTCCTCCTGACTACTGAGGGGGAAGGCAGGGAGGGGCTTATAGGGGACAGCTTATGAATGGGTGTCTACACTCAGGTTACGCTGAGGAGTTTAATAAAGTTAGCAGTGGGATTCAAGAGGTCAAAGGGCCTGGGATATATGGCCTGGATCTATGGCCTTCTTCTGAGTTAGATTAGAAAAGGATAAACAGTAGCTCCTCAACAAATGGGAGCTATTACCATTATTATCAGACTTATAAGGAGGATTAAATGACATGACATACGTAAATCACCTAGCATACTATTGGCACAGAGCAAAAGCTCAGAAAACATTAGTTTCCTTTAGTGGGAATCTGATCATTCCCCAGGATCCATATCTGGTCTTTCTTTCCCATCCAATTTCAATAGCTACCTCCTTAGCATCTAGATATGCAGATCTCCAAACAAGGGGAGTCAGTAGGCTTTCAGATGCATCTAAAACCTAAGCTGGTCACTTATACAGGAACAGAGTTGCTTTGAGTGTCATGCCATCGGCCAGCAAAACCTTGACGAGGCAGGTAAGGGCAGAACTAAGCTGAAGGCCCAAGCAGGGCAAAGCTGCCAGCATGAGTAGTAAAGATGGCCAGATACGTTGAGGACAACATCCAGTTCCCGTCCAAGTCCTGAAGTAAACCCTTTCCAGCACTGACCAGGGAGTGCCCAGAATGCAAGCCCTCCTCTCACAGTTCAGCCCCATGTCCCTCCTACCTCCTGCTCCATCCGCCACTGGCTCTCCTTCCTCATGAGCTCATCCCGCGACCGGCTCCAATCTACTGTCAGTTTTTCCACATCTTCCCGGAGCGCTTTGTTTACCATATCAGCTTTTTCCATGTGCAGCCGAAGCTGGGTGTTCACCTCCGCTAGACTGTCACACCTGCACTGGGGACGGGCAGGAGCAAGTGCAAAATAAAGGTCTGGTCCAATCCTTGGACCTCTTGGAGTCAGATGACAACCACTGGAATTTTGCGTTGCCAGGCATTGGAGGGCTGAGGCTGAAGCCCATGGTCCTAATCCATGGTACATAGCTCTCAGGACAGAGGTTTCCCGTCAGCCTCTCCACCCACTGGCCGAGCACCCAGGCCAGAGAATTTGGGGTCCATCACCTCTGTTGCTCCTCCTCCAATTGGATTAGCAGCTGTTCCAGGTTTGGCTCCTCCACATTTTCCCACCTCTGAGGGATCGGTCCCTTTGCCAGACAGAGACAAGCCTTATTTACCTCCAAGGGGAATATCACTCAGCTCAATTCCTGGATGTCCCCTTTTACAGCAGCCACTTTCTTTTTATTCTTTCTCCGCTTTGATAGCAATATGTCTCTTTCCTCAGTCACTTCCTCTCAAAGTAAATCCACTGCATTCCTCTTACCAAAGATAAACCTGTGACTTCTCCTGAAAGATGGCACTTGGTAGTGAAAAGAGCTTTCAACCTAAGAAGTGTAAGATATATCTTCCACTGATGGCTTTGACTTCTACACTAAATTTTAGACCTTGGGAAGTTACTTAACTTTTCTGCACCACAAAATCTTCAGCTACAAAACGAAGGCAATATCACTCCCCTCAGAAAGTTGCTTTGCAGGTTAAGTGTCGTAATTATATGACCATGTCTAACGGTGCCTGGTCTGCATAGAATAGTGCTCAATAAGTTTGGGTTCTTTCCTTCTTTTGAGAGAACTTTCTGAGGGGAATGTGAGAAGGAGCTGAGAGGGAGCTGGAACAAAGGCAAACAGGTCTTTTAAAGCCAGTTCTACCCAGCCCACAGCACAAACAAATCCCTCTGCCACAAACAAGTTTTTCAGGCCTGCAAAGGCACACGTCTTTCTAAGACAGATCAACACTGACACCTTCTGGATGAAAAATGCATTTCTTCCCTTTGATTCCACACCCCTTCCAATCTAAGTCTCCGGAAGCTGCGCTTTGTCCTTAAAGAGCCTAGGGCTGGAGTCTGATAGGCCAGGAATAGCTAGGTCCAATGAAGACATATGCGATACAACTCTCAGCAGCTGAAGAAGGAGAGGTTTCTCCCCAACACTGCTTTATCACGCCCCACCTCTCTTAGCCAGCAAATGAAGCCTAACAAGTATATTCACAGAGGACTCAGGGGGAACACAGAACAGCCTCACTCACCCCAGTGGCTTCCAGCTGCTTCTCCAGCTCTTGGCACCAGCTCCGGTACTGCAACACCTGAAGCAAACGGAGCAGGACGTGAGCAATGGGCACGACTGGTACAAACTGCCCAGTCCAAAGTCCCTCAAGAACTTCAGGCAAACCTGCTGTGAAGGGGGGACTGGGTGACGATAGCGAGGTAAGGCCATAGCATTTTGCAGTTTCCATATGGGCATCTAAATAATACTTTCTCTATGCCTTATGTATCAGAGAGACTAGATCATAGGCTTTGGAACCAGAAAACCTCGGGTCAGGAGAGCAAACCTAGACAACTAATTTAACCCGCATGTGTCATCTTTTAAAGGGAGATAATAAGTGTGTATCTCCTGGAGTAGGTGTGAGCATCAAAGGAGAGGCTGTTTGGGACATTCCCACCCAGGGTTCTGCCTCCGGCAACCCTTATTCCACCTTGGCACCCAGCTCTGAGAGGTGTTCTCCTCTCTTCCCCTCCCTCAAAGGGCAGCTGCCTCACCTTGGCCTGCAGCTTCCTCACAAGGGCTGCTTGCTTCTGCTGGGCCTCCTGGGAGCTCTTCAGCTTTCTCCAGGAGGCTGCCTGGTTCTCTGCCATCTGCTGCTGTAGTGCGAGCACTTGCTCCTCCAGCACCAGCTGCAGTGACTGGGGCTTCATGCTGTTCAACCCAGGGCCTCCTGTCTCCATGGGGGCACCAGACAATAAGCCCACAAGCCACTATGCAGCCAGAGGCTGTTCACTCCCAGCAGGGTCTCTACTCATTGTCTGCCACTTAAACCTCCTCTTGAGCTGAGGACCAAAGCACACAGTGGAGTTAAAAAGACTGTCTACATGACTCACATTTACTCACCAAATACTCATTAAGTCTGACAATGCTGGGTTGGACAAAGTAAAATAGGTTCCTTTACTACAGGACTGTGCAGAGCCTTTAAAATACTAAGATGGACCCTAATCTCTAAAGGGGGCTACGAGGAGCATCATCTCCTGAATGTCTTTGATCATGAAACAAGTTCACAGGACTAGTGTTTCCTGGCACGTCTTTTGGAACTCTGCACTAGAACAAGAGCTCCTGGTTTACCATTGCCTGGCATGGTGCCTAATAAACACTTGTCAAATGAATCACTGAAGGTGCTTAGTCTAACAGCAGAGATAGACACGATTACAACCCACGAAGTCCTCAGTTAACGTCATTGATAGGTCCTATGACTTCAAGTGAAATGCTGTATATCAAAACCAATTTACCACAGGCTAATTGATATACACAAGAGTTAAGTTCCTTTCGCATCTCATCATTATAAGGAAACAATGTTGAACTAAGTTATTTGAGGACCTGCAGTACGATGTAGTATGTTCAATAATAATAATAGAGACATCGCAGGATAGTATGGGAAAACAAAGGAAAGGCATTTAACCCAACCGGTGGGGGCGGGGGGCTGTGAACTGTATGAATGATCAATAGCATACTTAATGCTTGCTAAATGCTCCTATGGGTCAGTCACTTTGTAGGTTCTTTACAAGCACTAGTTCATTTTGTCATCACCAGATCCTTGAAACCTTCCAATGCTTTCCTATCACATTTCTGTGTAGGTATGATTACGACTGTATATATGGAAGAGGAAACTTAGAAAAATTAAGCAATTTGTCTTAGTTCATACAGGTGGCATTTGGTTGATTAGGGATTTGAACACAAATTTGTTTGACTCCTGACAAAGAAATGGAGCAGCAGGCATTTCCGGCAAGGGATCCAACAGAGAGAAGGAAGAAGGAACCAACTTCAGCACAATGGCAAACCCTCCTCACCCACCAGGAGCTGGGCCAAAACAGGGCAATGGGCCAACCTGCAGGCAGGGGAGGCCAGCCTAGGAGAGGGGGAGGCATGGTGGTCAAGAAGAGTTTGGGGTGCTCATCCAAGCTCTGCCTCTAATGGGCTCTGTGACCTCCAGCATGCCATTTCCTTTTTAGTCTCCTCATCCAAAAACGAGGGCACCCAGCTACATGACCTCTGAATTTCTCAGGCCTCTAAAACACATGATAATCCTATAATCTGAGGGTAGGGGGATAGGTTAGAATTCTCTCATTTTATTAACCCTGAGATTCGCACCAGTAGGGCTAAGGAATATCCATATCTCCAACTACCCATCAAGAAAATGGTATATACAGCAAATGCAAATCTAACATTTGCATATACAGTGGGAGTTTCAGGGGCCCCAAAATCTCTTTATGCGTCAAACATCACTTCCTATTGTGTCCTCCCAGACGTAGCTACACACACACACACACACACACACACACACACACACACACACACAGCCTAATGTCTATATTACATTTTATCATTATTATCTATTTTCTCTACTAATCTGTGAGTGCCTCAAAGGCAAGAGCTGAAGAAATGCATGTGGGCCTCATTCCGGGCAGACGTACACTCTTGGCCAGATGTCACAAATGTGGACTGCTGGCTCTTTTCAACCATCGTGTGGCCCATACAATAGTTTTTAAGAATTCAAGTTAGGTGCCAACATTTACCATTGGGAAAATGCATATAAAAATTCATAGGTCTGGAAAATCCGAATAGCTAGTGACCCCTGACCCACATTCCCACAAGGCAACAACCACCTGCAGTTGAACAGTCTCTGTCCCTTTTAGATAGAGCATATGCTCTCCATTTCACCAGTCTCCGCCCTCACCCCCGGCCTGTTCTCTCCCTCACATTGACAGCAGATTTCAGTTGTCATTTATCATTGCACTAGTGCTGTTGTTTTTCTTACAACAGAGGAAAACTCAGTTTCTTAACCCCCATTACCTCCCGGGAAACTGAAGATAACTGAGTTTGCAGAGCTTGTACAAGATAGTAAGGAAAGTGTATCAAGTAGGAAGAGCTGAGTGGCACCAATAAAGACGTAGTGGCATTAATGCTCCAGGCTGCCTCTTCTTAGCCTATAACGGAGTTAATACAGCTTTCCCCTGCACTTCAAACATTTTCCTTTTCTGCCCTTCCTTTCCACTAAGGCTGTGTCAAGCAACTCACCGTGGCTCTGCGAAACACTGGCTCAATCTCTCTCTGCTAGTTGGAAGCACAAATCTCCTGGGAGACAGCTCTCATTGCCAACACCACCACCACCAAAAGTACTTTCAAGAGACCTGAGGGGCCTTTTCTTTCCTAATACTGTGAGGGTTGGGTGAGGCATCTGTACACAGTGGGGGGCTCAGGGGACCCAAAGGCTCCCTCGCCCTTCTTTGAATCCTCCCCAGCAAATATTAGGTTGAACCATACGAAATTACCAATATTTGCCCTTTTCTACCTATAAAAGTGATCATTTCATGTAGTTCAACCTAATACCTCTGTAAGCAGTTCCCAGAATTCTCATATTAAATCCTCTTTTAGGATAAGGCTGCTGTTAACATAGAAACATTATCGGAGAAGGTGATAATCATACTTCAGCAAAGAAATGGAATTATATTAGAATTATAGGATTGTTTTACATTAGCAGATAATTTAAAATTTTTAGAGTTATTTAAAAATTTACTTCAACCCTCTCATTTTACAGATAAGGAAACTGAGGCTACACAGACGAAGTAACTTCATTTTGTTCACATTTTATTTATATGCCCCATTTACCTCAAAAAATGATTTGAAATTACAGCGAATGTACCATACAAATGTAAGAGGGGACACTGGATACAGGGTATATGGGAACTCTCTGTATTATGCACTTTTTCTGTAAATCTAAAATTGTTCTTAAAAATAAAGCTTATTCTTAAAATGGTCTGAAGTGTTGTATGATTAAAAAAAAATCCTCACAGAAAGGAAATTCACTATAACAAGAATAAATAGAGATAGGGGATAGAGAAAAATTACACCGGGAATCTTTCTGAAATTGAGATTTAGTTCCGAGCCTCCTCAAGACGCAGTTCAGTCCCCTTTTATTAACATACTGTCAGATCAGCCAGAGAATAAACTAGCACAGCTCCAAAAGAAGGGAGGTTTCGATGTCCCTCAGTAAAGGAAAAGGTCAGTAGTTGGCAAATGGTAACAGACTGGATGGCATTCAAATGAGATAATGGATGTCACTGTGCTTTGTAAACTGTAAACCACTGAAGAGATATTATCATCGTTGTAGGAAAAGGAAAAAGAATCACTTCTTTTCTACATTAATTTATTCCATCGACATTCATGAATTCCAGCTGCTCAGTTATCAGGCAGCCTGCCACAGTGACACAGAAATGAACGAGACCGACTTCCTACTCTCGCTAGGAACCGGGCTGGGAAGGGCAGTAACCGCTGCACCTACGATAGAAAGTGGCAGGAGAGTGATATAAATTATGTATTTTGTCTCCCTTCATTCAAAATACTCTAACATGAGTATTTAAATAAAGTTTAAAGTAGAAGCAACATCACCTACACTTGGAGTAGAGGTGTATGCGTAAATGCTTAGCATGGACTGAGATGTGGACTGGTATTATTATTAGGTTGGTGTCAAAGTCATTGCGGTTTTGGCAATTGTTTTTAACCTTTTAAACCGCACTGACTTTGGCACCAACCTGATAAATAGAAATTGTTACTTATAGCAAAAAAGGAAAAACACTTCAGGGCACAAACGTTTTATTTCCCTGAGCAAAGGAATTATACATATTTGTCTGCAGAGATAATTTGTTTCTTATTCCAGAAAAAAAAGAGAAAAATTAGCATGCGGCTCCTTATCTAAATCTCATACATGGGGTTTCTCTCTGTTCTCCTCCCACCTCTCTGGCCTCTCCCTCCAGTCTCCTTTGCTGGTTCCTCCTCATCTCCCCAACAGCTAAGGTTGGAGGTCCCAGGGCTCAGGCTTCAGACCTCTTCTCCATCTACCTTCATTTCCTAGGTTAATCTTATCCAGTTTCACGGCTTAAAATAGCACCTATACACCCAGGACTCCCATGGTTACACTTCCCTCTGGAACGTCACACTCCTATACTAAATCCAAACATCCATTTAACTTCTCCACATAGATGTCTAACAGGCATCTCAAAGTTAACTTGTCTAAAAATGAACTCCTACCCCTCCTAGCTTCCCCATTGCAGTAAATGACAATTCCATCCTTCTGGATGCTCAAGCCAAAAGCCTTAAAGTCATACTGACTCCATTGTCCCACACCCTATAACCAATCCATCAGCAAATCCTGTGGACACTCAGGCAGCCCTGTGAAGAGGCCCAGTGGTAAGGAAGCATCTTGGGAGCAGATCACCCATCAGCTTGACTGCAATCTCCTGAGAGACCCTACGCCAGAAACACCCAGCTAAGCTGCTCCTGAATTTCTGAACCATACTGTATGAGATAATAAATGGTTGTTCTTTCAAGCTGCTAAGTTTTGGGATAATTCCTTGCTCAGCAATAGATAACTAATACATCTGGATTACTGCAAAAGCTTCCTAGACAGTAGCGATATATTCACCCTTGCTTCCAAATTTACTTTTTCTCAACAGAGTAGTCAGAGTGATCCTTTTAAAAGTGACAGATGATGCCATTCAGAACCTTCCAATGGCTATTCAGAATAAAATCCAAAATCATTATAAGGGCCTCCAGTGTCCTAATTATTGGATCCTAGCATCCAATTCCACTTCTTACTCCTCTCCTCTTTACTCACACCCTCCTTGGAACCTAACAAGTCACACACTCATCTCAGGGTCTCACCTTCATGATTCAATTCCTTACCAGATTCAGGTCTGTCTGTTCAAATGTTACCTTTTCAGTAAGTTGTTTCCTAACCACCCAGTATAAAATACCCCCACCCTTCACACAAACTGGTATTTCTGTTTACCATGACTTATCTGTCCCCATCCGATTATGTGTAATATACTTATCAGCATGTAAATTTCCCAAGTGCAACAACGTTGTTTTATTGACTGCTGTATTCCCAGCTCCTAAAACAGTGGCTGGTATATAGCAGATACCTAAATATTTGACTGAATGAATGCACATAAAGACTTTAGGTAACATGATCCATATCACCACTGGTCTTGCAAAATGCTGACAGTTCTATTACCATCTATAATGTAAAAAGCAGATCACATAGTTTGTGCAGCACTTTCCTCTCTCACAACAATTACAGCAACCTTCTAAAAATCCCTTTGAAACAAAGTTATCCTCATTTTACAGACAAGAAAACTGAGGTTCAAAAAATAAAAAGGATATAACTGGTCAGTGGCAGAGCAAAGATTAAATCCCAATCTGCTTCCAAACTCTATACCCTCTCCGTTACACTAATTGGCCTCCTAATTTATGAAATATGAAATCAAAGTTCTGGGAGGGGCACTTCCTAAAGGGTGAAATAATGAGATCTAGGTCTGCGGATCTCTGATGGAAAAGGAGCAAAGAAAGGTAGAGTGTGACTGAAGGAACAGAGAGGGCTAGAGCAGCTTCTAGCCTGGGTTTTGTCATGACCTCACTTTATATATTCGAGAACATTAATTCTCCTTCCTAAGCCTTCTCAGTAAAAGGTGTGCATCACAATCCTGGGGCTACGTGTCTCCATGAGTCATGGGGCTAATGTAATGACCAAATCAACAGACATCTACTGAACCCAAAGGCAATTTAGTGAAATTATCACATGCTCTGCAGACAGCCTAGAATTCATTTCCCAGCACCATTTACTGATTTGTGGGACTCTAGGCAAATTGAGCTGAGTGCCTCAGCTTCTTCCTGCATAAAATTTGAAGATATAGGAGTAGGTCAGTGCAAAAGTAATTGCGGTTTAAGAGGTTAAAAACAATTGCAAAAACCGCAATTGCTTTTGCATCAACTTAATGAACCCACCTTGTGGAATTGCTGAGATTAAATGGGACTTTACATGTGATGCATTTAGTAGCACCTGACACTTTAATACTCAGTAAATATTAGCTATTATCATCATGTGCTAGCCCCTGGGATATAGAGATGAAAAACGCAAGGCATAACGCCCCAACAAGTGCATGGGAGTAAAAGAGGGGCAGGAAAAGTAACTCGGTACAATGAGTGCAAAAACCAAGCAGCAAGATGAACTCTACCAGCAGAAAGGCTGGGGAAGCTTTCCGAGAAAGTGATATTTGAGTTGGGTCGCGAAGAATGAGTTCCAGAGCGGGGCGGCGGGTGGGACTGGGCTTTCGGACAGATCTCGTGCAAAACCCTAAGGGCAGAGGGAGCCGCAAAATTCCGGGAGCCCGGAGCGAGATGGGCCGCAGAGCGCAGCGCCGCATCCTGACAACCCCGGGCTCGTCGGCTGTTGGAATCGAGGATCGGGAAGATCCCTTTCTGCGCGGACTGGAGCCTAGAGTGGTGGCGGCAGCAGGACGCGGAGGCAGGGGCCGGAGCCCTAGGGCAGGTCCCGATCCCTCTCTGGGCCTCGGGTTCCTCCCGGGGAACCGAAGGCCGCTGCCCGAACGGGATTCCCTAAGGAGCCCTAAGCGGGCGGGTCTCTGGGCCTCGGACCGTTAACCCGAGCACCTCCCGCCTGCCCTTGAGGCCCCTCCTCACCACGCTCGGGTTCCGCAGAATCCTAGCCCGTTCCTCCGCGCCGGAGCGGCTGAAGCCGCGGCTAAGGCCGGGCGGGGGGCGGGGGCCCACCACCCCACTGGGGCCCAGACCCCGCCCCCCAAACTCCCGCCCTTTCCGAGGGCCCCGCCCCCCCAGCAGTGTGCCTATAGGCGGACGGCGCCACTTGGAGGCCTCCCGCCATGTTGAGTACTGGCATCCGATTTACTGGAGTGGTCCAGAAGGAGAGGGGGATTACATTAGGAGAAGTTAAGATTCCCTAGACAGAATGAGGACAGCCATGGCTTCTGGGTTCGAGCAAGGGAAGTTTTGGTAACAGGAAAAACCTTGCCCTCAATCATCCCACGTTTGGCTTTGGGGTTACACACTGCGCATGTGTGAGGTCACCTGGTTTTAGGTGCGCCTGCGCACTGTTCCACCCACAAATGGAGTGCAATTAACAGCTGCGTGAAGAATTAGGGAATGACTCCTGGGTGGCAATAAAAACTTCAGGGCGACCCGTTCTGGGGTTTTCTTACCTTCAGAGCCGAAGCTCCAAGCCGCCTCAGGCAACAACACTCACAGCGTAGTGTCGTTTGAACACACAGCACTGTTTTCTCCCACGATTTTGCACCGGGTGTTTTCTTTGCCTGAATGTCTGGAGAACTGCAGTTTGTCTAATGCGTAAACCTTACTTGAGTCTAGAGGATTCTTCCTTCTTTGACCCACTCAGGCGTTATTCTCATAGCATTTTGTAGATAATAATGTACTTTCTTAAGAGTTGTAAATTCCATTTACCTTCCACTCAGTCGTTCTAAATTTTTAGTTGGGATTGAAAAAAACAACACCCCACCACCACCACCACCACCCCACACACAAAACTGGGGAACGTCTTAAAATTCAGACACTCGGATTCCACCCCTAGAGAGTCGGGTGGAGCCCAAAAATCTGCATTTCAGCAAATACCCCAGGTGATTCTGATGCAGCAGAAACACATTTTGAGAAGCACTACGTGAGGATGCATTTCTAGCACCCATCATAAGGCTTGGTACAAAATAGGTGCTCAGTAAGTGCTAAGTGAGTAAATAGACGGATGGATGGATAGACAGCAGGAGTGAAACAGGAAATGCACAGCAGAAGGAAACACTTTGATAAGAGCTATATTGTATCTTTTCTCCTGTAAGAACACGAAAAAGTTCTTAATAGTTACTTTGAGAAAAAGATAACGTAAATGGGGCTTAAAGGGAGGGAGGGCACTGATTCTGAAAGGCAAACAATTTACAGAGGGAAGATGAAATATGCTAGACACTGGATAGAGAAACAGATGCAAAGAATCAGTGGTGTGGGAATCCATCCCAGGGAAATACTCACACAACAGGTACTGTGTAAGAATGTTCAGTACAACAGTATATGGAATGGAGAGAAATGAAACAACCTGAATGTTACACACACCAAACTCTTCTGTCCCAGGACCTTTGCCCTCTTCTTAGACCACTTTCCCCCCGGCTCTTGGCTTAGCTGATAGCTTCCTCTCTTTCACGTCTCATCTTAAATGATACTTCCTCAGCTAGGTCTTATCTAAAGTAATGCACTATCATTTTCTATCACAATATTCTGTTTCTTTCATAGTACTTTCCAGTTTTTGTTAGTTTGTTTATTTACATATTATCCTCCCCCCACTTCTAAAATTAAAACTTCATGAGGATGGAAGACTATGTTTGACTTATTCCTAGCATTTAGCCCAGAGCCTGACACACGATGCTAATAAATAAGCATCCATTGAATGAATGAATCAAGTCAACCTCAGTGTTACAAAGGTTAATGACATAAAATCCATCAGCAAATACACAGTACATTTTAAGACCATGAGGAGCAAACATAGCTTTCAGACTACCAAGACAAGGGTAAATGGAGTAGAAATGTATTAAAACCAAACAGTAATCTTTGATCTTTGTAAACGGGGATTCATTCATTCACTCCCTTATTGATTTATTCATTCACCAGCAAGCATTTAATGAACATCTACTGTGTACTAGTACTGGATAATACAATGTATTAACGTCAAGTTAGAAATTGTATTAAAACAAAACAAACTAGAACAACTGGGTGTTTTGTCTGGACCAAAGAAGGCTCTGAGAATACATCAGCCTTCAAATGTCCTACAAAGTGCCAGGAACATTTGGGACAAAGAAACAGGTGTACATATACATCACTTGAATTGCTTGGGACCCAAGAGACATATGGGAAAAGACTTAATCCAGACACAGATAGAGTCTGGCCATGTTCAAACCTGTCTAATAAACCAGAATGGGGAGAAGTCTTCAAAGGAGGCTGGAGTGGACGGACAGACAATGGGTTAGTTGAAAGCAAACCAACCCTGGTCCCCTCTGGATGAACTAGGCTTCTTCCCCTATGTCCTAAATTCCATCTCTGGGAACATACTTTATATCCTAACCCTCTCCCAGGGGCTGTAATATGGATCCTGTACCCCAGCCCAGCTCATTATTTATAGATATTTCCTCTGTCCCGTGCCAAGAAGCTGCCCTGACTGACTGATTTTTCTTTCTTTTTAAAATTATATATGTGAAATTTCAAAGTGAGGTGCTAAAAATATATATATTTTTTTCTAACAGCCTAAAATCTGTTTTAATGTTCTTAGATCCCTTATATATAGGGTCAGGAGATTTGAAGGATAGAGAATGTACGTGGAGACATTTCTGGCAGTGAGTCCCCACCCTTCTTGGGGAAGGTCATGGGGGTGTTACTTTTAACTGCTCCAGCCAAGTGATCTGGGGGAGAGGACTTCCATGAAAGTTTGAGGTGCCAAATCTGTCTCCATTGCAATTGGGGAGCATAGTGACTGGATATATACCTCCTGCCTGGGAAATCTAGCAACAAGAGACAAACATGCCAACTACTTTGATGGCAGACCCAAGAGGTTGCTGCTTTGTTGGGGTTGGCCTGCTCTCCCAAATTTGTCAGGGAATGTTTTCTGTAAGCCAGATGTGGGCTACGTGAGAAAAAGAGAGACTGCATAGGCCCACCCTGGGTCCTGTTCAGTAGGGCCTCCTACTGGGGTAAAGGGACCCCAGAAGTAAGAAAAAAAATTACCATTGGTAATAGTGATGTCTTTACTAAGGGAAAGGAGCCCAGCAGAACCTCTAAAAGCACCCCATGATGCTTTGATGGTGCACAGGACTAGCTATAAACATCTTCCAGACCCAGAAAGCACAAAGTTAGCTACAGTACTAGTTCAAAGAAGACTTTTCCACTCCTTTCCCCACATTCCTCTCCATGTCAGCACCCTGAGTGACTGAAGTGAGCTGAGGATGACAGAGCGGAAAAATTAAGGGAAAACCCCCCCAATCATTCCCCTCTTTCTTATTGTAGGCTAACAGTCTGAAGCAGAGCCAGAGGCACCGAAAGGATACAGTCTCTTGTCATAGATTGTGAACAACTTGCTGCTGTCCATATGAGTCCATTCATTCATCATTAAACAGATAGTGATTGAGTACCTACTATGTGCCAAATCCTGAGTTAGACACAGGGAGAGACACAAAGAACAATAACACATAGACCCTGCCTAGGGCCTCAGTTCACAAACTCACACGGGAGGCAGGTGAGTAAACAACTATTTCACATACATGTAGTTTGGTAAATTCTATGAAGAGGGAGTGGCTGGCTTCATAGCGACAGTGACATTATACCCGATGATGAAGGATAAATCTTCCCAGCAGACAAAGGCGGGAAGGGCATTTCAAGCAGTGTGCGTGTATGTGCTGTGCAAGAGCATGGGATGTTTGAAGAATGCCAAGAATTTCCTCTGGGCGCTGTTCTTGGTGATTCTGCTCCCTGGTTGGATTGAATCTCCTTGGATTGGATAATCAGGTGATAATACAATACCCTTCATCAGATGGACATTTTCCTCTTCTCCTGAACCTGCCTCAGTGGGCAGGTCTCATTCCAGTCCTGTTAATTTAATAAACTTCGCTATTGTTTGAATTTTTAAAAAATAAGCAGGATTTAATTTTGTAATTAAAATATATTTAGTATGCATACTTCAATAAAAAGCTTTTTAAAAAGCTTATATTGCATAGAAAGTCATCCAGGAGACTGATAAGAGTGGTTGCTTCTGAGAAGGATTTGAAAGAACTGGGGTCTGGGGTGGGATAGAAACTTCCTGTGTATTCTTTTGTACTGTTTGAAACTTTATCATCATGAATTTGCATTACTTTTCTATCTAATGAGTATTCCTTTTTAAAAGTGTTAAAATCATTTTTAAAATAAAGAAAAAATATTTTAAATAAAGAATAAAAGTGAAAAAAATGTATGGTTACTTTGTTCACACCCCACACCCGCAACAGACAGAAACACAGATTCACACAGTTTCCAGATCGTAGTATGTACGGTATGTGCGGCCGTACATGAACTGGACTGACAGGACAGAAGGCCCACGCTTGGACAGGGTGCAATTCCCGAGGAGCTCAGCTGGGGGAGCCATTGAGAGCTCACCGGACGAAAGCCCAGAGCACTGGCAACTCCGGCAGTTTAAACAATACAAACCAGACTGGAGGCTGGGAAGAGGTTTAGGCGGCTGTCCTCTTGCATGGGCTCCCTGGATGGGGACAGGTCAGACGCCACAGATTAGAAGAAATGCAGATGGAGGGTCCGGGACTCTGAGCCCTCCTCCCAGCCAACCCCTAACGTGGTGTGATATAGTAAGAAAGGTCAGTTCTCCCTCGCTGTGGGAAGAGCGCTGATTTCAGAGTCAGGTGCCTGGGTCCAATCCTACCTCCGTCATTTCTAGCTTAAAAAAAAAAAAATTCAATTTTGTGCCAGTCATTTAACTTCTCTGAGACTCAATTTCCTCATTCGTGAAACAGGGACAATGTTAACAACAGAATCTTTTTTAAACTGTAATTTATGGAGCACCTACTATATACTCGTCACTGAAAGAAAGGTGCTTTACGTATGTAAATAAATTTAGCTCTTATAACCAGTCTGTGAAACAGATATTTTTATCCTCATTTTAGATGTAAAGAAACAGGTTCAGAGAAATGGTTTTTTTAAATGTAAATAATAGCTAACATTTGTGTAGTGTTTACTGTGAATGTGGTCACTGTCCTAACTTGACTCACAACAACGTAACTCATAACAACTCTATGAAATAGGTGTATTATTATTATCATTATTATTATTCTCATTTTGTACATGAGGAAACTGAGGCACAGAGGGTTTAAATAATTAGCCTGAAATTACATAGCTGGTGAATTGGGGAGCTAGGATTTGAAGGCAAGTAGCTCAGCTGTTACAAATTAGACAACTCTCCTATTTAAAACCCTCCACTGGGTTTCCCACTGCACTAAAAATAAAATCCAGCTTCCTTTCTCTGGCTTGGAAGGTCATACTCGATGTGGTCCTGGCATGATCTGACCTCATCTCCTGTCATTCCCCTCTTTATTCACCAACCTCACACCAACTTCTCATGGTTCCTCAGATATGCCAAGCATATTCCTACCTCAGGGCCTTTGTATTTGCTGTGCTCTCCACCTGGAATGATCACCTCCCAGACTCTTGTATAGCTCATGCCACCACTACATCTGGATCTCTGCTCAAATGTCACCCCTCTCAAAGAGACATTCCTATCTATGAGTACAAGAGACATCCCTTTGACTCTGCTTAATTTTTCTTCACAGCACTTAGAATTCTCCGAAGTTATGCATTTGTTTGCTTATTTGTCTATTTCTCCCACCAGATTGTTAGTGCAGACTTGGTTGTCTTGTCCACTGCTAGAGATCCGGTGCCCAGACCGGGGACTTCCCCATGGTAGACAGCCAGTATACAGTTGCTGGGTAATTAAGTACATAAATGAATGAATACCCCAGGTCACGCAATTGGTTAGTGGCAGAGCCAGGACACAGACTGAGTTGTCTGATGCTGGAGCCTATGCTCTTAATCACTGCGATGTGTTGGACTGACTCCGAGAGATCGCAGGAAGTTCTGACAGTATCGTGGATGTAAAACCACTTCGAAAATTGCTAAGTGTTTGCGGGGAAAAAAGCAAAGGATTATTATTATTATCATCATTATGCAGTTTACTGTTGGCTTATCTGTGAAATGGGGTAATCATACTCTGGCCTGCCTGTTTTAAGAGGATGTTTTGTGGAATGCCAGTGAGATAAGGGATGGGGAAGCATGTATAAGAGTTATAGGCTTTACATGGTAGAAGGGACTGTAAAGATTATTTCCATGCCAGTGGCTTCCCAAGGCTCCCATCCTCTGCCTTGCGTTTGACATTAATATTGCTGACAGGAGAGGGGGAGGTAGGGGGACATGGGGGCCTGAGGGACTCTGCATCCCAGTAATTAAACATGTTGGGACTGAAGCGCTGCCAGCAGCAGCATCTGGTTGCAATTACCAGAGGGGACCGAAGTGATTAGTCACCTTTATAGTGAGAGCCAGGCCGGTCCCCTGGGCTCCTCCCTGGAGAGGGCCTTCTAAGCAAGCTCTGAGTCCCTTTTCCATGCTTCCACCCCACTTCTGGGTTCCCTGGTCCTCAAACAATAGCCCCTGATCTGACACTCCTCCATGTCCCCAAAGTCCCAGCGCGTTTGGATGAGACCTTGACCGAAAGCCAAGAATACTGTAATTGCCTTTACCACCCTTTTACTGCTTGTTGTGTTTCTAGGGCCAGGTTAGGACTCTTGGGTAAAAAATGTGTCAAAGCAGGAACTGGGCTTAAAAAGTAATTTAACCTTTCTGAACATCAGTTTCTTTACCTGCAAATTGTGGGACTAACAGTACCTTCATCATAGAGTTGTTGTGAATATAAATAAGATAAAAATGTGGTGGGATACAAAGGCCAAAGTCTAATTTACTAGAGTATGTGCTCAGTAAATAGTAGCTGTTATTAATATTTGCCAGGCGCTAGGCTAATCACTTTTTATGATTCATTTCATTGAATCCCCATAAAAACCCTGTGAGTAGGTACTGTCATGATGCTTGTTCAGTTTCAGAGAGGTTTAGAGGGTGCCAAAGATCATACAATGCACCAAACCACATAGCAGAACTGGAACTCAAAACCTGGACTTCTCGTCTCCAGAGTCCTTGCTCTTTATCAAACACTGGGCAGAGGTGTCTTGGTTGTTTGATTCATTCATCTCTTCCTTTATTCACTCGCTCGAGCTTACAAAGTGCCTACTAGATGGCAAGAGAGAATCCCTCCCTTTAAGAAACTCAGAGTCCAGCAGGGAAGGCACAATATGTCCACAAATAACTATACCTTAAAGCAGAAAATGATGGCTTTTATATATAAGGGCTCATTAGCGATTTCTTCATCCATTCAACACATACTGAGAATTTGCTATGTGCTGGGCCCTGTGCCCAGCACTGGGAATAATTGAAAGATAATTATAGTACAGTCTAGTCATAATCTAATGGGGGAGACAGATATGTAAATAAATTATTACAGTTATAAGGAATTAAGTTATGATTTTAAAAAAAACATGAAAAAAATACAGAGTGGAAGAAATGAACTGTGTTCAAGGCAGGGGGCAGGGGCAGACTGGATAATCTTTGAGCTACCAAAGTGGAAAGGGGCGCAGAAAATGCATGATGACAATTCAGGAGTGGGTGTTTTCTGGTGGATGAGGGAAGGCTTCATGGAGGAGAGGGCTCATGAATTGGCACTTTTCAAAGCGTAGGTTTTAGAGAGAAGGGTTGGAACAGAGCGATCCTAAAGGCAGAGAGGAGGATTGAGACAGTGAGATGGGGGTGGGAAGGGGTGGGAGATGGGAGGTTGGGGGGGGTGGAGAAGAGGGAAAAATGCCAGAGATGACTGCTTAAATGGGGACAAGTCCAAAGGGAAGTCAAGTGTTGAGCACCTGGGCAGCTGGAGGGATAGTAATGAATTTAGCTCTTCCTTAAAGCTCTCCCAAAGAGTGCCTGGTGGTGCATTTGTCCTTTGAGATGGGAAGATGGCGCTCTACTGGGTTTTCTGACTCAGGTGCACCAGGTGAAGCCTGACATGCCAAGTTCTGCTGCTGGACTCTGCAGATCAGCAGGGATCTAGGAGTGTCACAGTGAAAGGGCTGATCGGGCACCTGGACATTCCCAGCTGTGAGTTTCATCTTCTTTCATTCATCAAGCACTTACTGAACTTCTACTCTGTGCCAGCTTATGCTGGGAAACCAATCTGGGGACGTTAGAGTATGAGCAGATCTCTGTCAGGCAGGCTCAAAGAATCTCACATTAAGAAGGAAGCCTGCCTGACTACTGCTTCCACTGCTGCTACACCTTTTACAATGTGACAAGTGTAGCAAAATGCACAGGAGGAGGTAATTGGCTCTGTCTGGGGATCAGGGAAGGCTTCCCTGAGGAGGTGAATTTTCAGCTGAAGTTTTCAGGATGAGGAAGACTTCCTCCAGTTGTGGGAGTGAAAGGAGGGTATTCCAGGTGAAGGGAGCAGCTTTCCCCCATGAGTCCAGCTGGAATTCAGACTTCTTTCAGACCTACCAGAAAAGTATCATTGTGGGAAATCATTTTTCCAGCCTCCTGCAGGGGCCGCTGCTGCCCCAGGCTGGGTCAGCCACTGCCAGTCCCATCCAACAAAACGACAAGTCTGGCTTTGCTGGGGGGTGGTAGTGAGGTACACCCTGGACCTGCCTCCATCCAAGAAGTGTGCTCTGAAGTGGCAGTGTCCCCCAAAGCCTGAAGAAATCATCTGAGCTCAGTCAATGGCATTTGGGGGGAGGGGTGTAGTGGGTACTGATAGTTCTCTCTCTGGGTCACCACAAGTTTATTAAAATAAAAGAAACGGTGGGTAAATGCTGCCATCTGTGCTGCCCCCCCCCCAACAACAAATCAGGCCCCAGACTAGACACAGGGTTTGAAACTGCTTTAAAAACACCCCAAGGACTTAGCTGAAAACCCACACTCCCCATGCTTCTGGGGCTTAAGATCTTTGAGTCCATGCCTCAGCATCTCTCTCTCCTAAAGAAGGTGGGGTGGGCTGCCCCGTGAGGTGGAGGTGAAGACCCCTGAGTCTGCTCCATGGACCGAGGGGCCCCCTAAGCCTAGAGTCACGCTTCGGGGCTCTGTGCCAAGAGCCCCCGTGAGCCATGGCCTCGAAAGGGCAGCGGTGATTTTTTTCACATAAATATATCGCACTTAAATGAGTTTAGACAGCATGACATCAGAGAGTAATTAAATTGGTTTGGGTTGGAATTCCGTTTCCAATTCCTGAGTTCAGGTTTGTAAAAGATTTTTCTGAGCACCTGCAGGCGTGTGTGTGTGTGTGTGTGTGTGTGTGTGTGTGAAGTATTTTCACTGGAAAGGATTCAAAAGTTAAAAAAAAAAAAAACTGGAGCACACAGGCAGCATTACGCCATTCTTCCTTCTTGGAAAAATCCCTCAGCCTTATACAAGCCTCCTTCAAGCCCTCAGTCAGTTGTGCAGGAGAAAGGGGGCGGTCGGCTTTCTCCTTTCAAGAACGAGTTATTTTCAGCTGCTGACTGGAGACGGTGCACGTCTGGATACGAGAGCATTTCCACTATGGGACTGGATACAAACACACACCCGGCAGACTTAAAGAGTCTCAGACTGAGGAGAAAGCCTTTCCTTCTGCTGCTACTGCTGCTGCCGCTGCTTTTGAGGGTCCACTCCTTTCATGGTTTTTCCTGCCAAACCAGAGGCACCTTCGCTGCTGCCGCCGTTCTCTTTGGTGTCATTCAGCGGCTGGCCAGAGGATGAGACTCTCCAAACTCCTCACTTTCTTGCTTTGGCACCTGGCTTGGCTGGACCTGGAATTTATCTGCACTGTGTTGGGGGCCCCTGACTTGGGCCAGAGACCCCAGGGGGCCAGGCCAGGATTGACCAAAGCAGAAGCCAAGGAGAGGCCCCCTCTGGCTCGGAACATCTTCAGGCCAGGGGGTCACAGCTATGGTGGGGGGGCCACCAATGCCAGGGCAAAGGGAGGCACCGGGCAGGCAGGAGGCCTGACACAGCCCAAGAAGGATGAACCCAAAAAGCTGCCCCCCAGATCTGGTGGCCCTGAACCTAAGCCAGGACACCCTCCCCAGACAAGGCAGGCTGCAACGCGGACTGTGACCCCAAAAGGACAGCTTCCAGGGGGTAAGGCACCCCCAAAGGCAGGAGCTGTCCCCAGCTCCTTCCTGCTGAAGAAGGCCAGGGAGCCTGGGCCCCCTCGAGAGCCCAAGGAGCCATTCCGCCCGCCCCCCATCACACCCCACGAGTACATGCTCTCGCTGTACAGGACGCTGTCCGATGCTGACAGAAAGGGAGGCAACAGCAGCGTGAAGTTGGAGGCTGGCCTGGCCAACACCATCACCAGCTTTATTGACAAAGGGCAAGGTGAGGGGGCGGGGTGGCAGGGGCATGGCTCAGAGGGAGGGGCATGCATGGAGGGGCCTTTCGGAGCCCTGACACTGCACTGGTGGGAGATGGCGTGTGCATCTGGCCTGGGTGGTATCTGGGGCTATCTCATACATACCAGGTTCCAGGCTGCTGGCATGTCAGGGCTGGAGGGCACCTGGGGATAACCAAGTCCATTTCCTGCAAGGTGCAGAGGGATGACTGAAGCCCAGAGAGGAGACAAGACCTACGAGTTGGTGGCAGAGTTGGGGACCAGACTCTAAGACCCTTGGTCACCAGGCCATGCTCTGTTTCTATGTGGGTTGGCCAAACTTTCTAGGCTCCAGGGCGTTGTAGGCTTTCTCAGGTGGCAGAGAGAGAAATTAATCTCTAGCTACCCATGGTTCTGAAACTTTGCCCTCAGGCTAGGGGGCAGCGGAGGCAGGAGAGATGAAGACAGTAAATGAGGCATCTTGGAGTCATGGAATGACATTTAGATATATAGAGTTTGGGAGTGGGCAACAGACCTAAGCTTTAACACTGTGACCTTGGGAAAGCCCCCTCTCCCTTCAGGGTCTGAGTTTCCCCATCTATACAACTATATGGGGGTTGAACTGGGCAATTTCTGAGAGCCCTTCAAATATGAAAATTTATGTTCTCTCCGAAACACAGATCATTTTGGTCATTAATCCAGGAGAATAACTGCTCCCCTCATTTCTCCCTCTGCCCACCTGGCATTACTGTCTTGGCTTTTCCCCTCAACTTGCTGCGTGAGCTCAGCAAGTCCCTTTCCCTTTCAGGGCCTCAGTTTCTCCCTAAATGTGAAGAGAGAGGTGAACCACTGATTGCTAGGGTTGATTACAGCTCATATGGTCTGGTTCTGTGACTCTTAGGACTTTGGCTGGCAGGATGGGGGAGGGGGCAGAGAGTGGGAGAGGCTTCTCGTTAGAGCTGGCCTGTGGGGGACTGACAGAGGGCGGGGGGAGGCATAGAGGCAGCAGGTCTGGCTGAGGTGGGGGAGGTGGCCTGGCTGTCTGCCCAGCCAGGGAAAGCTGTGACCCCTCGGGGGCTCATAAAGTAAGTCTTTGTGCCCCCCAGCACTAAGGGATCTCAGAGTGGGGGAGATGGGGAGTTTAAAGGCCTAATTAGTCACCTTCTAGAGCAATATATGAATGCTTCCCAATGGCAAATTGGTATTTAGGAAGGAGGGCATGCTGATTTGGACATACTACTGAGCTTCTTGTACATACACACAACTTTATATTTGTACACACACGCTGAATCACACACGTACACACTTACACACACACTTTCTTACATCCACATATACACAAAATCTTACATATACACACACACACACACACACACCCTTTAAATTTTCACACAATCCTGATCATGCATACACATAACATGTTACTCACATATGTCACTTTCTTATTCACATATGAACCCAATCATACGCATCAACACATGAACTGTCACACACACACATACACACACAAACTTGTATACTCAGCAGGGTAAGACATACATACAACAAAATCATTAGACTGGGAAGCCAGAGAAATTGGATTGCTGACCAGCTTTGTCATTAACTTGCTGTGTGACCTTAGGCAAGGCACACCCCCTCTCTGTGCCTCATCTATAAAATGAGAAGATTAAGATCTTCTTTCAGGTACAGCGGAAGTAGCTCAGGATAGGATATGAAAAGTTCTAGGCTAGAGTTCCAACTCTGCTTGTTCCTAGCTGGTTGACTTTGAGCAAGTCTCACCTAACTTCTCTGAGCCTCAGATTCCCCCTCAGGAGAAAACAAGGTTAATTATAATGCCCATCCCACCTATTTCACCAATGAGATATCATATTAGATAATAGATAAGAGAGAGAGAAGGTAGAAGGCAGTTCTAAGGCTGATGGATCTCAGATTCACATAGTGATTGACACAAACACCCAGCACAGCCACCCTACTTGCTGGGCTGTGTAGGACGCTCCCTTATTCTGAAAAAGGCTCTCAGTGGTTTAGGTCTTGGCCTCTGTCTGAGTGGGGAAGAGGTTAAAGAAAGCTCTCTGGAGAGGGAAAGAGCTGTGGCCCTCCCTTGAGTCCTGGAGATGATTAGCTTTCTTGATAAGGTTGCAGGGAATGACTTCTGGGTGTTCTTTCTAGATGACCGAGGTCCTGCGGTCAGGAAGCAGAGGTACGTGTTTGACATTAGTGCCTTGGAGAAGGATGGGCTGCTAGGGGCCGAGCTGCGGATCTTGCGGAAGAAGCCCTCAGACACAGCCAAGCCAGTGGCCCCCGGTAGCGGGCGAGCTGCCCAGCTGAAGCTGTCCAGCTGCCCCAGCGGCCGGCAGCCGGCAGCCTTGCTGGATGTGCGCTCCGTGCCAGGCCTGGACGGATCTGGCTGGGAGGTGTTCGACATCTGGAAGCTCTTCCGAAACTTTAAGAACTCGGCCCAGCTGTGTCTGGAGCTGGAGGCCTGGGAACGGGGCCGGGCTGTGGACCTCCGTGGTCTGGGCTTTGACCGGGCTGCCCGTCAGGTCCATGAGAAGGCCCTGTTCCTGGTGTTTGGCCGCACCAAGAAGCGGGACCTGTTCTTTAATGAGATTAAGGCTCGCTCTGGCCAGGACGATAAGACGGTATATGAATACCTGTTCAGCCAGCGGCGAAAACGGAGGGCTCCACTGGCCACACGCCAGGGCAAGAGGCCCAGCAAGAACCCCAAGGCCCGTTGCAGTCGGAAGGCGCTGCATGTCAACTTCAAGGACATGGGCTGGGACGACTGGATCATTGCGCCCCTTGAGTACGAGGCCTTCCACTGTGAGGGGTTATGTGAGTTCCCCCTGCGCTCCCACCTGGAGCCCACGAACCATGCGGTCATCCAGACCCTGATGAACTCCATGGACCCTGAGTCCACGCCACCCACCTGCTGTGTGCCCACGCGGCTGAGTCCCATCAGCATTCTCTTCATTGACTCCGCCAACAACGTGGTCTATAAACAGTATGAAGACATGGTCGTGGAGTCTTGTGGCTGCAGGTAGCAGCACTTGTCCTCTGTCTTCCTGGGTGGCACATTCCCAAGATGCTGGTCACAAGAGCCCCTCTCCACACTTGTGGGATCACAGAGGGGTCAGGAAGCTGCAGCCGGGACCGTCTGCTCAGCCTCCATGAAAGGGAATTCCAACAGCCTTGCTCACTATCTGAGTGGGACTTGGGCTAAAGGTCCCTTTCTACCCACAAGTCCCCCTGTCTGAGGATTTCTGCCTTTTTGCTGCTCTGATTGGCAGGGACAGGCCCAGGGAGACAGACTCTGAAAGAGACTGAGACCCAACAGACCTGGTTTTCCAATGAGACTCAGCCCACGACCTCTCCTTATCTGGGCCTCCTTGGACTCTGACTCTCCAGGGAGGGTTCCTCTTGGGACAGCAACAGGTGCCACCTCCTCCTTGAATCACCATTGTTCCTGGTGATTTTCTGCCCCTGGGGTAAATGAGATGCTGATTGGGCAGGGGTGGGAAAGAGGGGGAGAGGGCTTGGGCAGGGGTGAGGAATGTGGGGCTGTTAGATTATTAGATTAAAATGTACATTGATGAGATAAAATGCAAAACTGTGCCTAAGACTGTGGCAAATTTATTGTTTACTCCAGGGGACCCAGTTACTCCTCAAAGAATGACTGACCCAGGGAGGAGAGTTCGGTTGTCTCATGTATAAACCTGGTTTCCAGGGCCCAGTCCCCATTCCCAATCCTGGAAACTGAAACAGAATGGGGCAGAGAGTACAGGCTGAGCAGGGCCGGTGCTACCTCTAACCCCATTCCAGTTCCTTCCAAAGGCCCATGGGTCTGGAGCTCCATCTGCTCCACTGGGGCCTGGCAACAGAGTTAAGTTTTCTTTTTGGCATTTCTTAGTCAAGCTGGTTGTCTCTGAAATTAATCCTTAAACGGGAGGGAAATGGGGGATTTCATTTCCTCTAAAATCATCCCCACTTCATTCACTAGTATTTGTCCCCCGCTCCCTCCAGTGTCACAGAATGAAATGGCCACTATTTAACAGGCCCTCTACCTCTCACTGGGGAACCTGGGCTGCCACACATCTCCTCCCCTCTTGAGGCATTTCCTTTTTGCCACTGACCACTGTTTCTCACATAATCATATCTGTGGCCTTGCTACCCTCACTGCTCACTCATAACCTCCTACCTCCTCACCCCCATCTCCAGAAACAGAGCTAGAGGTGCTCTCCTTTACATTCTATATTATATAAATACATAATTATACATTAGATAAATAACTTCCCCAGTAACTTCAGATAGACTAGTGCCAACCACATCCTGACAATGTTTCCTGCTTGGGGCTTGGCCCAGACTAAATGCCCACTTTCTTTTCTCCACTAGAGTCTTTGGGGTTGGGGGGGGGGAACGAGACATGAACTCTTGGGAGGGGAGCAGAACCCTCTGATAGGGAAACTTGGGCACCTGAGTTCTTGTTCTAAGGGCTCAAGACCAGGCTCTGCCTGGTTGAAGAGAGGAAAGACAAGGAGAAGGGAGTCTACGCCTCTGCTTCTCACCCAGGGGGCCTCCAAATTTTCCCCACCTCTCTCCAGCTGAGTCTTTGATTCCCAGGGCTTCTAGCCAAAGCTATTTCAACAGTGGGCATTCCTGCCCAGTTATGGGCAGATCTTGTGTCCCTTCCCTCTAGACTTGAAACCTGGGTTGTCAGGACCCAAAGCAAGAGCCCCATGCAGGGGGCAACCTACCTTTGAGCTGCCTCCTTGGTTTGGAGGCCACTACCTGTCCCTGAGGGGCCAACCTGAGCCTGGAGCCTTGCCCTCCCTGGCCGGGCTTCGTTGTGTTTGGCTGGTGGCAGGCCTGCGAGCTCTGGAAGTAAACAAAGGAGCTGCCACTGCAGACAAGAGTTCTGGTGTGTATGAGAGAGTGAGCCTGGAAGGGAGGTGCCAAGGAAGCCAAGTCGTGGGCTGTGGATACAGGGAGTGCAGTGTAAAAAGTGGGTGGCTGGAAACCCAAGGGCAGAGAGGCAAGGGATGAAGGGGTCACAGGTGGGGCTGGCTCCTACACACACGTTTTCTGGGCTGTGTGTCCTTAGTTTCTTGGAAAGTCTGACAGAACTGGAGTTGCTCCCTGCCTTTTCCGCATCAGAGAGCTTCATGTCATCTCAGCCACTGTGCTCTTCCTGCTGAAGGGCTGGGCGTTGAATTGACTGTTGTGGCTCTGGCTTGATACCCAGGGAGCTTCCTCTCCCATTTCCACCTGCCCTAGGACTGTCTTTCACAAAAGAGCCACTCAGACCTTGTACCCTCCCCCTTTCCCACCCAAACTATGGTGATCCAATCAGATAATTGTGGGGTGGCTAGGAACAGCCCTTCCACCCTACCCACCTGATCTATTCAACTGCTTCCTTGGAAAATTATCTCTACCAGGCACCCTCCTCCAGTCCTAATCATAACAAGCTACATACTTGTACAGTACATTCTTATGCAAAAGGGTACAAGGCTTATATCATTCCTTAGAGATCACAAACACTCTCCCAGCTGTGATCTCGCAGCCCGGAAGGGCTCAAAAGGCAGCCCAGCTTCGAATTTCAGAATTGTCACTTAGAGTTAGAGGCCTTGGGCAAGTAACTTAATTCCATAAACCTTGGTTTCCTCATTTGTGAGAGAAAAAAAGTGGCAGGAGGTATCAACAATATACCTTTTTCATAGGGCCAACTGTGAGGATATGAAAGACACTCAACACAGAAGTAGCTGGCACAGAGGTGGCACTCCATAAATATCAGCTGTTATCATTAATGTGCCTCAAACAGTCCCATGAAGCAGGCAGGGCAAGAAATATTTTTACAGATAAGGAAACTGACACCCAAGGTTGTAACTACAGGACTCCTATAGGTCTCAGTGCTCTTTGTACCATTCTTGTTTCTTTTCTTGGCCTCCAACTCCACTGACCTCAGTGGTGGCAAGCAGAATTACATACCTAGGGCTGGGCTGCCTGGTCTTACAGTATCCCTTTGGGGACACACAGTGTTGTTAGTTCCTAGGGAGAAACACTTAGGGCAGGGAAAATGGGAGGCCCATAGGGGAGGGAAGAGGCGAGGCTCCCAGTGCCCTGATACCCATCTCTTGGCCTCTTCCACCATCCCGTGTTCCAGGGCCACAAGCAAATGAATCAACTTTCTAAAGCTTGGGACACAAAATCTTGGGAAGCCTCTCAGACTTCATAACTAGTTCTTCTGATCCGAATATAGATGTGAGAAAGCAGAGTAGGGAGGGGTTAGTCACAGATGCTTGAGAGTCAGGCAGACAGACATAGGTTCCAGTCTTGGTTCCACCACTTTCCAGCTGAGTAACTTTGGACAAGTTACTTAACCTCTCTGAGCCTCAATTTCCCTATCTGTAAAAGAGGGATAATAATATCAAATTTACTGGGCTTGGGATTCAGGCAAGGGGATATTCACTCATTCCATCGATCTTTGATTCATTTGTTCATTCATTAATAAATATTTATTGAGGGTCTACTATGACTCAGACTCTGTTGAGTGTTGGAATAATAACAACAACCACAACTGTTAATGTTTATTGAGGGTTTATTATGTGCCAGGTACCGTGCTTAACACTTTACATGAATTCTCTGATATTGCAATGATCATGTTCTTAAGTTCCATGTATGAATGAAAGAGAAAATCAAGATCCCAAAGGATGCTAGGATGCTAAACTTATGATAGGCTGAATCAAAGGAGATGAAATAATAGGGGGAAAAGTCAAATTATATATCTGAATGCATGAAACCAACCGTACAAATACAGCGTGTGAAAACAATGTGATTTCCCAACTTCAGATGGGAAAGAGACAGTGTTGTAGGTAGCAGTGAACTCATTTGAATTAGTTGAATATAACGTGGGTGCCTAAATGTGAATACAAGTGTGGGTAATAGACATGTAGCGTACAAACCCAAGGAAACTGTGTTTCTGCTCTGTTAAGCAGGACTGGGGGAATATTGGGATGGAAAGAGCAAGGGAGAAGCCGTGTCAAGGGCGAATCCTGTGTTGTTTTTTTTTTTTTACTTGTGCAACTGGGTAAATCGTGTGCTATTCAATAACAACCAAAGAGACCACAGAAGGAAGAATAGATTTGGAGAGGATGATGATAACGTCAGTTTTTGACATGTCAAATTTGACAAACCCTTAAGAAATTAGCTTTAAACAGGAAAAGCAGCAATTCTTTCATGAAATGATAAAAAGAAAGGATACATGCACACAATAAAAGCAGGTTTGTTGGGTTAGTGTTGGGAAGTTGAGTTTCCTTCTGAAGGCTCATAATTTCTATTTTTCTCTGTGAAGTAGCAGGTTAGGCCATCTGTTCAGAGGAGGCGGCAGAGGTCAGAGTCAAGGTTTGAGGAATGTGGAAAGGGTTCCTGTTATGGGTTGAATTGTGTCCCTCAAAAAGATATGGTGAATTCCTAACCCCCACAACTGTGAATATGACCTTTGGAAAAAAAGGTTTTTGCAGATGTAATAAAGTTAAGATGAGGGTGGGGTGGGCCTAATTAGGGTGGGCCTAATCCAATATGACTGGGGTCCTTATAAGAGGAGAAGAAATACAGGGAGAAGGACATGTGATGACAGAGGTAGAGATTGGTGTTATGCAGCTGTAAAAAGCAAGAAATGTAAGGATTGCTGGAAAATGCCAGAAGCTAGGAAGAGCAAGAAAATATCCTCCCCTAGAGTCTTCAGATAAAGCATGGTCCTGTCAACGTCTTGATTTTGGTCTTCTAGCCTCCAGAACTGTGAAACAATACATTTTCATTGTTTTAAGCCATCTGGTTTGTGGGTTTTTGTTTGTTATGGCAGACGTATGAATCTAGTACAGTGACAAGTAGTAGTTTTAGAGAAGGAGACAGAGTTGAGCATAATAGAGGTTGGTAATCATATTTGGTGGTTCCAATATGCCCCTTGCATAATTTTCTCCAGCAGTACTCAATAATCTAGATGCCAGCATGGAATAAATAGACAATTACAAGGTTGGGGGCTTTCTAGGTGGGCAGGATAGAAAGACATTTGAGCAAAGGAGTTGATACTGGCAAGAGAACAATTAAAGTGACAGACCATATAATCTGAGCTTGATAGGAGAAGAAAAGAGAGAAGGTTGACAGACTATAAATAGAGGAGTTAAAAAGTATGGGGGTCTCAACAGGGTAGAACGACAGGAGTACTAGGAGTAATGAATGAAAGCTGAAATAACAGGATGGTGAGTACGCAGAATGACATTAATTAAAAATTTCAGAATTAAAACAATTCTGGTAATGAAGTCCAGGAATTGGTCATGAGAGTGGGGGGCTGGACTCTTCATCAACATGGAATCATACTCATACAATATGTGGCCTCTTGTGATTGACTTCTTTTACTAAGCATAATGTTTTCGAAGGTCATCCATGTAGCATGTCTCAGTTCATGTTTTTTTTATTGCTGTATAATTATCCATTTTCTGGATATACCACATTTTATTAAGCCATTTATCAGTTGATGGACATTTAGGTTGTTTCCACTTTTTGGCTATTGTGAATAATGCAGTGATGAACATTCAGTTTTTGTGTGGACATACATTTTATCTTGAATATATACGTAGGAATGGGATCACTGGGTCATATAGTAATTTTATGTTTATCATTCTGAGGAACAGCCAGACTGTTTTCTACAGCAGCTACACCATTTTATAGTCCCATCAGCAGTGTATGAGGGATCCATTTTTTCACATCCTTACCAGCACTTTGTATTATATGTCTGCTTGATTATAGCCATCTAGTGGACGTGTAAAGTGGTGTCTCAGTGTGTGTGTTGTGTGTATGTGTGTATTTCCCTAATGATCAATGATGTTGATTATCTTTTCATTAGCTTATTGGCCATTTGTATATCTTCTTTGGAGAAATGGCTATTCAAATCCTTTGCCCAGTTTTATTTGGGTGTTTATTTTTTTATTATTGAGTTGTAGAGTTCTTTATATATTCTGGATACAAGTCCCTTATCAGATATAAGATTTGCAAGTATTTTCTCCCATTCCATCTCTTTTCACTTTCTTTTTAAAAGATTTTATTGGGGGTGGGGAGTAGGACTTTATTGGGGAACAGTGTGTAGTTAGTTCCAGGACTTTTTTCCAAGTCAAGTTGTTGTCCTTTCAGTCTTAGTTGTGGAGGGTGCAGCTCAGCTCCAGGTCCAGTTGCCGTTGCTAGTTGCAGGGGGCACAGCCCACCATCCCTTGCAGGAGTTGAACCGGCAACCTTGTGGCTGAGAGGACACACTCCAACCAACTGAGCCATCTGGGAGGCAGCTCAGCTCAAGGTGCCGTGTTCAAGCTTAGTTGCAGGGGGCAGAGCCCACCATCCTCTGTGGGACTCGAGGAGTTGAACCGGCAACCTTGTGGTTGAGAGCCCACTGGCCCATGTGGGAATCGAACCGGCAGCCTTCGGAGTTAGGAGCATGGAGCTCCAACCACCTGAGCCACCTGGCCGGCCCTCTTTTCACTTTCTTGATGGTATCTTTTGCAACTCAAAAGCTTGCATGTTTATGTAGTCTAATTTATCTATTTTTTCTTTTGTTACCTGTGCTCATCTAAGAAGGCTTTTCCTAACACAAGGTTATGAAGATTTACTCATGTTTTCTTTTAAGAGTTTTATAGTTTAGCTCTTACATTTAGGTCTATGTTCCATTTTGAGTTAATTTTTTATATAGTGTGAGATAGGAGTCCAAATTCATTTTTTGAATTTTTTAAAAAATTGTGAATATGTATTATATACCCCACAACTGTAATATCCTGAGAGCAAGGATCAAGTTCTACTTCTTTGTATTTTCCATAAAACCAATGAGTAAATTTATTTCAGAATAAGATTTTGAGAGTGACATGGATGTTTTTATTTTAATTTTTTAATTATTATTGGGGAACAGTGTTTTTCCAGGGCCCATCAGCTCCAAGTCAAGTCATTGTCCTTCAATCTAGTTGTGGAGGGCGCAGCTCACTGGCCCATGTGAGAATTGAACCAGCAACCCTGTTGTTCAGAGCTCGCGCTCTAACCAACTGAGCCTTCCGACCACCCGTTTTTATTTCAATTTTAAAGGTAATTATATAGATATGGAACAAACTTCAAATAAGACAAAAAGATATATAGTGAGAAATATGGTATGTGTCCCTTCCATACCTGACATCCTGGTGCTCCAGCGCCCTTGCTCAGAATCATCAACCATAACCGCCATTACTGTTTCTCGTGTACTCTTCCAGTGATTTTCTGTACCTATACTAGCACACACTTAGAATAGCATCCAAAACCTTAGCCAACAATGTCCCCCATGATCTGCTTTCTAGGGCAACCTTGTCAACCTCTTTTCCTATTATACTCTTTTTTATTTGATTCTAGCCATAATAACCTCCTTGCTCTTCTTTGGAAAGACCAAGCATTCTCCCATGGTTGGGCCTTGGTATTTGCTGTTTTCTCTGCCAAGAATGCTCTTTTCTGAGATACTGACATGGGTCATTCTCTTATTTCATTCACATTTCTGATTAAATTCAGTGAGGTCTTGACTGATCACCCTAATAGCACCTTGCCCTCTCACTTTTTATTCTTACCTGACATTAGATTATATTTATTTGCCTATTGTTTGTCTCCCATTATTGGAATATAAACTCCACGAGAGCAGGAACTTTGTTTTATTCTCTACTGTATCTTCAGCATCTAGATCTGAACCTGGATCACGGTAAGTGCTCAGCAAATAGTTTTTAAATAAATGACTGAATTTCAATGTGGTGTCTACAAAGAAGTATGGGAATTCAGAGGGGTAGAGGCAATGCAAAGAGAAAGATGAAAGTAGAGAGGGAGCTTTAGGAAAACAATGGAAATTGCTGGGGCTTCAGGCTGAGTGTTTAGGGGACAAGAGGCTGATGAGCCCTGGCAGTGGCAGGAAGCTCAGCATCCCTGGAAAATTAAGGCCAAGGGGCAGGGGCAGCACTGGGGGGCCTGTGGAATCTGTGATCCCCCTGGACTCCACGATAGATAAACTAGCCTATTCCCTCAACCTGTTCCCACAAAGTTCCTTCTACTTCCTGCCTTAACTGAAACCTGGCTTCCTCTTTGAATATTATTTCCCCTGTAGGCTTCCTTCTCTGGGATGTTGCTTGTCATTATTCTATACCCTGTGTGTGTGAAGACTGACAGAGTCTTCGTTCATTAGCTTTCTAACACCACTTTCAAGCCTTACCTCTACCTGTTGCTCCTTTAAGGCTCATGCTATATGTTTATGCTACCACTAACCTCATGGAACACTCTCTGCTTATCGTAGGCTTTTTCATCAGACACAGAATATGACTCTTCATTCCCAATCTAGCCATCATCCTAGGTAACCTAAATGTCTGTGTAAATGACCCACCCTAAATGGTAAGCTCTCAATTCTTTGAAGGCTTCCACTCCAGGGATTTTCACCTTCACCTCACGCAGGCACTTTTTTCCATAGTCACTCCCTATACTGTGTCATCATTCAGAATGGTTCTAACCCTAAAACCTTAAATTAAAAAAATCTCACTGTCTGACCACATTTTCTTATCCTTTAAGCTGCTCTCACTCAGTTTTGCTTGTTACATTTTCTTTGACTCATTGGCCACCTCTTCTTTCCTAACAACTTCTTTCTCTCTTTATATTCTTTACCATACAATTTCCTGGCCTATCACTTGAAACATTTGCTTGTCAATATCATCACCTTCTGTGCATTGATGACATTCATTCCTTGACCTGGGAAAACTGATTAATCCTTTATTGAATCCAACTATCAGCTCTCTCCTCTGCTAATCCCAGGCTAGCAAATGCTTTTGAAGAAAAAACCCTACAGAAGTAGATTAGGAGTAGGTGCCATTAAATTTTTGCTCTTAAGTGTATAAGAATGTTCATGGAAACATTAGTCATAAGAATAAAAGAAAGGAAACTATCTGCCAACTCTATCATAGAACAGCTGTTAAAAGGAAATGAACTGGATCTATATAGAGCAACATATATAGAATTAAAAAAAACCTGTTGAGTAAACAAAAAAGCAGCAAAATAAACTGTATGTTGTCAATTAAAAAACAAAAGAAAACCCTTACCAACCAGAATATGTTTCTAAAGGAATATGTACATGTATGTGAAAGCATTAAGAAAGATCTGGAAGGAAATTTAATTTTTAGAGAGCGTGGAAGGGGTTGGGATTCAAGGTAGTGGTAAAAGTTAACTTTATCTGTAAGATGCTAATTTTTAGAAAAGAAAATGTAATCATACATCACCTTTCAATTTAAAATTAATAAATTAAAATTTAAAAAGTGAAGAGTTGGGCCAGCCCGGTGGCTCAGGCGGTTAGAGCTCCATGCTCCTAACCCCAAAGGCTGCCGGGTTCGATTCCCACATGGGCCAGTGGGCTCTCAACCGCAAAGTTGCCAGTTCAATTCCTCAAGTCCCGCAAGGGATGGTGGGTTCCGCTCCCTGCAACTAAGATTGAACACGGCACTTTGAGCTGAGCTGCCTCCTGAATGGCTCAGTTGGTTGGAGCGCATCCTCTCAACCACAAGGTAGCCAGTTCAATTCCTCGACTCCCGCAAGGGATGCTGGGCTGCGCCCCCTACAACTAGCAACAGCAACTGGAGCTGAGCTGCGCCCTCGACAACTAAGATTGAAAGGACAACAACTTGATTTGGAAAAACGTCCTGGAAGTACACACTGTTCCCCAATAAAGTCCTGTTCCCCTTCCCCAATTAAATCTTTAAAAAATAATAAAATAATAAAAATAAGTAAGATAACCATTAAAAAAAAAAAGTGAAGAGTCACCAACTTCAACTAGATTCTCCATGTTTCACTGGCCCCCTTTTCTTTCATTCTTTGTTAAACATTAAGCTTTCTCCATTCTTCTAAACTACAACCTCATACCATCTGCACTCCCATTAATAAAAAAACTCTCCCCTCTAGTTCACAGAGAAAATAGAAGCTTATCAGAAAGGAAATTAAGTATCAATCTTTTCTTCTTTCTTGTCTCCATCATCTTAGTTTATTATCTCTGTGTGAATTATTTACTTGGTCTTAAATTTACAGCTTTTGTATTGCATTTGCTTCTTGAACTTGATTAATAAGAATGTTTCTCTTATCTTTTTTTAATATGTGATGCCACTGTCCTAACTTATGTGTAGGAACACTACATCACTGTTGTCCTACACATAAGTTAGGACATTATGTGTCTAACTCACGTAAGCGACTCACTTAAGTGTAGAAAGCATCTTCATTTCGGTTTACAAAATCCTTTATATGGAAGATTAATGAGGGAGATCGTTATATTCTGCATAAAAACAAAACTAAGTTTATATACTAAAATCAGTGTTCAGAGGCCGTTAGCCTACCAATGGTCTTCCATTTTCACATTTAACTCTCTCTGATCCATTCTACATAAAATAAAGTTAGCTTCTTAAACATGAACTAGTTAGCCCTCCCCTGCGTAATATCCTCCAACAGCTTCCTAGTATACTTAAAATAAAATCCAGACTTCATCCAGAAGTCCTTGCCTAGTTTAGCTCTGTCTAGCTCTCTTAATTATCTCTTTAAATTGATTAAGATTAATTTCAATACCACACTGGTCTTTTTTTGGATTCTTGAAACAAATCCTTGTTCTTTTCCATCTCAGGACTCTTACCCTCAAACTTTGTTTTCCCTCTCTCACTCTCCCAATATTTGCTGATAGAATAGCATGTGTAAAGTCACTTCCTATGGCTAGCTCCTTTTTATCCTTTGGATTGCAATTTACACGTCACCTCCTGAGAGGCTTTACCTGGCTACACCGCCTAAAATCTCATTTTCCATGTTATTCTCTAGTTATTTCCTTCATAAGCACTTACCACAATTTTTAATTATTTTATATTTTCATTGGCTTACTAGACTTTTCTGTGCCTCCCCCACCAGCCTGTGAACTCCATGAAGCCAGTATCCACAACTGTCTCATATCCAGCACTTAGTGAACATTCAATGGGTTTTTGTTGACTGAATGAAAAGGAAGGAACTCCTTCCACATCCTGTCTCTCTGCTTCCAGTCAACCCCAGGGGCACTGACACATTTCTCAGCTCTACTGCTCTTAGGATACAATGGAAGAGGTCCTCTAGCTAAGTAAGGCCTTTCTCTCCCACGTCCTCAGGGAACTCCTTACGTCCTTGATTCTTTCTTCTGCATCTTCTTCTTTACAATCATTTCCTATCAGTACTGAAAGGTGTTCCCACTAAAACAACAAATCAGAAACCCAAGTTCCTTCCTGTTCAGGCCTCAGGTCAGCATGTGACCGTCCTCTTCCCCTGACTTTAAGGACTCAGCACCCCTTCTTAGACTCTTTTCAGGAAGACCTTCAAGTTGGGATTCCCCCAAGATCTTTTTTTCAACCCCAGTGAAAAGGAGGAGGATCTTCCTCGGGGTAGAGTCTGGGAAGGGGGCGCTGAGTAGTGAGCCTGAATGAGGTGGGGATAAGGCAGAGCTATGAAAAAAAACCCCGAGGACAGAGGTCAAGGAGGACCGGCGTTGCGAAGAGGACTTTCGCCTCTCTGACGTCTCCGGCGTAGACCAGAGAGCGGGAGGCGCGCGCCTGGCCGGGGCGGGCCCAGCAGCCTCGCGTCCTGCGGAGAAAGCGCGCGCTCGTGCGCGCCGCGGCCTCGATGCGCCTGCGCCGCCGTTGCCGGGCACCCGCCAGCGAAAGGACAAACTTGCGGAGGGGTGGCGGCAGCGGGGACTCCGGAAGCCCACCCTTCACCCGGAAATGGTTGTTGAGGAATATGGCGTTGCTGGTGCGAGTCCTTGTGAGTGAAGGAATCGTTTTGTATGGTCGTCCTCCGGGCCCTGGGGTTGGAGTCGGAGAGGGCGGGGGCCGGAGAAACTGGAGGGAAGTGCAGGAGGGGAGCCTGTGCGGCCGCGAGGCTGCGCCGCCGCCTCTCTGGGGGAAACAGAGGCAGCTTCCCACCTCCCTCTGCCAAGGGTTTGGCGGTAGCTTCCCATTTTTTGGTGGAGAGGGAGAGTGACATCGGACCTAAATTTGATGAAGTTTGTTTTTCCTCAGTTACCATCTGTGACCGCTTCCCCCTCAGGAAGAGGCAGCACATGGGGCACTGATTGGAGTTTTAAGAGACCTAGGTTCTAGTCCCTGTTCTGTCACTGATGCACAGTGTGACCTTGGGCAAGTCACTTTCAGGCCTCAGGGTCCCCATGTGAAAAACGAGGACGTTCATCTGCAGTCCCTTCGGATTCTGAGGTTCTCTGAGTCTGTTTCAGATATCAGTACGTCAATTCTTAACTACAGTTAAGTGAAATACTATTATAGATTATTAAGTTGAAAGCTGCACTAGAACCAGGGTCCTGTCTGTCGTTTTTCATTTTGCCTAGCACAGCGCCTGGCACGTCAGGCGTTCAATAAATATTTGTTCAATGAATGAAGGAAGGAAGGAAGCACTGCTAGACTTCTTAGCACCCTTATGGGGAGCTACTGCACCTCTTGTGATCCAGTCCCAATCCTTCTAGGATACTGTGACCTCTAGGAATTAAAGGAGAAGGAAAATAGCAGCAGAAACAGGTTAGGAAGATACAGAGTTTAGTTCCTAATCACGGAAGGGTGGGAGAACTTTTAATTTTAGCAAGTCTTGCAAAACTGGGTCAAGGATGTTGTTCTTCATGGCAGGCACTGCCTAGTCCTCCTGCCTCTGGCTATCTTTTGAATTGTTATTTTACACTCTTGTTTCTAATCTTTTTATATGTGGCTTACAAGGACTGCAGTTTGACTTCTTGTGTTCCTTGCCAGCCTAGCAAAGTGCAGTACCCTTGGTAGCTGTTCAGTAAATATTTGTTTGAAGAATAGCTTCTATAACCCACAGGAAGATTCACTTGAAGTAATTGTTGATGCCAGGGCAGAAATTGATTCAGATCTGAGGACTGCCGAGGAAATGGCAACTAGGGTGTCCTAAGTTATTTTGTTTTTAAGATGAGTATTTGGGGGAAAAGATGAAAAGTGCATTGGGCTGTATACCTGAAACATCTTGATTTATCTTGGAAGTTCGTGGATGCCTCAGCTATCTTAAATATTCTTGCTCTTGAGCATGCGTACTGTTTCAGGTTCATTTCTTCTTAGGTGGTAGTAGCATCCATAGAAACCAACTCTCTAACTGTCCTCTGTTAGTAGGATTTTTTACTTCTGTTTATTCCTTTCTATTCATCTTTTTAGATAAAAAGCAAGGTTAGATATGGAAAGTCACTTTCACTTTATACTGTGATTCTTTGATGCCTTCTTATGGTATAATGTAATGTGTAGAAAGCAATGGAAATTCCCTTAGGACTAGTTGAAAGTACTAGTAAACATGAAAGTAGCGGATATTTATTGATCACCTACTCTGAAGAATTTGGGTTAGGCACTCTGAAGAATTCACAAGTACAGGAAAGTGCACATGTCTAGGAGGCTGAAGAGCCTTCGGTTGAGTTTGGCTCCATTTACTTACTGTGGGTGTGACCTTGAGCAAGTCACCTACCTTCTCCCAGCATCAGATTTTAACAGTGAGATTGGTAGGGTTTATCAAAGAATCAGTTGATACAAGGGATGTTTAAATGCTTTTCTTCCCTTCCTTTTAGTTAAGCAGCTATTTGGAGTGTTTACTACATTCTAGGAACTATCCAAGGGATTGAGGATGAAAAACAACAGACCTTACTCAAGTTTATAATCTAATAGAAGAGACTCTAGAAAGCTACTAATACAGTACTTGAAATGCTGTGACAGAAGCCTGTACCAGGTGCTGAGGGAGCAGGTAGAGAGGCACCTAAGCCAGCCTGAGGCTAAGCATCTCCTTTGTGCCATTATTATCATTCAAATTACATAAACATCCATCAGGGAGAAATGCCTGACCTAAATGATAGAACATAAGATAGAGAATGGGTACAAGAACATAGAAGAGAAGCATTCGCTTGTGCTAAGAATGCTGGACAACCAAGTAACTGCGAGTAAGTTTATTTGGTTGGGTGGGCTCAGGGGCACTTCTGGGGAAATGTCAGGAGAGGAGGCAGGGCTTCTATATCATGGTTAGGAGTTGTAGGCAGAAGGGGTTATTGAAGTATTTTAAGCAAAGGAAGATTTATTTTGAAAGGTTTTTGATGCATGTACTTCCTTCTCTCCCCCCATTTAAACTTTTTAAATTGAGGAATAATTGATACACAATAAATTGCACTTATTTAATTGTACAATTTGATGTTTTGACACAGGCATACACCTGAAAAGCCATCACCACAATAAAAAGAATGAACGTATTCATCACTCCCAAAAATTCCTTTGTGCCCTTTTGTAATTCTTCGCTCCTCATGCTCTTCCCTCCCCCAACCACTGCTGTCTGGGGAAACATTTTTCCTTCTTCTCTCATTTTTTTAATTGAAATTTTAAAATATTTTAAAAGATAGTATTAAAAATTTTTTTTTAAGTCAACATAGTAAACATTTACATACCCACTATTAGATTTTTGTTTTAATACATCCCTGCAGCAGTTGTGGATGGATCAGAGAGAGCTGAGATTAGAGTCCCCAAAGCCAGTCAGAAACTGCTTAAGTAATCCTGGAAGTGATGCAAGCCTGTACTAAGGGGGAGGGGCAGTGCGGTTAAATTGAGGAAGGGGTGGTTTCAAGAGGAAATAGAGTCTACAGGGCTTGGTGAGAGGTTAGATGTTGAGGGTGAGGGAGAGGGAGGAATCTAATAGTAAGTCCCAGGTCAGCCTTTGATGACTGAGTTAATAGCAGTGTCCACTGAGACTATCCAGCTGGAGATTTTTTTTTTTTAGCAGCTGGAGAGTTGATGTTCAGGAGAGAGAGAGAGAGAGAGAGAGAGAGAGAGAGAGAGAGAGAGAGAGAGAGAGAGAGAGAGAGAGAGAGAGAGAGAGAGAGAGAGAGAGAGAGAGAGAGAGAGAGAACTGAGATAAAGGTTGTATTTAAAGCAAGATGTTGAGATTTCCCAGGCAATAATATTGATAGCTAACATTTATAGGGCACTTACCATGTGCTAAGCACTCTTAAATATTTTATATATGTGAACTTAATCCTTACAACAGCCCTTTGGAAAGGTGAGCAGTATTCTTTTCCCCATTTTACAGATGAAGAAAATTGAACCACAGGGAGGTAGTATTTCTGAAGCACTCATTAGTCTCCCTTTATTTTTTCTTCTTTCGGTCTTGTTGGCCAGTTTTTTCCCTTCTTCAATGATGGGTTTGGGAAGGAGGAGGAAACCAAAACCCTGCCATTGCTGAGTAGCTCCAGCAGAGGAGCTGGACGTTTGAGTAGTACGACGGAATCTTACTTAAAGTGTTATGCGCGGTCCCAGGCATTGGGGATCCTTTTTGCTTTTCTTTGACAGCATTCGAAATTGCAGAAAGCCACTCTACTTTTAAAAGGAATTATAGTAAAATACACATAAATGTAAAATTTACCATTTTAACTATTTTTTAAGTGTACAGTTCAGTGATAATAAATCCATTCACATTGTTGTGTTATCATCACCACCATCATCCACAGAACTCTTTTCATCTTGCAAAACTGAAGCGCTGTACCTATTAAATAATAAATCCCCATGTCCCCCTCTACTCAGCCCCAGGCAACTACCATACTACTTTCCACCTTTATGATTTTGACTATTCTAGTACCTAATATAAGTAGAATCATACAGTATTTGTCCTTTTGTGCCGGCTTATTTCACTTCGCATAGTATCTTCTGGGTTCATCCATGTTGTAGCCTGTATCAGAATGGCCTTCCTTTTTAAGGCTGAATAATATTCCATTGTGTGTATATATCACATTTTGTTTATCCATTCATCTGTCAGTGGACACTTGGGTTATTCCACCTTTTGGCTATTGTGAAATAGTGCTGCAATGAACATGGGTGTACAAATATCTGTTTGAGTCCCTATGTTCATTTCTTTTGGGTATAAACTAAGAAATGGGATTACAGGAATGGATGATAATTCTGTGTTTAATACTTTGAGCAATCGCCATTCTGTTTTTCATAGCAGCTGCACCATTTTACATTCCCACCAGCAAAGCGCAAGAGTTCTAATTTCTCCACATTTTTGTCAACACTTATTATTTTCTGTTGTTTTTTCTTTTATCTTAATGGGTGTGAGGTGATATCTCATTGTAGTTTTGATTTGCATTTCTCTAGTGATTAGTGATGTTGAGCATATTTCATATGCTTATTGGCCATTTTGTATATCTTTGGAGAAATGTCTATTCAAGTCCTAGACCCATTTTTAATCGAATTGTTTCTTTTTTTGTTGTTGAGTTATAGGAGTTCTTTATATATTCTGGATATCAATCCTTTATCATCTATCTATTTTAGATCTCTTGAGTTTATCCTACTTGGAGTTAGTTGAGCTTGGATGTACAAATGGATGTTTTTCATCAAATTTGGAATGTTTTCTGCCAGTATTTCTTCAAATGTTTTTTCTGTTCCTTTATTTCTTTCCTCTCCTTCTGAGATTCCCATTATACATGTGTTGGTACATTTTATGGTGCCCCACAGGTCTCTGAGGATGTTAAATTTTCTTCATTCTTTTTTCTTTCTCTTCTTCGGGCTGGATAGTCTCAATTGACTGACTTATCTTTAAGGTCACTGATTCTTCTGCTCAAATATGCTGTTGCAATTCTCCAGTGAAATGTTCATTTCATTCATTGTTCTTTTCAATTTCAGAATTTTTATTTATTTTTTTATAATTTCTTCATTGATATTCTCTATTTGGTAAGATATGGTACTCATACATTGCTATAGTTCTTTAGACATGGTTCCCTTTCGATCTTAAATATTTAAAATAGTTGGTTCAAAATCTTTGTCTAGTTTGTCTAATGTCTGGGCTTCTTTAGGGACAATTTCTATTGATTTCTCTTTTTCTATATATGGACAGTGCTTTTTTATTTATGTGTTTCATAATTTTTGTTGAAAACTGGGCAGTTCAAATAATATAATGTGGCACCTCTGGAAATCAGTTCTTTCCTTTCCAAGAGTTTGTTATTGTTTCTGTTTAGTGGCTTTTCTGAATTAATTATGTAACGTTAATTATTGTGTGGTCTCTGCTCAGTTTGTTTGGTGGTCAGATAATGCTCGGTTGGAGATTTCCTTAAATGCATGGAACCAATAAGTCTCCCAGTTTTTGCTGAGGGGCTCTGTGTGCATGGTGGGGCATGCTTTCAACATTCTGCCAGTCGTTTGACAGCTCTGCCTTAACCATCATTTCCTGCCTGTGTAGAGCCTCAGGGTCACCCCGAGGTGAGAGGTTAGGGCTTTCTCAGGTCTTTCCTGTTTATGTGCACAGCTCTGGGCATGTGTACAGTTCTGTGCACGTGCATGGCCTTTAGATTCATGAAGGAATATGCCAGAGCTTTTTCAAAACACCTATGAGCATCTCATTCTCCTGCTTTTCCCTTTAAGCTTTTTGGTTAGCTTTTTGTTTTCCACAAGTATTAGTCCTTGCCTCAGGCAGCCATGAAGTTAAGCAGTTGCCTCTCTTTTTTTTCAATCAGTGATCCTGGGGAAAACATTTTTCACATTGGATGAGTTCCAAGACAGCCTTGGAAATGGAGTCTTCCAAGGAACTACCAGACAGACCAAATAATGCCAGTTCTTTGTGAATAAGGCTTTGGGGAGCATCAGTCCCATCAGGAGTCAACTTTTCTACGGAGAAGACTAGTTCCCTTTACTGAATATTGCTATTTAGAAACCTAGTTTGGACGCTACCTGTGGTCATTGCTACTGGGGTGTCATTGCTCTAGGCCCTGTCAGGACAATGGTGGGAAATATATGTATGTGTGTACATATGCATAAACATACATACATCTATTTCTTTATTTATCTATATATTAAAAGCCCATACCAATTACTCTTAATTCCATCCCAATACACAGGGTTTATTCTACCCTTCTGCCTTTTCATATTTGTAAACTCCTTTCTGTGATAGAAACCTGACCCCTCATTGTTAATATATTTGCTGATTTTGCTCAAATCCTTCCTGTATGTATTGAGTCTTTTGAAAGCTCTGATTGGATACCCCCAACAAAATGGGAGGAGGCATAGTATTCAGTAATTACTGAAGGAATGGTTGAACACTCTCTGCTCCTCCTGTCTGTGTAAGTATCCTTTTGTAGCATGCCATATTGTAACTTGCAGGAGAGTTTGCTGTGGTAGTGTTTAGCCTTTGGACTATGGAATTGGATTAGTATTGATGGCACTGAGAATACAAGCACCACTGGAGAATTTCAGAGTAAAAGATTTGCTGACTGTAGTCGGTCTTCATTATTCACAGATTCTCTATTTGTCAGTTCACATACAGTAGTCCCCTGCTCCCCCCACATCCACGGTTTTGCTTTCTGTGGTTTCACTTACCCATGGTCAACCACGGTCCAAAAATATTAGATGGAAAATTCCAGAAATAAATTGCGCACCATTGTGAGTAGCGTGATGTAATCTCACGTCGTCCTACTCAGAGAGGAAATCATCCCTTTGTCCAGGTTATTCATGCTGTGTATACTACCCATCCGTTAGTCTCTTAGTAGCCATCTTGGATATCAGATTGATGGCTGGCAGTATTATTTCAGTGCTTGTGTTCAGTCACCCTGATTTTACTTACTAATGGCCCCAAAGCCCAAGAGCAGTGATGCTGGCAATTCAGATATGCCAAAGAGAAGCTGTAAAGTGCTTCCTTTAAGTGAAAAGATATGTATGTATAGGAGAAAACATAGTGTATATTTAGGGTTTGGTACTATCTGTGGTTTCAGGCGTCCACCAGGAGTCTTGGAATGTATCCCAGGCAGATAAGGGGGATACATTCTGTACTTGCTAAAATTTATGTGTAGTCCTAACATCAATACTCAAGGTGCTTTTGCAGTCATTTGTGGACATGTACAGAATGAGAAATTTGAGCTACAACATGCATGTTCCTTGCTGAGGTTGAATAAGGCAATAGTCTGCCTCCTTGTTTCACCTTGTATACTGTAAACGAGTGTCCTTTTCACGGTCTATTTAGTGCCATATTTTTTTGCATTTTTATGCTTTTGTCGATGACTTTCCTGTTTAAAATGGAGTCCAAGTGTAGTGCTGATGTGCTGTCTAGTGTTGCAGAGTGCAAGAAAGCTGTGATATTTCTTGTGGAGAAAATGTGTGTGTTATACAACTTTGTTCAGGAGTGAATTATAGTGCTGTTGACTGAGTTCATTGTTAGTGAATCAATAGTATATATTAAATAAGGCATCTTTAAACAGAAACACACATAGAACAAGGTTCTGTATTGATTGGTTGATGAAAATGTTGTAAACAGAGCTTTGCAGGAAGCTAACCCTGTATTTCCCCTAGGAGCAATGGTTCAGTATTTGCTAACTCAGTGTCTGAGGTCACTTTGTAAAACATAGCTATGGGGACTAGGAGAATCAGCTACCTGTAAAGCCTTTTGGAGCTCATGTGTGAGCCAAGGAAAATACTATGTATCTTAGAAACCACATGCAGAAACAGACTGGTTAGTGGACTGATACAGGTACAGCAAAAAAGAGAAAAAAGAAAAAAGAGCTGGGCTCTCAGAATATTTTGAAATATAAATGTAAAATCACCTGCAATTTATAATATGCATAGGAAATGAAAACATGAACTCTATCTTTAAAATTTTAGTGTTGAAGGATGAGGCAAAAAGAATAAAACTGTTTCCCACTTAGTAATGGTGTATATATTCTCCTAAGTTAGAGCAATAATTTTAACAGGGAATGGCTATAAATGTTTTTCTGAACTTGGGAGTAGTTGAGATTTGCTAATTGGTATAGGCCTAATGACTTAGTACCTGTAAGAAGGAGATACTGTAAGTATTTCCACAGACTTATAAATAAAGAAGAGGCGGAAAGGAAAAAGCAGAATAGAGTCAGTAGAACCAGAACCTGGAGTATAGGGAGACTCTTTGAAGCAAATGAGCTCATGGTTTGGGAAGGAGTGAAGAAGAGAGTCCCAGAGCAACTGACTACAAGGGGACTAGCTTGTGTAGAGTGGAGTAGTGACTCCCAAACCAGAGAATCTGAGTCAGGTGTTGGAACTGCTGAGTGGAGACTGCAGGGCAGGGTATGTGAGTCTAATGACGAGTCTGGACGGGTCCAGTTGGTAAAGATCGGGTATGTAAGTTTGACTCAAGAGGTCCCTGGATCCACTGTGAGCTTTTGAGGAAGGGAATTCCAGGTTCAAAATATTTTAAGAAAACGCTTCTTGCTGCTGCGATAGTTTGCTAGGGAAAGAGACGCTTACTTACTTACGTAATTCGGTAACAATTGTTAATAACAATAATGATGCCTTTGTGTGTGTGTTTCACTGTTATCAACGTGCTTTTACAAATGATCCTTGGCACACTATTGTGAGGTAGCTTTTATTATTTCCCCTTTACATAAGAGAACATGGAGGCCCAGAGAATTGAGAAACTAGTTCAGGGTCATACAGCTGTTTCATGGCAGGCTTGGGATTCAAACACCCTTTCTGTTACACCTCAGCAGTGTCAATTAAAGGTTTGGACAAGAATTGCTGTTGTAGGATTGGAGAAGGAAAGAACAGAGCTGATTGTTCCTTTCTTCTAATAAGAACTGATTTAAAGTATTGGCATAAGCCCAAGTAGAGCCAAAATTACAGAGAAAAATTTTGTTGACATTGGAAAAAATATGATGAAATTCTTCAGAAAATCTTCCAAAAGTTTTCATTGTTCCTACTTGGTAATTTTCTCTTACTTTTTCTTTTCCTTTGGACATGAATCTGTATCCCATTGCATCCTATCCCATGTTTACATTTTTAGGAAAGGAACATCTGATATTGAATGATTCTGGTAAATCTGTCAGCATTAATAAACAAAAACGCCAGTAACTACCTCTCATTTGAAAACCATCCCGACAAATCAAACCTCGGCTGAAATAAAATATTTTTGATTTTCACTTTTCATTGAAACAAGGTCTATGAGTGGCCTATTAGAAAGTTACGTAGTTTTGGAACTGAGACACTTTAGAAAGCATCTCTAGGTTTAAAATTCGAACCTCACCCTTGCCCTTTCCTGCCTACTCATAAGGAAATGGAGATTCAGATTGAACTTAATACTTACTGAGTTGGATATACTGCAGGGTACATTTGTTGATTTAAAATAAACTCCTGAGAAGCATTTTTCTTTATTTTAGAAAAATTAAACAAGGGTTTTTCTTTATTTTATAGAAGCAACAAAGGCTCGTGGCTTACTAACAGTGGAGCTAAGAATCAAATCAGTGCTTTTTCACTCCAAGTACATGGCTCTTTCCACAGTACTATGCTGTGGTTTAATTGGTTCAAGACTAGGTCATAGAGTGTTAGAGCTAGAAGGTGCTTTGGAGATATTCCCTTGACGCTTTCTTCCCATAAATGAGCATGGATCCTGGAATTGTGCTGTCTGGGTTCAAATCCTAACCCTGCCATTTATTAAGTATGTGACCTCGGGAAGTTCCTTATCCATACCTCAGTTTCTTTCTTTAAATAAATTTTATTGGGGAATGTTGGGGGACAGTGTGTTTCTCCAGGGTCCATCAGCTCCAAATAGTTGTCCTTCAATCTAGTTGTGGAGGGCGCAGCTCAGCTCCAAGTCCAGTCGCCGTTTTCAATCTTAGTTGCAGGGGCTGCAGCCTACCATCCCATGGAGGAATTGAACCGGCAACCTTGTTGTTGAGAGCTTGCGTTCTAACCAGCTGAACCATCCGGCCGCCCCTCCAGAAGCTAAGAGACAGCTCGTTGTCTTCAATGTAGTTGTGGAGGGCGCAGCTCACTGGCCCATGTGGGAATCGAACCAGCAACGCTGTTGTTCAGAGCCCGCACTGTAACCAACTGAGCCATCCAGCCACCGCATACCTCAGTTTCTTTATATAAATAGGATAATAAAAATACACCTAAGTCATTGGGTGGTGATTGTGAAGTTTAAATGAATTCATATAAGTAAAATACCTAGAAAAATGTTTGGCACATAGTAAGTGCTCATAAGTATTACTACTAATAATTGCTATGAGGATACTGAGGATTGCAGAGTTTAAATTACTTATAAAAATCATATTAGAGTAGCTGAGTTAAAACTAGAATCCAGATATTTGACTCCTAATATCATAGTTTATGCTTGGCAAATTGTTTTCAAATAACTTGTGTAACCAGTCCTCATTATGACCCTATAAGGTCTATAGGTCAAGTGAAAGAAACCCTTGGATTCCCCAGGGTTGGTTCCCAGAATAGAGATTTCTAGTGCTGTATACATAGATGCCATTTATACAATGGAGTGTATTTCAGATTTATAAAATAAAGTAGCCTTCTCATTTAGCAAGATAGAAGTCCTTCTGCATCTAGCCTAGCCTTTTACTTTGGCCTAGAGTTTTCTGAGGTCAGTAATGCCAGAGGGAAAAATTGAACCACCATCATAATGCAGCCATTTAATCTCTCTTTTGTCTTGGAAATCAAGTTGCCCAAATGTGTTTTCCCACCCTAAAAATTTCAGCCCTAATTTCTTCATCCTTTTGGGGATGATGGTAATCTCAGCACTGCTCATCTAAAGGGATTCTATGAAGATCAAATAAATTCGTATTTATGAAAAGATGTTGCAAACTCGAATTTAAATGATAATTTCATTGTAAAATGCCCCAAGTCTGTTTATTTTGTTCCTCTCCTGACAGGGAGCACATATTCCGCTGCGGGAGTCAGCTCTTTCTAGAGTTTGTTTAGTTCATAGATCCGGAATGGGCATAGTATGTCTTAACCTTGAAGAGATAAGCATGACGAGGCTTGATTCTCGTCCTGTTTTGGATGTGCTCCGTTCATGTGCCCTGTTCTGGCAGGGTTTCTCAACTTAGACACGCTCTTTGCCTTCTACATGTGGAGTCTGCTATAGATTCTTGACGGACTGTTTTTTCTTTCTCTAGAGGGACCGGATTAGCATCTCCCAGTGGTTTCCAGTATGCAGCCGATTGGTACCTGTGTGTCCTACACAGGGACAGTGTGGCAGGGCTCTGTCTGGCACTTCCCAGGTAAGGTTTGTTGTTCCTTTGGTTGGTATGAAAACCTTAGTGTTTATGTGTAAATGTCATGTATTTATAAATTAGCCAACCAAATTGTGTGATGGAAAAACCTCATGAGACCACTTGTGGGTCTCTGTGGTGTGTCTCAGGACTGATTCCTACAGTATGATGTCTAGGGCGTTGCTTCTAAATACCCCAGCAGTGGAACTTAGCCCAGGATACCATGCTACAGTCGGACGCTTTTTACTGTTGGGAGTGTTTCCAGATATTCATCTCAGAGTTAACTTTGCTTCAGTTTTCTTTTCATAACCACTTTGATTTGGGGTAAGAAATGTTTCTTTCTTTTTTTTTCATGAACGTAAAATCCGAAGAACAATTATTTGAGGCCTCAGTTTACCACTGACCACATCATTCATTATAATGTACTTTACCTTGGACCCTCCTTGAGAGATTTTTTCCTTCTGATGTTTATTAATTGTACAAATAATTTAGTAATAAAGGAAATAAAAATCACTCATGACTTGGGAGAGCTGGAAACCACCTCTGATTTGGTACTGATTGATTTCAATTGATTTTTGCTTAAATAAACTCTTAAGAGTTTTAGAAAAAAAAACAAAAAACATCACTCATGACTTCAAACCTGAAAATACCTGCTGGTTCTTTTCCAGTTGCGAGCGTGTGTGTGTACTGTTTTTCCCTTAGGTATCTTAAAATATTTTATATTTTGGTGCCTTTTCACTTATTTGAGCAGACATTATTCATGTTGGTAGATAGATTTTATAATTAAAATTTTTCTTTTTAAATAAATTTATATTGGGGAACAGTGTGTTTCTCCAGGGCCCATCAGCTCCAAGTCATTGTCCTTCAGTCTAGTTGTGGAGGGTGCAGCTCAGCTCCAAGTCCAGTCTCTGTTTACAATGTTAGTTGCAGGGGGCACAGCCCACCATCTCCTGCGGGAATTGAACTGGCAACCTTGTTGAGAGTTTGCTCTCTAATCATCTGAGCCATCCGTCTGCCCCTCCAGAAGCTTAGCTGCAGCTCATTGTCTTCAGTCTAGTTGTGGAGGGCGCAGCTCACTGGCCCATTGAATCAGCAACCCTGTTGCTCAGAGTTTGCGCTCTAACCCACCGAGATGTGCCGCTGCCCTCTATAATTAAATTTTTAATGGCTACATGTTATTCTATTTACTTAGCATTTGTTTGCTATTAAAATTATTTCCAAGTTTTATTGCCATTATAGGCTTTAATGTAGTTACCATTTTCTTGATATATAGTTTTTCTTATATTTAATTATTTATTAAAGATTAATTCCTAGGATGCTATACCCTGGGTCAAAGAATATGAGCAGTTTCCCTCTCCAAAAAGTTGTTTTAATTTATACTGCCATCAGCAATGAATATATAGCTAGTATTTCATCGTTACCTCCCTTAAATTGGGTGTTTTTAAAATAAATTTAAACTAATTAGGTAGAAAATGCTACCTTGTTTTGCTTTGCATTTCTTTATCAGGGTTAAACATTTTTTTCTATGTTGGTCAGTTGTGTTCTAGATTGGGAAAATTGTGTGCTTATATCATTTCTCCATTTATCTGCTGGGAATTCATTTTTCTTACCAATTTATATGAATTCCTTCGGTAGCCATTAACTTTATATCAAAAAAATTATTTTTGATATATATAGCTACAGATGGTCCCGACTTACAATGATTTGACTTATGATATTTTGACATTACAGTGGTGCAAAAGTGATACTCATTCAGTAGAAACCATACTTCAATTCTGAATTTTGATCTTTTCCTGGGCTAGTGTTAACGTGGTACAATATTCTGGTGATGCTGAGCAGTGCCAGCGAGCTGCAGCTCCCAGTCAGCCCCGGGGGAAGCAACTGATACCCTCCAGTGTATTCATTGTGTAGATGATTTTGGGGGTAAGCAACTGATACCCTCCAGTGTATTCATTGTGTAGATGATTTTGTCCAAATTAGGCTAATAATGTAAGTGTTCGGAGCACGTTTAAGGTAGGCTAGGCTGAGCTATTATGTTTGGTAGGTTAGGTGTATTAAATGCATTTTTGACTTAGGATGGTTTTATTGGATCGTAACCCCATCATAAGTCAAGGAGCATCTGTATATATGTTTATATAAATATATACTAAAAATATAAAATATAGAGTAAGTCCCTCCAACAAGTATGTAAGCTTTTCCCTTCTGAAGACGGGTCTTGTTTGTCCCTGTATTTCCTGGGCTTCTCACTAAGCCAGGCACAGAGTAGACACTAAATGTATGTTGAATGAATGAGAATATGCCTGTGCAGAAGAGGAAGCTACTCTGGGTAGTCAGGCCACTATTTCTTTTCAGAGTTGGGCTGTGTTCTATTGCTTTTTGTGCATTGGAAAATTTTGATAGAATTTATCATATGGTTCTAAATCATATGTTACTTGTGTGTGCATAGATGATGGGGGGGGGACTCATTATATGAATCTCTGACTTGTGTCTCGTTCTTTGAATCAATAAACATTTCTGGAGTACCTAATATGTACCAAGTATTGTATTAGGCTTGGGGACAGTGTTATAGCAAAACATTCATGTGAATAACTAGGGTAGTTTATTTCATGCTGACAAGATGTAATTTTAGCCAGTGTAGTAAACTGGACATTTGTCATTATTTAATGACTGTACCTCACTGGCACATATTCCCATCTTTGAGAACCCCTGGTTGGAAACCTTTGTCTCAGAATGACAGCCTCAGGGACATGTCTGACAGAGAGGCAAATTTGGTTCAGAATGAGGAAGAACTTTGTGTTAGTTAGAATTGTGGTGTAATGGAATGTGTGGGCTGCATTTTGACATAGTAAATGTCGAATTTACTTGTCAATTTCAGGCAGTGGTTGGAAGGCTGTATGTTAGGGCATGTAATAGAGGGGTCCTTCAATGATTGAGTGGTAGTATCAGATGATCTCTAAGGTAGTGTCAAAGGCTATAATTCTATTATTTTCAAAAAGCTAGGGACTTTGTACTTTCATCCGTCTTTCCTACATAACCTCTTGAAGTTCTGTCATACTTTAATGAATCAACTTTTTAAAAAAAATTTATTTTGAAATCATTTAAACTTACAGAAAAGTTGTAAAAATAGTAGAGTTCCCATATACCCTTCATTTACTTCCTCTAACGTTAACATCATATATAATCATAGTGCAATTATTGAAACCAAGAAATTAACACTGATATAATACTGTTAACTAATCTGCACACCTTTTCCTAGCTTTACTAGTTTTTTCCCCTAATGTCCTTTTTTGGTCTCTCAATTTGGGTTTGTCTAATATTTTCTTGTAATTAGATTGAAGTTATGTATCTTTGACAAATGTGATGTTCCTTTCTGGTGCATCAGATCAGAGGATACATGATGCCAATATGTCTTATTGCTGGTGGTGTTATCTTTGATCAGTTGGTTATTACATTGGTGCCTGTCAGGTTCTCCAGCTATGAAGTTGTTCTTTTCCTTTGTGATTAGTAAGTATCTTGTGAGAAGATACTTTGAGACTATGCAAATATTGTTTCTCATCATACTTTTGCTCACTACTTTTAACATCAATCGGTTCTTTTTTTAAAATGACATATAATATTAATTCACTTTAAAATTGTTGTAAAAAACACATAACATTAAAGTTACCACCATTACTATTTTTTTTTTTTTAGTGGCATTTTCTCATTTTTTTTTTTTTAAGATTTTATTGGGGAAGGGGAACAGGACTTTATTGGGGAACAGTGTGTACTTCCGGGCCTTTTTTTTTTTTCCAAGTCAAGTTGTTGTCCTTTCAATCTTAGTTGTGGAGGGCGCAGCTCAGCTCCAGGTCCAGTTGCCGTTTTCTAGTTACAGGGGGCACAGCCCACCATCCCTTGCGGGAGTCAAACCAGCAACCTTGTGGTTGAGAGGACACATTCCAACCAACTGAGCCCTCCGGGAGGCAGCTCAGCTCAAGGTGCGGTGTTCAATCTTAGTTGCAGGGGGTGGAGCCCACCACCCCTTGTGGGACTCGAGGGATTGAACTGGCACAACCTTGTGGTTGAGAGCCCACTGGCCCATGTGGGAATCGAACTGGCAGCCTTCGGAGTTAGGTGCATGGAGCTCTAACCTCCTGAGCCACCGGGCCGGCCACCATTACTATTTTTAAGTGTACAGTTCAGTAGTGGAAAGTATATTCACATTATTGTACAACAGCTCTCTAGAACTCTTTCATTTTTCAAAACTGAAACTCTATACCCGTTATACGGGTCCATTACCCCCTCCAGCCCTTGGCTGCCATCTTTTTACTTTCTGTTTCTGTGATTTTGACTACATTCCATAGTATGTAAGAGTGTAATCATACATTATTTGTCCTTTTGTGACTTTTTTGCTTAGCATGATGTCCTTGAGGCTTAGCCACATTATACCATATAACAGGGTTTCCTTCTTTTTTAAGCCTTCCTAATATTCCATTATATGCAATACCACATTTTCTTTAGCCATTCATCTGTTGATGGACATTTGGGTTACTTCCACATCTTGGCTATTGTGAATAATGCTGCAGTGAACATAAGTGTGCCAGTATCTCTTCAGGATCCTGCTTTAAATTCTTTTGGATAGATACCCAGAAGAGGGATTGCTACATCGTGTGGTAATGGTATTGATGGTTCTTGACTGATCACTGTGTATTTGCTTAATGGTGATTTTCTACTTCTATCCTTACTACATTGTTGATTAAATTCTACTGTAAGAAAGAGCTGTCACTTCTTCCCCATTTATTTATTTATTCAATTATATTAGAAGGAGCTCATGGATATTTATTTTCTTCTATGAATTATAATCCATTATTCTCATTATTTATTTTGTTGATCAAATTGTTCCAGCTTTGGATATTGGGAACTCCTTCAAGTTCCTTTCATCACGCCTTCATCATTTTTTGAACATTTCCTTATTTCCTGGCACCACAAGATATTTCAGGTTCATATTGTATTTTCTTTGCTCTAGCCCGAGTTTCAACAATTTCTCCAAGGAGCCCTGGTTCCTTTTCTTGGAGAATGGTATTTAGAATATTTAGAAATCAAGATCTGGTTGTTAAGTGTGTATGAGTCTGTGTTATTAAACTCTACATAGGTTTTTGAAAGCTGCTTGATATAGGATGAGGAAGATAGTGCTGAATATATGTTCTACCCCTTAATGAAGTTTACTTTTTTAAACCTTAGTGTCATCATTTCTAAAATGGGAAAAGAATAGCATCTATTTTGTAAGGTTGTTGTGAGATAAATGTAAGTAAAACACTAAGCATATAGGTGCTGGGCATATAGAAGATTTTCAATAAGTTGTACCTAGTATTTTTTTTGCTATTTATGTTCGTGCTACTTGGGTAAATTTTCTCCTCACTGTATAAATTGAAACTTAAAAAAAAAAGGTTGGTGCTAAAACTATCGTTAAGTTTCAGCCTCTTTCTGGGTCTTAGTTTCCTCATCTGTGAAATGAAAAGGTTGGACTTAGATCTCTGAGATTTCTTCCAGCTCAAGTGTTATTCTAAGTTACTCCTTAGTTCTTCATTTTGTCTTTCTCCAAGCTAAACAGCCTTAGTTCATTTTAACCTTTCCACTAAGACCTTTTATTCATCTCTTTGATCATTCCTGTGGTTCTTTTCTGGACCTTCTCCAGATTGTCCTTCTATTTAAAAAAAAAACAAAACACACACACAAAAAAACAACAATCCACCTAGTTTTTATTGAGTGTTAATTCCATGCCCAGAATGGTGTTGAGCATTGGGTTAGGAAATAAAAGAAATATAAGATAGACTGTGGAATGGACCTTACAGTTTTGCTAAAAGGACCAAACATACCCGTGGTATCCAAGAATTGCTTGAGTCCTTCCCTTCCCCCTTCCCCTTCCCCTTCCTTCCCTCCTTTCATCCCTCCTCTCTCCCTCCTTCAAAGTCTCTTCACTTTCAGAACCTTTTTGGAAGTGAAAAATAAGGGCAGAAACCTTATATTCCTTTTAACAAGGGGCTGCCTGCAAAAGACCTTATTATTGGAGTTGTCTGGAACGGGTCTTTACATTTATATTATGCATTATAGTTTAGACATCTTTTTCACATACGTTATTTTATTTGGTTCTCCGAACAAATTTATGAGATAGGAAGAGCTAGTGCTTCAGCCCATGTCTTCTGACTCAGTATTTTTCTCTTTTCATTACACTATGCTTCCTTACCTCTGCCTTCTCACTCACTTTCTCTCTCCTGCCCACTTCTTAAGGCTTCTCTATAAAGTGTTTTCTGATGACTCTAGGTCATTCTTTTCTGGCTCTAAATTTCTGTTGTTTACACTGCCTATTCCACATCTTTGAGCATTTTTGTACATTTTACTAAATATAATAAAATTCAGAAAAAGGCATGCATCGTAAGCATACAGCTCAGTGAATTACTACAAATTGAACATAACCAGCATCTAAATCAAGAAGTAGAACTCCAGAAGGCTCCTTGATCCTCTTCTAGTTACTGCCCCAACCAAGGTTAACCATTGTCTTCACTTTGAACACCATAGAGTGGTTTTGCCTTTTATACCTGTGGGATGTACTCTCTTGTGTTTATCTGCATTCGTTGAACTTTGTTTTAGAAATTCACCCATGTTGCTCTGTGTAGTAATAGTTTATTCATTTTCATTGTCGTATAGTATTGTTATATGGATATACTGTGATTCATGTATCCATTCTTCTGTTGATGGATATTTGAATTGTTTCCAGGTTGGGCTTTTATTAATAGTGCCACTATGAACATTCTTGTACATTTTTTTTTTTTTTTTAAGATTTTTATTGGGGAAGGGGAACAGGACTTTATTGGGGAACAGTGTGCACTTTCAGGACTTTTCTCCAGGTCAAGTTGTTGTCCTTTCAATCTTAGTTGTGGAGGGTTCTGTCAGCTTCAAGTTGTTCTTAGTTGTGGAGGGCGCAGCTCAGCTCCAGGTCCAGTTGCCGTTGCTGGTTGCAGGGGGCACAGCCCACCATCCCTTGTGGGAGTCGAACCAGCAACCTTGTGGTTGAGAGGACGTACTCCAACCAACTGAGCCATCCGGGAGCTCAGCGGCAGCTCAGCTCATGGTGCCATGTTCAATTTTAGTTGCAGGGGGCACAGCCCACCATCCCTTGCGGGAGTCGTGGAATTGAACTGGCAACCTTGTGGTTGAGAGCCCACGCTCCAACCAACAACTGAGCCATCCAGGAGGCAGCTCAGCTCAAGGTGCCGTGTTTAATCTTAGTTGCAGGGGGTGGAGCCCATCATCCCTTGCGGGACTCGAGGACTTGAACTGGCAACCTTGTGGTTGAGAGCCCACTGGCCCATGTGGGAATCGAACTGGCAGCCTTCAGAGTTAGGAGCACAGAGCTCCAACTGCCTGAGCCACTGGGCCGGCCCTTCACTTAATATTTTTAGACTGTATTGACCGCGGTTAACTGGAACCTCTGAAAGTGAAACCACAGATAATGAGGGATTACTGTATTATTTCCTTTAATCCATCATTACAACTGAGGTTCAGTAACTTGTCCTTGGCCGCCTAGCTTGTAAGTGACAGAAGCAAGTTTTAAACTTAAAATTGACTGATGTTAAAGTCTTTGGTTTTCCCCCGCCCCCCCATATATTGCACTGTTGCCAATGTTTAAATAGGTACTTATTGCAATTCTAGTTGACTCAGGTTTATTTAGTTCCAGGTTTCCAGGGCCAAATCCTTTTATCAATTCACGTATTCCCCAGATATTTACTGAGTGCCTAACCCAACAACATTCTAGGTGTCAATCTTGGATCCTCTTGGTGATCAGATCACCAGGAATTGGGTTAAGCAAGCGTCTATAGTCTACTTTGAAGCAGCTCGGCTTAGGTTAGATGCACCCTCTAAGTGAATGCTCAGTGTTAATTTACCTCTGTTTTTTTTGTTTGTTTTTGTTTTTTAAATCCCCAAGTGGCCTCAGATGAGCCAGTCCCTAGCATGTGGTGGATCAGAACAGATTCCTGGAATAGACATGCAGCTGAGTAGGAAGTATCACACCACAAATAAGGTGAGAATATTAGTGCTTTCTATGTTTATAGAGTACTTTCACACAGGAGTTCTTATTTGAATCTCAGCAAAATTGTTAGTGGGATGAGGCAAGGAATTTTATCCAGCGCAGAAGGTGAGGCTCAGGGAAGTGAAATGACTAACTCAAGGTCACAAGGATGGAAGTGACAGACCAACTGAATATTTGAACCAAAGGCTTCTGATCCCATGTCCTGTATTTCTTCCATTGTACTGTCTTGCCTGAAAAATACTTTAGAGAAAGAAGTCCTTATGAATTTTTTTACATGTTAAACATAAAGTGATATATAACTTTTGAAGAATTATTGGTTCTATAGCCTGCCTTCATTTGGAGAGGCTTAGCATTAGAACAGAGTTTTCCTTGGAGTTTATTTGCAAACTGCAAGACTCGTGTCTTCTATAGTTATTAATAAAATTTGTTATACTAAAAAATTTGAGAGTCCAAAAACATTTATCCAGTGAGTATTCGACTGCTATCAGACAGTATTTTTCTTTCCTTTTCCTGTTCTATAAATAAACATAGAATATTCCTCTTCTCAGAATTGTTCTTTGGGAAATGAGGGTCAAGATTTTCTTTAAAAAGTACTCTTTTTCATAGAACTTTTATTCTGATACCCCAAATCTATCATTTCCTAAACGTGGGTTCATAGGCATATATGGTCATTGAGGGGGGTATGTCTTGTTCTGAAATTTGGAGGACATCTATTAGATAGAGATGCATATGTGTTTGCACTGAATGATGAGATGACCAGAAAAACATGAGAATTAGAAATTTGAGGTGAAAAAAATTCTAAGCAATAAAAATGCCCTTAGACCTAATGAGAAACAAAAGTCTTCTTTAAAAAAAAAAATCTTTTTTGCAACTAATTTTGGCCCCCTTCTTTTTGGTTAAATAGCTTTCTACCACCAAGGATTCTCCACAGCCTGTTGAGAAGGTTGGTGCCTTCACGAAGATAATAGAAGCCATGGGATTCACAGGACCTTTGAAATACAGTAAATGGGTAAAGTCTTTTAAGTTCTTCTCATTTTTCTGTTTGGGCTTTGTGTTTTCTGCTCCTCATAGAAGGTGTTTTTTAAAGCTTCTGCTTTGCTTTTGTGAAATTCATACATTATTTTGAAAGCTTCAAAATGTGTTGTTGCCCCCTGCTCTCCTTTCTAAGTCAGATCTACACATATCTATACAACATGTGAGGCTGAAGTACTCTCTCTGATTCCTCAGATATCTCAGAAGCAAGCAAGCCAGTAAGACTGGGCTTTCCAGGCCCATGCTACATGATATGCCATGTAGATGAGTTCTAAGGAATTAGACAGGTCAGATGTGACGGACAGTGTTCTTAAGGAAACATTACTGTCTGATGAATCTCTATTCATAAGTAATTTTTACTCGATCATTGTATTGACTTATTATAGTGGGAAATTTGCTAGCTGTATCATTTCTAGTCAACTCTTGGCCTAGCATATAACTACTGTTACATAGTAGTTGTTATAACTGAATGAATGTCCTCTCTGCATCAGGTGCATACTGCCCCAGACGTGTGTTTTTTTTAACCAATGGCTCTAACCAATTAAATAAAACGTTGGCCATTTAGTGTTTTTCATTCCAGTTATCACCTAGTACTACGAATTTCTCTCTACCATTATGGTATAAGTGCCTTTTAAGGTTGCTAGAAGGTTGGATAAGCCTAATCAGTCATAAGTTATATATTAAAGCAAGCCAACACAAAGCAGTAGGGAAGACTTTTCTAGAAAATGTCATAGCTCTGCCCAAAATGACCAAATAATGCCATTTATACCATTTTAACAAATTGGATTCAAATTATAATTTCGATTTTATTAGACGTCTACTTTTAATTTCTTCTTATAATGTCTGGTTGTCTTCCTAACAATTCTCACTGTAGCGAACGTAGGCTTCTCTCTATAATCTCCCTTTTACATAAATTCTGAAACGCGAACAGTGATTCCACAAACATTTTGTTTTTAAGGGGCTATGAAAAGTATAGAAAATAACATACTAGATAATAATGATATTCTTGAGACGTTAAGAGTTATGAAGTGCCTTCTTAATCATAAAAGAAATGTTAGTTGTGTTTATTAAAGTTATCTTTCCTACATCGTAATTCTTTGACAATTGATAATTATTGGTGTGTTTGGTAATGTTATTCACCACAATCTTTTCCTCTATTAAAAAATGGCTGTGATGATCACATTTGGGTTTAAAAACTTAAAATAAGTGTTTTGCTTGAAAATTAGAAATTAAAGGAAAGGGAAATGAGAGCAGAAAGAAGGAAAAGAGAAAAAAAATCGGTTTTAGTAATTTGATGGTTGGGTTCCACTTGGTTGCTTCTTCCACTTGGTTGCTTCTGTATGCTTTTGCTAGTCTGTTTTTTTATGATTCCAGAGGGAAAGTTGGCTACCATTTGGAAGACTATTAAATCACCACAAAATTTCTTCACGTTTTAGCTTAAGTTAGCCTCTGATTTTTCTTAATTCCCTTGTGACCTTAACTAAGTCTCTAATATTTGCGTTTAAAAAATCTTTCGTGATGTGGCCATGTCTACTTTCTATAACCTTCATTTTTAAATTCATGACTTCAAAACATCAGAATATGACATTTTGGTATAATTTATGTGGGAAAATATAGGTAGAGCTTTCCATTTTGAAAGGTTGTGAGCCCTTTTACGCAAATGCTGATTCAGAAATCTATGGCTATACATTTGTTTTGGATTGCACTGGCAAGATTCTTTGAGTTTTGTGTTTTTTTACGTGTCTTTGATTAGGGAGTAAAATGACTACTTACTTGTCTGTCCACATTAGCAGTATCAACCGTCTTTCCTCCATCTTTTTCTGTAATGTTTTCATGTGGCGTTCCATTTTTCTTTTAGATTCATATCTAGGAATTTAAGAGTAGCTTTTCCTTACCTATTTGACTATTCTGAAATAAGCATTCTTTGTCATTATCTTTATATAGCAGTGTCAGGTGAGACGAGGACAACACTTACTAGATTCAGCCACATGTCATAGAATAGGCAGTTTCCAGATTAGCATTAAGCAAAAAAAAATTGTTCCAGTTCTGAAGGATACTGATGAACGGGAATGCATTCAGGAGTGGGCACTGAGCCTTGTGAAGGCCTTAGAAACCACAAACCATGTTGAATGAAGAATAGGTGAAGGAAATAGGTATACTCAGCCTGGAAAAGAGAAGACATGGCTCTTCTCAGGTATTTGAGGGGCAAATGTGAAAAACAAAATGAAGATACTTAATATGAAGTATTCCAGTGGGCAGGTGATGTTTAGTGAATGTTACATGAGGCAGATTTAAGTTCAATAAACAACAATCTAAGAATTGTCCTTCAGTAGGAGAGGCAGCCTCACAGGGTCATCGGACTTGTTTGAAGCCCAGATGGTTGACCATGAATCAAGAATGCTGTAGAAGGAATTCCAGTACAGAATAGAAGGTTCAGATGACTTCAGAGCCCTTTCCCTTAGTGCAAGCCTTTTCCTAGATTTGTTTTTCATCTTGTGGGATGGTACAAAATGTATCAGTTAGTGGGAGAGCTGATTTTCATTTCCAAAAGTTGTCTTAGGTGCTTCTGTTTTAGTCAGGTAGACCGGTGAAGTCTTCCAAAGTTAGAATGAAATAAACACGAAGTCATCTGAGGACCAGAACAATTTGTATGTATTGACTGGAGGGAAATTTATTCCACCTACCTCCTTAACTTATATTAGCATGTGAATCTTGAAGAGGTTCTCTCCTCAGGTTGTTATTTCCAGTCCCTGTGTGATGGTCTTAAGGGACTTCCTTTAGACATTTGTCCAGGAAAATGGCTCACTAAAGGCTTGGCTTCGCTGTAGGAAAAGTGAGGAACTATAAAATGCTCCTGATTGCCCCAATATGAGCACTGTATAAATAATACTGGCCAATCTGGTGACGTCTTCATTATTTGTAATGAATGCTTTCTTCATGAACATGTTGTGGGGCAAAACCTCCTTCTCAAGGAAAGATTTGGGCCTTGGAGGCAAGTCTGCCTTTCCCAGGTGGGGTGATTAATTAATGAATCTAGAGGACTCTCCAACTAAGAATCTGAAGGAAACTGCAGAGTTAAAAACAAATCAAGAAATAGGCCATTAGGAATTGTATTTAAAATGATAAATGTATCTATAGTTGAACTAGGCCATAAGCTCCATGAAAGCAGGAGTTTTTGACTGCTTTGTGTACAGCTCTATTCCCAGCATCCAAATCAATGCCTGGCACTGAGTTAGGTACTCAGTAAATTGTCAAATGAAGTGAAGAGCTAGCATATGTCCTAACCCCCTGTCACAAGGATAGGTCTGTCAAAGGCCAAAGGATTAGGATAATGATATCATTAGGATATCATCAGTTTGATGATTGTACAGACCAGTGGTTCCCAAAATGTGTTGTATCACATACTTCCAAGAACCTGCAGGTGTTAACAAAGTTAAATAGGCTTGTTTTTCAGCCTACTGATATATTGATTTGCAAACGTTAAATCAACTCTATATTCCTGGGATAAATCCCACTTGATCATGATAATTGTCTTTTTTAAATATTGATGGATTTGATTTGTTAATGTTTTGTTAAGGATTTTTGAATTTATGTTTATGAAGGCTCTAGTTTTGTTTTCTTCTGATGACTTTGGTTTAATTATCAGAGTAATGTTGGTCTCATAGAATGAGCTGGGAAGTATTCTTTTCTCTTGTTTTTTGGAAGAGTTTGTAGATTTGCTATCATTTCCTTAGATGTTTGGAATTCTGTAGTGATGCCATTGAGACTAGAGTTTTCTTTGTGGGAAGGTTTTTAACCACAAATCGAATTTCTTTAATAGATATAGGACTATTCATGTTATTTTTTTATTTTTAGTGAGTTTTGGTAGTTTGTGGCTTTCTAGGAATTTATCCATTTCATCTAGGTAATCAAATTTATTGGCCTAAGGTTTTCCATAATATTCCCTTATTATCCTATCTTCAGGAGTTCTAGTGATGTCCTCTCTCATTCCTGATATTGGTAATTTGTATCTTCTCTGTTTTTTGTTTTTTTCTTTATCAGTGTGACTAAAATTTTACCAATTTTATTGATATTTCAAGAACTAGCTTTGACTTCTTTAATTTTCTATATTATTTTTCTATCTTCAATTTTATTTCTGCTGTTAGTCTTTATTATATCATACTTTCTGCTTGCTTTTAGGCTTAATTTGCCCTTTTTGTTCTAGTGTCTTATCATGGATTTTGTTTAATTGTAGGCTTCTAATGCTGATTTACTCCCCATATAGGTATATCTGATTTCCACTTGTTAACATGTTCTATTTTCCCCTATATGAGCTTTAGACAAAAACCTTGAAATCATCACAGGCCTCAAATTAGCAAATAAAAAAATCTTAATTATAATCATAAACATAATTCTTCCTTAATTTATTATGGGTATTTCTACCCATCAGACTCTAGAGAGTATAGAGAAATCTGAACATTATATACAGAAGGTGCCTCAAAAATGTATACATACTGTAAGAAAGGAAAAAACTGTATTAAAATTGTAATACTCAATATATACCGATAACAAAAGATGAATACAAGCCATGTGTATACATTTTTTGGTACCCCAGGGAGTATTGGCTATAATAAATACCTTTGGTGACTTTGAACCTTAGAACCATACCTCTATTAAAATTCTAGATTAGTTTTCTTCAGTTGCTATGTCATTCTCAGACTGTGCATATTTCTTTTTAGTCTGTGCATATTTGACTTTATAATTTTCTCTGTCATTTTAAGAAGAAACAAGCTTCTACAAGCCTTTTGTTGATGTACTAGTTTATTTAATTGTATCCTTAAGGGAATATTTTGAAAGTTCTTGGAAATACCTGTTCACTTAGCACTGAGTTGGTCTTCAGACCTACAGTTCAACTTTTTTTTTTTTCTTTTAAGATTTTTTTATTGGGGAAGGGGAACAGAACTTTATTGGGGAACAACGTGTTCCAGGACTTTTTTCCAAGTCAAGTTGTTGTCCCTTCAGTCTTAGTTGTGGAGGGCGCAGCTCAGCTCCAGGTCCAGTTGCCATTGTTAGTTGCAGGGGGCGCTGCCCACCATCCCTTGCGGGAGTCAAGGAATCAAACTGGCAGCCTCGTGGTTGAGAGCCCACTAGCCCATGTGGGAATCAAACCGGCAGCCTTCGGAGTTGGGAGCACCGAGCTCCAACCGCCTGAGCCACCGGGCCAGCCCTACAGTTCAACTTTTAAAAGAACTTAGTTTTTATTTTTAGATTTATTTTCATTGAGGCATAATGTACATATAGTAAAACATACAAATCTTAAGTATATAGCTCAGTGAATAAATTAAAACCACCACTCATATCAAGATTCCAAGAGAATTCTTATTGCTTTGGAAAATAGTTAAAGGTCAGTCCTTCTACTGTATTTTATATTCATTGGAAACTCTTATAAATATGGTCTTCTGTTAATCAGCTAATTATAAAACTAGGGAAATATAGAAAAAAATGACATCTTTCCTAAGGGAAAAAAAGACTTATGGAATAGAAAATTGTACCTCTGAAGAAAGATTGAAGGATTAAGGTTTTTGTTTGTTTGATTTTGGTCAGAGGAATGAGTAATTTTTTAATATAAAGGGTTTCAGATTATAAAGAGCTAATGTGGATGATGCTGTTCAGTGGTTTAGAGGTTCACATGTGGTGAAATGGGCTTGAACTAAAGAAGAGGTTTTATTTAAATATTGGAAAAACCTTTTGACATTTTCATGCTGAAGTCCTGAAATGTGAAACTTGTGTGAAGTCTGTATGAATGACTAGCTTTAAAAGTAGAAAGAAATATCTATGTTGGTTTAGCTATTAAATTGCCTAGAGACAGGTTTGGACCCTTCCTTCTAGTTAAAGAAACATAAAGTTCTGTGACATATGTCTAATGGCAATAGAACATCCATCCACTCGGTCATGTCTTGAGTTTGGTTTTATTTTCTTTGTCTAGAAGATTAAGATTGCGGCCCTGCGCATGTATACTAACTGTGTGAAGAAAACTGACTTCGAGGAATTCTTTCTAAGTAAGTTACTGTTTTTGATAGTTCTGAAAAGGAAAAGAAATCTACTTTTCATTTTTATGATTGAGTATTAATAGGATAGATTTTTTTTAAAGTCACTAGTAAAATCATTTTTCCTTCACAAAGTGCATAATAAAAGCTGCTTATTTTTCTCTTTTAATAGAATAAACAAAGACTAAAAGAGCCCTATAAATAAAACATTTTAACAAGTTTGAAAAAAACCTAAAAATATATCTAGCACTTTTGACATTATCATCCCCCTTGTCCACACATGCACGTTTGTGTAAAAGAATACTCGTGCAAACAGAATCCTGTTTTACATTCTGGATGTTTTGCTTAGCATTTTGATGTCAACTTTTTGCCAATCGGTCCTCTTTTATTTCTAGTTGTTAATTGTTTTAGTTAATCCTGGAATGTGCCTCAGTATATTTCTTCTTTCTGTTCAAGGACTATTGGGTCAAAAGGCACATACACTTTTATTATTTATAGCCCACTGATAATTTGCTTTCCAAAAGGGATTTACTAGTTTAGACTACCACTACTAGCCTTTGATTGTATCAATACAGTATTCATTTTGATGCTGTAAACTGTTGTAGTTATAAACAAAGTTAATTAAAGCAGATGCTTGTAAAGCCATTGGGAAAGTTTAAGCCATTTCCAGTTCCACAGATTTTGGAAAGAAATGTGTGCTATGCATGTCTTTGGTAACAGCCATTATCCTCAAAGCAACAAACACCAAACAAATACCAAAATAACTTGGTATTTTTCACAGACAGCAAATATTTATATATAACTATGTTAACAACAATGAAGAAAGCTAGATGCAGTTTTGATGATTTAATAACTATTTTGGTTTTTTAAAACCAAATGCAAATTTTGTTTATTTTACTATTTCAGCCAATTGATATTATATTAGAAACTTAAAACACCATACTCAGTTGTAATACTAATTTAGTATCTACCTTCCATTTCCTATTTATTCATAGTAAAGAAAGAAAACTTTCCTGCTTTTTAATCGCTAACAATTTCTCATTTTAGGAAAAATTAGTCTGAAAGGAGAAAATATTTTTTCTCTACATGATGAAGAAGCTTTTAATATTAGAGGCTGGATTTTTCAAGTATTTTTCATCAGATATGTTTAAAACCTCATCCTCAGATATCTTTAATGGTTGATTCAATAAATAACTCAGAAAAGTATTATGATTATTTTGGAAGCTATCTCCAAAGCCAGTCCTTAATGTTGCAGATTCTTGAGTTAATATTCTAGTATCGAATGAGACTATTACATATTTAAATTAATTTATCATGTTTCAATTTATAATCTGTTGTAATCTACTTATAAAAATAAAAGTTCATAAAAATTATTACCATTATATACTAAAAATTTATATTTACGTGGTATGCTTTTACATTTTTCTCATTTAGGAGTTAAAAAACCTTGTGGGATAGGCAAGGCTTATATTCTTATTTCCTTTTTTGTTTTGTTTTGTTTTGAGAAGCAATTGAAACTTAAAGAGGCTAAAGACTTGCTCAAAGGTGCTTAGTCAAGTCTCGATCCTATGTCACCTGGTTTAAAATGTAGGAATTTTTCCACTATAACATATTGTTTGTGAGTGAATATAGCTTCAAACTAGAAGTTGTAGTCCATCTTAATATTTTTGTAATTTATTATACTTAAACGAGAACTACCTATGAGGTGCCCTGTTAGTATAGTAAACTGATGTTTATTATATATTAAGGAGTACATCTCAATGAGCTTTGTCCTATCTTTGCTCTTTGAAATAGCTAACTATGGAGGCCGTACATTTTTCAGTGATACCACTCTTACGCCAGGTTTTCTAAGACTCAGTTTGAGAATTGCCTTTTAGACCCATAGAATGTTCATTTGTATATTATGCTCCATTCTGGTCCATCTTTGTCATTTGTGGATAGATTACATTTTAAAATCAAACCAAAGTGGTTCCAAACTGTGGCTAGTGAATAAAAAGGGGAGCTAATCTGGAAAGTATCATTTGGAGGCAGATAAAGAATATCTATAAAATAATGAGATTGACTTTTTTGCATCTTAGGTTCTAAAGAGTAGGCCAGACAGGTTTAGGGTAAAAGAAGAGAATATATATATTGCTTCCCAAGATTACACCATTAAAGTGGCCATTGGTCCCTTGGATTTTGGTATTTTAGAGTCCCGAGAGTTCAGTAATTTTTAAAAAGGATAACGGTAGCTTGCCAGTGTCATCCTCACTCCAACAAAAGTGAGGCCTGTTTCATGAAGATTGATTGTATAAGAATGCATTGTTTACTCGCAGTCTGTGAGTAAACAATATGCCTACAGCCTCCTGGACAGGCCCCCAGAAAATGCTAAAGTAGACTATTATCTCAGAGCCAAAGTGTTCAAAGGTCTTGATCCTGAGAGCTGGATATTAGGGATTCTGACTGGTGAGATACCTTAGCAGCCCACTGCTGTGTATACATGAGCACACAGCGGTTTGCTAACTAGTCTTTTGGAGAGCAGTTCTGTCATGAAGAGCACTTTGGATCAGAGGTGGCCAATCAGTCAAGGTTGTGTCTAATTCCATACTGTTGTCTACAGACTGCTTGGTTGTTAGCCCTTAAGAGACAATACTTTGAGAGGAGGTTCTTTAATGAGTAAGTTCTGAGTCAGTGATTGAAGTTCATCATGTTATTGACACAGTCTTAAATAATTTGTGAGTTTTTTAAAGATAATTTAAACCCCAGTGTTTAAAGAACTCACTGAAAAATAATAGTGAATATTTATGAGTACCTATTAAATACTAACCATTTTGCTAAACATTTTATAGGCCTTATTTAATCCTCACAAAAATCCTATAAGGTAGGTTCTCTTGTTTTCCCCATTTTTATAGAGAAGAAAACTGAGGCACCGAGAGGCTAAGTAACTTTATTCAGAGTCATGTAGCGAGTGAGAGGTAGTCAGTTTTGAATCAGGCAGTCTGACCCCAGAGCCTGCATTAAACAAACAACTGTGTTAATACTGCCTCCCCATAACAGTAATGAATTATTTAATTTTATCCAACTTGGTGCTGAGGAAGAAAGTACCTCACCTCAGAAAATAATGCACTGAGTGTGTATTGGAGCAAGAGTGTGATTATGGCAAAAGACTACAGCAGGTTTCAACTTTGAAGTGTTAAAGCACATTTCATTGAGCTAAAGAATCTGCTGTGTTTTTATGTTGCTCACAGTCAAACATTCAGTGGTCTTGTTTTTTAGGGCTTTACGCTGTGGGTTTCTATTTTGACCCCTGTGGTTACAGGGAGTCAATCATATGCCAGCTCTTTTCCCATCCTCAGCCCTGAACCGACCCCCAGAAGGGAAAACTATGACCCAAGTCCAGCTGCTGGCCTGTCTGTCTGTCTGTGCTTTCAGCCCAAGAACTGATTCCCTCTCTGAGAAAATTGGAAACGCTCCTGGAGGCTGCTGAGAAGCTTTGATGTAGAGGTAGCAATTGAACAGATTGTCCTTTAGAAGCAGCCAAATTTCATTTTCCAGATTGAAAGACAGACTTCCAAGAAAACTTTTCTTTTTAATGTTTTGTTCTAGCATCCAAAAAAGACCCAACTTCAGATCCGGGCTTGAGAGTTTCTCATGGCTATTCTTGTTCTAGGTGGAGGGTGGTTGGCCCACTCTCAGATGGCATGTGTCTTAATAGCTGTATGGCCAGCCAGGCCAGCCTTCACCTCCCTGCTGCTGGGCTCCAAGAGGAAGTCCACTTGACAGCTGCTGGGCACCTCCCAGGAAGCTCACCAGAATATTTTGGTGTCACTTTGTGACAGACCTGGACTTAAACCCCTGCCCAGCCACTCGCTTGTTAATATAATGGCTGCCCACAAGTAACTTAGCCTTTTGAGCCCATTTTCTCATCTCTAGAATGAGGACTATAAGGCCTCCCTTCAGGGTTAAAATGAGGGTTAAGTGAGATAATGTATTGACATGATTAGCAGTGGACCTGGTGTGAAGTATGGGCCCTTCGTAAATGTTCCTTTCTGATATTAGTATTAGAGAGGCAGTTAGCAATTAAGACCAGTGTCTGGAATCAAGCAGATCTGAATTTAATCCCACGTGTCTCATTTCATAGCTGTGTGACCTTGGGCAATCGTCTTGATCTCTCTAAGAGTCAGTTTTTTCACCTGTCAAATGGGGATAACACCAGTACACACTTTGTAGGATTGTTTGGATTTACATGCATTGAGCCAGTGCATGTAGAGCATCTATTATAATGAATGACAGATCTGTATTATTATTGGTGGTGTTAGTGTACCTCACAGGGGTCCTGCTCTGTGTTTTTTCTCCTAATGGCCCCTGTTTGTTATCATTTAGTACATTGTGTACGTCATTGTTTGAGTCATTGCTCCAAAGGACGGATTCTACCCACTGATTCTCTTTTTTCTTTATCCTTTTGCTCCAGTTTTTCTCCTTGTCATGGAATAAGGAGAATATATTCAGTGGGGGTCCCCTCATCCAGCCAGAGGCATTTCCTAGAGATGTGAGAATTGGGAGGCTTGGATGTCTGAGCACTGACCTGATTTTTGGTATCTTAAGCCAAGGGAGAAGTCCTGCCCAGTTTTGTCATTCCTGGAGGTGATGAACAGCCTTTTGTTCTGCTTTCTTATTCAGCCACAGCTCCCTGCAGTCCCCCTTCTTTCTCCTGGTCATTTATTTTGGATGAGTCTTTCAGTACACCCATGTTTTGTAGCACATTGGGTCCCCTTAAAGAAAGAAGACAGGAAACGGAGACTAGAAGAACTTTGACTTCTCAGTGGGGCTCAAGTGGAAAAAGCCTGTACTTGACAGTGGAGCAGGCAAGGTGTGCCTGCCTAGCTTTCCAGAAGAATTTGAGACCAGGAAGGGAGAAGAACACAGACTTGCATGGAAGTTGGAAGGAACCATAGAGATCATCTGGGCCATTATTCAAAGTGAGAAAACGGAGGCTCAGAGAAGAGAATTGATTTCCCCAAGGCTGCACAGCAAGGTGATAACAGGGCTGGAACTAGAAGGCTGGTTGCCTGACTGCATTCAGTGCTCTTTCAATCTGTGGCCTTGTGCAGTGGTTCCCCCTGGCCTACTCTGATAACAGAAGCAGAGAGCGCTGTAACTGCCATATATTGTAGTTGAATGCATTCCTACCAATATTTAAAATATAGTCAATATTCCTTCTCTAAACCCACACACATTTATACTATATTATTATTTTCTAGGGTGTGAGATGCCTGATACATTCAACTCATGGTTTCTTATAACTCTTCTTCACGTCTGGTAAGTGAGCAATGTAAGTGAAGTCACCAAATGTATTTTTTTTTTAAACACTGCTGACTTGTAACGTATAGCCTTCAGCATGGCTGATTATATGAAATGGCAGTTGTTCAGGCATTAAAAACTGTTCCTTTGATTTTAGGAACTGGTGTCTTGAAGCAAATTTTTATTAAAGGTCAAAGCATAGTCACAGAAAGAAGCTAATATTTGTAGGATTTTCTCAAAAGAACACCTAACCCAGTGAACAATGCTATCAGTATCTCTAAGAAACTCTATGAGCTTGGATGGAAAGTTCTCTCCCTTGGCTGTTTTAGGAAAGTTCACATTTACGTAAAAGTGGTTTGAATTGTGAGAATCCGTGGTCATTTTCATTGCTGGTCATCAGAAACCTATAACAAATTATAGCACTGACATTTACGCCTGTACCTCTAAAATGTGCATACAGGTTAGATTCATGCCAGGTTTGTTGCATGTAAAAATATTTAACACCTTAAACAGTATATTTTTTCTTCAGCTGCAAAATAAGTAGCCAAAAAAAATTAATTTTTCATCTAATGTTACCCAGTATTAAAGGTCAGAAGGATATAGGAGAGACATTGAAGTGGGGGCTGGGGAATGTATTTATTGAACTGCCAGGTCTTGGGAAAGTAAATTCTGGAGAAGTAAGTTTACTACTTTGACCATAGTGAGTATCTGAGGAACGTGGGGAATGGTTGCCCTGTCAAAAGGACCCTTGTTTGAGACCGTGTTCAGCTGAGCTTTGCATCACAGGACTGATACTATATAAAGACTTTTTGGTTTTGATCATCTCTGAAATATTTCTTCTGAACTCAGTCACTGAGATTGGCTAAGGGGCTTAAGGCGGCAGTTTATTTTATGTTATTTTTTTGCTAAGTTGGTAGGTAATATTGAGTGCACTCTATGTCCTGGGCCGTTGCTGGGAATTAGCAACAGTTCTAAGAAGCTTACAATCTAGTGAGGGAGATAAGATGTAAAATGGTCAGTTATAAATCAGAATGGCTAAGGTCTATAATAAATCTGAGTAAGTAGTGCTTATGGGATCAGCTATTGAAACCTTTACTAGTTCTACCTATTTCTTTGAAATGTGCCATGTCTTTTAGTCAGGCAGCTGAGAAGGCAAACTACCTTCTTTGTGAATGGTGAAGGTAGGAAAAGCCTCAGGGAGGGAAGCTGGGTATACTAAGAGAAAAACTACTTTTTTAAGAGGGAAGACTGCAGAGGTGGCACAGAATTACTCACTGGAAAGGTGGGAAGGTTGAGAGGAGGCTAGGCTGTTCCCAGAGGAGCTCAAAGATAATATTCAGAGCCTGTATGAAAGACTCTTTATTGCCCATATAGTTAGAGGTATCAGAGTGTTAGAGGGAGTGGATGGCAAAATAAAATATATAATCCCTGTGACCACATCCCAAGGTCAATACCTGACTAATAGCAGCTGGGAGAACCTTGAAACTACTTGTAGTTCTTTCAAGTTGGCCACCATTTCCAAACGTGTCGCCGAGTCTTTCTTGCTGAGGTTGGTTTAATTTCTCAGAGGAGTGGGGAGTTCCACCACCAGGTAGGTGGGAGGAGGGAGCCTGTTTGCCTCAGATCTCCCCTTGATCTCCCCTCCACCCTGCCTCCATTAGTTCTCATGATCTGCAGGCTTTGGTGAAATGAAGCAGTGGCTTTTCAGTTTATATCAGCAAATTCTTATTGAGGCCCTACTGTGTTTTAAGGACTGTAGATGTTGGAGAGAAGGCTATGACATTATGTGCACCTTCAAGAAACTTAGTCTAGTGGAAAACAGACATAAAGTACAGTTGCCTGTAATAGAAGACAGTGAAGAAAGTACTGTGCCCAAGGCACAAGTAGATCCTATGTATGCACGAGGAGATGGATTAAATCCAAATTTGGTGGTGGTGGTGGGGGGGGAGTGTTGGCTACAGAGTGGCTCTGTAGCAGAGGTGACATTTGAGATGCACCGTGAAGGGTGAATTTCTGTCAGAGAAAAGGAGGGCATTTTAGATGGAGGGGATATCAGGAGCAAAACAGATCATATAAAAGACATGGAAAGTGAAATAAGCCAGACACAAAAGGACAAATATTGTATCATTCCACTTACATGAGGTACCTAGAATTAGCAAATTCATAGAGACAGAAAGTAGATGACGGGCTGAGAGGAGATGGGGATGGAGCGTTATTGCTTAATGGTTAAGGAATTGTTTGGTGTGATGAAAAGTTTTAAAAATAGATAGTGGTGATGGTTGCATAACATTGTGGACGTAATTAATGCCACTAAATTGTATACTTAAAATGGTTAAATGGCAAAATTTATGTTCCGTATATTTGAGCACAATAAAAGAAAGAATGGGGAGGGAGTTGAAAAAAAAAAAAAAAGAAGAACATCGAGTATTTGAGGGGAGCCAGTTGTCTGAAGTGCCTGGGGCAGGTTTGTGGAGGGCAGGTTAGTGGGAAGGATCCCCAGAAAGGTAGTTTGGGGCCCAGTTGCTCTATGATTCTCCAAGAAAACATGGGAACTCTCTCTCTAGTCAGGGATAGGTGGAGGAGCAATGGATCCACCCCAGGTCTGTGCAGAAGCTGTGTTCTAGCCCTTTTCTGTCCAAGGAGGATAACCAAGGGAGAGCTAAACCAACATCACAGGATTCACTGGACTTGCTGGAAATATATAAGGATTTAAATACCTCCCTGGTGGTGGTAGTGAGAGGGAGAGGTGGTGAGGTTTAAAGAGTAGTCATTAAAGTAGGAAGAATACCGTCTCCGTCCCCCATGAAAACAATAATAAACAGAATATCCTGATAGTGGACTTTCCAGAAAGCTTCCTTGGGTTCCCAAGGGTGATGGCTCCCTGTTGACTCTTAGAATGGGGGCAGGATTTCTCACATCCTGTTAGTTCCCTGGAGGAGGTGTTGATCTTTTCCTTATCCTGTCTGCTTTCTCTAATTCTTAAGTTTTTCTGTGTATTGGGACCACTCCAGAGGGGCCTTATCAGCTGTATATTCATGTGAGCTTGCAGCTGCAATGCCTGCGTGTCCTTTGTCTTTGCTGAACAAGATTAGTATTGACTGTAGCTGCTGAAAAAATGTTGAGAGAGGTTGCTGTCTGGGCTACCCACCATCCCCAGGGGACCTGATAAAAGCAGGCCTCCTCCGTTCCCTGCCTTGGTCAGTGGTGTTGTGATCTATTGAGGCGCCCACATGAGAAAGCTGGGAGCCCTCCTTGCCTTTTCCCTCACTCCCTTCATCTGGTTAGTTACCAGGCATCAACTCAAACTTCTTTTATCCATGACCCATAGTAACAAATGCATTTTACGTTGTGAACCAGGACACACACGTATCTGATATAAAAGTTTTGTAAAACTTAAACTCTTACAGTGTCTGATAATCTCTGATATTTTCTATTCCATTTGAATTCATTTTAAACAAAAATTCAAGATGTCACCCATTAAATTGATTTCACTAGGTCATAAGCAACAGGAGCTGAAAACTGGTCTTTGGCCTGTAACTTCTCTCTGCCTGTGCCAATTAGCAGTAATAATATTTAATATTGATTAATACTTCTCAGTACAAATCGGATCAGTACACACACAGACACATACACACTTCTTATAGTCTCCATTGTTCTCAGGATAAAGTATGCTTCTTACTATGGCATTTATATCCCACCAAATATAACGCCTTTACCAGCCTTATCTGGTCCATTCTAGGTACCACTACCACCACCACTCCTCCTTCTGCACGAAAAAGCAAAACTATATAATAGAAATATCAAGGCTTCTGCATGAAGTTTTCTTCTGCCTAGAAGGCCTCCTTCCTCTTCACCTGACAAATTCCTGTTTTTCGTTCATTATCCAATTCAGATATCATCTCCTCTTTGAAGCCTGTCCTTCCCTCCGAAGGCAGAGTTAGTTTCCCTTCTGTGCTCCCTTAGTATTTTGGAAACCTCTGTTATAGCACTCATCACATAACATTTTTATATTTTATCATATATGTATTAATCTTCTGTGTGGATGGTAAAGTTATTGAGGGCGAGAATTTTTATTATTTATTCAGAGAGAGATGAAAATGAGATATTTCTTCCTTTCAGTTCCATGTCTTACTCTTAGTTTTCATCAATAAATATTTATAAAATAGTAAATGGCCTTAGATCCTACTTGGCTCCTGTGGCAATTGGAAGGGTCCTGGCTACGTCTGTCTGTCAGGTGAGAGTGGTAAAGCTTTACTCCTACTTAAGTTTCCCCGGGCGGTGACACGTGTGAGGTTGGAAGTCATGTTGGCGTTGTTAATACGTTTTTGTAGAGACTCATCTATTAAAATTTGTCATGGAACACTAGTACCTTCTAAATGCACAAATTAATTTTAGAAAATGGAATGGAACAAATAAAAGTAGACTATGCCTATGATCGAGATCAAGTGGAGAGGGAGTAAAATGCAGTTTGTATTTTTAAAAAATTATTTTAAAGTCATGTGTATCATAAATATAATTACTAGGTCCTTTACATACATTATATTTTATTTACTTACATATATTATCTCACACATATTTACAACTACTTCATTCCTGTTTTCCATATAAGGGATCAGAAACTTGGAGAAGTCAGAGAACTTGTCTAAAGAACTAGTTAGTACATGGTGGAGAGGAAATTCAAGTATGGGTCTGGCTGGTTCAAAGTATTAAGTTGTTTCCTCATTGGTTCATTGGTATGAAACCACTGAAGTAACTAATTAAATATTAATCGTAACACTATTTAATAGTAATACTAGTACTATTTAATATTAATAATGTTTATTATTTAGTTAAGTACCTGCTTATTCTTAAATGTAAATCCATAAAATTATGGCATTTATTCTCTAATTGAACCTGCTGTATATAACAGATTTGTTTCCTTCCTTCATAGGGCTTAGAGTTTGGAAGAGAGACAATAAACAAATCATTAATAAAACAATTGGGATAGGTGCTATGAGAGGGAATAATAGGGCTCTGTGAGAGAAAAGGGGCACATAATTTAGTTGGGGGTGTGGGTCAGTCAGGGAGGGCTTCGCTGAAGGGATGACATTTAAAATGACGCCTGAATGATGAGTAGAAGTTAACAAGTCAAAGAGTGGATGAAAAAGCATTCCAGGCAGAAGGACCTAGTGGTTTTCAATCTTTTTAGCAGCAGAGTCTTTTAAAAACGAAAATTGATGCTCAGTCCTAATGTGTGAATAGATAAAAGGATTGCTGCTCGGGTTGAAGAAGTGGGAATGACCTGCTCATTTCAGGTCTTGACAACATACCCACTGGTAAGGGACCCTTACGTAGCTCCATGGAAACTCAGAACACAGTTTTAAAACCGCAGATCTAGTCCAGCCGCCATTTTACAAGTGGGGAGACAACTTTAGGCAGTTTTAAGGGATTTGTCACAGGCCTGTTTATCAGTAATGGAAGATCCAAGGCTCAAATCCAAAGCTAACTATGTGAACTGCTCCTTCTGCAACACTTTGCTTCCTGCTGGAGTGTCCCTTTTGGTGGTCATGGGGAGAAGGGTTTCTTCCTCTGAATATGAACAGAATAGCACTGACCACCAACTATATGAAACTGTGTTTCTTGGCACTCACTGTCTGTGTGCTGGGTGAGACAACAAGTAAATCTGAAAATAGTACAGGGTGATAAGTGTGTATACAGCTCTTATGGGGACATAGGAAGGGGGGCTTCCTGGGGATGGTCAAGGAAAGCAGTTTGCATTGGCCTCTGGGGTTAGAACTGGAGGACGGGGGTCTTAAGGAGTTTTTAAGAGGGGAAGAAGTAATTATAAACTACATTTTAAGATGTTCCAAGTGAGAAGGAAAGATGAGAGGATGATCACTAGAGAGGGAAACAGGATGGAGGGGGGAAAACATTTTGTTATTTTTTGTTTTAAGACAGGGAAACACTGAAATGTTTTTTTATATGCCTAGGGGAAGAAGCCTCTGGGAAAGAAGAGAAGTAAAATGTGGAGGTGGGAAGGGGTTGGAAAACAGACTGGTTCCAGTTTCAGTCCAGCCAGAGAACTGCCCTGGCAGACACTCCCGGTCTTTGCAAGAGGGCTCTTTAAAACCACCAGAGCAGTTTTGCTGTAGCTGTAGGGCTTTCGAGCTCAGCCGGATTCCAGCAGCTCCAGACCTGCTATATATGGTGAGCCCTGGCCCTGTGCATATTCGCTTTCTCCCTTTCCCAGCTACAGTCGCTCTGTTCAAATACCCACACATGGAGCTTTTTCCCCAAAGCAAAGGCCTATGCAGCATCATTTTACTAACATTGCATAACCTAAGAGCCCTGGTCCCTGCTACCCAGGAGCTTTTTCTTTACAGTGGGTTTGACAGGCAGGCTGCAGGGCAGGTATAGCTCTTGGAGGAGGCGCACTGTCAGGTGAGATGGCTTCAGGAAGTGCCTCACCCCACTTGTCTGTTTGCCCACAGACTGTCCTGTGGCCCCCATGCTCCCCACATAAAGGTTAGGCCTCGTGGGGAGAGAGTTTAGGAAACCAGGTGGAGATAGCCATGCACACAGCCCCGGGAAAGGGTCAGCGTGCCAGCTCACAAATAAATAAACCCATTCATTAGCACACTGCGGAGGCTTGAGTGTGGCCATGTAGACTCTGCTTTCTTGGCCTCAGCTGGTGGCAGCATAAGGGAAACAAGCTATGCAAAAGTCCCCTTTGGGATTCCTTCATAGCAGCAGAGTGACAGACCTGCCTGAGTGCCCTCTAGTTTTCATTTAATTCAAAATCAGATCCGCTCTGAGCAGCTTCTAAACTACCCTAAGGGAGAAACAGGCCAAAACACAACTGGCATTATCAGAAGGCCCAAATAGAGCAAGCGAGACAGGATACTCACAGCTGCCAGTACATGGCAGGAGGTCAGCGTCAGGAATAACAAGAATTCTTCCCTCCCAGATTTAGGCAGAGAGGAGGAAAGCATGGCTGGGAAACTCTCAGTTCGTTTGAACTCTGCAGGCAGTGTTATCTTTCTCCTCGTTTGATTCAGCAGAAAGAGGCGCTTCGAGCTGTGCTGTCACAGAATGGGGGAAATGGCCAGTGCTGACAGTGGGTGACACTGTGGCTTGGGGGAAAGAAAGGGCAAGCTCAGGCTTCATCCAGCTCCTCTCTTCTCCACTGTGCAATCTTGTTACTTAACCTCCTGAGAGCGTCAGTTTTCTCTTATATGAAGTGGGAATAGTTAGGCTAGTCAGGTGGTTAGGTAGATTGAAAGCGATAATGAATGCAAACGCTTCTTACAGTGACAAGTCTCAGATGGGAGGACTTAATAAATAGTAGTAATCATTATTATTTGACATAGGCAGAATTTATATCCCAACGCTTTAGCTTTTGAGTTTCCTCATCAGTGAGTCTTTCTTCCCTTTTCCTGTCTCTGCGCTTGCCTTTTAGAGATGTTAGGGAGCCATCAGACTAGGTAGGGCTTGAACGCTCCTTTTTTTCTTTACTTTGCTAGCTGGGTTATTTGCTTTCCTTATATGTAAAAGAGATCAGTATTATTTATGAGCCACTGGAATCACTGAGAGACAAGGATAGTCCTGTGAAGCTTAAAACCTCAATAATAAATTGTAGATTTAGGAACAGCATCAAACAGCATGATTCAGGAGGCCCTGATAACTTTTAACTGATTTTGCCAGGCTGTTTTCTTTGAGGTGTATGGGGTGGGTTTACCCTCCCTATTGAACCTCAGTTACTGTACTATTTTTTGGTTCTGTTTTAAATAAATTTTTAGTTTCTTTTTAGTTTCTTTTAGGAATTGCTCCTAAACAGAGTAGTTTATGCAGATTAAGTCTATATTTAGAGTAGGTGCTCAGTAAATACTCGATAAGTGAATGATTAAATTAATTATTTAAAACAATTTTGTTTGGTTTTGTTACTAGATTGTCTCTTTTTAAAACATTCAGTTTATTATTATTTTTATATACTTCTTGCAGGTAATCAATTTTCATTGTAAAATATTTCTGTTGTCCTAATCTAGATTGTCTCTTTTTAAAAAGATTTTAAAAAATGGACTATATTTTTAAGAGCAGTTTTAGGTTCACAGCAAAATTGAGCATAAGGTGAAACCTTTTAAAGTTTATTTTGCATTCTTAAGAGCAGTTTTTACTATGTTTTAGCATGGAAGTCCCCCCTCCCTCCTTCTCTAATCTCCCCAGAACAGAGCTAGAGCTCTGAAATTATGAAGTTGAATCAGTAGCAGAATGTAATTTGACCTCTGAACATTTAATTTAAGCATTTGTTATGAGGAACGCATCTACGATGTGAATTGAAGCAGAGCTCTTTTGTTCTTCCTTTATTTAAACCGAGTATTCTCAGTTGCTGTGGAATAGTTTACTTACTGACTCAGACATTGTCATTTGGTCAGAGCCTGTGCCAAGTGTAAGCTTAGTTTCGCAGTGGGTACCAGGATCATCAAGTCTTTTTTTTGTTTACCATTTTGAATTTGTTTCACTCATTTTCTTTTCACTTTCTAACGTACTTGAACAATTTCTGGATGATTCAGGAGGCCCTGATAACTTGTAACTGATTTTGCCAGACTGTCTTCTTTGAGGGGTGTGGGGTGGGTTTACCCTCCTTATTGAACTTCAGTTACTGTACTGTTTTTTGGTTCTGTTTTAAATAAATTTTTAGTCCTCTCCTTTCTTCTGCCTCCCCCACCCCCACTCCGGTTCAAGCCGTTGTTTCTCAGTCTAGTTGTAGGACACAGCTCCCGGGCCCATGCTGGTATTATGAGCCTTGTGCTCCCTCGGGCTGAGGCAGTCGGTTGCCGGTCATTGGTCGGCCGCTCACAGCGGCTCATGGCAGCTCACGCTGGCTGCCCGTCACTGCCCACTCATGGTAGCACACAGTAGCCCGCGACAGCACACGGTAGCCCAGGGCAGCACACAGCAGCCCACGCCAACCTCCGGCTGCTCACGGCAGCCTAGCTCTTGGGAGAGCTGTTGTTCACAATCTTAGCTGTGGAGGGTGCAGCTCACTGGTCCGTATGGGAATGGAATCTGCGACCTCAGCTTAGGAACACGGTTCTCAAACCACCAGAGCCACCAGGCCGATCCTTCTTCCTTTCTGGTTAGGCTACCAGGAGTTACTTTTTGTTGTTGTAGCCTCAAGTTAGCCAGTCTTTTCCCTTCTGATATGCTATTTCTAATGTGATGCTAGTTTTGAAACTTAAATTTACTGCCCTTGTGAGGATTAAATACAAAATAGAATAAATGGAATCCAGAGGATTTCATTTAGTCATTAAAGGAGGCAGAGAAACAATATCACTCTGGGATCAGATTATCAGGGTTCAGATCTCTGTTGACACTTACTAGGCTTGTAACTCTGGGCAAGTTACTTCTCTAAGACTCAGTTTCCTCATCTATAATATGGGATAGTAAGAATACCAGCCTCATAGAGTTGTTGTAAGGATTAAATGAACTAGTGCTCCTAAATCACAGCACAGTGCCTGGCACACAGTTGTGTTAGCTGTTAATTATAGCACTTGTTCATTTTTGCTGTCAAGGATTTTTTTCTTCCTATTCCTTAGTCATTTTTAGAATAGGGAAAATTGCCAGATAAGCTCAATTCAGCTAGATCAGATGTTACCCTAACAATTGCTATGTAAATTGGTGGAAATCTATTATGTCTGGCACCTAAAAAAAATTTTACTCGGGTGACTGTGGTATCTGTGGATGAAACACAGAGTTAGAATTGCAGTTTCTTCACTTACATCCTGTTGTAGCAGCGTAAGTATTTTCTCAATGTAAGAACAGTGTGTGTAGGAGGCTGTCATTGTGAAAAATAGGGAAAAAGGAGGCTACCATTTTTGTAAAAAGAACACATATCCATATTAGTTTGTGGATTATATGTGGAAGGATTCCTAAGAAACTTCTAACTGTGGTTGCCTTAGAGAGAGAAACTGGCTGGCTGGGGAAAGTGGGTAGGAAGGAGACTTAGTTTTTATTACCATGTGCATGTATTACCTGTTCAAAACAGTTATTAAATAGAGAAAGGAGTAGACTGAATATGTAGGCTTCAAGGTCAGGTGGCCCAAGAATTGACCTTCGGCTGCTCAGTCTGGACATTCCAGGCATCTGACTTTCTAAGATGTGGGACCCCACCTTCTGTTCTTTCTCCTTGAAGAGGGCAAACAGAAGTTCTTCACAACAGGACTCCTTTCTGTCCTTAACTACCTAGAGAATTGGATTAAGCCATTCAGGGTAAAAATTAGTTGAGCTTTTAGTTAGCTGAACGTGGTGCTCGTGAGTGGACAGCTCTGTGGATCAGAATCTTATTTTCCCAAATTCATGGGAGAATCTTCATTATACTTCTTGTTGATGAGGAGACTGATTCTTTGTTTTGATTTTATAATGTTAGCCATGTGTGCTGAAATTTACTGTAGAGCTTTATATTTGAAAGTGTTTTGCATCAACTAAGTGTCTATTGAACTAATTAGGAACAGTGTTTTAGGAGTAATTAGAATTTGCCCTCCTTTCACTTAGCAGACTTGAATCCATGTTTTCTAAATTGTTGGTATCAGCAAAAATAGGTGTAGGTTATAATAAGCTTTGCTTGTTACGTATCTCTCAAAAGGCAGGTGCACACTTTAGTTTATATTTCTGCATCAGACTATTCTGAACACTGTAGTTCTGCTAAGTAAATATTCACCAAATTTGTCACTTTCCAGCTCTGATGACGTTAACTTCTTAGAGACTCATCTGCTATCAATGCCAAGGTTCTAATATTATTATAACCCTTCTTCCTGAAAAACATTCAGTGGCTCTCCATTGTCTACTGAGTAAAGTCCGGACTTTTTTGGCATGGCCTTTCAAAGCCCTTCATAACCTCTGTGGCATATTTTTCTGTTTCCTTTACCTGCCCTCCCACAAAGTCTAGGATTCATTGTTCCCTTACGTGTGCTGAGCTCTTTTATCTCCCTGCCTCTGCTCATAATGTTCCATCTGCTGGAAATTCTCTTTATCGTTTGTCTCTACCTGTCCAGCTCATCTTCCAAGCCCCAGGTATAATGTTTCATTTCCATGAAGCTTTCTCTGATCCCACTCAGCCAAAAGTAATCCTCTCAAACTCCACTGCACGTTGTGCTTCTCATGGGACATTTACCACATTCTCTTTTAGGGCTGTTTGTATATGGTGTACCGTGTTTCTCCGAAAATAAGATCTAGCTGGACAATCAGCTTTAATGCGTCTTTTGGAGCAAAAATTAATATAAGACCTGGTCTTATTTTACTATAAGACTGGGTATAATATAATATAATGTAATATAATGCAATATAATAATATTATATATATATACATATACATGCATACGTATATACATATACATATACATATACATATACATATACATATACATATATATATATATATATATATATATATATATATATATATATACACATATACATATACATATATATATATTACCAGGTCTTATATTAATTTTTCCTCCAAAAGATGCATTAGAGTTGATTGTCTGTCTAGGTCTTATTTTCAGGGAAACGCGGTATTTTGTCTCCCCTAGGAGACTAACTGTTCCTTGGAAGCTGGGCTCTTTTTAACCATCACTCTAACCCCCACAGAATCCAACCATGTACATTCCTTCACACAGCAGGAACTCAGTTTATGTTCATTGAGTGAATTGTCAGTCAGCATCTTGAATGTGTCTTCAATTTGCTTTATCTTTTCAATCCAGATGACCATTTGAGCTTACTGTTATCGGTTAAGGGCTACAGAACAAACAGCTGTGAAACAAAAAATACTTCACTCCATGTTGATATAGTTAATAAGTTTATGGCCTGAGAAAATCTGTGCCTTTTAAACCTCAGAGGGCAGGTGTATTAACAAACTACAGAATTTTCAAATAAATGAAGAATTCCATTACCTCACTATAGCTGTTGATGAATTGGCCTCTGACGACACTTAAGCATCAGTACACACAGTTCTTTTCACGTGAGAGGCTGACATGAGTGATCTTATGAAAAAGAACTGTTGAACTTTCCCCAGTTTGTTTCTGCATTGGAATATGCCTTATATTATATAAAGTGGCCAAATCTTTTTCCATGACCTGATGTTTTTATTGTCACAAATGGTGTTTCTTAGGCACTAACTGGGTTCAGAGGCTGCACATTTAGAATCACAGCATCAGCAGATCCAAGGTTGGAAGGGATGACAGAGATCAGGTTGTTAACCTTCTGTCAGAGAGCTGAGTTTCTACTAAACATTTACGAGTATTCCCCCTTCAGAAGTAGGCAGTTTTCTACTTTTTGAGGTTATCCATTCCATCATTTGAATCTTCAGAAACTCCCTTGTTAAAAAGTTTTGCTTTCAATGTTAATTATTTCAATGTTAATTATTTTTCTTTCTGTGGCCCACACGTTGGTTCTGATTCTGAATTCTTAGACAGTCTAATCACTCTTCTACAATATTTAAGGCAGCTCTCCTGTTTTTCTCCAGGTTAAATGTCTTCTGACCTTTCTTCTCTTTCTCTTGTCTCTTAAAACATAATGTTCAAAACTATGAACAGTGTTCCAAGTAGAGTCAATCTATGCTGAGTAGAAAGAAGTTTTAACTTTGCACATTGAAGATATCATATCTCCATTACTGTATCTAAAACCACATACATTTTGGGGGCAACCTCATCATCCTCTTGACTCCCTCTAAACATATACTGTCAACTTAAGCCTGTAAGGCTTTTTCACACATAGGTAGGCATGACTCACCTATCCTGTACCTCTATAAGTGTTTCTTTTAGGCCGAAGTACAGGACCTTAGATTTATTCCTGTTCAAATTCATTCTGCTAGATTCAGCCCGTTGAAACAGCCTGTTGAAGTATTTTTGGTTCATGGTTGGGTCATCCAGCATATTTGTCTTCTTGCCCAGTGTCTTGTCATCTGCAAATTTGATAAGTATGTTTTCTTTTCTCCTTCTTAGCTACTAACAGAGATGTTGGGGCAAGCCAGGCTGGAATCATTCCATTGTACCATGCTATTGCTAGTAGATTGTAATGGGCAGTATTAATTGTGTATGGGGATACAATTGTTGCTTCAGACTGAATATTTCATAATTAAAGCAGGAATTGTCTTTGAGGTGATTAGTCCAGTTGTAGCTACTGAATAACTAATGAGAGATAATAGAAATAAGTATGAGAATGAGATTAGGAACTAGCTTGGAAAGTTGATGACCCTGTTCATATTCTTATATATTTAAATAAGATATATAATATCTTATAATATTGTACTTATACTTATACTATTATAATATCTTACAATATTGTACTTATGAATTAATAAATATAATTCTTATATTCTTACGTAAGGTCTTAAGCAGACAGAGCCCTCTGGATTCCAGATTAAAGGCAGTGTGGTATAGGGGAAGGAGCCCTGAATTTGTCCCTGAGGTGTTTTATTCATTTATTTATTCAGCACATATATATCGAGTGCTTACTATACATAAACTCTGGAAATAACAGTGATAATAAAAAAACAGACTTGTTCTTTACCTTCAGTGGAGCTTACATTCTAATGGGGGAAACAATTTGATAATTTCACAGATGAAATCATAATACTTTCTGTGACTTACATTCTGGACAAGTGCTGTGCAACAGAAATATAATACAAGTCACACATTTAATTTAAAAGTTTCTAGTAGCTCCATTAAAAAAAGCAAAAATAAAAAAATGAAAACTTTAATAATAGGTTTTATTTAACTCAATATATCTGATAATATTTCAACATGTAATCAGTATAAACAGTTTGAGATATTTCTCTTCTTGAACTAAATCTTTGAAATCTTAAACTTATACCACATTTCAATTTGAACTAGCCATATTTAAAGTGCTCAAATAGCTACATGTAGCTAGCAGCTTCCATATTGGACAGCTCAGTACTTTACCCATCTTTACAGACTCGGTGATGTTGGGCAGATTACTTCTGTAGGACTCCTGTTGTCATCAGTAAAATGAAGGGTTCAGACTTCCTTATCTTCTACAACCAGAAGTGGTCCCTTCCATGTGTGAGGGGGCCCTCTGAGGTACCCTAAATAATCTATGTCTTGATCTGGGTGGTGATTACATAGATGTATATAATATATAAAAATTCATCAAGCTGTACACTTAAGACTTATGTACTTTATGGTATCTATACCTCAATAAAAGCTTTTTAAAAATCACTTCCAGTTTTGTGATTCTCTGCTCTGCTGAATTCACTCAGATGAGCTGACCTTCAGTGGGAATGTGTGATGTGAAAAATGCAAACAGCCAGTGACTCTTTATGTCTTCTTCCCACCCAGGATGTGTCTCGTCCGAATGAAGCAGGAAGGCCGGAGTGGGAAATACATGTGTCGCGTCATAGTTCATTTTATGTGGGAGGATGTTGAACAGCGTGGCAGAGTCATGGGGGTAAGTGAGTGCTGTGAGATTCTGGTCCTGGAAACTACAATGAGGGACTGAGTTGAAGTTTTATCTGTTCTAGAATGGCCTTGCTTTTAGATTTCTGTGAAATGCTGCCTAATGCCAAGTGGTAATTCAGCTAGAGTCACCTCTGCCTCTATGGAGACTGACAAGCCACAGACGGCTTTATTTATAGGTTTGCACACACTGGCAAGTGTGAGGATACCCTGTGTATGGAGATGGGATTATTAAGCCCAAAGCATGGTGATAAGGATGAATTTGGTGACTGGAGGAACTCCAATAATAATCCAGTATAAGGACACTATGCTGTTGACACTGATTCAATATTTGAACCAGTCCTCTAATTTAGGTTGAATGAAAAGACCCTGGCATGGGGCCTGTACTGTTCTCAGGTACTGAATAACAAGCTCCTTGATCACTAACAACCAAGAATACTTTTGGCAAGGTACCTTCTGGAAATGCACGTTAGTATACTTAATCATTAACATGAGAAAGGAGACTATGTAGTATATATATAACAGAATATAATAGGAAGATGAAACAAAAACATTAGAATACAGTTGGTTATATAAATACTGTCTTCCTTTGTGTATTTTGCGTATTTTATGTGTCTCGACCATGTTTTATTAGATTGTAGTTCTTTGTTTTTTCCCATTTTGTGCCTCCTAGCTTGGGAACATCTGAAACAGAACCATCAGACAGGGTCACAAAATGGGTTAATTTGGTTTCTTTCATTACAGAGCAAAGTTCTCTCTGTAGATTGAGAAGTAAACAAAGTTTATAGATTTGTTAAAAAGTCATACATGTTCATAGAATAAAAATTGAATAGTAAAAAGCGCTTAATGGAAAAAACAAGTGTCCTTCCCCTAGTCCAGCTTCCCAGAAGTAACCATTGTTAAGAGTTGATGTATCTTTCTAGTTTTCTATACAAATACAAATTATAACTGTAATTCTTTTAACATAACACAAGTGGGCTTATACTATACACACTGTTTTACATCTTGGCTTTTTAAACTCAGTGTATATTAGATATGTTTTTGCTTTAGAGTTGTTTTTAAAATTCAACTAAGACTGAAATCCCTTTACATCCCAGTCTTGGCCAGTTACCTCCTTTCAAGAAGTTATCACTGTTTCTACTTTGCTATTTGTCTTTTAAGACTTTTTCCTGTTATCCATAGAAAATTTGTAGTATTGGTTTTGGGTGTATATATTTTATTATATGTGATATCATCCTCTGTGGACTTATATGCAACTTCCATTTTTTCACTCAATAATATGTCTTGGAGATCTTTCCATGCTGCATGGGAGTTAAGTGGAAGATCTTCACCCAGGTTTTACTTTCATTTATTGTAATTATTTTCACATATCCCTATGTTATTGTCTACTGGTATCATGTGCTTACTATGTGTGTAAAATTATAGTCTTTGAGACTAAGTTATGGAAAGGATGGTTGCCTACTGAGAGTGGGTTGAGGATATTTTCAAATTCTCTTGTCTTTAGAGGAGCTGCATAGGAAGCACAGTGGACATGGGAATACTTCACTGGCATTTATATGCCTTTCTCTGGGACAGTAGCCCATTGGCATATCAGTTCAGTCTAAGAAGGTGATAGCATATGTCACAGTTTTAGCTGCTGTCGTCATCGTCATCATCATCATCTATTTTGGAGTCACTGTTCAACTGTCTTTGTAATTGTGCTCTTTGGTTTCTTTTCTTTCTTCCTGCCATGCCTTTCTGCTGTCTTAGCTGCCTAGAGTGGGATCAGCCGCCTTAGGCTCCTCATCCAGCTGAGTGTTCCAGTTACCCTCAAGTACTTACTACCCAACTCTGGCAGCACACAGTGGACATAGGGTGGTGCTGGCAGACTCAGATCTTCCCATTAATGATGACCCATGATACCCCCGGCCAGCTAAAGCCTTGGCCGACTGCCATGCAGTTCCACAGTAGCCCTTCTATTAGTTAGCCTTTTTTCTTATCACTGTTGACTAAACTGTGCTGGAAGTTGGACTACTAGAGCCATGTGGGCCACCTGTCCCCAACCTGAATAGCTTAATGAGCCATAGGTGACTTCTGGGTCACAGGAAAGCCTTTTAGTTGCCCCTCCTCCATGAATTTCCTTTTGGATTTCCATGTATAGCTCTAGCACAATATTCAACACTTTGAGCCTTCTCCTGTGCTACTTTTTAATGTCTATTATGCTTTATAAAGGCAGGAGACCTCTCTTATCTCCAGTTTTTTTGCTTGCACAGTAAACATTGGGTGAAGAAATTGAACTTTAGCCTCTGAAATTCTGTTTTAAAGCCCACCTATCTTTCAGATAAATCATACTTGATTTATTAGTTTCTGGCCCAGGTGTACATCCGTGCCGTCCTGCAAGCATTAGTCTTTCCTTTTTTTTATCCTTTCATTTTACTCAGCCATTTTAAAAAAAATCTGTATTGTTCTAGGCATGATGCTGCCCTGTAGAGAAGCGTGTTAGATCAGTGTTTCTCAAACTTTAATGTGCCTACAGTTCACTTGGGGACCTTGTTAAAATACAAATTCTGATTCAGTAGGTTTGAGGTGGGACCAGAGAGTCACATTTCTATAAAGCTTCAGTGATGCCAATGCCACTGGTAGGGCAGGTAGGGAAGGGGCAACTCCACTTTGAAGAGCAGGGTTTCAGATGATCCATGATGCTCCCCAAGTAGACCCTTCAACGCACCTTCATGAAGGGAAATGCCCAGCTCCAGTTTAGTTACAAAGACGATAAATAAAAGATGATGATTTAAAAATAAGAGATTTGGAAGGGTTGAGGAATTACTGTTATTGCTTTTCTATTATAATTGATTTGATCCCCCCTTTTCAGTCTCATGATATCAGCAGACACCCTTTATAAAGGCAAGAAAATTATATATTCAACACTTCTAAGTTGTGAGTGTGATTGTGTGTGTATGTAGAGGGGATTTCAGTCTTCTCTGTGTACAACCTAAAGAAATGGGAAAGTTAGGGTCATGTGGCTGGAGAGTTAGGGAGTAGTAGGCAGTCGGGAGCCAGTCTGGCCTGTTTCTGACTCTCGCTAGCAAGTCTTTCTTCCTCTGTAATTCTGTGTTTTCATTAAAAAAAAAAAAAAAAAAGTGTGTGGGGAGGAATGGAGGTGGGCTACATGATTTCCAAGTTTCTTTTCAGCTTGGACAACCTGTGATTTGAAGGTGGTAATTTGCAAATCTATCTGTGTTATTTGGCATCCCAGGTGTACATCTTTAAGAAAACTCATACAAGGATTTATAAGACTGATCAATGTAGTAGTGATTTTTCTTGTGCCAAAGAATTCTTAGAGGCCATTACTTTACTTGAGTGGATTTGTGTGGGTAACATTGAGAACTAATAGAGCCACTTATGAATTAATGACAAATCAGAAATTTGAATCAAGCACTTTGAAATTAGAATTCCAGTCTTTCGTTTGGTGGGAATTTTTCATTTTACAAAAATTTGCTTTTTGCCAGCATTTTAGGAGCCCAACTATTGTGAAAAACAAGGCAGACTCATATATCTTCAGTGAAGCTGGTATAAAGCAAGTGTTAAATTTGAGGTTACAAAAATCACATCAATAATTTAGAGTGTTCTGACTTTTTAAAAAAACATTATTTAGGATTTAAACATATAAATTAGCTGTGGAAATAAAGTTCATTATATCACCTCATCTGGTCTTGTTTTATTTCATTAACTGGTTCTTAAAAACCTTTGTGAGCTGAGTTGCAGCTGAAGAGGTTGGAGACCATTTTTCCTTGGGCCCTTGCCTCACTCCTGAGTGTTGGTAAGAGTAGAGAACTAAGACTTGACACAGCTGTAAAAACAGACAGCGCCTTTGGCCTGAGCTCTTTCTCCTGGTGCAGGCAGATTTCAGATGTAAATTTCACTTTCTGCCTCCCCTACTAATGAAGTAAGTTTCTTTTGCTGGGTTTGCAGCCAGGTGTGTCCAGTCTTGTGGCTAACCGGGGCGCTTTACTTAATTTTTCCATTTGTGACATTTCAACCAAACTTAAAAAACAAACATAAAAATTAGCTCAAGGCAGTGGCTCAAAGTGTTAATGGTAACCTTAGGCTGGCTAAACGACTTCCTCTCAGTTCTGCCCTGCCAGACATCTCCACCTTGTGGCTTACAATGAGCAGGTTTAAGCTTTCCAAGCCCTGGAGACTAGGTGGGAAGAAGGGGTGGGGGTGGGCTAGTTAAGGCACTGCACGAGTTTATCCTTATCAGTGGGCCCTGGCATGCTGGGTGCCTTCACAGGACTTCAGATGACTTTTTGCTAGCACCATTCCAGAATAAGGATGACCCTCCTGTTACTTGATGGTCTACTGCTCTCCCTAGCAGAACTGCCTGACGGGCTGGTGCAGAGAGGGCCTAGGAAGAGGTGGAGCTGTGGGCTGAACTGGACGCCTTTGTAAAATTCTACTTTGCTTTTCAGTACCAGCATTTTGCTTTGCAAGGTTCTCTCTGATCACACTCCAGCCTCCCTTTCCAATCTAATTTCCCTTAGCTCTTCTTGAACCGTGAATATGTAAAACCTTCTAGCACATGTGCCTGGCACATAGTAAGCACTCAGTGAACATCACATTCCATCCTTGCTTCACATACTCTTCGCTCCAGCCAAGCCGAATGCCTTGCTCTTCCTGTCTTGCCCCTTTCCTCCCGTGGTACATAAACCTGGATTGGCCTAACATCCCAATCCCAACTCCTTCACATCTCTCCACCCCAAACGGGAAGCCAATCCCAGTTTCCTCTCGTTGGAAGTATCGTAATAATTTATATGTACCCTTCTGGCTCTCACTGTATTTGTGTCGTTGTCGTTCATGTATGTTGACTACCTTCCAGGGGAAGTGGGTTGGGGTGGGGGACAGGATCACATGTACCCCTCTTTGTAGTCTGCTAAGTGCCTGTCTTTGCCCCTTGGCTGAATGTGTGCCCAATAAACAGCTGATGAAAGAAGAACGTTTTGGAAGCCGACCATGAGTATTGGAAAAAGTGGGGTGGGGAGGTATCCTTTTTTTATTTGGAGGACATGTGTTTGCTGTGTTAGTCTTAAATATTGGAAGAAAAACAAATTGTTTCCTCTACCCTCAATTTTTATTTTTATTTTTCCATCCTTTCCCCTCTTCTAATGGAATTATTTGGTTAAAAAAATCAATTTATACATACAGTATTTTATGTTTCTAAACTAACAAAGGCTTTAAATCTATAAGGGGTGGTAAAAATAACAATTGCATGTGTTTTAGTTTTTCTGGAAATTTCCTTCCAGGCTTCTGTAATTCCACTCAGATCTCCCCCCACCTCCAGATCTTCAAACTCCCCTGTTTTACCATGAGGTAAAAATTTTGCTATACTTTGTATCTCTAGATCACAATTAAAGTAACCGCCAAAGGTATGTTTTTAAAAGATAAGAATCAATTTAATGGTATAGTTTTTGTGGTCAATAGTATGAATGGTGGAGTGTAAATACAAAGACATCCCTTGGGCTCAAGGCCTTTAAAATCAGAATATATGTTTGTCTTCAGATATCAGTCGTTCTTTTGAAAGTTTTTAAAATGTCTTAAGCTGTTGGAGTGGATACTTGTTCGTTAGGGGAGAGAAGGCTAAATTCTTAGGATGCAGAGCAATTCCATTTTGGAATTGGCTAATGAATTTAAATAGGGTCCAAATGAAGATGTATGTCTCTATTCCTTTCTCTACACAAGTTTTATACCCTCAGGCCTTACGAGGTAGCAAGGGTGCGTGGAGTATGTGCTTTAGGTGGTTTTCCAACTGATTCTATGCCTGGGTACGTGCACCCAGAATGCCAGTCTGATGGCTCTGGTTGCCTGTCCTGAGTGCCATACTGGATCACTATTTCAGGGCGTGTCCCTGAAAGAGAAGTTATAAACCTTTCTGTATTTGAAATTTAATAAAGCATGAATCTCCTATCTGTACACATGATCATTTATTTATCTCTCTTATGGTCATTTTTACCTTCAGTTAGAGATTGTAAGTTTCCTGAGGTCTAATTCCTATTTGTTTTTGTGTTCCTATAAACTCCTAGAATTGAGTTTTGTACACAATAGGCATTCAGTAAATTCCTTCTTGACTGAATGAGTCAGTGAGTGAGTGAATTTGATCCCCTTTTGTTAACTACAGTTTATCTCATGGCATTTCTGTAGGAGAAAGACAGTGACCTAATTCCACTTTCAAGGCCTTGGCTGCCTCAGTGCCCTGTCCTGCCTTTCTATGATCCGTTGCAGTACTTACTCCTCATGCTAAGTAATCCCGATTCAGCTCATCATTTCAGAACTGTTCAGCTCTCCAACCCATCACCTCTCTTGCCTCCAGTCTCTCTGGGTGCCCTATTCCATTTGATTGTCTTTTGTACCATAGTTACAATACTGCATAGAGCTGTGTGCATTAGGCACAGCCAAAACCCTTTCCCACACCTCCCTGAGGGGTCGCTAATACTTCTAAATAAGTCTCGCTCAGCAGACAAGGGATAAATAGCTCCATGAACCTGTTCTCCTGTTCTTCCTGTGTTTCCTGTCTCACTTCTGATGTCATCGCCCTGCATCCAGCCCCCCAAGACAGAATTCTTCAAGTCATCTTCAACCCCTGCCATGCTCTGCGTCTAGTCGGCCTGTCCAATTTCTGCCCAAAATATATCTGGATTTTCTCTCTCCTCTGTTCCACTGCTTCATGTCGATCCTTATCATCTCTCCTTTGTCACACGTGGCCTCTCCACTAGCTCCTGGACTTCCCCACTCTTGAACCCTCCCACCGTATAACTGGCAGAAGTTTTCTTCCTAAATCCCACATCTGAGTATGTCCCTCCTCGGTCCAGAAATCTCTGAGGGCCCTCATCTCATATAGGAAAAATTCAAACTTCTTAGCAATGGCATACAGTACCCTTTGTAGTACCATGTAGGAGAATGTGCTTGTTCTTAGCAGGTACATGCTGAAGTATTTAGGGGTGAAATGTTATCTGCAACTATCTTCAAATGGTTTAGCAAAAGAAAAAAAGGTGTGCGTGTGTATGTATGCAGTAGACTCTTGAACAATGCACGGCCTAGGGGCACTGACCCCACCCCCCATGCAAAGTGAAAAAAATCCACAGAGAAGTTTTGACTCCCTCAAGACTTAACTACGTTGACCGGAAGCTGATAACATAAATAGTTGATTAGCACATACTTTGTATATTGTATGTATTTATACTGTACTCTTATAATAAAGTAAGCTAAAGAAAATGTTATTAAGAAAATCAGAAGGAAGAGAAAATACATTTACAGTATTTATTGAAACAAATCCGCATATAAGTAGACCTGCAGAGTTCAAACCCATGTTTTTTAAGGGTGAATTGTAGATAGAGCTAAACAAATGCCACAAAATATTAATTATGAATCTAAAGAGCATGCATGTTTATAAGTTTGCAATTCTTAAAAGTAAAAACGGGGGGTAAAGAATTTTCACATTCTGGCTCCAGCCTGCCTTTGTGTCTAATTTCCAACACACTCCCCCCACACGTGGGTTTTTGATGCACAAGTACCTGCACACATCCCATCAAACACATGCTCCACTCATCCAGATGTTAGCCGGTGCTACATTCTGTCATGCTTTTTTATGCTTCTGGTCTTTTGTTTATGCCACTGCCTCTGTCTGAAGTGGTCGTAACCCCTGTCTTCTCTGCTCATGATGCTACACGACACAGCTGGATAGTACGTCCTCCAAGTAGCTTTTCCCAGCATCTCCAACAATGTTAGGGTATTTGGCTACTCCCTGCTTTGTATTCCTGCAGCACTTTGCATGAACTGAGATAGAAAGCACTAGACTGTAATTATGGGTTTGTGTAGGTCACGACCATTGGGTGGGATAAGAATCTTAGGATCCCCGAGGTCTTTGAAACAGAGTGCCTTTTGATATTTGCTGGGTGAATATAGGTACTTGCTTCTGCTGTTAGCACTATCTTCCACATACTGACTTAATGAGTGATCTTATGTCACACCTGCATTCAATTTTGCTTACTGCCCCCCGCCCCAAGTTCATTTTTCTCTTCCTCCCCTGCCTCATGGGTTCCCTGGCTCTCTATCGTCATTTATACTTCTAATTTACTTTATAGACTAGGTGAAGCTTAGAATGTTAGACTGTCTCAGAGATTCTCTCATTAAATGGTTCTCAGTCTGAAGGGGCTCAGTTGTATATAATTTGAAAAATCTCCCCAGAAGATTTCTTAGGCTCATCTCAGGTTAAGGACCATAGATCTGTTCCCTCCCTCTCATTTCTGTAGTGAGGCACGGGAGCCCCAGAGAAGTTAATTGGTTTCCCTGAGGTCATGCAGCTAGAAAACAGCAGAATAAAGACCCAAACGAGGGTATGCTGATTCCCAGTCCAGTGTCCATTTTATATCTTCCCCAAATCAACCCCATGGCAGCTTCCTTCTCCCCTGTCGTATTACTGAAGGTTTCCAAAGACCAAGAGGACAGCTTTTCTTGAATCCAGAGGCATTCCATTTCTTCAGTGCAGTCCCAAACCTGAGGCACTTTTTATTCAAAATTTCTAATCCAATACGGCAGAGGTTTCCTTCTCTACGGGACTAATAGAGATTAAGGGGGGGCCGGGGGGAGACAGATGAGAATGCTAACAATGTTCTGAATTTGTTTCTTTTTCCAGCATTTAGAGTCTGAATGTCTCCACATCGTCTGAATTTGCCTTAGTTGATTTTACAATTATTTTTCAGAGACTCCTTGCTTATGTTTTTTTAAGAGTAGAGGAACACCGAGACTGAATACTGGTGCTCGGAGAGGCTGGGCTGGGAGACTAACAAAGGCAGTATTATACTGTGCACGGCAAAGCCAATAAATGAATTCAGGAGACACCTAGATGTGTTTCTAGAGGAGAGTGTGAGGGGGAGGGGTCTGGTAAAAAAGGCAGAAAGGTGGGATTAAGATAAATTAAAATGGGGCCAGCATGTTGGATAATGGGACAGCCTCTTCCTGTTCCCACCATTGCATAAGATTTTTCATTCTGCTTAGTTCAAAAGTTAAAACTGGTCTTTACCGTGTACCTCATAGTCATGCTACCCCCTCCCCCCCACTCTCTACCCAGGAAAGGAACTTAGTGTTAAGGCTATTATTCAGCCTGATACAGCAGTGTTTCTTATTTGAGTGCTACATCTGTCAGATGTGCCTGGAGAATCTGTTAAACTGGAAAGGAACTGTGAAATAATCGAGTCCAGAGATTCTCAAAAAAGTGTGGTCCCCAGACCAGCAGCATCACGTAGCAACTTGTTAAAAATGCATGTTTAGTGCCTCACCTTGGATCTGCTGATCAGAAACTCTGGAAGCGGGACCCAGCAATCTGTTTTCACAAACCCCCCACTTTGAGACCCATTGCTCTTGTCTGAGCTTCATTTTTAACTGATGGAGAAACTGGCCCTGGGAGAGCTGAGTAAGTGTAAGTTAGAAACCAACTGAAGAGCAACAATTCAGGTCTCCTGATCACTGGCCCTCCCTGCTAAGAAGAGCAGGGTCTGGGCATGGGCTAGTGACATGAGGATTTCAGCATAATACAGAGAAACTCAACAATACAGAGCTCACCTATGGTAATGGCTAACATTTATTGAGCACTTTCTCTTTGCGGTGTACTTTTCAAGCATCTTACAACAATCTTACCTGTGAGATAGATAGGATTTCTATCCTCATTTTACAGATGAAGAAACTAAGGCTCAGAGAGGTTAGTGTATTAGTTGTCTGTAGCTGCTGTCACAACTTACCACAATCATGGAGGCTTAAAACAACAGAAATTTATTCTCTCATAGCTTTGGAGGCCAGAAATCAGTTTGGGCCGAAATCAAGGTGTTAGCAGGGCTGTGCTCTTTCGGGAGGCCCTAGGGGTGAATCTTTTCCTTGCTCCTTCCAGTTTCTGGTGGCTTCTGGCATTCCTTGGCTTGCAGCCACATCACTCCAGACTCTGCCGCTGTGATCATGTTGCCTTCTCTTCTGTCTGGGTCTAAGAGCCCTCTGCCTCCCTATTTTAAGGTTACATGTCATCACATTAAGGGCACACCTGGATAATCCCGGACACTCTCCCCATCTGAAGAGCTTTAGTCTAATCACAGCTGCAAAGTTCTTTTCTGCCATATAAAGTAATATCCATAGGTTCCAGGAATACGATGTAGCTATCTTTCGGAGACCACTATGTAGCCTACCAGTCAGGTAACTTCATCAGGCTCGCACAGTAAATACAGCAGCCTGGATTGGAACCCAAACCTGCCAGACTCTAGAGCTCATGCTCTTAATCACTACTCTGTATTGCCTGCCAAGGTGGTTACTAAAAATGGTGGCTCTAGCATTAGCACGAAGATTTTAAACTAAAGTGTTTCCTTCTTCCTCTAACTTGCATAACATTATTTGTTGCATAACGCTGAGTCTAAGAGTTCTTCAGTATCTCTGTATGTTGGTCTTGACTCTTTCCATTACATTGTTAGCTCCTAGAGGGCAGAAATTGTACCATTTTTTTATTCCGTTTTAAAAAATGGAGACGTAGTTCATAAACCATAAAATCCACTATTTTAAATGTGCTTTTTTATAAATTCACAATGTTGTGCAACCATCACCACTATCTAATTCCAAAACATTTTCATCACCTCAAAAAGAAACTTCATGCCCATTAGCAATCAATCCCCACTCCTCCCCCTCCAGCCCTTGGCACTCCCTACGCTACTTTCTGTCTCTATGGATTTACCTATTGTGGGCATTTCATATAAATGGAATCATATCATATGTGGCCTTTTATGTCTGGTTCCTTTCACTGAGCATAATGTTTTCAAGGTTCACATTGTAACATGTGTCAGTATTTCATTATTTTTATAGATAGTCTATTGTATGGATTATACCACATTTTATTATCCATTCATGGGTTGATAGACATTTAGCTTATTTTCATTTTTTGGCTTTTATGAATAATGCTGCTGTCAACATTCATGTACAAGTTTTTGTCTGAACATATGTTTTCATTCTCTTGGGTATATACCTAGGCGTGGAATTGCTTGGTCATATGGTGACTCTGTGTTTAGCTTTTTGAGCAACTCAGATATCGTATCTTATATCAAGTTATTTGAATTCCTAGCGTGATATCTATTGTTCATTTGTTTATAATGAAATAACATTCTCACAATATGTAGTCTTAATCATATGTCTCATGTTGCTGCCAAATAAATATTTACACCTACAGTTTTCAACAGTAGAGAGAAGGGATGGGATGGTACAATGGAAGGAGTTCTGGCCAGCCTGGCTGCTCTCTGGGTGAGCTTGAGTAAGTCAAATCACCTCACCTCTCTGGGGAGGAGAGCTAGATGATTTCTAAATTCTCTTCCAGACTTAACATTCTGCAACTCTGTGAAAGTCTGAAAAGCTAGCCTTGTGTTAAATCCCAGAGCTTGTGTTCTGTTTTTTTAGCAGTTCATCATTCTCTGTCTGATTTCTGTTCCCAGACACAAACAAGGTTTTACCCATCCATCCATCCATTTTATTGTGGCCTGCTAGCTTCTAGGTATTCTGCTAGGCACTGGAGATACAAACGTGATGAAGATATTGTCCCTGACCCCCGAGTCTAGTAGGAAAAGACAAACATAAACAGGTGGTTACAGTATTAAGAAATTATGATATTTGAAAATTGCTGAAAGGCCCAGAGGAGCAAAGCTTGGGGTAGATGGCATTTGGGTTGTACCTTTTCAGATAAGTGTTTGCTATGCAAGAAGAGCATCCCTAGCAGAGGAACAGTGTGGATAAAGGTCGACAGGTGAGAGGACAAAGCATGTTTGCCTTCATTTGGTGACTTTTCCCGCACTGGTGAAAGAAGACTATCCAGACTAGCTCCATTTTGAGATCCTTCTGTGTCCAATATTCACATTGCCTCAAAGGTCTGCAAAGTAACATATTTTGTCTAAGTCCTGCCCAGCCGTAGCTCTTCCCTGTTTCTTAAGGGGCCTTCAGACTCGGTTTCTGAGTAGGGAGATTTACGAATGACTGAGGAGTCTTGGTCAAGATTTGGGTTTTCTCCATCGCGCCCGCTTAGTCTGGGCTCTCGCAAATGCCCTCTCGTCCCCCTAAGGGTTTTAGTTACATAAAAATATTAGGAATGTAAAATTTTACAATATGATCAGCACAGCACAAACTAAATTTCTAACCTTTGACTAGAAACATATATGGAAGGCTTTGTGTTTTAAACTGCCCCCTTCCCAGCCTCCCAGCCTTCAGGAGAGGTCATTGTACAGCTCTTTCCATGGTCACTGTTCTCTTCCCTTTTACTGGAGGGCAAAACTAGGGCAGAGAAATAATTTTTATTCACTTCTGAAAGGTTACAGTAATAAAGAAACTCTTGTTAACATCAGAGAACGTTGCAGCCAAGAGTTTTCACAGTCTGGCATTGTTTATTTTACATGTAATTTGGAACCTTCTGCACTCTTAAAATATTGGCACAAAAATGTTTTAACTGTTGAAGTACTTCATCGCACAGCAGTAGTGTGGGTCAGGGGCAGCAGGGCTCTGGAGAGCCGTTTGCCCTGTTCCTGTTGGAGAGAAAAATAGTAAAAGCGTGCGTGCGTGCGTCTGTGTGTGCACGTGCACATTCGCTTGTGTGTGTGTGTGTGTGTGTGTGTGTGTGTGTGTGTGTATGAGCCTCTCTGCGTGTAGAATGAAGAACTTTCTCTGTCCTGATGAACTTCTGTGCTTCCCTTTATTTAACAGTGAGAAGGGTCTAACAGTCCTGCTTCCCTGTTGCCCGAAAGGACAGAGCTTCTCGTATTTAGAGCTTTTGATATAGTTATTCATTAGCCCCTTTCTCTCTCACACACATTTTATTACTTAACTCTTTTACTTTTGTTTTGGTTGAGATGCATACTCTGGGCCCACATCTGTGCCAGGCATTTCTCAGAAACCATCTGCTTTAATCCTTACAAGTAGAGATGAGAGTGTCCCCATTTTGCAGCTGAGGAGAACTGAGGGGCAGAAAAGTGAAAGGACTTGGCTGTGGCCACCATAGTAAGTCACAAGTCCAGATCTCACTGATTTTAACATTTTTGCTCTTTTGGCCTTACCACATGCCTTTTATAGTAAGCCATTGTGAACCTTTTTTTTGGAAGTAGGTAGAATATAAGTAATGAATGAGCGAACTAATTACTAACCCATCCATTGATCGGAGCAAAGTCACTTGTGTTAAATGAGATAATAGTACACAGAGGTATCTGGCTCCATCAAAGGGTTTTTGTTGGTGGTGTTTTGTTAGGGTGAAATTAAGATTTAAAAACAATTCCAGAAGGATGCCGTGAATGAAATGGAAAGAATGCTTGACTGGTGATTGGGCTTCCTTAGTTCCAGTTTCAGCTTTGCTCCCAGGATTTGGAGTATCTTCTTCCCCCATCAGCCTCAGGTCCTGTGGGCTTAAAATAGAGCCTCTGTATTAAACTGGCTCTTGTTAAGACCCAGGGATTCCCCAGGGTGACAGTGCTTGCTGTGACCTGTCTGGTCTCCCGACAGTGGCCTGCTGCCCTAGAAGCTCTTTATTTTGTAAGCCTGGTACTTTCTTCCTTGGCTTCCAAAATGGAGCCTTGACAAAAGAGACAAAGATTACCCAGCTCTGCAGAGCTGTCACCAAGCAAGGCCCTTCCCCAGGGATCTCTAGCAAGGGGTTCCTTCCCCTGCAGGAGTTCCCCTCCAGCTCTGAGCAAAGAATGCTCTGCTGGCATGCGTACCATGACCTCACCAGACCTTCTGTTAAAGCCATCCAGGTGACCCCACGCCCCCTGGCCCTGACCTGCTTCCAGTGCCCACCAGTGGAACAAAAAGTGCTCAGGACCTTTCAGCCCTTCTGTTCCCTTTTGGAAGGCTCTTCCCTTTGGTTTCCTGACTCAGAAGAACAGTCCCTGTGATGGAGAATCTAAATTAGATACAATTTGGGGCCAGGGAAACAGGACATTCCCCCCAAATTTAGTGAGGGCACCTGTGTCATGCTGTCCACCTCTAAGATGTGGGCGCTTGATACTAAAACGTCCAAAGGCCAGCACTTAGTTTTCCATGCAGTTACCTCCCATCACATGGGCTTTGGAACCAGGTAGACCTGGGTTCTAATCCCTGCTCTGCCATAGTATGGCCTGAGACCTTAGGCAAGTCTCTCCACCTTGTCATTGCCTGCATTCCTTCCTCTATCAGATAAGCCACACCCAATGTGTGACTTAGACAATATGAGGCTAGTAAAGACTTAGCGCGTCGCTTGGCACGTTAGGCACTTGATAAAATGGGTGCTGGATATGGACCTGGTATAAGGCACCTGACATTGGCTGCCTTATGTCAAGAAGATTTCTATACACATCTGTCATGCCCCACTGGATTCTGACTTTCTGGAGGGTGGGGCTCATACCTTTCATCTTTGTATCTCCTGTTCACCCTGGCACGGGCTCCGTTGGCCGAATCTGTTAGGATGACGTGGACAGAGCAGGGCAGGCAGGAATGTTTTAGTTTCTCCATCTGAACCTGGGGAAATAGTAACCCCTTATTTTGGAGCCTTTGAGGACAATTTAAAACGATATGTGTGAAGTGTTTGGAGCCCTTTGAAAGGAGGGTACTGGGGAAATTAATGGTGTTTTTGCTGTTCTTGGGAAAGCCCTTTGTGGTTCCCAGCGAATAAATTACTTGGAGTGAGTTTTCTAACACCTCCTACTCTGCTCTGTTCACTGAGGCTTTTTTTTTTTTTTTTTTTTTTTTAATAACTGCTTTAATGCTTCTTTGCTCTGACTTATAAAGACATATATTTTTGGTTTTGGACTTTTGACCCCTTTTTGCTCTCGAGAGAGAAATTTCTATCAGAATAATAAAAGGTGTAAACTGTGTGCGTTGCCCCTTTTCTGGGCCTTGAGCAGTTCAGCTGCTGGGGTTAAGAATCAGCAAGTTTGTGGTGTGTGCCTGGTGGTGGGGGAAGGAGGAGACAATTCCCATTAAGTGCTCAGTGGACTTCTCAGTGTCTCCCACACTGTGACTTGCATCCCTGTCCCGTGCCCTTTTGCTAAGATTCTTCAGATATCAAGTGAACTCCATTGTCTTTGGTGTTCTGGGTATATATTTATGGCCATACTTCTTCTCTTTCAACGACAATGTTTATTGTCGCCTGTGCTTTAGGTCCCAAGCTGAATCGACTGCCAAAGAGCTTTCCTGTAGAGGGAGGAAAGGAAGGAAGAGTTGAAAAAACACTCAACTAGTCTTGAAGCCAGAAGAGTAGGGACTCTTGTAATGACTTGGTTCTACCATTAACTAGTAGACTCAGATGAAGAACCTAGACCAGGTTATTTCTAAGGGCCCTTCCAGCTTGGGGAAAAAAATAAGAATTTTCCAAGCCAGCGTAGAATTTATAAGAATGAATAGCAATTTGCCAGGCTTCCTGCTTGTTCTCCAAGCCTCTCTTGCCCTGTAGCCCTGAAGAACTGGCCCCATTCCTGATAGCCTCAGCTCAAAGGCCCAGGAAAACCTCACATGGTTTGGGGACAGATGTGGGGTTCAGAACATGCTAGAGTTTTCTGGTCTGAAGCAGTGGGTGGAGATGGATATCAGAAAAATCCCACTAGATGGTGACTCCTGGGACTTGTGAAGGAAGTCCAGACTGCCCTAGCTGATCAGAATTGCAAAGCAACATTTATATTTTGGACCCCTTCAGTAGCCAGCAACCTTCTAGAAGCTTGACAGCTGCAGTGATGATTCTAATTCAGCCCTTTCCAGTTGAGGACACTTAGTCCTGGCAAGAAGAATGGCTTGTTCAGTGTCACATATTAGTAGCAGAGCAGAGACTAAACTCACTGCTGATTCATTCTGTTACTCTTTTCATTACATCATACTGTCACCTTTGCCATTCCCTGGAGCGACCATACACACACACCCTCCATTTTGTCCTTCTAGCTTACAGACCTTTTCTGACCTTTTAAGGTCAGTTCCAGTGACTAGCACAGTGTTTAGTATGTAATAGGTCTTCATCAAATGTTAGTGAATGAATTCAGCCACTATCCTAACCACACTTTCTAGAGTCAGTTCTCTCCTGCTACCTTACCTAACAAACTAATGCTAAATCGTGAATGAATGCTACTAGGATAATAGTTTAATGGTCTCAGATAAAACTTGCATTTGAACGAGTGCTTTCTGTAAATAGTGTGCTCAGAAAAAGGAGTGATTAGATTACAGTGGCTCCTTGAGCAGCTCTTGAGGTGATGATGCAAGATTGATACTGCCCCTCTCTTTCGGCAGCCTTCTGCTCCTTTGTCCTGTGGGGTTAGCCCCTCGCTGGGCACTACCAGAGGGCAGTGGCTCTGCTAAGATCTGGAGGGCTCTGTGAAAAAATTCTGGAACCTAGGGGTCAGACCCAGGATACAGTAGAGCCAGACACTGATTGCAGCTGCTCTGGATGTACTGTGAGTGTTTCTGGATCCACCAGTGAGGCAGCTGTAACATCCCTCATTCCCTTTGTTTCCCTAAAATGCTGGGCGTATGAGCCTGTGGGATTGGTTGGAACTGAAGGGGCCCAGCTAGAAAGGAGGGACTTCTTTTTTGATGTCAGTTGTCATCTGTTTGGCTGATCCTTTCTGTGTGGCACTGATACTTGCTGTAAGTGTAACATGTCTGGTCCTCAAAGGAGCAGGTGGAGCTACACGGAGCCCTTCTTTATTTCTTTTTAATAAATTTTTAAAACAATTTTTATTGGGGAATATTGGGGAACAGTGTGTTTCTCCAGGGCCCATCAGCTCCAAGTCATTGTCCTTCAATCTAGTTGTGGAGGGTGCAGCTCAGCTCCAAATCCAGTTGCCGTTTTCAATCTTTAGTTGCAGGGGGCGCAGCCCACCATCCCATGCGGGAATCGAACCAGCAACCCTGAGCTCCCATTCTAACCAACCGAGCCATCCGGCCGCCCCTGGAGCCCTTCTTTAAAACAACCACTAACAGGACTTAAGTTGTCTTACTGACACACAGATCCAGTCCTGACCTCTCACCTAAATTCACTGTCAGCTGCTTCACTGGTCCCCCTGCCTCTCGACTCTCATTATCTCAGATCCATCCTGCAAATCATTCAACAGCCCAGTTCATCTTCCTAAACACTTCTTATGTCAAGTACTCGTCACACAGAAACCCGCAATGGCTCCCTGGCGCCTGCTAGATCTGCGCCAGACCCCTTAACCTGTCTTCAAGGCTCTCTGTGATTCACCATCATTTTATTATCTTTTCTGCTTGCAGAACTTTTCTTCTGGCCTCTGCCTTTCCATATTCTGCCGACTCCCTCCTGAAATCTTCCCTGACCACTCCAGATTTACATTTATGTCTTATTCTACCAATACAATTGTAAACTTCTTAAGTCGAGGTACACAGGAAATGCCTCTAGATTTAACAAGTAGTTTTGTTGCATTGCAAGAAGCTCCAAGGGAAGAGTAGAATGAAGTAAAGATAATCCTTCAAAAACTAACATAGCTATTGAGATATCTGTGCTAGATATGTGGGTAAAACATATTCTGAATAAAATTTTCTTGATTAATTTCCCTCAGCTATCCCCTTGACCCTCGCTCACCCAGCATGGTGGTGCAGAGCAGTGCTGTGTACGGAGGCATGGCGCTTTCCGTTCCCCTTCAGTCCCCAGATGCTCTGCGCCATCATGAGGTGTTCACTCAGTGCCTGCTCTGTGCTCGGCACCGCGCTGGGGATACAGATGGGGCCAAAACATAGCCTTGTCCTCCAGGATTTATAGTCAGTCTTCCATCATACATCCTTCGTTCTGTCCCCGATCAGTTTCTCCTACTTTCACATCAATGCTGGGCTGCATTTAGCAGCAGCAGATTCCCAACCTGTGCCCACATCTGTACACCACAGCCGTGGGCAGTTCTCATCTTAAGGATCTTGAATGACAGGATTGGGCGATAGCACTAAATTATCATCTAACAGTCCGTATATGTTATTGTGTCCCATCCTCCCTTTCCTAGAATGTAAGCTCCAGGAGTTCAAGATGTCTCTTGCTTACTGCTGTAGCCTCAGCTCCCAGAACAGTGCTTGGCGCATGGTTAGCCCTGCGTGTACATTTGGTGAATGATGGAGGCATTGTTGAATTTTTTCCCCTCCAGGTCCAGCAGCATTATTAATTTGTATGGCTCTCTTAAGGATTGTTTCACTCATTCAGTCATTTATTTAAGGGACATTTTTGTCCCTCCCCACATGCTAATCCCTAAATGCTATTGGTAGAGAGTATGTGAGAGAGAAGTGATCTTACAGGGTTTACAATGTTTATGGCAAGAAGAGAAATGAAGTTGTCTCTTTCTTAGTTTAAGTTCCAAACTAAATAGATAAACAAGTAAGATACGACTTCGCTGGGTTTTGTTTTTTTGTTTTGTTTTTTTCCTGCAGACTTCCTAGAGAAACTGGCCCAGAGCAGGGCTGAGAGTGATGGCAGGATGGTGTAGGAGAGTAGGAGACCCCCAGGTGCGGAAAGGGATGGCAGCTGCCAGGCCTGCTTCTCAGGTGGAGGAGTGGGTTGGGTTTGTAAATTTCTTTCCAGGGCAGTTCACAGTGATTGAGAGTGCTTGGGCACAGAAGCCAGTCATTTTGGGCTTAGATCCACTCCAGTCATGTGACCTTGGGCAAGGTCCTTAATCTCTGTTCCTCAGTTTCCTCTCCGTAAAATAGGGATTGCTCTAGTCCCCACCTCACCTTACAGCATTGTGGGGGTTAAATGAGTTTTCACATGTGAGATTCAAAACAGTGCTTGAGGGTTGGATAGATGTTTGCTGCTAGTCATTTTATCGCTTATTGTTAAGCATTTTTATCTCACATGATAATGGAAAAAGAAAAAGGAAAGGCAATCTTGCATAGTTTTCATGGAAAAACTGAGACTCAGAGACTTGTCTTCCCAGAGTCACAAGGTAGGGAAATGGAGCTCCTGGGCCCAGAATTTACTTAGATTTCATAGTGTTTCTTTGGGCCCAGAATTTACTTAGTTTTCATAGTGTTTCTTAGGTCCGATTGGGACTTGAATACAAATGGCTAGAGAGAACATCTCTTTAACAGATACACCATTTCTTTTTCCTTTAGATAAAATGCTTACCCTTTTAAGAACCTGTTACTTAAAAAAAGAGGACAAAAAGAATTATCCTACAGAGATGGGGCCACTGTCAGCTCGTAAGGCCAGGTGTCCATTGCATTTTCAGGGAGTCTCTGAAAGTCACGCCTTCCCTCACTCTGGGTCCCTCATGACTCAGGCAGGAGTGATCGTATTGCTCCTACCGAGAATCCAGGCTCAGCCGTTCTCAGGATACTTCTCAGGATTCGGTAAAATATCAGCTGACTGGCAATTCTGTGTGAGCCTTCAATAAAGGAGTGTTGGACTAGGAGTCAAGACCTTGTTTCTGTGAACCTCTGGACCATCCATGCGCTGAGTGATAACTGGGAGACTCCCCTGACCTTTCTGAGCCCTTGTTTCCTTATCGCTACATCAGGGAACAGCCTCTTTCTCAGATTACCACAGGGTCAGTATTTTGGAAATCGTTCAGTTCTGAATAGTAAGCGGTAAGGAAACAGTGGCTAAAACAAGCATTCTGTGACCCGTGGAGAAGAGTGGACATGTCCACGTTACTGTTTGGGGCTGTAGACGTTGGTCTGACTTCCTCTGCCCAGCTGGAGTCACCAGTTAACCTGTGTGATCCCTTTCATTAGAGTGGCCCATCTCTTTTGCTCCTCATTACTGCAGAGAGAGAGAGAGAGAGAGAGAGAGAGAAGGCAGGGCTATTTGATGAAAGGGCTAGGACTCTCACGATTTTGGATCCTCTAAGAAAATATTGCTGTCCAGGCAGCGTGCTATGTGTCTTGGAATTGCCGAGTGGGAAATGACTCTCGCTGGGGTCAGTGAGCTCAGTGTTGCGTCTGGGTCCTCTAGATTGTTTAGATCCTCAACACCCAGGACAAGTGACAGTGCCCAGGCTCCATTAGCAAAGAACTCATGAACTTGTTAATTATCCATTTTCAGCTGTTTGGCTTATATGTCAGTGCATTTGAGATGGCCAGTGTTGATGGGGAGCATGCATCCTGTAATTTTCCACTGTCCCCAGTCTACCTAAATGTAGTAGAAAATCATTAAAAAGGCAAAGTTGTGCCTGAAGCTTTTCTGCACTCATAAAGTCAGTCAGTCATGAGGTCCAGGGTGCAATTGGGAGCCTGCAGTTGTCTCTGGGAAGCTGAGGTGTGTCAGCATCTTCTTACTGACAGCAGTCACATCTCATGGCTGCAGGTAGAATGCAGAGGACCCAGAGGAATGATACCCACTGAGGTAGTGAACAAATCCCTGGGAAAAGGGCTCAGGCTCCTAGGCCCTGGTGCACTGTACTCCTGCTCCACTGGAGACGCCTGCCGGGCTCAAGCTAAATACACATCTTGCTCATATTACATCTTGTCCAAGTAAGATTTTCCATTACCACAGCATAGGAGACATTGAGGGCACAGTGATTGCTAAAACCCTACAAGACTGGTTGTCTACACTCAGTGCTGCCAGGGTCAGAAAGTCATCAGCTTATGACTGCGTGGAACTGTTGAATTCTTTCTTCAGTTCGCATTCAGTGAGGTCTGATCACGTGCAAGTCACGGCCTACCTTTTCTCCTCCACTTGACAATCAAATCCTGTTGAGCCTGCTGTAGACATTTCTCTTGAAAGCCTTTCTTCCTTTGTGACTCTTGCCACTGACATTAATTAAGTTCCTTACCAACTCCCACCTGAGCTATGGCACAGCCTCCTTTGGTATTCCTGCCTCTGGTCCTTCTCCCAGCTATGTGGTCCATACTTCTAGTGTTACTTTTTGACAATAAATCTGTCCATGCCATTCCCTGCAACCTCCCTTTGCTTAGAACGCTTCTTGATCTTTCCTTCATGGGGCATTTAAGGCCATGTACAGCCAACCACAAACTGCCTTTCCAACTCTACCTTCTGCTTCTTCCCATCACAAGGTCTTTGTTACAGATTTTCCTCGGAAAAACGCTATACCGTTCACCTCTCTGTGGCTTGGCACATACCATTCTTTCTGTCTAAAAAGTTCTAATCTCTGTTCATCCTTTAATACCCAGTATAATAAATGTTGCCTCACCCCGAAGCCTTTCAATCCCCAGACTCAACCATTGCCATTCTTTACATGTAGTGTGCTAAGTGTTTTAATCATTTGTGTGTGGTGTGTCTTTCACATGAGATTACAAACTTCTTGAGGACAGGTGCTGTGTTTTATTCATCTTTCACCTCCATGTACCACAGTGCCTAGTGTAGTAAGCACTCAGCATATGCTTATCAAGCATATACTGGGCACTACAGGGCAGTGTAGTATTCTGTACCCAGACAGTTTATGGTCTGGCAAGGAACATAAATTACGTCGTGATACCACTGCTCAGAATGGGGTAAATGTCATGAGAGGCTTTAATATACGTATACACATAGTTAAGTCACAGATCGAAATACTTGTAGGAGAAGAGCCGTTTGTAGTTGGAATTTGTTTTTTAATGTGGTAAAATATACATAATATTTATCATTTTAACCACCTATAAGTGTACAATTGGGTGGCATTACATACATTCACAATGTTATGTAACTATCGCCACTCTCTCTTCCCACACCTTTATCATCATCCTTAACAAACACTCTGTACCTATGAAATAACTTCCCCATTTCTGCTCTCCCCAGACACTGGTAGCCTTTAGTCTATTTTCTGTCTCTATGAATTTGCCTGTCCTAGATACCTCATTTCAGTGGAATCACAGTATTTTTCTTTCTGTCTGACTTATTTCACTAAGCGTAGTATTTTCAGGGTCCATCTATGTTGTACCATATATCATAACTTCATTCCTTTTTTGGGTGGATAGTATTCCATTGTATTAGGTTGGTGCAAAAGTAATTGAGGTTCAAAAGGTTAAATAATTGCAAAAACCGCAATTACTTTTGCACCAACCTAATATGTATGTACGACATTTTGTTATCCATTTATCTCTTGATGAATACTTAGGTTGTTTCTACCTTTTGGCTATTGAAAATGATGCTTTGTGAACATTGGTGTACAAATATATATTCCAGTCTCAGCTTTTAGTTCTTTTGGATGTATACTTAGGAATGGAGTTACTGGATGAGTCAGAGAATAGTTTATGTTTAATCTTTTGACAAATCACCAAACTATTTGCCACAGTAACTATACCATTTTACATTGTCACCAGCAGTGCGTGAGGGTTCCAATTTTTTACATCCTCACCAACACTTAGTTTCCTTTTTCTTTTTTTTTTTTAAATTATAGCCATTCTAGTAGGTGTGAATGGTATTATCTTTGGCTTATACTTCAGTAAATTGTCTTGCTAATTGGTTCTACCTTGATTATTGGCCATTAGTGATCACTAATTAAACTGTTTTCACTTTCCAAATCTTGTATTTAACAAGAGAAAACCAGAGCCTGACCAAAACTTTCATGCACTGGCACGTGTTAGTAGGGCATAAGCCCTTTCTTAAACTTGGGAGTTTGAGCAGAAAGGGACTTCTTAGAAAGTTTCCTAATTATTCTTCCATAGCATTTGTTATAGAGCAGGCAAGGATCAGGGATCTGTTCATGTTTAACCTGTTCACTTCAGAGAGTTAGTTGGCTATTATCTTGTTAGAGAGACCAGTGACAGAGGAAAGCTCAGTTGCCCATTTTGTGTTTTCTTACCTTTGCAGTCTCAAAGTTCTTGTCCAGTCAGAAGCTCTCCTTTTTACTTCTAACTGCTTTTGACTCCAAATCTAGAACTATAGTAGATGGCAGTAATGGAACTAGAGGTGGTCGTGAAACTCATTTCATGGAAGAGATTAGTCTGAGCAGGGTGTGGGGTTTCAGAGACCATGTGAGGACAGACTGAAAAGGACAGGAGTCGGGTCTCCTTAAGCTAGAGTTGTATTTGAAAACCACAAAAAGAGCAGCAGCATGTGCACAAACTTTCTCACCACCCCCCCCCCCAAATCCTTGTACTCAGGGAGCTTTCTTGAAATTTGTAAAAGTGCATGGACATCAATAATATAAGGTTATTATGACAAATATTATAAGTAAGTCTTCTTGGTAGCAATATTAAAAACCATGTGAAGGAAAAAAAAAGCTTTGGAGAATTTGAAAGGCTCACAAAAAATGAGGTGATGCCTTTTCTATAAGATGCCTTTTCTATAAGACCCCCTTTTAGGGTTATTGTGAAGATTAAAGAGATAACACATATGCTGGCGCATGGTAGGCATGTAACAAATGCTAGCTCGTTATGTCATTATGGAGAGGTTTTATTGAATTGACAGTACATCCATTGATTGCAAGCAGCAGAGACTGACTTCTGCTAACCTAAGCAAACAAGGGAATGTATTGGAGGGTAGCAAGGCTCACAGAATGGAAAGGAGCGTGTAACAACAGTCCTCAGGTAGGAAAGATACAAGGAAGTTTAGGGATCCTCATATTGGTAATAAGAACTTAATATAGTCTCTTTGGGATAACCCAACTTTAGCTGCTTTTTATCTTTGGATATCTCTACTCAGAAGTGAGAGTCTGATTAGATGAGTTGGGTCTCTGCCCATCTCTGTTCTGAGGCGACAGGGTTCTAGGATCACAGCCAGCCAACTCATATGGAGTTGGGGAGTAGTTCCCAATCCTAAAGAGGGTTTGCGGAGAGAGTGAGTGATACTCACCCCAGACAGTATCAGAGTACCCCTAAGATCTGCTGATCCAATGGGGTCGGTGATGGACACAATCAGGCCGACCCAGGGAACAGCCTCTGGGTGCTTCTCTTTGGCCCTAGACTCTCGAATGCCCTGACTTGTGATCAGTGCCAACCCAATAGGACCATACCTATCTGACATCCGTCCTTGAAATTTCTCTGGTTTTCCATGTTTATTCTCAAGTGTGGTGGCTAACGCAAAGACTCTTGACTATTGTGATAGTAGAGGAAAGACAACTTTTTGATCTTTGTGGGTGGCATTTCTTTTCGTATGTTCAATTATGATTACCTTTTCACAGTTCTCATTTATCAGCTCACGATCAGGGATTTGCTCTGGGACAATATTATGCCTACCTAGTCAAACCTTTTTTCATCCTGTTATTTATTTATTTTGGTCCAGACATGCTACTGTGTGTTTGAGCTTGTTGAATCTTACTTTGTTTCTAGGATACTTTTTCAACAACTCAGATTTTTACTCCTGTTTTCCAAAGTACCGAAATTAGCAATTTTAGCTCTTTGCTCGTGTGGCTCTCCATTTCTGATATGACACATCAGAAGCAGAAAGGTATGACAGACAGTACAGAGAAGACACTAGATTTCGGGACTGGTTGTCTGAGATAAAAGTCCCGACTTTGGGGCAAATCATTTGACATTTTTGCTTCTGTTTTTTTGTTTATAGAATCAAGACAAAAGTAGCAGTTAGTCTATGAGCTGCTGGAGGGCAAAGTATGATTGTGAGGCCCAAATAAGATCACATACGTGAAAACATTATCAAATCAAATGTGATGTATGCTTATTATTCCCACTACCGTCATAATTATTATTAGTACAGACTTTCAGTGGAGACCCCCAGCATTATTTCCTTTCGGACTTTGTGCCATCAGCGCTGTTGTTAAAACAGTGACTTGTTCAAGCCACTGTTGACCCTCTGACTGGATTCTGCATGAAACTTGTCATGTGGGATACAATCAAAAACTTCAGAAAGCAGAGTGGACTATCGCGTTATCTTCCTCTCAGCTGTATGTCCTGGAATAGAAGATTAAATTGGGATGATAGTTTGACCTTCATATACCCCATCAACTTCTTTTCAGTGTGAATACAGACTTACTGATATTTGTGAATGCCTTGTCAAGTGGCTAAATGACTGTCATTTCCAAGGCCAGCTATCTCTTGATTGGCTCTTTTCCAAACCTGAGGAAAAGGCTCCTGTACTTTGGGACCATTCAGAAATTAAGGCTTCTGGTTCTGCATTTCTGCTTGCTAACCATGCATCATCTCTAATACACACACGCACACACACACACACACACACACACACGCACGCACATGCACGCACATACAGTTAGAGTTAGTTGTGTTTGTTATATTTTGTGATCATTACTGAAAGACCCTTAGTAGATATTTTTAGTCATAATGCAAGTAAATGTGTTATGTGCACACGTGTGTATTTGGTCTCTCCCTTTTCTCCTTTTACTCTCACCTGTTTCTGTGTCTCTCACATGATACTGTGCACTGAATTAATTTCTGGCATTAAATTGAAATAACGCTGGCCGAGGTTCAATGCACACAGCCTATTGCCATGCAATGACTGTGGCTTGTTGTGTTGATTCTGCAAAGCATTGCTAATGACACTGTTGGATACTAGAAAGACAACTAAAAGCTGCCCCGCAATCTTTTGCACTGTGTTTCAGCCTTATGATGAATTTGATATGTTCCTTAGGCTTCAGTCAGCAACTCTAGCCACCTTTTATCATTCATTCCTTTTAACAAAATCTGACCAACCTGCTACTGTTAGCAACTTGGCCTCAAGCTGGCAGCCTTAAAGCTTATTCTCACGTTCGTGCTCTTCAGTTGTTGTGTTGTCCATACCAACCTGCCATTCTCCCACAGCACAGTTACGCCATTTCCCCCTAGTTTGCCCAGGAGTGGGGCTCAGCTGTACTAGCGAGGTCGGAGGTAGTAGTTAACTAGCCACTGAGGACCCATCTGCTAGTCCATCTCTAGCTAGCATCGGGATTGGGATTCCCTGAGTTGTGTTTACCCAAGACCAGACTAGCACTTCTTAGGCTTGCCTCTACCTGAGGCATGGGGCACACAAAGTGGCTGCCGCATTATTGAGGGTGTTTGTTCCAACACAGATAAGCACTGGAGTCGGACTGCTGTGGACTCTAATCTTGACCCACTTTTTCCTGGCTGTGTAACCTTAACCTTCCCAAACCTCAGTTTCCTTTTCTCTAAAGTGGGGATCGTAACAGTACCCATCTCACAGTGTTGTTGGGAAGGATTAAGTGAGCTCATACGTATAAAACTCTCAGCATAGTTCTTGGCACATGGTAAACGGTGAGTTATGGGACCTGTTGCTGGACTCAGATCACTTTCGTGGCACGTGTATTCTGGGGAGAGAAGCAGCTTTGTAGAAGATAAAATTTGTAAGCTGAGTGTTAGAGGAGAAGAAGGACTTAGCATCCCGGTGGATACAGAAAGGGGGAGGAGTCCCAGCAGCAGCGCACTTAACTGTAGGAGAACATGGCATGCTTGTGGAGCTTGGTGGGGTTTACTCTGAAGGGTGAGATAAAAGCGGGGAGTTGGGACGAGGCGAGGCAGGAAAGACCACCAGGAGCAGATCGTGAAGAACTTTGTAGCGCTCATGGAGTTTACACTGGATCCTCCATCAGTTCCCCCATCCACATAATCTGGTTCCTCTGTTAAGCAGTCACATAAACGAAAAGGGGAAAGGGCAGTGAATTGGCCTCAAATGAACTGGCATCTCTTTAAAGCTAATATTCCTCCTTGAGAATACTACATTAATTAAACATGTGCTTTGCAAGATTCATTATTGCTTTGCTCGTGCTCCCTGTTGGTTGTCTCATTCATTAATCGGCTGATTAGTAACCCTGAACTCTTGCATTCCCCCCCCCTCCCTTTTTTTGCATTCCCTTTTTAATATACTATGCTGTTCCCCCGGGACATAAACTCCAGGACCCGTCCCTGGCCTGCTCATGTTTGTTTTCTTTGCCCCTTGTGCCTGCCCCTGCTATAACATTTGTAGTATGTGTTAAGTAATCCTTAAGGTAACATTTTTATTATGTCATAAAAAGTGCATGGCAAATATATTATAACTCATGGACTTTGTTTAAAATGAACGGATAATTTATTGAGTGTGTTACATGAGCCTTGCTCCCCTCCCCATTTCAGCTGAGACTTGCTGCTCATTTAGCCTCGCCTCCTATTGAGTGCTCCCACCCTGTGACATGCTGGGAAAGCAGGCTCAGGGTTGGTTAGAAATGACATCATAGTTTATGTACTCAATAAAAATTTAATTAAGTCATTACAGGAATTGCAGTCATCATTTAACCCTCTGATTTCTTCTGTTTAGTTTATTATTAAACATTCAGTAATACCAGTCACCAAATCCTGATGGCTTATAAAATATCTGCATGAATTTTAATAGCTTAAATAAATGGGAAAATATGAGTAACTGATATAAAAGGAACCTTTTCCTTGTGGTGGTGCTGTATGTATGGGTTTTTATAAAAAGCCAAGCATTATGGAAAGGATAAGAGTTTAATAAGAAAACAGCTCAACACTATCTGGGAGGAGTTTCTCCTCCCGTTTGTCCATCTGTATATTCGTGGGCAGGGTGCTGCTCCATGTAGAATGTTCCAGCAGTGGGGACACAGAACCTATACACCAGCAAACAAAAGCTTAAGTGAGAGAATAAAATCCCAACAGAGGTTCACCAGAGGGAATATCCAGCTCCCCTTGGCTGACGGGCTGGCTAGAAGGGCCCAGCGGGGTGAGTCCAGTAGTTCAGGAAGCTGCTCTCACTTACGCTCACCTGTTGCCTGCAGATCATGTGTCTGCACTGATCAAGCTTCCATCCTCTTCCAGGAAGGGCCCTTTTCATGATCTAATCCAGCCTGGGTGATGATATCTGCAAACCATCGCTAGCTGTGGCAGCTTGCCATCTCTCAGCTAGAGGTGAGGGGGAGAGGCAGCTCACAGGTCACTAGAGTTAGAATATAGGACAAGGAGGCAGAGGAGCCTTACTAATAAGGAATTGCACTCCTGCTGTCCGTTCTCCTGGGCAATGGCCAGCCAGAATGCAGGTGCATCCCGAGAGGAGTAAGTGTGTTCATATGTAAACAGACCTTACTGAAAAGCAAGAACTGAGGTTTGCAGATTAATGTGTTGGTGATCTCTGGAAATGTCCTGCAGATGGTGAAGTAGGAAAAGCACTCATCCAGAAATCCGGTTCTAATCCTCACTCTGACACTAACTTGATGTGTGACTTTGGACAAGTCTCTTCTCTTTTTGGGGTCTCAGTTCACCATTTCCTCAAAGGGATTGAGCCAGGTGATTTCTGAGGGCCCTTGCAGCTCTAACGTCTCCTGGTTTGATGAAACACATAAACCAGCTCTGTGAGGAGGTTCAGTATATGTTTACCTCTGAGAAACGCTCCTGTCTTTGTGTTTGACACCTCTGACATTGTCCGTCTGTGGCTGGTTATTCTTGCACAATGAGGAGAACAACTAGGATGGGAGTAGGGAGAGCCCCCCAAATGAGTATCAACAATTTCGGGCTCTAGTCCTATCCTCACATTACGGAAGGAATTAACTCTAGTCTGGCTTGTTCCTTGACTCTCCTTTCACCTCAGCCCATTCTGGAGGATGATGCAGTAGAAGTTGGGCAGTGTGTGTTTCTGAAATTTCAGAAACATGGAAGGTACTAAGCAGCAAAACAAAGGAAACAAACAAATGGGTGTCATTGGCTAGACCACGCTATGTGTGGCAGCTAGGCCCTTGTAAGGATTCGGTCTTCAGCAAGTCTGTCGTAAACCCTGCTCTGGGCCAGGCCCTGGACTGGGTGTCAGGGGTGCTGCGATTACTCAGACAGAGTTCCTTATGTGCTTTGAGTGGCTTACAGACTAGTGGGAGAGACAGGTCCTTAAGCAACTCTAAACCAAGCAACTCTAGGCAGAGAGCTTTGGGAACACAAAGGATGGTAGCTAATTTGGCCTGGGTTGAAGGTGGGTGGGAAAGGTCATGGATTGCACTACCAGCCTACACCCAATCTCACATTTTCCAGTCTTAAGCTTCACAATTCTTTCTTTTTGAAAATTATCCCTGACTATAAAGTATTGGAACCGATTTCAGTTTTATGTAAACAAACCAGAAGATATTTACTCATAATCCCTTGCATTTGCTGAGCACGTCACAGCCTACCAAGGCTTTCAGCATGCATTGTTGAATGAATGAATGAATACATGCTAATTCGTTTGTTCTTCAAACCAGCCCTGTGTGTAGGACATTGAAAAGGCAACAAAATAGACTCAGAGGTTACTTGACTTACCCAAGATCACAGCCTATGTATGTGTGTAGCAGAGTTATGACTTGAACCCAGGTTTCCTGAACTAAATCCTTCACTACTCCTTTCTGCCCTTCTTCAGAGCCCACTGATACACCACGAGATTAAGTCACTCAGTCTTTGATTTATGATCTAAAGTACAATTTTCCTCCTGGAGGTAGAAACTTGATGGTACGTCAGGTGCACGGACTTTGGAATCAGACTCACCTGGATGCTAATCTCAGCTTTATCACTAATTTGCTGTGGGACCTAGGGCACGTCACGTCTCCCGTCTGAGCCTCAGTTTTCTGTGTCTGTAAAAGCGTGACTATAGAGCATCTGCCTCTTCGCGTCCCAGCGACGGTTAGAGGAGATGCTGCCCATAAAGCACCTGGCTCTTGACCAGCGCTCTGTAAATGGAGGCGATGATGGCGGGCGTGGTTCCAGTCAGGGTTGTTATTCTCCACAGAAAGGTCCAAATGACTTTTGCTTGTTTTTAAAATTTGTCAGTTTAAATACTCCATGAGTCCTTACTAAACATTACACATTACACCAGGCTTTCTGCTGGAATCCCAGAGAGGAATGAAAGCTGGGTCCTACCCTCAAGCATATTCCTGGAGGTCATATTCCCAGAGGCCAAAGTTTTTCCCCATTGAAGACATTCGGTGAACTGCACTCTAGGCTCGGAAGGCTCTGCTGGCCCTTCTCTGAGCGGAATCGTACCAGGGTCTCAACGGTCTCACTGGAATTGCATTCCTGAAATAGTCTCTTAACAGTAACGATCTTACTACTTCAGCCCATCTTACTCTCCCCTACTCTCTACAGCCTTACAGTCTCCCCTTTCTCCTCAGCTTCTCAGAACCCTGCCTCTCTTCCTCTTCTTCCCACCTCTGTCACTTCCTTCTTCTGGCCTTTTACCACAATAAGCTCTTTTGAGTGGTCCTTACGACATTTCCTAACCTGGACCCAATGTGTCTTTCCAGTGTTCCTGCCCATTCACCCTCCCTGGTACTCCCGAGATTGTCTTTCCTGCCTCTGCCCCTTTGTACTCCATGTCCCCTCTGTCTAGGATGTCCTTCCTCTCTTCCACCCCTCACTGTCAGACTCCTCCTCTGAGTTCCACTTAAACATGGCCTCCTACAGAACTCTTCCCCAATCCCCAAAGCAGAGACCGTTTATCCTAAAATTCATTCATGGTTCACCCCTTTTGGAATAGATTTTGAGACAACACATTGTAGGATGATTACCCTTGACCCTTGAACAATCTGACACTGAGCCCCCCTCCTCTCCGCTCAGTCGAAAATCCACGTATAACTTTTGACTCCCCAAAAACTTAACTACCCTCGGTATCCACATGGGATTAGTTCAGGACCCCCCGCAGATACCAAAATCTGTGGATGCTCTAGTGCCCTCTATAAAATGGCCTAGATCAATACCTTTGGCCTTCTTCATCCGCAGACTTCCACCTGGGGATCAGAAACAGTACAGGTACTTACTGAAAAAAATCTATGTATAAATGGACCGGCGCCGTTCAAACCCATGTTGTTCAAGAGTCAACAGTAGTTCTTACATGTCTGCTTTCCCATACTAACCTGTGTGCTCCTTCAGTCAAGAAACTGTTTCTTCTACTCTGTGCTCTTAGGATCTAGCACAAAACCTGACACATGATTGGGGCTCAGTTCATTAAACTGAGTCACTGCTTTGTGTAATTTGGCATCAAAACCTAAAAGAAGCTGTCAGTCTGGGGAGTATCCCGACAGATCGGGGAAATGGGGATGGACTGGCACTTGACCTATTTGAGACCCTCTCTCTTTGTTCTACTAAGAGTGTGTGACAGCTAAAGGCCGAAGATCCTACTATTTGGTGTGTTCCTTTCTTTCAACTTTCGTTTCTGCCATTTTATTTCTGTAGGTTAACCCGTATATCCTGAAGAAAAACATGATGGCCATGACAAATAATTTCTATGCAGCAATCTTGGGATACGATGAGGTAAGATCATGTGCTAAGCCTTAGGCTGAACAGTGGCCTCCCCAGCAGAGGTTTTGACAAGAGCCTCTGACTGGACCTTCAGGGGTTGTCACTGCCTGCCATTACGGCTTAGTGTTTATTTCCTCATCTTCATTGGCAAATAGAATGAATGTGCCCTGGTTTGCCTGTGCTTGGGAAAGAGAGCATTTTATAATATGGGCAGGTCATTCAACTAGTCAGCATTTATTGAGTGCCTGTGGGGAGCTAGATGGAGGAACAAAGGCAAATCAGTCCCTTTCGTAGCTCCTGGTGCCCCTAGAGAGAAGAAGACATACACACGTAAGTAGTGCCATCTGCCAGAAAAGTTGCACACTCTTTTGGCTTTAATTATAAAAGCAGTACATACTCATTTTGAAAATTCATAAAACTGTACCTAAGTGGTTGAAGTAGAAAATAGAAGGCCTCTTTCCTATCCTGCCAACTTCCCTGCCCCAGAGAACTCTGTTAATAGTCTGTTGGGTGTCCTTCCAGACATCCATGCATACACCATACACCAACACCTATATATTTATTTTCCTTATGCAAATGGTAGTTAACACTATACACACTATTCTGCAACTCACTTTTTTCACTAAAGAACATGTCTTGGGCATTCTTACACATTAGAACATTTAGATCTATCTCCTTTTTTAATTAAAAAATATACATAGCAAAATTTTAACCATTTGACCATTTTTAAGGGTACATTTTAGTGGTATTAAGTACATTCGCATTATTTTACAACCATCACCACCATCCACCTCCAGACTTTTTCCATCTGCCCAAATTGAAACTCTACCCATTAAACACTGTTCTCCTATTCTCCACTCCCTACAGCCCTTGGTAACCACTATTCTGTTTTCTGTCTCTATGATGTTGACTATTCTAAATACCTCATATAAGTGGAATCTTACAGTTTTTGTCCTTTTGTGTCTGGCTTATTTCACTTAATATAATGTCTTCAGGTTTCATCCATGTTGTAGCATCTGTCTCATCTTTTTTCCCGTGTTATTATGGGAATTTCAAACACATAGAAAAGCTAAAAGAATGGTGTAATGAACACCTGTGTGCACACCACCAGGATTCATCATACCTCATCTTTTTAATAAACCATGTGTTTTTATGCTCATTTTGTGGTTACCTCCAGATTTATCATCCCTCTGGGAAACAGTCCCAGAACTTCCCCAGGCTCAGCGCATTCCATCCTCCCTGGACTCCACAGTTCTTGCTATATTAGTGTTAACTGCCATCCTGGATGGGTGGGGGTTTTCTTCTGGGTAATGGCAGTGTTTGTATTTCTATTGGGTAATATGGTGCATGGCACGTGGTAGGTGAAGAGTGAGGAAAGGAGGAAATGCATAAAAGAATGAAAGTAAGAAACTTAGAGTTCAGGCTGGAGGAAATGTTATCAGCCTGAAGATAATAATTAAAGCCAGGAGATAAGCTTACAAAAAAAATTAAGTTAAATGACTTGGTTAGGGTCATAGCACTAGTTAAACTTGAGATTTCCTGATTCCCAAACCACCAGATATCCTCAGTTATAAGAGAGCAATTTAGATTGCATACCACACACATCATTAATTTAACATGAACTTTGTAGGAGTGTGATGGGAGTTGAAACACTGCTTAAATCTATACATCAGTTGTTAAATGAGATGCATTCTGACTTCAGAAACCTTACAGTGTATAAAGAATGAGGCTTAGAATTGAAGCAATATAAGTCTCTATTAGCATTTTTTTGAGGTGTTTATTGCAGATGGTGTAGTTGATTCTGTTCACCAGTGTTAATAAAGAGATTCTGAATTGTGTCTTCTCCGTCCTCCATCCCAGTCCATTTTGGCAGAGCCACCTTACAAACATATGCCTGATCACAAGTCACCAGGGGTGCTTTTTAAATCTAATTTTTGAGAACCTCTGTGAAGATTCCAGATCAATAGGAGTGGTGCCTGGTATTTCAACAAGTAGCCCAGATAACTCTTAAGAGTGGGAAAGTTTGGGGAATGTACTAATTACCTGGGACACTTTTTAGACTATCAGTTTGGGTTCTATGCCCCAAAAGTTCTAATTTAACTGGTATAGGTAGGCATCTATAATTGTAAAAGTTCCCCAGGTAATTTTAATGTGCAACTCTGGAATGGTTTTTCTTAAATTTTAATATGCATGCGGATCACCTGGAGACCTGGGTGAAATTCTGATTCTGACTCAGCAAGTCTGAAGTGAGGCCTGAGATTCTGCATTGTTAACAAGCTGCGGGTGGTATGGATGCAGCAATTCTGCAAACCACACTGGGAGTCACAAGGTCTTAGAGCTGTGCTGTCCAGTACTAGCCACATGCAGCTATTTTGATTTAAATTCATTAAATTAAAAGTAATTCAGTTCCTCTGTTTCACTAGTTGGATTTCAGGTGTTCAAGAGCTATATGTGGCTGGTGGCTACTGTAGTGGACAGTGCAGCTGTAGAACATTTCCATCATCAGAAATTTCAAGTGGATAGTGCTGTTCTGTAGCACCCTTTTCCTAGAATCTTGCTTGGATTATGCCGCCACCCTAGACACTTTTGGAACCTTCCTGTTTCTGCAATATTAGGTCCAAAGTTTTCCATGGAACTTCAGGCCTTCTGTGAACAGTCCCCATTGTGACAAGTCCTATCCACATTTATTAAACTCCCATTGCCTGCCAATGTGTTGCCTTCTAAGTGAGGCCATTTGCCTCACTGCCCCACAGATATGCTGTGCCTGATTGAGGCTCTTCTGGACGACAACCAGGTATAAAGGGTAGCTGAGTCTGTCAGCTTTGACCCTGAGGACCTGGTTCAAAGCCTGGCACCTTATAGGCAACCCCTCTAAATATTTAGTGAACTAAAATTATTCTATCTTCCTTAGAATGTCCTGTAACTCTCCAAATATGCTCCATTCCTGAAGGCCCCCTTTCCCACACAGCTTTCCCTGACCTCTCTAGATCTCTTTTTTTTACTCTAAATTTCAGCATCCATCCATCTATCAATTTAAAAGTTATTTATTAAGTGCCTACCATGTGTGATGCACTGGGAGTATATTGGTGAATAAAACAAACATGGTCTGGTTCTTTCCCACTGGAGCCAACCTTCTAATGGGGAGATAGGCAGTAAACAAGTAAACAAATAAGTAATTATAAATGGAATGCAGTCATAGAGAATAACAAGGGGAACGTACGTAGTGTGGACTGGGAAGGTCTCTGAAGAGTTGTCATAGAAGCTAAGACTCAGGAATGAGGAGCCCGGGATTTCCGGTCAAGATGGTGGCGTAGGTAAACACCGTGCTTGCCTCCTCTCACGACCACATCAGAATTACAACTAAACTACAGAACAACCATCATTGAGAATCGCCTGAAGTCTAGCTGAACAGAATTCCTAGAATTAAGGACATACAGAGGAAACCACCTTGAAACTGGTAGGAGGGACAGAGAGGCAGAACAGGCTAGTCCCACACGCGTGTGTGGCAGTTAAGAATTGGGATATGCAAGGGATGGTGGGCTGCGCCCCCTGCAACTAAGATTGAACACGGCACCTTGAGCTGAGCTGCCGCTGAGCTCCCGGATGGCTCAGTCGGTTGGACCGCATACGTTCAACCACAGGTTGCCGGTTTGGCTCCTGCAGGGGATGGTGGGCTGTGTCCCCTACAACTAACAACGGCAGCTGGACCTGGAGCTGAGCTGCGCCCTCCACAACTAAGATTGAAAGGACAACAACTTGATTTGGAAAAAGTCCTGGAAGTACACACTCTTCCCCAGTAAAGTCCTGTTCCCCTTCCCCAATAAAATCTTTTAAAAAAAGAAAAAAAAGAAGGGGAGAGATATCTCAGCTGCAGAGGTCACTGTGGAAGAGCGAGAGGTCCCAGCCCCACACCAGGCTTCCCAGCCTAGGGATCTAGTGCTGGGAAGAGAAGTCCCCACAATTTCTGACTGTGAAAGCCAGTGGAGATTGTGGCAGAGTGAGACTGAGGGCTGCTAGAGTCCCAGGTGCTCTTCTCAAAGGGCCCACTCAGACTTACTTGCTGATGGACTCACTCGCTCTGAGCTCCAGCACTGGGGCAACAGCTCAAAAGGTGCCAGGGACATATGGAGATTTTTTTTTGGGGGGGGGGAGGGTGAGGAACAGAGTTGTCTGGCTTCAGGACGAGTGCTGGAAGAGCAGTTTTCTCCCAGATAGAAGTGCTGGCAGAATCCATTTTTTCTTTGTTGAGCTCTCTCCCACTCCTGATGTGCAAACGCAGGCAGCTGCCATATCTGAGTCTCCATAAGCCTGGCTAACAATGTTCGCCCCACCTTGGTGATTCCCTGAGATCTCATCCCACCCAACTTGTGGATCCACCCAAGCCTCTTCCAGTGGCTTCTCAGTATAAATGTCCTGTCTTGACTCATGCTGCGGACTTTCCTAAAATCTCTTAAAGGTTCACAAACCCCAAACAAGCAGCATCTGGCCTCAGCATGCCCCATACCTCTTGCTGAACAGCCACAAGCCCAGCACTATTGGCAGCCAGACTCACTTCAAGGCTTGGCCTCTCCCAGACACCTCTAAGCCCAGTGTGGGTGGCTGCCATTTGCAGATTTCTTTGTGGATCATGCCAGGTGGCCCCGGGCGGCACAGGTTGCAGCTGAAATTGGCCTGTGGTGGGGCCCCTCCCTGAAGGCCCTGAGGCCAGCACACTGGGTGGCCAATGTTAGATTGAGCCAGAGCACCACCCAGCTGCCTCTGCAGACGGCACACCCAAAAAGCAGACTGGGCAGGCACTGGAGCACTGCTAGAGCAAATCCTGCTCTGTAGGGTCAGCCCCTGCACAATAGCTCCTCCACTGTAGTCTCTGCCAGTCCTCACCAGTAATCAGCCTGAGGGTTAATCCCTTCCACTGACATGCAAACAGCAACCAACTCTCAACTACAACAGGAGGGCACGCACAACCCACACAAGGGAAACACCTGCCTCAGGTGACCAGGGAGACTTCATGACTGGGCCCCACAGGGCACATACTACATAAGGCCACCCTATTAAGACTGGGAGACATAGCAGCCCTACATAGCAACAAACACTGAAGCAGCCAAAGTGAGGAGACAAACATATCTCAAATGAAAGAATAGGACAAAGCTCCAGAAAAAGAACTAAAAAGGGAGACATGCAATCTACCAGACGCAAGAATTCAATACACTGATGATAAGGATGCTCGCTGATCTCAAAGAGAACTTTAACAGAGAGATAGGAAACATCAAAAAGAACCAGTCAGAAATGAAGAATACCATAACAAAGAAAGAATACATTAGAGGGATCAACAGTAGATTAGATGAAGCAGAGCATCAAATCAGTGATTCAAAAGTTAAGGTAGCAGAAAACACCCAATCAGAACAGCAAAATGAAAAAAGAATCCAAAAAAAATGAGGATAGTTTAAGGGAGGGAGTGCCTCTGGGGCAACATCAAGTGTGCCGACATTTGCATTATTGGGCTACCAGAAGGAGAACAGAAAGAGCAAGGAATTGGAAACCTATTTAAAGAAATAATGACGGAAAACTTCCCTAACCTGGCAAAGGAAATAGACACACAAGCCCAGAAAGTGCAGAGTCCCAAGCAAGATGAACCCAAAGAGGCCCATACCAAGACACATCATAATTAAAATGCCAAAGTTTAAAGACAAAGAATCTTAAAAGCAGCAAAAGAAGAGCAGTTAGTTATCTACAAGGGAGCTCCCATAAGATTGTCAGCTGATTTCTCAGCAGAAACTTTGTAGGCCAGAAGGGATTGGCATGAAATATTCAAAGTGGTGAAAAGTAAGGACCTACAACCAAGATTTTTTACCCAGCGAAGCTATCATTTAGAATAGAAGGACAGATAGAGTTTTCCCAGACAAAAAGCTAAAGGAGTTCATCACCACCAAACCAGCATTACAAGAGATGTTAGACTTCTTCAATTAGAAGAAGGAAAAAAACTAAAAAATATTAATGATAAAATGGCAATAATTACATATCTATCAACAATTACTTTCAATCTAAATGGATTAAATGCTCCAATCAAAGGATAGCATGGCTGAATGGATCAGAAAACAAGATCCTTACATATATGCTGCCTACAAGAGACTCACTTCAGATTGAAAGACACACATGGACTGAAAGTAAAGGAATGGAAAAAGATATTTCATGAAAATGGAAACAGGAAAAAAAAAATGCTGAGGTAGTAATACTTATACCAGACAAAATAGACTTTAAAACGCTATAATGAGACAAAGAAGGACCGAGTAATCCCACTTCTGGGTATTTATCCAAAGAAACCCAAAACACTACTTTTAAGGGACATGTACATCCATATATTTATTGCGGCATTAATTATAATAGCCAAGACATGAGGCAACCTAGGTGTCCATCAACAAATGAATGGATAAAGAAGAGGTGATACATATATATAATGGACTATAACCCAGCCGTAAAAAAGAATGAAATCTTGCCATGTTCAACAACATGGATGGACCTAGAGGGTATTGTGCTGAGTGGAGTAAGTCAGACAGAGAGACAAATGCCATATGATTCTGCTTCTATGTGGAATCTAAAGAACAAAACAAACTCATAGATACAAGGAACATTTTGATGATTGCCAACTGGGAAGGGGGTGGAGGGTGGGTGAAAAAGGGGAAGGGACTAGGAAGTACAAATTGATAGTAACAAAGTAGTCATGGTGATGTAAAGTAGAGCATAAATAATATAGTAATATTATAATAACCATATAGTGTCAAATGGGTACTAGATTTATTGGGGTTGATCACTTTGTAAGTTACATAAATGTCTAATTACTATGTTGTACACCAGAAACTTACACAATATTGTATGTCAACTGTCAGTGGAAAAAAAAATTTTTTTAATGTAATTAGCTCCATCACCAAAAAAAAGAAAATGAGCCAGCCATGTACAGAGTATACCTCAGAGTTTCCTTATACAGATTAGCATTTGCTCATTCTCCAGGATTTAATTCTGTGCTGCTGTTTGATGTGCATTACCTTTGTTCCTTCAACTAGATTGCAAGCTGCCTGTGAGCTGAGACCATTTTGCTGTGATTCTGTGTTCTTAGCATCATGTTAAGCACGTAGTGGTGTCAAGTCAGTCTTCACTGAGGGAAACTGCTACTCTAAAGCCTTAATTATTAACCAGAGCCAGGACAGTCCCTTTGGCGTCCTCTCAGTTATTCTAGACCTAGGTGTCTTCATTTTCCTGATGGATGCTTGTGCTGTATCGTGAGGGAAAACAAGTAGGCACCCTAGTAGATTGTGGGAAAATTGCCATGCAACCTAATATTTGGCTCTCACGCACCGTTTTTCCTTTCCTGCTTCCTAGTTTTGAAATTTATACTCTCTCAGACCAGTCTCCCATTTGTTTTCACTGATTTACTAGCAGCATGGTGGCAAGAAGGTTGAAGCTGGCTTCGTGGATTTATTCAGCCATTTTTACTGCACTTTCACTCCAGAGTCAGGCACCATCCCCTGACCTCACCAGTGCATTCTGATCCTAATTCTACCACCACTTAGCTAGATAACCTCTAAGCCTCAGTGTACTTTTCTTTCAAATGGGGATAATAATACCTGTTCTTCCTGGCATACATAGTCATTAGGATCCAGAAATTCCGGCCGTCTGGAATAGTAAGGCTGCTATCACTGCTGATCAGAGTCTTGAGTCATCCTTTTCCTTCTGACAGCCCAGGAACTGATCATGGGTTAGCCCCTTCCCAGCCATCTCACCCACCGTGAGGCTGTGTGTTTACAGCAGGCCATGACTCCCAGGCTTCTGCTGTCCTATGCTGTGCTCATCTCCAAGTCCTCAGAATACCTGCTCCCACTCCGGTTCCTTCCCGCGTAGCACACGTGGGTCGCTGCCAACAGCACTCCGGCATGTGCCCAGGGCACTTCAGACACAGGCAGGCTGTTGTGTTAGCAAATAGCTCGGAAAACGGTGTTGTGCCTGAGCTTGTCCTTGGCTCTTATCCCCATCTACCGGAAGAAGCTGGTTTTCCTGACTCGGCCCTTGTGCCAGGACAGTCTCTCAAGTGGTGGAATTTTAGGGGTGTTTAGCAGAAGCATTTGGAACAGGTGGACTGTTTTCCCACAAAACTGTCAGTACCCCATACGGGACACTGCCCTTCCTGGCGGCAGAACTAAAGCCAGACTTCATGTACTGTGATGCCCCAGAGGCCAGCCCACAGCATAATTCGAATAAATGGTCCTGGGTCTTTGTGTAATGATTTACCACTTTCAGGACCTTTCATGGCCATTATCTCTCTTAATTCCTGCAACAACTCCGTGGGATGGGTATTGTTATGCTTGTTTAGCCCATGAGGCTCAGGAAGGGCTAGTGGCTTTCCAAAGCCTGTAGAGCTATCAGGTGACAGAGCTGCCATTTGCACTCAGGTGGTCTGATCCCCAGATCCCACTGTTGTTTCAACTATATCCACAGCTGCCTGCCAAAGCAAGCTCTTAATCTTTGTATCTGATATATTGCACTTAAAACACCTTGACATTATCTTACATTTATAAATTCAAGGATGCTGTGAGAAGGGCAAGTATTTTCATTTCTATTTTATAGATGAGAAAGTTGAGACTCGGGTTTAGTGAATTGCCCACCATCTCTGAGCTTGGCAATGGCAGAACTGGGACTTGCTCCAGCCGTCTAACTCCCAGTCAGCACTTTTTCTCATTCCACACACTACCTTGGCACCTGGACCGAGCAACTTCTCAGGGCCTTTCCCTTCAGTCCCCCTTACCCAGGAAGCAAGACCCTCCCCCTGTCCTCCCTTAGAGGTCCAAGCTAGAAAATGGCCCTAGTCCATGGCCCTGCTGCTGATTAGCCTCTGTGATATTTGGACTTCTCAACAGAGGTCTCCTCTGTGCCGGAAGAGACAATATAGGCACACATGCACACAGGCTCGGAGCATTCTCTCTGTGACCCATGGCAGTCCTGCCAAACAGGCTGTTCTGTTCCTCTACTTAGAGGCTGGGCCAGCCATGGCCAGCCCAGAGCTGGGTAACTCTGAGGCCAAGGTACCTAGTTTCCTTTCCCAAAGGACCAGCTTCCTTGCAGATGTGCAGCCTTGGCCCAGTAGAGCAGGTGTAGTCCACGCCCTCCTCTGTTCCTGGGGAAAAATACACACTTAAAATAGTTCGAGCCCATGCCTTGAGGAGAGCAATGGAACCACAGCTGCTACTATTTCTCTTCTTAGCCTCTCAAGTGTTGCCTTGGTGCAGTGCTGTGGCGTGGAGGGAGCGGTGACCTGGGAGGGTTGACCAGACATGAGCCCCATCTCTGCGTCAACCTTAGCCCTTCTGGGTCTCATATTCTTCTCTGTATTTATATATTTTAATGAAGAGTTGGACCAGGTGCTCTCTAAAGACCGCTTCCAGCTCTATGTATCTGCTCCATTTCTTGTAGTATCTGTAATGTCCTGAGCCAATTCTTGGGTTACTGACAGGTTCACAATATCCCCAGCTTTTGTATCATGGCTCTTCCACACTCCTCGGAAAACCAGTTGTACTCTGTGTTCCAGGGGATCCTTTCAGATGATCACGGGCTGGCTGCCGCCCTCTGGAGAACCTTCTTCAACCAGAAATGTGAAGACCCTCGACAACTTGAATTGTTGGTGGAATATGTGAGGAAACAGGTGAGTGGCCCTTCCCCTCCTCTCCAGAGTCTCATGGAAAGCAGTCCTTCCTGATGTCTGCCGGTGCTGGACTGTCAGAGGATCCTGAGAGGCTGAGTTCCCAGAGGCCAGTCTGAAGGAATTCTGGCCAAATTATTTCAGCACTGGGCACCAATGAAGATCACCTTCTGTGTATCCACCGTGCGCTAGGCAAGAGGTCAGGGAATGGGAACGGAAGGAAAGGCACCAAGTAGTCTCCTGCTTTCAGAAACTTTTAGTCATTCATTCACTACACATTTGATTGCCTTCTGCATGCCAAGTGCTATGCTAGATCCTGGGCACACAGTCCTGTAAGATACGGGCATGGGGTACAGTGCAGTCACCCACTGTAGCCCCACTCTGTACCCTCTGTGAGCTCCAGGATTCATATTTCCTGCTCCTGATTTCTAGCAGGTCTGGGTTCCAGGCAGCATGCCACAGACCCCTTAAGCTTCTTTCCACGGGGTACTTGCTATGCATAGTCAAGTAGGGTCCCGCCACTTCATTCCTCACCCCTCTGGCTCTCCAGGGCTTTCTGACACTCAGGTTTCTAGGAGAAAGCTCCAGAGTGAGGACTGCTTAGCTACAGTTTTCCTCAGAATTCACTCCGTGATCTCTCTGCCCCATCATCTTGTATTGAGAGGAAATCCATACTTTATAGATGAACGAGCTGAGTGGCAAGGAAGAGAAACATAGAGGCTTTTCCAGGGTCTCCCAGTGAGTCAGCCTGCACAGCTGGCCTAGAACCCTAAGCCGGGTGATTCATGCAGCCACTGGAGGCCTCAGCTGCTCCAGACGGCTCATCAGCTCAGGCTGTCCCATGAGTCACACCTTTCTTTCATGGACCTGACCCCTGGAGCTGAAGGGGCCTAACCCCATAATTATGCTCTTATTCACCTGTGTCCATGGCCCCAACTACCAGAAAATGGAAAGCTAGGCTCTGGTTCTTGATGAGAAGACGGTCAACAGGACCAGTCTTGCTGGTTGATTGCTGGAAAAGCTACATACTGAGGCTCTTCATACCCAAAGGGTAGAGAACCCCCAAAGCCAGGACTTCTGTTTGATCATTCTTCAGATCTGCCAGAGCCAGAGAGAAGGCACTGTGGCCAGAGGGCCCCACCCACAGAGAATTCTGAGACTCACCACTGTTGACTGGACTCGCCCTCAGACAGGAGTAGCAATTGGCAAAGCAAATGCTATGTTTTCTGAGGGACCAGCCCAACATTTCCAGTTGCTGTGGTGGGCTTGTGCCAGGGGCCATGACAAGGACACAGCTGGGACCTCTCTGTGGGTCCTAAAGGAAGGGGCTGCCATCCCAGTGCCTCTACGAGAAGTTCCATATTGCCCCAGCAAGAGGCAGGCGTCAGGCATCAGGAAAACAGTGATGGGACTCTCAGGGAAGCGTGGAGCTTTTCTGGGGACTCAGTTCCATCAGCAAACCTACAGAGCACCTACGGTACCAGGCACTGTTCACAAAGCAGAGATTAATAAATCCTCGTCCTGCCCTCAAGGAGTCATCTCCTTGAGGCAAGGAGCCGGGCCGGCACAAGGCTAACATGGAATCAATCAGTCTGTGAGGTGACACAGGTAGGAACAGAGTGCTGTGGAGGCCAAAGAAAGGAGGGACTAAGTCTGACTGGGGGGATTGGGGAGACCAGGAAGCTGAGCAAATTGTAGTCCGGCACCGGTGCTGGTTGGTGTGGTAGGTGGCCTGAGACCCAGCCAGAGGTCGTGTTGAGATTTCTATCCCAGGAGATGCACCTAGTGGTGGCCTTAGGAGAGAAACGGAGTAGTTGGAAAGAGGAGTGGATTTAGGGAAGGTAATGGGTCAGTTGATCTTGCACTGGAGGACAGCAGGACATGTGGACATCTAGACCTGAGGTATGGGTGAGAGACGGGTTCAATTCGAGGGTCAGCAGCCTGAAGATGAAACACCAGGAGTAAAGGAATTCTTGGAAGAGGGAGATGACCCAAGGCCTAAGGTGAGGCCTCTGGACTCCTGCCCCCTCCCCTTAGCCTCCAAATGCCTTCTCACCCCCAAACGGAGCCTCATCTTTCCGGATCCAGTGCTGACCCTGCTCTGATCCAGCTCTCATCCTAGATTTTGCCTGGCCACTCGAGCATTTCTCATTCTTCTGCCCCCCTTGTTAGCAGCAGCCTGGGGACTCCCCCCAGAGACGGCCTGTATCTCCTGAGACTCTGCCACTCATTCGATCACCTGCTTCTTGCAGAACTGCCTGACCACACCTCCCCTGCAGCCGTTCCTATTCTCCGTCACAGGTGTCCCCTCTCTGCAGAGCTGTTCAGGGGCATAAACTCCCAGCCATCCATCCTAGAGGGATGAAACCCACTCACCAGAGTCAGGACCAACCAACTAAGGGGTCAAAGCTCACTAGAGATGTACGTTGTTAAAACGAAAAAAGTTCCAGTGACTTGCAGTGTACACGTGTTCTGTCATTTAATCTTGTCGTAAGTCCTGTGGGGTGCATGTTACTACCCCCTCTCTCAGACAAAGAAACTTAAATCTCAGACAAGGGGCCTGGCTTGCCTTGGGTACCATTGCTACTCTGAATGGATGGACACACACACACACACACACACACACACACACGCCCACCTACCTCAAGGACATGTCGCCTCCTGATACATTCTCCCTAGAAGTCTTTCAATCCTGAAAGTTAGGGCTTGTATGTCTGTGTCTGATCAGAGGCATGATGGGGAATTTCCTAAAGAGTTTCCCCAGTGACTTTATCTGGGAGATCAGAGTTCGTTCTCTGTGCCCCCCCCCCCCCCCCCCGCCCCCAGCATCCCTTGGCCTGGGATAGTCAGAAGTTCCCTCATGCCCCCTTCCCACGCTTTCCTTTGCAAAGCCGATTCCTTATGCCGCCTCACGTCTGTCCTGCCCTGTTCCTTTCCTGTTTCCTGCTGTCCCCGTTGCAGATTCAGTACCTGGACTCCATGAATGGTGAGGACCTGCTTCTGACAGGGGAGGTCAGCTGGCGCCCTCTGGTGGAGAAGAATCCTCAGAGCATCCTGAAGCCCCATTCCCCAGTTTATAACGACGAGGGTCTTTGATGGGCTTGTCCCTCTGAAGAAAGAGCTGGCCAGCTGGCTTTGAAGAACCGCCAGGAGAGAGGTGCCTGTTTGGCTCAGGACCCTGAAGAAAGTGGCCTGAACTGACCTACGAACAGCATCTGTCAAATACCTGGCCCCATTTGTATTGATTTTCCTCTTAGTGTGTGCCCAGGAATCTGACCTGGTTGGGTACAGTGCTGGAAGAAGCTCTTCTGGGGTGTCCTCTTCCTCAAGAGAAGCCCTGAGCAAGAGCTCCCAGCGCACATTCCCAAGTGCCCTCTCGCAGCCGTGTGGTTAACAGCGTTTCCCAAAGGCCACAGAAGGGATAGAGAAGGCTAGAAAGGCGACACCCCCACCAAGGGCCCACTGTGGCCTAGGAGTTGTTCGTAACGCTGCTGAGTCAAGACAGGTTGACCATGCTCTGTACCCTGGCTTTGAGCCTTGAGGTTGAGTTGGCCATTAAAGGAAACAGAGACTTCACTCTGCCATGATTCTTCTTTATTCCAGGGTCTTTTAGAAACTTAGATCTGAGGTGGCAGATGCTATAAGCTGAAGAGTACCGCCCAGCTCCGAGACAGGGATGGGGAGAGGGTCAGGAGGGTCTCTGCTGCTGCTTCTGCCTCCAGTTCATGGAGACGTCACTGTTCTGGCCACGCCACAGCTTCTCAGCCCCCGTCGCCTGGGGCCCCAGAGGCCTCTGATGGCCAAGGGCTTGTCATCTCCCAAGTCATTTGGATAGAGGCCTCAAGAAAAAGGACCTTTTGTCACCCTCCAATGAACCAGGTGAGGAACATGCTGTCTGCCCTCTCTTGCTTCCCCCCTTATATGAGATACTGGGGAAAAGAGGAGAACATTCTTCCTGGCTTAATTGTGCCATCCCAGGACCCAGCCCCGTGCCCACCTTTCTACGCCCTTCCCAACTCCTGGAGTGCGTGGTGCGGAGCCACTTCGGTCCGAGCGCTTGAGGTCCAGTCCCCTCCTCCCTCTGAGTATGGGTCATCTCTTGGGGGATTTTCTTTAACTTGAAGAAAGGGGGCGGGGAACCATATTGCCCCTCCCTCCCCCCCATCAAACTTCCTTCATTTAACTTGCTATAAAATGAGTCATATAAAGAAACTCTATATGGGTGAGGTATATCCCACTTCTGTGAAAACATTACAAATCAAACCGCCTTCTCTGAGTTTATTTAAGATGCTTTTGTTGCGAACGGAGCTCTAGAGTGAAGCCTCCTCTGTGTGTGAGATAATAACACCTTGTAACTCATTACAGCTGGGCACTATTTACATAAACCAGAGCTGAGCCAGGCAGGAATTTGCTGATTAATTTATTTTTAATGGAGTGAAGTATACCATGCACCAAAATAAACTTTACTGTGTGTACCTAACTGCTCCTGGAATGGATGGAAAAATTAATGGAACAGATTTTGGCTCCCAACTCTGCACATTAATTCATATATAAAAGTTATTTGAGCCTTAACCCATTTGCTGCCCACAGCAGCTCCCCAGCCACAGATCCCAGTTCAGCTACCGGGCTTGCTTTAGAATCATGGGATCTCCGACTTGGAAGGAACTGTAGAGGTCCTTTAGTCCAGCCCTGCTCCAGAACTTGATTCCGCTTCTCAACATCCCAGTTGGCCTTGTTCATACAGACAGGCCCTTATAGGAATACTTCCAGCAGCAGATGGGCCTGGCCTGGGAGTCAAGTCCCGTCTTCATAAGATGAGTAATCATCAAACACTGCCTGCAACTTGTATGCGGAGCTGCTTCAAAGAGCTACATTGGACTATCATGTCTGTGGTGTCCCGGAGCCCTCACTTCCTGGCTGTTGGCATCTTTCACTGACTACCCCCCCTCCCAGTCCCCTTCACGATAAAATCCAGGCTGCTTGGAGGCTACAAGGCTCTTCTTATTTTGACCCCTGCTTGTTTTTGTGAGTCGCTAACCCATTTCTTCCCTGAGCAAACTGAACCACTAGGGGTTACCTGAAGAGGCTACCCTGTGTGTTCCTTTACCTGGACCCTCTCCCTCCGTCTTCTGACTAAAGAAATGCCACAGGTCCTCAAATACCCTCCCCTCTCTTGTCTGCCCCAGGCGGTGTCCCTGGTGCAACTCTTTTACGTCCCCATCCCCCATTCTGCACTGTGAGCTCCTTCAGAGTGGGCACTGGGTTTGGGTTGTCACCTTCGTTTTTCCAGTTCCCAGCAGACTGCCTGGCTCATAGTAGACATCAGTGTAAGCTTTAATAAATGAAAGAAGGAATGAATGACTAACTCATCAGTTATTATCAGTACAACCCCAACAAAACCCCTTTCTGGACCATTCTCAGTCTAACTTACAATTTAGCTTATTTGAACAATTCAGTATGAAGTACCTCCTTTGGCCTTTATGTAGGAACAAAAACATTCTTTATATAGCTACATGTTTTTCCTATTATAAATTGTTACTCAACAAAATAAGTGAAGGACGTGATTTCTTGCCCTCAGGGAGATTTCTGTCTAGGAATAATTTTGTCATTTATACTCTGTGTACTTCCAGAAAGGATCACAGCAAATTAGAAGACACCGTTATAATAAAACTCCAAAACAAAACAAGGGTTAAAAGATAAGCTGCAAGTATTGGAAGGGGGAAAAGAAGGAAAATAATCATGTTAGAAAATCTAGGCTGCTAATATCCAACTTTCATATGACTTTTTGGGTAATTTGTGAAGTGTTTTTAATGCATTATCTCACAGCAGTCCTATAAATAGGTATTATCCTCATCATTCTTACCCACTTTACATAAGTGAGGGGACTAAGGCTCGGAGAGGCCTGGCAGGTTATCCAGGGTAGGAAGGGGCCAAGAGTGCCCCAGCCCACACCTTCCAAGCTCAGGGCCCTTGCTCTCTCCTCAGCTCACACTGCCTCCCGCAGGTCAGCGAGGAAATCTGCAATCACGTATTAAACCTCGCTCTGAGCTTCCTGGCAGTCAAAGGCAGAAACGGGAAAGCCTTAAGGTTACGTAGTTCCTATTGTGGCATACAAGGAAGTGTACTTATTCATCAGAAGAAACAAATGTTTTCCTTACTCTTCAGAGAAGAATGTACTATAGGGGTTTTAAATGAGAAATGCTGAGCAACATAGTGAATAGTGCCTCTAAAATTTCATTTTGTGTAAAATTTGACAAATCATACATAATTGCTGTTTCTTACATCAAGCTAAGATTGAAGCTCAGGCCACAATTCAGCCGGTATTTTTGGCGTTTCTGTTTTGTAGCAGACACTGGTATTTTCACTTGTTATCTCATTTAATCCTCAGTGACAGTTCTGTGAGGTAAGCGTTATTTATTAAGCTCATGTTACGGCTGAAGGAAACAAGCTCAGGGAGGCCTGAATTTACCCTGCATGCAGACTTAGGTGGTTCTGACACCCACGTCCAATGCTCTTTGTTCTAGAAAAGGAGTACTAGATGGGGAAAGGGTCAATTGTGCTACAATTATAAAGTAAAAGGAAACCTAAAGCAATGTTCCAGCCACATGGGGTTGTGTGGACACATACACATACTGACAGGAAAAAATGAGAACAAGGGGGTTAGAAATCAGAAAAGCCTTGGGCCGGCCCGGTGGCTCAGGCGGTTAGAGCTCCATGCTCCTAACTCCGAAGGCTGCCAGTTCGATTCCCATATGGGCCAGTGGGCTCTCAACCACAAGGTTGCCGGTTCAACTCCTCGAGTCCCGCAAGGGATGATGGGTTCCGTCCCCTGCAACTAAGATTGAACACTCACCTTGAGTTGAGCTGCCTCCCGGGCTCAGTTGGTTGGAGTGCGTCCCCTCAACCACAAGGTTGCCGGTTCAACTCCCACAAGGGATGGTGGGCTGCGCCCCCTGCGGCTGACAATGGCAACTGGACCTGGAGCTGAGCTGTGCCCTCCACAACTAAGACTGTGAAAGGACAACAACTTGACTTGGAAAAAAGTCCTGGAAGTCCACACTGTTCCCCCAATAAAGTCCTGTTCCCCTTCGCCAATAAAAAAAAAAATCTAAAAAAAAAGGATCAATCCGTTAAAGAAATCAGAAAAGCCTTGAAGGGAGTCGGGACACACAGGATGGGCAAGGTTTAGGGAAGAACAGGAAGCAAGAAGCTGCCCAGGGGAAGGCAGGGAACAGGAAGCTCTTCAAACCCAAGTGGAGCAGACGAGTTGGTTGCTAAGGGAAGAAAAGTTTCCAGAGATCCAGGTGGGACCATGGATGGGGGTAGCCTGGGTAACGCTGCATCTGACAGGAAATGGAGCCACCTGCATCCTTGGAAAGGACTGACTGATGGGAGCGAAGATGCACGGCAGTACAGGGTGGATTGGCTGAGTCAGGAAGGCATTCTAGACATCTAGGCTTGAGGGCCTGGGGGGCGATTGTAGGAATTCAAAGGGAAGTTCAAACACCAGAGACAGTTCAGAGAAAAAAGTCTCAGAGCTCTCCTGGGAGCTGGGAGCTGGTGGTGTCTGGCGGAAGACGGGAGCCTGAAAAGAAGAATCTTTATGTTGTTTTTTTTCAAGTGCTAATTACAGTGCCCTATGGGACAGGGCAGGGATTATTGCCCCATCATGCATCAGGGGAACAGATCCACTGAGAAGAAACCACTTAATGGTGAAGGTGACCCCGTAGTAACGCTGAACAGTCTCGTCTCCTGAGCCCGTCCCCATTGCTTTTGGTGCACCGTGGTTGTATCTGCGTGGGAGCCAGTCTGGTGGAAGACTTTAGATTATGGAGAGCCGCAGGGAGGGTGGGGGCATAGGGCAGGAGCCAAGGACCGGCCTTGTCTTGGGTATAGAAGGGACACTTGAAATCACGAAACTGGACGAGCTCCCAGGGGTGAAATGCAGAGGGTAGACCAGGGACTGGGGTGGGCGTGAGGGAAAGCATTCACAGGGAAGAGCATTCAGAGGAAGGATTCATAGGAAGAGGAACTGGCATAGAAGGGAAAATAAGGAGTAGAGGCGGGGGGGTGGGGGGGGTGACGGCGAGGGGGTTTTGGAAGGAGGAGGCTCTTGATACTATACTGTAGAGAGTAGGGGCCAGGGAGTAAGTGGGCTTTAAACTACTTCAGGAATGAGATTTTTGAGAGACATTGCGAAGGGTGAAGGCAGGGTGTGGCATCAGCTGTGGTGTCGGGCAGTGCCTAGCTGAGCAGAAATGAAAAAAAATCAGAGAGGAGTTAGGAGAGCAGGGTAAAAACGAAGGCCTCAGCACAAGAAAAAGCTGGAGATGTGCATGGGGGTGGGGATGAGTCTGATGAAAGATTTCTTAGTGGGAGGAAATGTCCCATAAAGTTAGGTGGTATTATTATTATTATTATTATTATTATTATTTCCTTCTGAAAGCGGAAGCCTGGTCTTGAGAACTTGGGCTTTGGAGGTGAGGAGGGAACCATTTCCTGAGAACAGACCAGGGACAAGGTATTTCTGAGGTGAGGGCTGAAAGGGGAGCGCTCGTGCTAGTCTAGCCACTCAGGAACCTAGAGTGTATCAGCCACTGAGGTGAAGTGGGAATGAAGGGAAGCTGGCAGGTTCACGGGCAGAGAACTGGCCAGTCCCGTAGTGTTTCAGCGCTTCCCTCGTCCCTCCTGTACTTGTTGCCCTGGTTCTACCCATCTCCAGCCTTCTCCCCACTGCATTCCCCCGTGCTGTGCCCACCCCCTCCGCTGGGTGTAGCCTCAGGTGGGGTCAGTCAGACCTCAGGCCCCTGGCTGTGATCCTCTACCCACTTATCCTGCCCCCCCATCACAAGTTTCCTGTGGCCTCCAGGGGACTTCCCTTGAGACATAGTGGTGAGCCTAGGACCCAGACCCTCCCAGGTTAAGGACCCTCTCACTTCTATTGGGGAGAAAAGGTCCTAGAGATCTTGATGGGGAGGTTTCCAGGGAGGGAGTCTTCAAGCGCTGACTTGTGAGGTCAAAAAGGGAAGGAATACAGTGTGAGCACGACCAGGGATTGCAGACCCTTGGCCCAGGGCGTTCGCTTTACAGCTGGGAGGCGGAGGCCCTGAGAGACTCACTCAAGGTTTCAGAACCCATAGGCCTGTGCTGGCTTGCTCCTCTCCTCTTCGTCTCTCTTCCTGTGGACAGAGACGGCTTTCACCTCCTAGTCACCATCTGGGAAAGAGCCTGCCACAGGGCTGTACCCTAGTTGTGGGAGTGGAGGGAGGGCCACAGTTCCTCTAAATTTCCAGAATGGGTCATGAGCTCTAAATCCCAAGCACTTGGTTTATACCTCGGCTTAACCTCTGGCTTATAATTATTTATGAGTCTGCCTTCCCGCACTAAACTGAGTTCCTCCAGGGCAGAGACTAAGTCTTACTCATCTTTGGAGCCGCAGTACTAGCCTAAAGAAGCCATTCAATACGTACAGGGTGGGTTGGATGGACAGAGGGATGGGATGGGATGGGATAGGGAGGGAGAGGTGACTGGATCAATTATGTTGGGGGCTTAAGGGGTCAATAGGTAAGATCTCTCTTCCCCTCCCAAATTCAGAAGGAATTGAGAAATAAGACAAAAGAGAGAAACCCAGAAAGATTTGAGCCCAGCTCCTCCCCTAAGCCACCGATCAGACAAGCCATTGGCCCTCCACTGGGGAGGAAGGAGCAAGTATGGAGGCAGAGAGAAGAGGGAATGGTCATCTTCTACTTCCCCTCCAGGAGAGCGGGGCAGGAATTCCCCCCCTTATGGAAACATGAGGCATGGGGACAAGTCTCCCACCACTGGATGGCATGAAAGGGAAAGGGGTGGAGGGAGGATGTGAGGGAAAGGAGGAGACCCCGTTGTCACCATGTCTGCAGGCTAGTCCCAGACACAACCACCATTCTGAAATGGAATGCCCAAGTTCTCATTCCTTGCGGTCCTGCGTGCTCAGTGCTGGGGACAGGTGTGTCTGCAGAGTGGAGAGAGGGACTCGTCTTCTGTGAGCTGGGATGAGGGTCCACATCTCAGGGCCACATTCCCCTGACACGGCCCTGGAGCCATGTTCACCTTCAGGGCCAGCCTTTGGTCCAGAAGGGGCCAGAGACTGACCAGAAGGCATTCCTGCATCGTTTGTCTTGAGCCCCTGCCCTTTGAGGGCTGGGAAAGCTTCGGAATTCAGCACGTACTGAGCTCCTCCTCCTCTCAATCACTTGACACAGTAGCCCCTGTATTCCTCACAACAACCTGGTAGAGGGGGTGGTGGTGTTGGTCCCATTTTACAGATTCAGCCACTGTGACTCATCCACTACTACCAGAGCCAGTGTGACCTCCTGATGGCCTCTGTGATGCTTGAGGACACTGAGCCACACCCATCTGGATTGTTTCTGAGAGTCTGGTGCTTTGGGTCACTCTCCCCCTCAGGGGGTTGCTTCCTAAGTTATCCTAAAATATGGCTGTAGGAATCTTGCCAACCTCTGCACCATCTTTACTATGAGAGCCAGCACCTTATCAAGGCCCTCTTCAGAGTGTGGCTCCCGATGGCCTTTCTGACAGCCCTTTCCAGGCATCGTCGTGCCCCCGCTTCCCTCACTAGGCATGCCCTTGCCCCTCTCGTCCTCTAGCCTGGAACGCCTGCTCGCCCTTCTGCACAGCTTGAAATTGTTCTCATCTTTTAACACCCAGCTTGAGCCAACCTCTTGGAATCCTTACCACTTGTCCCTGCATCTCTACATCTTAGACACTCTGGCTCCCCTACTCACCTTGGTTGCTTCTCCCCTGATCCAGAGGTGCCACATTAAAGGTATGTGGCAGTGTTGGCAGCAAGGCATCCTGCACCTGGAGGGCTGCAGCCCAGCCTCTGCTCCTGCCACCCCCACAGGACAGTCACCTGCACAGGCGCCACTCGGCTTGTTAGAGACAAGGCTAAATGGCCCCCAGGATGGCAGAATGATGCCAACAGGCGCCTGACACACCTCCTGGACAGGAAAATAGTTTTCTTCTTCTTAATAACAGTTATTAAGGTGCCCAACACACAGCAGCCAGGGTCTGGGCTTAGCTATTTGTATGGCTCCCATCACTCTGGGTCCCTAGCCTTAAGCCCAGCCCCATAGCCAGGATCTATCTATCTACCCTCATGTTGCCCTTTACCCACTCAGCCCATGGTGGGGGGCTGCATCCCTGGGGGATTCGATTTGATTTACATGCTTTCATTATTAGAATGTCGGGGGTCCCTTCAACTCAGTCTTCCCATCCCTGCCCTTCTCAGTTGTGCTCCCTGTACCACAGTCCAGAGTTAGGGTTAAAGACCGCTGTCGCCCAAGCACTCATGCACCCAAACAGATCTGCACCCAGTTAGGCACCCAGGAGTACGTACGAGGTTGGACAATTAAGTTTGCGAACTCAGCCTAGAAAAAGTGCTACATACCTCATTGCTGAATATCATTAGGGTCACCTTCGAAGTTCTCCCCGTGGGAAGCTATGCACCGATGCCAGCGCCTAGTCCACCCTTCAAAGCAATGTTGGAACTCTTTTTCTGGAATGGCCGAGAGCTGTCATCGTATTACCCTTGATGTCCTGAATGTCATCAAAATGTCTTCCTTTCAATATTTCCTTTATGTTTGAGTAAAGAAAGAAGTCATTGGGGGCCAGATCAGATGAGAGGGGAGGGTGTTCCAATACAGTTATTTGTTTACTGGCTAAAAACTCCCTCACAGACAGTGCCGTGTGAGCTGATGCGTTGCCGTCATGCAAGAGCCATGAATTGTTGGTGACAAGTTCAGGTCATCTAACTTTTTCACGCAGCCTTTTCAGCACTTCCAAATAGTAAACTCAGTTAACTATTTGTCCAGTTGGTACAAATTCATAATGAATAATCCCTCTGGTATCAAAGAAAGGTTAGCAATATCGTTGCAACAAGTTCGCGCACTTACTTGTCAGACCTCATACACACAGACGCACACATGGGTAACTATATGGTGACGTGCAGCTAGATACTTAGACAGCCAAGCAGGTGCACAGACGTCACAGTATGTCCGTGTCCATAACATGCACAGGGACAGTTCTGCCTAGGTATGGGTATATATGTTGAGTTGAGCCATAAAAATTTGCCAGTATTCAGTGTTTCTTTTTACCTACAAAAATGGAATCTAATACAAATGTGGGCGTGGAGGGAAATATACAAAAATCCAGAGCCCAATTTGTACACCCACGTTCAAGCAGCATTATTGACAGTAATCCAAGGGTGGAAGCAACTCAGTGTCCATCAGTGGGTGACTGGATACACAATGTGGTAAATACACACACTGGAATATTATTCAGCCTTAAAAAGGAAGGACATGCTGGCAGAGGCTACAACATGGATGAACCTTGAGGACATTACGCTCAATGAACTATGCCAGTCACAAAAGGACACCTACTGTATGATTCCAATTTATGAGCTACCTGAAGCAGTCAAATTCATAGGAAGTAGAGTGGTGGTGACCAGGATCTGGGTGGAGGGGGAATGGGGAGCTGGTGTTTCATGGGTACAAAGTTTCAGTTTTGCAAGATGAAAATTTTTAAAAAGACAGAGCCAAAAATGTATACCATCAGGTAGACAAACACACACTGACAGATAAACAGGAACTCAGCAACACAGAAACAGGGCTGTCTCCTCTCCCAGAAGCACTTTTTCGACCTAGGTTAAGGCCCTGGTTTTCCCCTTAAACAAATCTGGAGATAAGGCCTAATGAAGGCGCCACCTCGGCTACCCCCACAGCTCATTACCCTCCCACAGTCTGGCTCTGCTTACTCAACCCCGTGCCCCTCACAGAGCCTCCCCACCCCCAGGAAAGGGCCTCCTCTGAGTGCCAGGTGCTCCAATTTCTACCCCTACCCCTGAGATGGGATGGAATGTTCCAGCATTTCAGCTCCTGGCCTATGGTTCTGTCTTGCCCCACCTTGTCCCCTCACTTGTAGATTCCTTAAAGATAAAGCCCAGCCCCATTCATCTTTGGCCCCAGGGCCCAGCTTGACACAGAGGGCCCTAACCATCCCCCCACTCCCATAATGTGTTGAGCCCAGTGTGAAGCTCTGTGGACACAGAAGAACATGATCACAGACCAGATAAACCAATTTACAGTCAGTACTAAACAGGGCCTTGAGACAGGGCGTTAGGTCTCCTGCCCTCCTGGCCATCCTCATTGGACCTCGTCCCTCCATAGAAAGATGGTCCCTCAAGCTGACACTGGGCACCGTTGCGACCACCGTCAGCCTGGCCTGCCTTCCCAGCTAACTGTGATCGGCTGACTCCCCTTCTCCAGAGCAAAGCTTCCCACACTCCTGAAGACTCTGGGACTTTGACCCGCATTAGGAGCAGAGATAAGAAACCTGCCGGCCCTGTTTATCTCCTGACTTTGTAGTGTGTCCCCCATCCTCTGAAACAAGCTTTCTCACCAACCATTTACTACTCAGTACCTGAGGAGGGGAAGAAGGCTGCAGTCTGACTCCCACCAGGCCAAAAGCTTCCCTGGAGGTGAAGGTGTGGAAACGCAGCCATCTGGAGCAGCATTTCTCAGGGGTGGGCCTTGGCTCAACGCAGATGCACCAGGGCACTTGTTAGAAAGGCAGGTTCCAGAAACCTGATCAGGTGGGTGGAGCCTAGGGATCTGCATTTTAAGACATCTTGGCTATTCTTGGGGACTGTAGGGTGAGAACCACTGCTCTAGACCCTTGGAGGATGGGCTCAGAGCTGTAGGAGACTGTGAGTGCCACAGCTATGGAGGTGGAAAGTGACAGGGCCATTATGGGAGCAAAGAGGCCCAGATAGGGGACAGATAGGTGATGTCTTGGCAGGTCTATGTGACACTCCCTTCAGCTCTTCAGAGCTTGTGTGCAGGTATGCTGAGGCTTGCAGTATCGATCATGCTATGTTTGGGGTTATGGCCGTTCTCTGAATTAGTGTTTGGGTCAGTGTATGTGTGATCAAAATGTGTGGTTTGCGCATGTCAGCCTGTAGTCTGTCTTTGTGTCTGTCAACTCGCAGTATATCAGTCAGCCTGTCTGCTTGTGTGTTCACGTCTTTACCTCAGTGTCTTGAGTCATTTCCCCACCCTGGTGTCTGCATGTGTGTGTGTGTGTCCCTGAGCAGGCTTGGACCCCTCTGGACCATCATACAACCCCCACGATGGCTCTGGAAGGTCAAGGTTTGGAGGATACCTGCTAGGAGCCTGGTGGGGATTGGGCAGGCAATGCTGGGGTGGGGTGGGGTGGGGGCAGGACAGTGCTAAGAGCCTACCCCTGATGTTTTCCTAGGAGGGCAAGTCCCAACAGCAGGCAGACAGGTGAGGCTGACCTGACAGGTTTCAGAAGCCAGGGGCAATGGGGCGGAGCGTAGCTCTGACTTAGGGTGGCAACGGGTTGGGGGCCTTGCCACACACAGAGCGAACAGGCAGAAGACAGGTTTGCTGGTATTTTCTTCCTGCTGCAGCCAGCCCAGGGTACAGGCATGGAGACTGCTGGGGGGTGACGGCAGCCAGTTAGGCGGGCATGTTTGGAGGCCTAGGGCCTGGAGGCCTGGGAGCCCAGGGCATGGCAGGAGCCCAGGGCATGGCGGGACCCCTGCGGGGCAGGGTGGAGGAGCTGAAGCGGCCGTGGTGGCGGGAGAGCACCCCACTGGTGCTACAGCACAGCGAGGCCGCCCGGCTGGCGACCGACGCCCTCCTTGAGCGGGGTGAGGCTGCTTACCTGCAGGTCATTTCTGAGGAGCGGGAACTGCCCTTCTTGAGCAGCCTGGATGTGGACTACATGACCAGCCATGTGCATGGGACTCCTGAGCTCGGAGAAGCCCAGGGACTGGAGGCCTCAGGGCCAGACCGCCTCAGCCTACTCTCCGAAGTCACCTCAGGGACCTACTTTCCCATGGCCTCCGACGTAGACCCCCCAGACCTGGACTTGGGCTGGCCTGAGGTCCCACAGGCCACAGGCTTCAGCCCTACCCAAGCTGTGGTCCACTTCCAGCGGGACAAGAGCAAGAACATCAAAGACCTTCTGCGTTTCCTCTTTAGCCAGGCACGCATGGTAAGGACTTCATTTCTTCTGACATTGATGTCACAGATATGGAGACAGCCCCAGGGAGGGAAAGGGACAAGCCCGAGGACACACAGTGGCATAGGGGCTGCACTGGGACTAGAACCTCTCCCCTCAGATCACAAGCTCCTCAAGGGTGGGAGGGTGTCTCCTGTACCTTGGTAACCCCTTGGCACTCAAGAACATGATGGGTAAGCACAGAACAGGGGATGGCCCTCAGGGATTCCACAAGCACCCTAAAAATGCATGCCAAGTTGTAGATATTGCAGGGAGGGAGTCTCCCTGCATCTTTCTTGAGAGAGGGTCTACGGTGTTCATCAGATTCTCAAAAAAGATGTATGATCCCTAAACTAAGAACCCAACCTTGGTGAACATCTGAGCCACCCCTTTGACTTCCAGAGAAGGAAACTGAAGCCAGAGAGGGGCTGGGCCTTGCTCAGGAAGGTCCAGTCAGCTGGTGAAGAGCTCAGGGAGAAAGGAAAGGGTCCTGACTCAGGCCCTCGGCCCCAGGCACAGCCCTCCTTCCGGTGCAAGTCCCCATCTGCCCCTCGCCCCTACTGCACTGTATCTCCAGCTGGGCCAGAAGCAGGGGACCTCTCACTCAAGAGGCAGGGGAATACATCAGATGACCCCAGGCAGGATTTGAGGTAGGTTGGCCTCAGTGCCCTTGTCTAAGGGAGCCTGGTGGGTACCTGCTACCCAGATCAGGAGCCAGGATGCTGGCACCCACCGGTCCCTCCAGAGCCTTCCTGGAAGATCCACTTGCACCCCAGGCAGGAGTGGGCCAGGCCTAATTGGCACTGGGAATGAAATTGTTAGTGAGGTGGCTGCTGTCATCACCCCTGCCCCTTTGATCTTCTGTGCCTGTCTTTGTTCTACCCACTCCTGGCCAGGACAGTGCATGGACCAGGGCATCCCCCAGAGCCTTGCCTCCTCACCCCACATCTAGATCCTCCACCTCTGGGCCAGAAGTCAGGCTTCCACGCTGGGTTGTCACTGAGTGACTTTGAGAAGAGCTTCCTTTCCCTGCCAGCCAATGTCCTCCTTTTTTTTTTTTTTTTTTTTAAAGATTTTATTGGGGACGGGGAATAGGACTTTATTGGGGAACAGTGTGCACTTTCAGGACTTTTCTCCAAGTCAAGTTGTTGTCCTTTCAATCTTAGTTGTGGAAGGTTCTGTTCAGCTTCAAGTTGTCCTTTCAGTCTTAGTTGTGGAGGGCGCAGCTCAGCTCCAGGTCCAGTTGCCGTTGCTAGTTGCAGGGGGCACAGGCCACCATTCCTTGCGGGAGTCGAACCGGCAACCTTGTGGTTGAGAGGATGCGCTCCAACCAACTGAGCCATCCGGGAGCTCAGCGGCAGCTCAGCTCAAGGTGCCGTGTTCAATCTTAGTTGCAGGGGGCACTGCCCACCATCCCTTGCGGGAGTCGAGGAATTGAACTGGCAACCTTGTGGTGGAGAGCCCACGCTCCAACCAACAACTGAGCCATCCGGGAGGCAGCTCAGCTCAAGGTGCCGTGTTCAATCTTAGTTGCAGGGGGCAGAGCCCACCATCCCTTGCGGGACTCGAGGAATTGAACTGGCAGCCTTGTGGTTGAGAGCCCACTGGCCCATGTGGGAATTGAACCGGCAGCCTTCAGAGTTAGGAGCACGGAGCTCTAACCGCCTGAGCCACCGGGCCGGCCCCCTGTCCTCCTTTTTAAGGAGGCAGCAGGAAAGGAACATTTATTGAACCTCTGTTGTGTTTTGAGTATTTTCACATTTAGTTCCCCATAATTCTGAGATGTAGCTATCATTATCTCCATTTAGCAGATGAGGAGGTTGAGGCTCCCAGAGGTGCAATAACTTGCCCAGGGCTCTATCACTAGGAAGTAGCAGAGTGAGGTTTGAACCCAGTTCTGTGTGGCTCGAGCTGGAGTGCTTTGCTCTGTACCTCCTCCTGCCTCTAAGCCTAGACTGGGACAGGAGGTTCTCATAGCAGATCTACGCAATGGGAAAGGACAGTTGGGGGTTTTCAGGGCTTCTCTGAGGCAGGCCATTATGAGAGAGGCCACAAGCTCCAGCCCCTCAACTGAGCAGAAAACCTGGTCCCACTTGGCGTGGGTGGAAGTGAGGGAGTCCTTGGGTGTAAGATGTCACACAGATCTCTGTAGCTTCACAGAGAAACTGAGGCATGCCTGGCAATATGCAATCAAGATTCCAGTAACTGGCTTGCAGCTCTGATTCTTGTGAAGAGAGCCTCAGACAGACAGTCCCTGAGCTAGTACTAGGGGGAGAGTGTAAAGATCTAGACTGGGAATGGGGGTCTGGGCTCTGCTTCTGACTCTTCCCCCCTCTGGGCTTCAGTTTTCCCGTACGTAGAGTGGAGCATTAAACTGGTGCAGTTAATCCACAGACAGCTTTGAGAATCTTATGACACATACACACTCTGTCCTCAGAAAAAATGCACACAAAAACTTGCAAACAACTTCTCAGGGTTTCAGTGAAACCTCCCTGTGTCTAAATGAAGAACCCCTTGGCTAGGGCATTGCTAAAAGCCCTTCCCATGCAGGTTTTCTCACAGGCTCTGGCCTGATTTTCAGTCCGATGCTCTTTTCCTGGGATCCAGCCCCTGCCCGGGACTGGGCAGTGTCCTTGGCAGGGCTGAGCTCTCTCCCTCCCCCAGGTGGTGGCTGTGGTGATGGACGTATTCACCGACATGGAGCTTCTCTGTGACCTCATAGAGGCCTCCAGCCGGCGTGGCGTCCCTGTCTACCTGCTTCTGGCTCAGGAGCACCTGCGGCACTTCCTGGAAATGTGCTACAAGATGGACCTCAATGCGGGGCACCTGCCGGTCAGTGAGGGACGGGGGCAGTAACCGGGGAGTGGGGTGGGGGGTCAGGGAGGGTGGAGGAGTCGGTTAGGGGGGCCAGGGAGCATTGGTCAATGGGAGTGCGAACCGGGTTCCCTCGGCTGTTGAAATCCCCGTGGGATTTAGACATGGCTTGAGCCCCATTTTCCCAAGGTTGGCCCCCAACCTTCGTCTCTCCTTGGTGCAGAACGTGCGTGTGCGGAGCACGTGTGGGGACACATACTGCAGCAAGGCAGGGCGCCGCTTCACCGGGCAGGCTCTGGAGAAGTTCGTCATCATCGACTGTGAGCAGGTGGTGGCCGGCAGCTACAGGTGCGCAAGTGGGATGGAGGGGAGAGGGTGCTGGGGCTGGGCCACTGGCTGGCCAGGACGCCTGGGATCTGGCAGCTTTGAACTTTCCTTCGTTTATCCATTTCTTCCAACATGGACTGAGCAGCTGCCCCATGTCAGGCATAGTGCAGGGCTCAGGGGACAGTGTGGGAAGCAAGACAGCCCCAGGCTGGGCCCTTGGAGGCACTCGACTCAACCTATGGAAGGACTTTAATGCCGTTGGCATGGAAAATAACTATTGCACCTCAGAACTGGAAGGGCTTCAGGAAACCTTGCCCCTGGTCCATTTTACAGATGGGGAAGTTGAGGCCCTGAGATGGGAAACCACGTGCCCAAGTCCACTAAGCTGGTTATGACTCTCACAGACTCTGGAGTCAGAGCTCTGTCCCCTCTCGTGGGCCCTCGTAGTGCAGTTGTATTGGTATGCTTTTCTGGTTATGATCGCTATGTAGCCCCAGAGTCCTGACCTTTGCCTCCTGACTCTGACCCTCTGCCCCCAGCTTCACCTGGCTTTGCAGCCAGGCCCACACTAGCATGGTCCTGCAGCTGAGGGGCCGCATCGTGGAAGACTTCGACCGGGAGTTCCGCTGTCTGTATGCCGAATCACGGCCTGTGGAGGGCTTCTGTGTTGGTGAGGATGCCAGGGCACAGTGCCCTCCCCCCGTGGCCCTGGCCTTCAGGCACGGCATCCCGAGCCCCATATCCTCATCACCCTCCAGCACCAGCCTCAACAGCATCAAGTGCTCCCCTCTCATGGGCCGCTCCTCCTACCTCGCTCTACCAGGGGGTGGTGGCTGCAGTGACACGGGTATGGGGTCCTCTTCCCCAGGACCTGCCCGTTGTGAGGCCAGTGGCCAGTCCTCCCTGCAACGCCAGCTGTCAGATCTTAACCATGGCTCCCTACCAGGGCCCTACAGGGCCAACCTGGGCAAGCTGGGGGCATCTCCGTGGTCCCAGTCCTCCCCTGCCCTCAACCACAATGGCACCAGTCTCTTGACCCGGGCAGTGGGGTCACCTCTGCTTGCTCGCCCACGCCCCCTCCTCCCCTTCCCCCGGGGTGTCCCAGCCCTGTCCCGGCTCCCAGAGAATGGGCTCCTGGGAAGCCAGGAGCCTAGCCCCCCACGAGGTCGCTGGGTACCTGGCAACCTGGAGGAGAAGAAGGTGTCTCTGAGTCAAAGCCATGGCCAGCTGGATCTCCTCATCCCCTTCTCCAAAGCCCAAGAAGCAGGAGGCCCTGATGCTGGGGTTACTCCCAACTCAGACTCCCTTTGGCCTGGCGAGCAGGCCCCAGAGGACAGGAGGTTGTCCCCAAAACAGAGATACAACCAGCGGGATCTCCTGCCTCGGGCCCAGGGTGCTGGGGGTGCCCCTGAGTCAGGTTCCCCCCGACCTGGCAATCGGACACCAGAGGAGAAGAGGCTGTCTCCAAACCACAACTATGGCCAATTGGACCTCCTGGTACAGTACCCCAAGGCCAGGGGCTCCAGAGTGCCCCCTGAACCCAACTCCTCAGCCAGGGCTGGCAAGCAGGGTCCAGAGGAGCGACGGCAGACCTTAGGCCACAGCCAGCTGGATCTCATCACCAAGTTTGGCCCATTCCGGGCTGAGGGTCCTGGGCCCAAAGGTCTCCCTGGACCGAACCCGGCTCGCAAACCTGGAGTAGGCTCTGGAGATGAGAAGCGGATGACTTTGGGCCATAGCAAGCTGGACCTCATCACCAAGTATCATCAGTTGCAGGGTGCCAGGCAGGGACCTGAACCTGGCCTCCCCGGCGGCCCTACAGGTGGTCATTGCAATGGTAGTAGCAGTGGCCCATTTGGGGATGAGAAACGGCTGACCCTGGGCCACAGCAAACTGGACCTCATCACTAAGTACAACAAGTCCAAGTTCAAGCTGCTCAGAAGCCGCTTTGAGTCCTAGTCTTGCTACCAGCAGGGACACGTCCCTCCCCCATCCACTGAGACTCTAGATTTGCTCTGGGTGGGAGCTCAGGCAGGGGCTGCATGAGGAGGAGAGGGTGTCTAGAAGCCCAGGTTAGACACTCCCTGGGCTCAAGATTCTAGCTTACACACACACACACACTCACACACACACACACACACACACACACACGGAATCCACTGTGCTGGGCACTTCACACCAGTTACTTCGCATCCTTCATCTCCACAGCATCCTATAAGATAGACCTCTAGTAGGTATATATTTCTAGGATCATAGAAATGTAGGATTATCCTCCCTATTTTATAAATGTGGAAGCTGAGGCCCAGAGAGTTTGATAACTTGCTTGGAATCAGGTCTAAGTAAGTGGCAGAGTAGGAGCCCAAACCTGTGTCTCTGACTCTTAAGATTGTGCTTTTTTGCACAGACATAACATACAATATCCACAGTTCATGTGTTCCCATGCACACAAAATAGATACATCACAGAGATGCCCCAAATGCCTGCACAATATACATACCACACCGACAGGGTTCACAGCCACAAGCTGCACACACACAGACTCAATAAATAGCATTTGGCTAAATGAAGGGCTACACAAGATACATGTATTCAGTCACATTGTAGACCCCTTAGGATCCAGAGACCATAAACACACACACACACACACACACACACACACACACACAATGTACCAACCAGTATTGTTCCTAAGCTGTGCACCCAGCCCTGCTGGGCAAGCCATAGAGTTGACAAATGGATCAGACACAGTCCCTGGATTAAATGCATAAACCACTGGCCAGCAAGACAAGGCTCTGTCTAATTAAAGGCTAACCAGTGACTGAGGGTGGTAAAGAATGAAGGGTAGAGAGCTGTGGTGACGGTGGAGTGGTGAGGAAAGTTTCTTAGAGGACGCAGCCTTTGAGCCAGGCCTTCAAGGGTGGGGAGGATTTAGACAGGTGGAGGAGAGGGTTAGAGGAATTCCTGGTGGAGGGAATCAGGTGAAGAGCGACAGGGAAGAGGACTGAGGGAGTGGGTCTGAGATGAACTGGGGAGAGTAGAGGATGTGCATACCTAGACTCTAACACACACACACACACACACACACACACACACACACACACACTCATTTTGCTGAGTGTTCTTTGAAGCACAGGCTCTGACACGTGGTGGGTCCTTTTCCTGAGCTTACTACCTGCCTGGGACAGTATTGTACATGATACAAATCAATAAAGGCAGATATGTTATGACCCGGCAGCAGCTTGGTAGATCTCCAAGAAGGTGAAGTTATGGAACTATGCACTGGGGGCACGGGCAGGGGCAGGGCACCATCCAGGCCAATTATGGAGGGCTGCCTGGAGGAGTGTGGCCACAGGAGGGCTGAGGGGAGGAAAGGGCTCCAAGCACCCTCTGCCCTTACTGTGACATTCTGAGAGCCCCCGGGGATTTTTCAGATCCTATAAAATGTGGGTCAAGTACATCCCATATGCGAACGCATATCCCTTAACCGCCACCATCTGTCCTGGAACAGAAAGTGGTTGCTGAGTGAGTGATCAAGCACATACAAGGGGCATATAGTGGAAAGCCGTCAGCACCCCTACCCTTGCTCACTCAGGACTCTTCCTGATACCCTGCTTCATCCATCCTCCCTCTCTCTAGTACCCTTTTCAGTCTGGTTTCCTCTCTTTCTCTGGCCGTGCCGCCTCCTGCCTCTGTCGTGGTCTCACTTCTCACCTGGTCTCACCTTCTCCATGGGTGACCTTATCCACTCCAGGCTTCAGCCCCAAATCTCGGCGCTTCATTCTCCCCTGGGATCCAGATCCGGCCTGGATGCCTGTCCCACACCTCACACTCAGCAGATGTCCTTCCCTACACCTGCTCTCCCTCCTCAGGCTTTACTTCAGTAAATACCTCCATCAATTCACCAGGGAGACATCCCCAGTCCCACCTCTCTTTGCCTCACATTCAACCAGCCACAGGTCGCGGTCGATTGTACCTCCCTCCAAAAAGCTCCTGAATGAGTGAAGAATGAATGAATGAATGAATGAATGAATGAATGAATGAATGAGAGCAAGTTGGGCGGCGGGGCCAGGCGGCGTCACGACCGAGCCATTTACAACCATAGAGTTCCCCGAGAGGTTTGGAGCTAGAGTGGCCGCACACGTGGCCGGGTGCCTTGCGCTCTCCCGGAAGTTTCCCAGGCGGGGCGGAAATGGAAACCGATTAAGGGTGGAGAAGGGTTTGTTGTCGCGTGTGGAGGAGATTGCGGTTACCTGGTGAGTCGGTGCGGAGGGAGACAGGAAGGGTCAGCTCGGTCGCCTGGGTCGTGAGGGGTGGGGGCTGGAAGGTTCGGGGCCAGAGAGTCTGGAGGGACTCAGTGGGCAGGGCCGAAGGTTGGCGGGGCCGAGAGGGGTGGGGCCGGAGGAGCCTATACTTGAGGACCAGGAACCCCGCACTCGGGAGGATCCGCCCGCCCTGAGCTCCCGGCCCCACAGGTCCCAGGCCTCATGGCGGTCCGAGCGTCGTTCGAGAACAACTGTGAGATCGGCTGCTTTGCCAAACTCACCAACACCTACTGCCTGGTGGCCATTGGCGGGTCAGAGAACTTCTACAGGTGCGGTGGGAGCCCCGGGGCCTGCCGGCAGTGTGTGGATGGGTGGCGGGGAGGGGTGCTGGAAGTTGGGGGCTCCGGAGGAGTGAGGGCTGAGACCACCCCCTCACCCCCCGCCCCCGCCCTGTGACCATGTTCCTACACAGTGTGTTCGAGGGCGAGCTCTCCGAGACCATCCCCGTGGTGCACGCGTCCATCGCTGGCTGTCGCATCATTGGGCGTATGTGTGTGGGTAAGTCAGGTGGAAGACGCCATGAGGGAGCGACTAGAACTTCTCAGCACCTTTAATTATACCTCTGGAGGGACCCTGCGTGACTCAGGGATTTCCTGGCTTTCATCCATTATCTCTGGAAACTAGGCCTGGATTTAATGCAGTTTAAGTGTCAGATCAGGGACAACCTCTAGTGAAGACTTCTGGATCACAGTAATAACAAATAACATCAAGGGCTTTCACTCTTACATTTATTTCCGTTCCTTCTTCACGAAGACCCTGGGAGGTAGGAATTATTGGCCTCATTTGACTGATGAGAAAACTGAGACTCATAGAACCCAAGTGACTCACCAAGTTCCACACCTGTTGTGAGGCAAGATTGCAATGTCATCTCTTCCCTGTCTGGGCAGGTTGCTGCTTCTTTCTAAGCATCCATTTCTGCCTCTAAAAAGGATAGGCTAAGGTTCTGGTTCATCCTGTTCAGTCAGTTTTTATCCTTTTAAATCTTAAATTCCCTTCACCATGTCTTTGAGTGGCATCCCTTGCCTACCCTCCTGCCTCTCAGGGCTGACTCTGGCCATTGGTCCTTTCTTTTACCTGGATCTGTCTCCCTTCACTGCCACCCCTTATTTCTAGTTCTGCTCATTGGGGTCATATAGGAGTTTCTTTTTATCTTTTTTTATTATAATCTGGATGATGTTAGCCTCTGAGGGTTTTCTTATTCAGGCAAAACATTCTTATCCCTAACCATAGGACTTAAAACAAGTTCTATGATTTAAGGAAGTATTTATCATGACCTTTGTGTGTGTGGGGTTTTTTTTGTTTTTTTTTATGATGGGAGTAACTCAGAGTTCAAAAGTTCACAGAATTGTGTCCATGCAGAGGGAGGCAGAGGTTTGTTTAATCATCGTTGTCACAATATAATTGTGCTATATGGTACATTTTATGTATGAGGTGAATGTTTAAATTAAAAAAATTTATTACAGTAAAAGCATACTGCCATTAATCCCCCTCAAAATATTCCCCCCGTGCTTTGAAAACACTTAATCCCATCGTTCTCACCACTTTCTGAAGCAGCTCTGGAAGTCCTCTTTCATGAGTGTCTTTAGTTGCGCTGTTGTAGCTGCCTCAATGTCCTGAATCGATTCAAAACGTTTACCTTTCATGGTCCTTCTGACTTTGGGGAAGAGCCAGAAGTTGCACGGTGCCAGATCTGGTGAATACGGTGGATGAGGACACACCGTAATGTTTTTATTTGACAGAAATTGCTGTACCAAAAACGATGTGTGACACGGAGTGTTGTCATGATAGAGGAGGAAACCGTTTGCCCATTTCTCAGGCCATTTTCTATGCACATCGTTTCTTAAATGCTCTAATAAGCCCTCACAATATTCAGAGTTCACCATAGTGTTCCTGGGTACCAACTCAGCTCGCACAATTCCATCAAGGTCAAAAAATACAATAAATTGAAGATTCCTGCCTTTCTGTTGGATAGCACGTGGCAGCAGTAGTCATATAGTTTTTAATCACACTGCATATGTGAATATTCAGTGTAGTAGATGATGCCAGATAATTCCCAGAAGTGGTTGAGCAATTTACACTCCTATTGGTTCCACATATTTTTGCCAACCTTGGTTTTGATGTTTTTAAAATTTTAGCCCTTCTGGTAGGTGTGTGGTGTTACCTCAATTTTTAAGTAACAAAATATACAACTAATGCCAAGAGCCCTTGCTGCTAGTTCTGGTCCCCCTGGTTGATGATGGCAAAGTGGTAGGGTGTGTTGGGACAGACTCCTGGGCCATCTCTGGCCTGCCCAGTGGGACTCCCAGTCCCCATGGCTATTGTATGGATCAGTGGATTTGGAGGGCTGGAGTCTGGGCCGCAAACTTTCCTGGGGAAGCTGATGGGGCTGGGTTGTCTCTTCAGCCCCTACGACTCAGCAAGCTTCTTGTGTCTTCATGGTGCTTCCTTGCTCCTCCCCTTAACTTGGGTTTTTCCAGGTAACAGGCATGGCCTCCTGGTGCCCAACAACACCACCGACCAGGAGCTGCAACATATTCGCAACTGCCTCCCGGACTCAGTACAGATCCGGCGGGTGGAGGAGCGGCTCTCAGCCCTGGGCAATGTCACCACCTGCAATGACTATGTGGCCTTGGTCCACCCAGACCTAGACAGGGTAAGGCAGCCTAGCTTGGCCCAGGAGTCACAGGACTAGCCTAGGCAGTGGTTAGCCACCGTTCTTGCCTAAGGCAGGAATTACGGGTGTGGTATCTCTTGTGGTTTCTCTTTATACCTGGGCATTCACATTTCAAGCATTCATTGGAATAGTGCTAGTAGAGGCCTTCCAAGGTGTGGTCACTGTCAGAAAGAAGCTGGGGAGGGTATTGATCCTTCAGAATTAAGGAGATTAACCCATCTGGTCTTACAGCTGGGGCCAGGAAAGATGGTAAGACAGTTGAACTCTTGAGTGTGGGTTAGAGGAAGAGGGTGGCATGGAGACCAGCCCCTGGGTGTTCAGGGCATGAATGGGTATTACGGACTCCAAAGCTGGCCTAGATTCTGCTCCAGGCTGTATCCTCTCCTTTTTTGGGGTGAAGCTTCAATATGAAGCTACATAGCAGAGGAATGAGGGGCTTAGGGCCTCAAGCCCTGAATGGTTCTGGGCATCGAGGGCCCAAGGTTCTTTGACCTGCAAGCTCTGGGCCCTAAGCACAGTACCTTTGACTGATAGGAAACAGAAGAAATCCTGGCTGATGTGCTCAAAGTTGAAGTCTTCAGACAGACAGTTGCTGACCAGGTGCTCGTAGGAAGCTACTGTGTCTTCAGCAATCAGGGAGGGCTGGTACATCCCAAGACTTCAGTTGAAGACCAAGATGAGCTGTCCTCTCTCCTTCAGGTTCCCCTTGTGGTAAGCATTCTTGTTCCCTGACCTCCTGCTAAAGCAGATCCCCTTGCCCAGTGTTTGGGAATCTGGGTCGTTACCCATCACAGTTTGGGGTTGGGGCTGCAGGTCAGGGAGCAGGATTTGGGGAGTGTCCTTATGAGGGGTGGGAGAGACTTTGGTTGTTGATGCCATGATCCACGTTGAGCCATCACCTGGCAGGCGGGCACTGTGAACCGAGGCAGCGATGTGATCGCCGCTGGGATGGTGGTGAACGACTGGTGTGCCTTCTGTGGCCTGGACACAACCAGCACAGAGCTGTCAGTGATAGAGAGTGTCTTCAAGCTGAACGACGCCAAGCCTAGCACCATTGCTACCAGCATGCGGGATTCCCTCATTGACAGGTATCTGGGCCTCTTTTCTGCCTTTGGAGGGTAGGGGAAGGAGATGCCACCTCCAGTGGGAGCTACACTGTACTCATACCAGTAGGTTCTCCTCGCGTGTGAGGGCACACCTGCACACTGCCTGGCTGCCACAGGGGACAGCCAGCAAGCATTGCCTGGGTATCTGTGCATCCCTGTCTTGGAAGACTTGGCTCAGTGTATCTCCGGGCAAAGCTTCCCCCGGTCTTATGTTACCACTTACCACATTGTTTTGTGGTTTGTCTCTGCCTGTGTGTCAGTGTCCCCAGCCAGTAAACTGAGACAGAAAAGAGCTGTTCACTGAGGGAAGTAGGGGAAGCTGCTCTTAGGAACTGAGAAGACCTCGGGTGCCTAAGGGACAGGTGGTGGGGATGGCATGAAAATTAGAATCATTGGGATTTTTTATTTTTTTAAGTGGGTTCTTAGGTCTTAACCCTGGAGATTCTGGGGTGTGAGGCTCTAGACCAGGGGTGTCCCAACTTTTTTCAATGTTTTTTACCAAGGGCCATATGCGGTAAAATACACAAATAGCCGGGCCACTCACTCAAGGTGTGAAGTACATATTGCCTCACCTGGTTTATTTAAGTAAACTAAATATATTTTTGGAATTTGCTGTGGGCCAATTAACAATGGATTGCGGGCAGCAGTTGGCCCACGGGGCCGCAGTTTGGACACCCCTGCTCTAGAATCTCTTCTTTCTTTGGAAGAGCAGCAGGTGCTGGCTATTCAGCCTCCTCCTCTCTAATTCCCCCGATTGAGGATCCTTCTCAAGGCATACCTCATCCAACTAGCACAGGTGTCTTTATGAGGCTAGAAACCGCAAAGTAGAGCCAGTGCCCCGTATGCGACTTCCTGCTTACTGTGGGCAAAATTTCCCTTCCTTCTCCCTTCATTTATTCATTTGCTTGATGTTCATGGAGCCCTACAGACAAGGCTCCATGGAGGGTAGTCGGGCAACTTAGTGCTTCTCCTGCGTCTGAGGGCCTCAAAGTGTATCAGGCAAGAGAAGTTGTAGTGGCCACACGTAACTCTTAGCTAGCTACCTTCAAAGAAGAAATAAAAGATTCCTTAAGTGGCTTGGGAAGCTCTGGTGAGACTTTCTGGGATCCAGAACGGTTTCATGGAGGACGGTTCATTTAGTCTGGGCTTCAGGGAATGAGTAGATAATTGAACATGCATACATAGAGTGGGGAAGCACTTCAGACAGACACAGAGATGGAGAAGTGTGGAGCATGTGAGGGGGAAAGGTATTATTCCCAGAGTGCTGAGTACTCCGAATGCCCCTGTCAATACAGTTGTTTGTTTTTTTCTATTACAGTTCACATTCAGCTGTACGGCATAGAAGTTAGACATTTACTAACTTATGAAGTGATCCCCTGATAAGTAGTACCCACCTGACACCATACAGTTATTACAATATCATTGACTGTATTCCCTGTGCTGTACTTTACATCCCTGTGACTGTTTTGTAACTGCCAATTTGTACTTCTGCATCCCTTCATCTTTTTCACCCAGCCCTTCAATCCTCCTCCCCTATGTCAAGTTTTGACTGTAGGCCTATGGTTTTGACCTTTGGTCATTTTGTTTACCCACATTCCTGGCATCTGGCATACCCTCCAGCCAATAACTTCCTCAGTCTGGAGCGGGGCCCAACCATCTGTTGTTATTTGAATAAACTTCCCTGTGTGATTCTGATGGGGCAGTTTGGAGACCACACTGACAAACTGTGCTGTCAGCATTGGAGAGCAGTTGAAAGGGTCTGAATAGGGAGGTGGTACCAGTGTTTTTGTCATTTGTTCAACAACTTTTTTTGAGCACCTATTATGTGCCAGACACTAGTGATGTGGTGACAAATAAAATATACCCCTCTGCCCTTTTGGAACATAGAACCTCATAAGATAGTAGTTAACACCATTAATCATTTAAAGAACAAAACAACAAACTTCTTAATAAGCTAAGACCAGAAATTTGTGTAACCTGATAATTGGTACCTTCTGAAAAACGATAGCAAATGTTGCATTTAATGGTGAAACTTCAGAAGGTGCCATTAAAGTCATGCAGAATTGCTTATGGTCAGCAGCACTGGTCAGCATTACAGTTTAATAAGATAAATGGGTATTGGAAAGGAAGAGACAGAACTCACTAGCTTCCTTTGATTTTGAACCCATTGATTTTGAGTTGCCAGTGAGACCTTAAAATGAAGGTGTTGGGTAGGCCATCAGAAATACGTACTTCACTTTTATAATCATACACATGATTACCACCTGCAGGAAGAATGTTCTGGCCTGAGCCTTGCCACTGGGGGATCTGTGGTCTGGGCATATCCCTTACCCTGACTGAGCCCCGTTCCCTTTTCTAATGTCTACTGGACTTGAGCTCTGAGGCTCCGGTTTATGACCAATAAGTTGGAATAAACTGAGTTAATGCACCTGCGTGGGGAAGGAGTTACTTTTAGTTTTTAAGCATTGAGAGGTCTAGACTGGATTGTGACTCATGGGAGCAGTGGAACCTGGAAGGGGATCTGAGTGTGGTTCTTCAGGCCTGAGCTGGAACAAAGGGCCTGGGGTAAGGGTGGTGGCAAGTACCTTGAGAACAGAGGGTGGGGGTGTGGTCTGTGAAGCACTTACTGACAATGCTTCTTCCTTTCTCTGCAGCCTTACATGAATCACTTTCCATGATGTTTCACGGGCTGCCTCTGGACTTTGTTTGGCTCCCTCTCCACGCCCCACCCAATCTGTTCTGGATGCTGGTGCAGAGAGGTCACTGGTATCCAGTGGCTGGATGCCCAGCCCTGCTTCACCTTTGTCCATCTCCTGAATCTTGTTACTGCAAACTCTGCCATGTCTGCTGGCCTTATGGCTCCAGGCTGAGAGCTCTGCTGCCCTCTATTACCCAATTAAAGGCATCTGCCTCTGTCCATTCCAAATGTGTTCTTTGGTGGCTTTGGCCTGCACCAAGCTCCCACCATTGTCCAGGGGAAAGGGGGGTGGGATGCGCACACACACCTCAGTTCCACAATCACCCACGCCACACTGGAGTTCTCACATTTTCCACCCAACTTCAGCCTCATACTTCAAAGGATGAGAACCTGTTTCATTTCTCCCCTGGGATGGTGTGAGGAGCCTGGGGCAGAGCCCTGTGTAAGGGCTCTGGGGCACCGGGCTACAGGGCAATCTTACCCTCTGTCCCAAGACGGATGGAGGGTGCTGGCCTGGCTGCCAGGCGCCGGGGACAGCCTCCGACCAACCTTGGCAGGACCCTTACGTTAGGAGCGTGGGTGGGCGTTCCATTGGTCTCCGTTTGCGTGCGGGGCGGGTCCCCAGGACCTAGGTGCGGGATCGGCCATTTGCTGGTGGGTGCGGTCGAGTTTGCTGGGCCCCGCCCCTGGGGCCGGAAACTCCGTTCCGGGGGCCCGAGGGCGGTGTCGCCGCGCGGTGGCGTCACGGCGCCAGCCCTTCCAGGCGCCTGTGCGCACCGGGCTGAGCGTGGAGGTCGGCGCTGGAATACTAGCGGCTCCGGCAGCGCGAGGTGAGGGCGGGGCGGGGCGGGGCGGGGGCCGGGGTGGTGTGCGGCTGGCCCCCCGCCTGACGGGCCTCTGCTCCCGCAGGCCATGGGCGCTCAGCTGAGCGGCGGCGGCGGCGACGGCGCCGCGGAGCAGGCACAGCCCCAGCCTCAGCTCGCGGCGCCCGAGGGCCCTGAGCGGCCCCGGCCGGAGCCCGGTCCGTGGGGGCCGCTGGACGACGTGCGCTTCCTTATCGCCTGCACCTCTTGGTACTGACTCTCCGCCCGCCGAGTCACCGTTCATCTCTTGTGCTCTCCGCCTCTCCTGGTCTGGCCGTTGCCGTCTGTCATCACGGCCCGGCGTTTCTCTTAATCTACCCCGTCCCCGCCCCGCCCGGCGCCCGGTAGACTCTATGAGAGTCGAGGAGGTCGCGGGGGACTGGAAGTCCTTGCAGGGCTGCCTCCACAGCCTCACCATGGGCCACCGTCTCGCCTCTGTCCTCTCGCACCAACCGGAATTTGTTCGCTTCCCAGCCTGCATCCAAACCAGCTCATCCCCACCCGACAGCTCCAGCAGTCTGGGTCCCGGGGCAGCCTTCCCTGTCACTGACTTCCAGAGCCAGGCCAGGACTCTTGGTAAGACCCCAAGGCTGCTGACCTGACCTCACCTTATCTGTCCATTATTGCTGAAAACGCGGCTCTTTTGTTGTTGGTCCTGGCACCGTGTACGTTGACTTGAGAGAAGCCCTTGCCGCAGTGACCCTTCCCATCCTCCTAGGGGATGTTGCACCACCAGCCTGGATCCCAATGAGGCATCATCAGGCTGTATTCCTGGGACACAGTAACACTGGGCTTCTTGGACCAGCCTTTTGAAGAGAGGGGACATCTGATTGCTGGGCTGGCAGATGAGATGTATGGGGCAGCTCCTACACATCCCAAAGCACCCTGTTCCCCTTGCCCCAGAAGCTTCTTAGGCCACTCTCAGAACCTGATCTTTGTTCCCACATTCAAGTGAAATGACACACTTTGTATTTTTGTTTTATTTAGAAATGATTTAAAAAACATTATACAAAGGCTGATCAGTTTAAAATGTGACTGACACTGAAATGCTGTGATGTTCCCCAGGCCAAGGGGAAGCTGGGCTCTGAGGCCCCCAGTGCTTTGCCCCTCTGCTCTGTCCTGGGATGATGGACAAACAGATGACCGACCACAAGGCAAGAGAATCTGAGATTGGAAGCATCCAGGCTGAGCCCTCTCTGGGCCTGGCCTTACATCCCTCACATCTGCAGCCTGGGCTGCCTGCCTCCATCTCCTGCTCTTTTCTCAGCTGACCTCGGTAGTACCAGGAGCCAATGGGAAGCCTGGGGGGGCCTAGAGCTTTCAAGAAGTAAGAGCACCAACCTGAGGAGTGGAGAGGAACCAGGAAGGGGAGAAGGGAAGCCAGGAAAAGATGGATAAAAGAGACACTTCTGATCTCATCTTGGACCCTAGAAGGGTCCACAGGTGGGGACCTAAGGCCCAACCAGCTCACTGGATGGCCTGGGCATGTAACAACCTCTCTGTGCTTCATTTGAGGGCACGGTGAGAGTTACCCTCGGCCTCCCAGGGCCTACACAAGTTTCATGTGAGTGGACAGGTGTGAGCTAATAAAGTGCTTTGCAAAGTATAAAACACTGTACAAACCTATGAATCACTAATATCTCTGCAGTTGTTCCCCACCCATCCCAGGGAGCCCGCCCTTGGCCAAAATGAGACAAAACAAGGATAATGACAAGGAACACAGTGGACTCAGATGCCTCTGGGACAAGAGATTTTGCTTGAGACAGCTCCCAGGGCAGCAGGAGTCCCTGTCTGCTACAGGTTAAGCTGACCCAAAGCCCAGAGGTCACGGGATGGGGGCAAGGCCCACGCAGGCTCAGGGCCAGGTTGGCATCTGAGGCCCTGCCAGCACCCTGAAGACTGACACCACCTGTTAGATTTGGCCAGAGAGCCAACAGGCATCACTGAACCCATTGGTCTTGCCTAGGGCTCGTCAGTGACGAACGGCTGCCTCCACTGGGCTGGAGTAAGACAAGCTGAGCCCTAGGAATTCCTGCCAGTGACAGTGATCGGTGGGCCCCTAGGCTTGAGGCTGCTACCATTGTGGGTGCCCTTTTCCAAAGAGCAATACAGGAAGATGGCCCTGGGAGCTGGGTTAGCAAGGGCCAAGCTTGTGATCTGAACACTGCTTCCAGGTTGAGATTGAGTCAGCCTCAGGGCAGCTCTGGGTGTGGGCTCTGAGCACTTTAGAAGGCTGCCCTGAGTCCCTTATCCCAAGGCCATGAGAATGTTGGCCTGGACCCTTTTCTTCCTCACCTAACTAATCAGGCTGAGCCCCCAGACCACACGCTATAGGCTGGAGATGGGGATTGAGGAGAGAGATGGGAGTGGAGGACGGTCACAAACTCAGATCGGCCTCCATAAATGGGGTCAGCTCCTGCCCCAGCCCTTTAGCCTCATGAACAGGGCCTGGTTCCCGGGTGTCTAGGTGTTTGAGTACCCTTAGCAGCACCTTGGTCCTTACTGCCTGGGGGAGGGCTTGCCACGCTGGCCTCATCACCAAGACAGTCACCTGTATCTAATTCACCTAAAGCCTCAAGCAGCCTTTGCAGAATGGGACTTGAAACAATAGTGACAGAACATTTAAATATTCAAGATGTGACAGCTGGGTCCTCGTCAGACCTAGCCGGGCCACAGCCCTGCCTACAGCATGTGACCGTAAATCATGGGTTTCAGAGGAGACCCTGGTGTGTGGAGCCGGTTTCCTGAGGGATCTGCTGCATACCAGCAGGGGAAACCCAGGCTTGTTGCCCACCATGTCTGCAGCAGGGGTCCTGTAGCCTTGGAAAACAGTGGGGTGGGGGTGGGGGGACATCTGACCAGCAGGTGTTGGCAGAGAGGAACCAGGACTGGTGGCTTCTCTCAGAAGGGGCTGAGAGCACTAGTGCTGGCTTCCCACAGAAGGTGCTGGGTCCAGCCAGGAACAGAGCTGAGGTGCCTCATGGACACCACAGGATGCAGTAACCACAGGGCCTCCTGGTATGAGGCCTGGCCTATTCCCTTGAGTAGGGAGCAGTTCACCCAGGACAGAAGGCTGGTGGCTGGGTGCCAGACACCCACCCTGGGGCACAGCCGCCATCACTCCCTGCCCCACGCTCAGCCTAGGCCAGTGCACCCACCACTTCAACTACATGACCCCTAGCCTAGGGCCCTGCTGGCTCCGGTGGGCAGTGGCCAGAGCTGCCCCTCAGACCCTGGTGAGGAAGGGCCTGGCTGGCCAGACTGAGTGGACAGAGAGGGCTCTGGGCTGCTCACACCCACTCCTGGACTGGCCGCTTATAGTACGTGACAGGCTGAGGGCCTGCCTTGTTCTTGAACTGGAAGATGGTGTAAACCAGCACCAGGATGCAGAGGGACAGGATGCAGGGGATGACCACAGCCACTGCATTCACAGAGCCTGGCACGTCGTTGATGGTCACCATGATGTCCACGTCGTCCTGGGGCAGCCGCCGCTCCTTGCGCCGCTCCACCTCCTTCTGGTTGCAGCCCATCCAGTCACGCAGGATGTTGCGTGGGTAGCCAGGCTCCACGCTCAGTTTCTGGTTGTCAAACTTCCAGTAGTCCCGGCCCTTGTAGAAGTAGGTGTAATCTGCAGAAACACGGCCCAGCATCACCACTCCAGACACTTCTCTGCACCTGCTCTCGGCCAGGGTGGGAGGACGCAAGGTGCTGTGGCAATGTACAGGAGGGGCACCTCTCACCCTGGAGGAGCCCCAGGGGAGCTCTGCAGGAGGGGTAGGCATACGAGGTGCTGGGAACTGTGTTTTGGAAAGCTTGGAAGTGGGGGAGTGCAGTGCTTCGCACATCCTGCAAATAGTGTGGCTGAGTCATGGAATATGACCTGCATAGCTGCAGAGAGGGGCACCCGGGACCTGGAACAGCCCAGCCCATATTCTCAAAGGCTCTGAGGAGCCACTGAGGGGCCTTAAGTAGAATTGGTCATTTGTGCCTCCCAGATGGGACCCTTCTCAGCCTGGGGCCACAGCTGTCACAGTGTTCATAGGCACCCCCATGTGGGTCAGATTAAGCCCCCAATTTAGGGCTTGGACAGCACCGTCTCATAGCTCTAGGGCCTCAGCCTGTCTCTTGCGTGAGCCAAGGGAGACAGGAAGGAAGATTTCTTCTATTGACAGTCGATACCACATCTTCGCGATTAGGGATTTTTTTTGACTTGGCACACATCACCTTGCAACACAGGTTGCAGGGTCTCTGGGACCCTGCTAGGGAAGGGACTAGAAGGAAAGAAGACAGCAGGGCTGGGGAGCCACCCCAAGGCTCCCAGCAACAGCCTTAGTGGCCAGCCAGTCCACAGACGCAAAACAATGTGTTCAGACTCTTATTGGCTGACTCCCCACCCTGGCTGGGACTTTCATTGGCCAAAGTCCTTGATGTCATCTGTCTCTGAGGCTCTCCAGAAAGCGAGACCATGTGTGTAAAGCATTAGGTACACAGGAGAGCCACCAGATAGCAGCTCTGTCCCTGTGGCTGTTGGCTTCCTTACCAGTGACGTCTCCTCTGAGAGTCCTTCCCAATGACCTTTACTGTGGCACCCTCTGCCTAGTTGCTCCTCTCACAGCAATTCTTTCCCTTATAGCATTTGTTGCACCTTATTTTTCTGCCTCTAGCCTGCAAGTCTTGTTCCCTGCTCTATCCCCAGCCCTCCCACGCAACCTGGCTCTAAGTAATTATTGTGGAGTGAATGAATGACTCCTGTCATTCCACATAAACGAAAATACACAAACGATGATGATGATGGTGATGATGGCAGCTAAAATTTATATGGCATGGGCATAAGTGCTAGGCATTGGTTTAAGGGCTGTACGTAATTTACATTATTTAATTCTCACAAAACCCTACGAGATAGGTACCACTATTCCCATCTTGTAGATGAAGAAAATGAGAAAACTTATGTTATTTGCCCACACTCATAGTAAGTGGTGGAGGTGGGATGTGAAACCAGCCAGGCTGGCTCCAGGGTCTGCTTTTGACCAGATCAGTGGAGATGCGTCAAACAGACATTCATGGATACCCACTCTGCACCTGGCAAGACCTGGCCCCTCCTCTTGAGAAATTCCTAGTCCCGCCTTCAGGAGGAGCTAAGTAAATGTCTCATAAATAAAGAAGACTTTTCTCTCCATCTTCCTGCCCTTAACACCTTAGAACCACCATGTCCATCCTTGCTATTCAGATTTGATAACCTGAGGAAACCCTCGAGTACTCCTGCGGACCACTGTTTGAGGAATGCTGTCTGAAGGAATGAAGTCAGTCTATGAAAACATCTCTCAATTGCGAATCATCCCTGCAGATGAGAAATTGTGACTTGGTAGCTGGTAAGAGAGACTTTACTGTGTGAACATAGGTGGGTAAGAGGCAGTTGTCTTTGCCACGAGGCAGTATTTCTCAAACCTGAATACCCTGAGAGTTTGCCTGTGGGCCCCGAGGAGACCCACATAAAATCAGAACCCTCCCCGCCCCCCGACCTGGCTGGGCCCTTACGTACATCCTTCCTTGCTGATGAAGGCCCCTTGGGGAGCCTGCGGGATGCCCTTCCACACGGTGATGGGCTTGGGGTAGCCAGGGTCTGTGGCCCGTCGCTCCTCGCTGTAGCGCCAATACCGCTCGCCTTTGAAGAAGTAGGTCTTGCCCACAGGTTCCCATCGCAGAGCCGTGTCAATGCCTTCTCGGGGCAGACAGCTGCCCAGCTCCCCCAGGCTGTGAGGGTACCCAGGCTCTACTGTCACCTCCTTAAACACCCAGTACTTGTCACCTGTGGCCAAGAGGAGCCCAGGATCAGCCTTCCCCAGTCACTCAGTGCCAGAGGTTGTGGCTAGTGCCACTTGCCCATCTTCTACTGGGACTGAAGTCATTCATAGAGCCAGAGTGTCAGGGGGAAACAGCCATAGGCCTGCTTGATCCTCTCAGTGGGAGACTGGGGCCTCTTGGCCCAGGCAGAACTTGGGGGGGCAAGAAGCCAGAAGCCAGTCACCAATCCTGGGCAACTCACCCCATACTGCCTCGGTTCTGTGCCCCAGCCTCTTTGCCTTTCATGTGACTTGCTCCTTTCTCCTCTCTGGGTGACCTCAGCCACTCATACATACTAGTACTCACCCCACCTTACACCAGTGACACCCAACTCTGAGGCTGTAGTACACAGCCACTCTCCCAGGGGACCCGATGGCCCAGCAGCCTCTGGGCATTTCCGTAGGCTTCCTGGAGTTCCCCATCTCCACCACAGGGGGCTCCCTCCCTCATCACCTTTCTGCTTCCCAGGGTCCCCAGGGAGAAGTCCCAGCATCCCCTCTGGCCCGCTCTTGCCTTTCCCTCTTAATGCTCAGCCTCTCCTGAGGCCTTGCTAATCCTCTAGCTGTCTCTAGCCTCCTGGCTCCTCCCTGCTGTGGGCCTTATAGACATTGCTATCCTCCTCTCCAGCACCCATCTCAGAAATGGCTTCCTCGTCTCTGCCCCGATTGCTGCCTGCTCTCTGGCTCTCTGCTGCTCAGAAGCATTCAGCGAATTTCCAGCATTGCCCTAATGTATCAATACCACATTCTGGCCTGGCAACCAAGACTCCTCGGGCCTCTCCCCCAAACTTCCTTTCCAGGCTGCTTCTCACGGCTCTCCGATGTAGGGCTCCATGGCTGCCCAGGGCTGCCTTCTAAAGCTTTTTGAATACACGTGCATGTTCCCACATTACTCCTTTGCCCACGCTGTTCTTTCCCTTGGAATGCTTTCCTCGCTTCTCACTGTCAGTATCTTACCCTGCTGGGGCCTGGCCCACGTCACAATAATTGAAGTGAAACCACCTGGCACAGGGTGGGCACAGAGTGGGCACAGGGTGGCATGCTGTACATGTTAGGCCCCTCTCCCCATTCCCTGACTTCTCTAGCCTTCGGGTTCTGTGACCTCCTGCTTCCAGGCTCTTCCAGAACTGCCAGAGTGGCCCTCCATGGAACACCCTGTACTTCATGTGGATGACGCTTGTCACCAACGTCAGCACAGGCAGACCCTCAACAATCACTCCCTGACTTGATTCCTGCAGATTGTGCATTGCCTGCCTGCAGGGATCTGTCCTGTCCGATGTCAGTTTGTTAGTGTCTCTGTTAGGGCTAGAAGGATCCTTATAACTGGCATCTGTTGCCCACCCCGCCTCTGCCAGTTTACAGATGGAAAAAGGGGGTCCCGAGGGCAGGGAGCCATGCTAGGTCCCTCGGCACAGGCCACATTACCTTTGAAGAAGACAAATCTTCCATCAGCCCTTTCGTAGGCTGCATCTATGCGGGCAGGCAGCCCCTTCCAGAACTGCTCGATCTGCATGGGATAGCCCTCCTGCACCCGGTTATTGCGCAGGCGCCAGAACCAGCGATCCTGGGGGGGAGTTAAGGAGGAGAGAGAAAGAGGCATAGCCTCTGAACCCAGTGATCTCAGCCCAACAACCCAGCACCTTCCCCTGGGCCCAGCGTTGCAACCCTCCTCGAAGTCTGTCCCTTTACTGCTTTTTCCTTTCAAAGCCCCGTGAGGAAGACAGGATGCTCATTAACTCTTTCTGTAAGCCTCTTGATGGTTCTTGCTGCCCGAAGGGCCATGAAACAGACAGCAGACAGGCCTGGTGGGGGGAGGAGGTGTGGAGGAGGTGGAAGGGATGTTGGGGCCTGGAATGGCCACATGAGGGTAGTGGAGAGTCACTGATGTCTGCAGGGCCCCAGCTGGTGGGAAGCTCCGGTGGTCTCTGAGCCTGGGCAAAGTGCCCTCCTCATACATGGCTGGCTCCATCCAGCAGGGCGAGGCCCATGGGAAGCAAACCGTGGGAATTTCCCCAAGATCTGGGTGTGAATTCAGGTTCCCCCACTTACAGCTGCATGACCTTAGGCACAGTACTTAAAAAGTCTCACCTGCAAATGAGGGTAATAATGGGGGATCAGACGAGAGATATTAGGGGCGAAGTGTCTAGAACAATACAGGACCCAGAGTCGGTGTTGAAGAAATAGTAGGCTAAGAGTGTGATAAAAGCCCTCTCTTCAAACTGGTGCCTTGTCTCACTGCAGTCCTTGGTTGCTAGGCACTCTGGGCAAGGCCCAGAACCTCCCAGGACCTCAGTTTTCTTATATGGAAATGGGATGATAAAACCCAGCTTTGCCTAGGAACCATTCAGTTGGAGGATCCAAGAGTGCAGAAGAATAAATGTGATTTGTAAAAGATGGTACAAAAGCTAGAAAACACCTTTGTACAGGTGTTTTATAAAGAACTTTCACATCCACTTCTTAAAACCTTATTTTGATTTTCACAACTCTTGTTAAGCAGATCTGAGACATACAGAGTCTTAAGGAAAGCCAAGTGACTTAGAGCTACTCAGCGAGAGGCAGGATTGGGCTGACCCAAGGTGCCTGATTCTTGCTCAGTGCTCAAAGCTTGCTGGGGAGAGAACTCTGCCAAGGAAATGGGGCAGCCTTCCGCAACCACCCGTGTGGCAAAGACCTGCTGCCCAGATCCCCTCCAGTGGAGGGTTTATTGCCTCCGAGGCTGGGAGAGTGGTCAGCAGGTAGTTTTCACCTGTCAGCCTCTTGGGATGGCCTCGCTTTAGAGAGCTCCCCCAAGGTCATGCCCTTCCTTATCCGGTGACTGAATGAGGCAGGGGGTATAAAGTTCTAGCCATGTGGGGCCCAACGTGGGATAATTTGGACTGGGCCAACCTAGTTCCAGAGCCCCCTGTGGGGGTTGGCTGAGTCTGCAATGGGCCTACTTGCTGCTTATCTTCTCCTTCTGCCCAATCCTGCTTCCTTCCCACAGATGTTGATCCCAAAGGTATTCCCTCATCAAAATCCTACATTCCAAACACCGTCTCAGAGTCTGCTTCCCTTAGAACCCAACCTGCAACACACTAAGCAGGCTACCCCCCCAGTCAGCTCATGGCCAAGGTGACAGGACCAGGCCAGGTGAGAAGATGTAGCCTGGCCAGCTTTCTGTCGGGCACCTCAGTACCAGGCTCTCAGCCCTGGCAGGATCTGGAGATAGGTGCAGCCACCACTGCACCAGCCCCTGCTCCAAACTGCCCTCTTCCCAGCCACTCACTCATTTAATTTTCATATACCCTTAGTTAGAGGAATGACTCCCCTAGTTTTCAAGAGGTCCAGAGAAGGGAGGTGACTTGCTCAAAGTCAGATCAAAATCCTGTCTCCAGCACTTTTCTCTAGCGTGAAACCCTGGGAAGGTACAGAATCACCAGTCTTCCCCCTTCCGTCTTGATTTACCCAGCAGCATAAGGAAGAGATGCTGTGTCCTGGCCATCGGGCCAGCTCCTGTCCAGGCCCCAGAGCAGAGCCTGATCCCACAGCAACAGCCTTCTCCAGCTCCATGGTGGGGGACGGACTGGGAGGGGACCTTTGGATGGTGCCAGTTGACTGGCCCTACCTTAAACACAAACATCTCTCCCCTGAAGAGGGCCACTGTGTTGAAGTTGCCATCACAGATGTTGGGTTTGGCGCCAGGTGTGGATGGCCGGTCCCCGAGGGGTGGCCGAGGGGGCCTGGGCTGGCGCTCATGCTTCCTCTCAGACGGTGAATGGATCCTGCGGACGGGGAGCGTGGGGAGGGGCCTTGTGGGCTCCAGGGGCTCGGCTGGGGGTCCTAGAGAGAGGGGTTACATCTTAGAAAGGGCCATCCATTTCCTGCCTCCCACTGCCATTGCCTCATCATCCCCTGGGCAGCTCTGAGACAAGTCTGTCACCCTCCAGCCTCCTGTCCCCTTTCCTCATTTTGTACTTCCCCAATCTTTGAGAAAATAGATGACAATCACCATTAACTGGGAACTTTCATCTGTCCATCCTCAGATCTAGATTGTTCTGCTTGTTCTCTACTGTTGTGGGAGAACATGGCCCTTCTTAGGCTCCGTGCCCCATACTCTCTTTCTCTGCTCCCTTCCACACACATTGGCCCCACTTTCTCACTCCCCCTTCATTGTTTGTCCTGCTCCAATGTGGCCTCCACCCTGTCACCCACTGACACTGCTCTGACAAGATCACCATGTCGCCAAATCCAGTGGTTACTTGGCTCAGATTTTGATGTGCCTATGAATCAATCCAAGGCTCTTGATAAAACACAGATTATGACTCAGAGCAGAGGGTCTTGGTGGGGCCTGTGGTTCTGCATTTCTTCTAACTCTCAGGTGATGCTGATATTGCTGTCTGAGGCCCACGCCATGAGCAGCAAGATCATAGAAACAGTTTCCTCGAAACACTCTTCTCTTTTCCGGAACGCTGCATGCTCTTGGTTTCCCTCCTCCCTCATGGGCTAGTCCTCTTCAGCCTCCTGTGCTGGCAGCGGTTCCTCATCCACCCTCCTCTAAAGGTGGAGGTGGCCCCGGGTACTCATCTCTTCTCTCTCTCTCTCCTGGTCCCCAGGTCAGTGCTTCCCAACTTGGCCTACATCATAGGATCACGTGGGGAGCTTTTAAAACTCCTGAGGCTCAAAAGGCACCCCAGACCAATGAAAACCCAATCTCTGGGATGAGGGCCAGGTATCAGTATTATTGATTAAAATCCCAAGGTGATTCTAGTGGGCAGGCAAGTTGAGAATTTCCACCCTAAGTGATCTCATCCAAGTCCGTGGCTTTAAAGACTCTCCGTTAGAGCCGTCCAATGGGCTGTTCTGTGATGACAGACATGTTCTCTAGCTGCACTGCCCAGTACAGTAGCCTCTGGCCACATGTGGCTATTGAGTACCTGAAATGAGTGACTCGTTAATTTGACAGAGGGACTGACATTTTATTTAAATGTAATTAATATAAATTTAAAATTTAATAGCCACATATGGTAATGTTGGGCACCAGAGATCCCAAATCAACATCCCAACCCAGATCTCTGAGCTACAGACTGGCCAGTCCTATTGCCCCACAATTACAAAAGCCAGAAACCTTGGTGCCATCCTTCTCTTCACCCCATATCTGCCCTATCAGCAAATCCTGTCCATTGTATTTTCAAAATGCCTTCCAGTCCCTACCACCCCGTCCAGTCCTCTACAGCTTGCCCTCTGGAGATCCTGCCTATCCTCCAGGGCTCTGGGTGGGGCCACCTCCTGCGTGAGCTCTTTGGGGTCCCCAGCCTGGGAGCAGTGGGGGCGAGGGGGCTGTGTTACGTGGACAAGCACTTGCTTAAGTCTGGTCTTCCCATCTCAGCCCACTTGACAAAAACTAGAACGTCACATACCAGCGTGACCAGAGAACTGGGAGGCAGGCAGGGAAGCAGGCTTCTCATAGCTTATCAAGATACCAGCCTAGCTTCTCAGTGTTTCTTGCATAAGAAAAAAGCTCTGGTTATAATCCTCCTCACATTGTATGACCATTACTTGGGCAGATGTGTGAATCTCCTGGCTAGAGGTGGGACTCCTGGAGAGTGACCCACGGGAGGCTAGAGGAGGTTGTGTGGAGGGGGAGGTGGGTAGAGAAGAAGGAGTGGGTGGGCCTCTACTCACCTTTGTCCCTCCCAGTAGTGGCTCAGACCCTCCCCTAGGTTTCTTCCCACAGGGGAGGAAGGGGTGGGGGTGGGGTGGGGTGGGGTGGGAGGTAGCCTTGCCCCTGTGGTTAAGTAATGCCATCAGAAGTCTCCAAGGTGGAACAGCTGTCAGAGACACAGAAGCTATGCAGGTGGATGGCGATGCTGCCCCCCTCTCTGCCTCCACCCCCTTCCCCATGACCGGCAGGCAGTCACAGCCCAGGCCTGCGGAAGAAATGGTGGCCCCTCTCCCCTGCCACACACCGTAGATCTTCTGGATGCCCTGGAGATCATCCTGAGGCAGCTTGAAGTTGTGTGTCTCCATATACTGGTAGAAAGGTGCCATGATGGCGCTGGGGTCGTTGGAGTGCTCCAGTCCCAGTGCATGGCCCAGCTCGTGCACAGCCACCAGGAAGAGGTCGTTCCCTGGGGAGAGGGGATGGGGACCACTTAGGTATCAGTCAATCCATTATGTCAGCAAACACTGAGCATAGACTTTGTGTCAGGCCCTGTGTCAGACATGAGAACGTACAGAGAAATTAGACACATCCCTGCCTTCCAGAACGCTCCATACAGTGGGGTAGAGGGAGAGAGAAACAAAGTAAGTGAAACTAGTGTTCCAGGTGCTTTAGCAGATGTCTTTAGGGGTTCAGTGAGCACACCGAGAAGGGGGGAGTCATGTAAACTGGAAGGAAGGTGTTCAGGGAAAGCTTCATAAAGGTGAAGCTTAAGTTGAGTCTTGAAAGATAAGCTAGGAGAACGGATTCGGGGGTAGGAGAGAAGAGGGGTAGGGATGGCTTTCCTCGCAGAGGGAATGCTGTAAACAAGATCCAGAGACAAGCAGCTTCATTCTACTTGGCTCTGGAACAAAGCACAAGGGGAGGGCCAGAGAGAGATGAGGTCAGCCAGGCTGGCAAGCTGGGCTCTGTGATGCCAGGCAAAGGAATTTGGATTGGCTTCTTGGCTGGCGGGGGGTTTCAGCAGGAGTGGGGGTGATGACACGATGACATCATCTGGCTGTGGTTGGAAGAAGGGTTAGAAGGTAATGAGACCAGAGACAGGGGCGTCAGTGGGGTCAGTTCAGAAGCTGGTCCAGGGGTCCAGGTGAGGGATGCAAAGGGCCTGAGCCAAGGCAGACAGAGGTAGTGGCCCAAGCAGAGAGGAGTCCTGGGGGGGTGGGGTGGGCAGGGCTCTGGTCTTGCGGCAGCTCTCAGTCTGGCAAGACCTCAGTCCTGAAAGAACTGAGCTATGGTCAAGATCAAGCAGGGATTCAAATGCGAGTGAAAGCAACAAGGTCCAGGTGCTAAAAATGGGGCACGGGATCTCGAGTATAAAGCTGAGGCAGACACGTGACATTGTGGTCATGAGCACCGGTCCCTGAGCAGGACAGACCTCGTTCATTTCCAGCTGGTGAACTTGGCCCGAAGGTCTACCCCCTGAGCCTTAATTTCCTCATCTGGGAAATGGGGAAATCATCCTGCCGCATAGGGTGGTGTGAGGGTTGGATAAGATAATGTGTGTAGTGGGCATGGCACTGCGGGGTAGTGGTTGTTCCCATACATAAGACAGAAGCCTGGGGCCTGGAACATAAAGGAAGCACAGGGCCAGTGGGATTCTAGCAACCAGATGCTCTTAAAGCCAGCTATCCTGAGCTTCCGGATCAGGCTGGGGATAGGGCAAGGCCTGACTTTGGGGGGATTAAGGAACTCCAGCTTTGGGAAAGAAATGCAAGGGGCTGGGTGTTGGGCAGGCTGTTGTACCAACCGTCCCGATTCCTGTCTTGTCCAGTTATAGACCCTGTTTACTTTGATGTCTGGCATTTGAATGCCCTTGAGCCCTGCCTCTTGCTACCCAGCCCTAAGGTATGTTGCAGCCCATTCCTGTCACCTTGAAGTGCAGGAGAGTCTGCCAGGAGCCCAGAACATTGTCAGGAGTCCTACCTAGCTCCACCCTGGCCCCAGGTAGAGTTGCTCTGCCGCAACCCAGCCAAGGGCCCTGGGAGGGTCAGATGGGGTTGAGGATTGTCTCTGGCCTTTCTGGCTAAAGTCTTGGGAAAAGAGAAGAACCCCATGGGGCAGACCCAGACGCACGCTTGCCTGCCGCTCTGCTGACACCACCAGTGTTTTGAGTGAAGGGGGTTTGGGCAAGATCAGCACAAGCTTCGCCAAGAGCCTGGGGCTGCCTTCTGCTGGGGAAGGGCAAGCTGGCAGGAGGAAGCCGCCCCCAGTTCCTTCCTCAGGTCCTGGTCCCTCTGGCAGCAGGGAAGGGTGAGCTCATCTCTGAGCTCCATCCCAAACCAAGGCGGCTGCTAGAGCTAGCGGAAGGCAGCTCTGCTTCCTGGGGTCCAGTCCTGGCTCTGCGCCTGGCCTTTTCTTTGACCTGAGATAAGCTGTTTGGGCCACTGTCTCCTAAACAGGCTCTTCCTTGGGGGCATAGATAGGGATTTCAGCTGGGAATGAGGGAGCTGGGCTCCGAGCACCTGGTGAGACTCTAAACCTATGTCCTCAGCTTGTGTCTATTCCTGAGCCTCTGTGCCTGGGTCTTTGCAGAAAACAGGAGTAAGTCCTTGAAGGAAAGGGCCTGTGGATTTGTTCCTGGGACCAGAGTGGGGGAGCTGGTGTTTTACCGCACAGAAACCCAAGAGACCTGTGAAGTGGGGGCTGTTCTAAGGAGATGGAAGGAGAGGGGATGGGGCCTGAGAACTCCCGGAGCTTGTGAGTGGAAAAGGAGAGGGATGGAGAAGACCCCAGTTCTTAATGGGCAGGAGGCTGTTACGGTCTTCACTCCCAGAGGGTGAGAAGCAGGAAATAGAGTGGTCAGAAGGACAGTCTCTGGGAGCCAGACTGCCATGAATCCCAGCGCTGCCATGTCCTAGCAGTGTGACAGTGTAAATCTCTTCCTCTGTAAAATGAAGGGAATAATGGTGCCTTCGTAAGAATCGAGGTGAAGATTAATGAGGCAAGGTAGGTAAGGCGGCTCCTGGCACAGAACTATCACTATTAATTAGCAGGCTCACGTTGAGCTGTGGGTGAGGACCAGCATTTCCAACAGGGAGTATTCCAGTGGGCTGGGAGCTCAAGGCCTTGGGCCTTTCCGTAAGTACCCAACAGTCTATTTGGCTACTCCAGTGGACCTGGTCTCAGCCTCATTTCTCTTCTCTTAGGATCTCCATATTTGGTGAGTCCCACCTCATTGACTCCTCAAAAGGTTATAGCATTTCCCTTTGCTTCTATTCTTTTGCCAGTGCTGTTTCCTCCACCTGCCCAATGCCACATCTACCAGGAACGCTCCTTGATTTCTCCCACTGGCAGTGAGTGCTTCCTCCTCTGCACTCTCCCAGCACTTTATATGAACCATCTCTATGGCACTGACCATTTTCCACCCTACATGATAGCCTCTAGCACACACTTTTATTCCTCCTAGGACTGTGAGCTCCTTGAGGGCAAGCTTTGTGCTTGACGGGGCGAGGTGACAGTAGCCAGGACAGGACAGTGCCAAAAGTTCGGTACTTTTCAAGGTGTGGTCCTTGGACCATGTGTGGCAGAAGCGCCTTGGGCGATTGTTAAAAATTCAGAGTCCTGGGCTCACACCTGGCGCTGCCGCTCACCAACTGTGAATTTCTTAACCCCTCAGAACTGTACTTTCCTCATCTGTAAAATGGAGATTGTATGATCCCTGCTGGGCGTAGCTCCCAGGGAGGGGAAGAGTCACCAAATTGCCGAAGGGCTCTACCCTGTGAGGGGCTGGTCTGGGTGACTCTTCCTGTGTGTTCACCTACCCCGGGGCTGGGCTCCCTCGCAGCAGAGCTTAGTGAATTCTGCTGACGTCACTGCTTGACTCCTTAGGAAGAGTTGAGGACTGAAAGTGCCTGGAAGCCGTCCCCGAGACCAGCTGCAAGGTGCGGCGGGCCAGATTGCCTTTCACACAGACTCCAACGAGCTGGAGAATCAGAATCAAGTTTACAATCCAGTGATTCTCCAGAGAGTCTTTTAAACACACAGGTGGAGAAGATTCTGATTCAGGAGTTTGGGGTTAGGTCTCAGGCAACCTTTTTTGTTAAGTTCCCCAGGTGAGTTTCTAACGGTTAGGTGAGGCTGACACACCTGAACGAACAGCTCAACCTTAATACCACTAAACGTGGGGCAGCCTGCATCACACGTGCTTCCCAATGTGATGCCACACGGAGGACCTGAACCACAGAGGAAGCGTTCTTGCCAAACAGGGGAACCTGAATCTAGTCAGGCCTGTTGATCTAATTACCAATATTCAGGAAACACGGGGAAGAGAGACAAGTTAAAAGTGAACCTGAATTTAGTCAAGCCAAATGACTATACTCAGGACAAATGACCCAATTTCTTCACCAAATATAGGGTGTAGGGGAAAGGGAAGTGAGGTGACTGTGTTTAAATTAAATGCACCTTAAGGGACCTGTCAATCATGTATGACGCATGAACCCGGTATTTGATTTTAAGAAATTATTAATTTTGTTGGGTTGGATATTGATTTTGTGGTTGTGTAAAAGGTAATCTGTCAGAGGTATAGACTAAAGTCTTAACAGGTGAAACGATTATGCCTGGGATTTAAAAAAAAAATACATCAGCCACAAAATAAAAGTGTGGAGGGGAGGGTAGATGAAATAGGAATGATGTAATGTTGATAATTGCTGTAACAGGGTGATGGGTGCCTGGGGGTTCTCTCTACTTTTGTGAGTTTGAAATTTTCCATAATGGAAATTTAGAATAGAGAAAAAAGCCAATAAACAAAAAGTTCCCAGGAGGCGCCACTCCCGCTTTCACTGAGTTTATCAGGAAACTAAACAAGATAACATACAGGTGCTCAGTCAATTTTGATTCCTTTCCTCTCCTTCCAAAAGCTGTCCTAGGCCAACGTGGTGCATTCCAGTTCACCAGCCAGGGCTCTCTTGCTGTGGTTATGAGTTGCAACGGGAGAGTTGATGCTTGGTTTTCCAGAACACAGAAATGTCCCGACGTGTCCAAATCAGACATTGGCCGTCTTGGAGTTTCTATCAGAATCTTGGAATTTCCATCAGAAATTCATTCATCAGGATGGGGTGGGACAGACAGGAGGTTGCTGGGATGGTCCCAGCTCCTTTCCACACATACCACCAGAAGTGCTTGGGATTTTGAGACTGGGCCCAAGGTCTCCGACAGAAAGGAGTGGACATGGGAAATGCCAACCCCCAAAGCTGGGAAGGGGAGGGCAGAGGAGTACAAGTGTCTTTCCAGTATCTCCTCTGGGCAACAACCTTTTAAGAATTCATTTATCTGTATCAGGGCTATAACTAAAATCTTATCTGACAGTGCCTGGCACATAACTGGGGCTCAAAAATGTTAGTTCTCTTCTCCTCACACCTTATCAGTCAGCACAGACCGCCATTCCTTGACACCGATCCAAGAATAAGAATGAGATCAAGAATAGGTGTTCTGAAAGCCAGGAAACACATCCAGGACAGAAGGGAATGGACACTGGAGCAGCAGAAATAGAGCTAGATAGGAAGAGGACACAAAGTTGAAGAGGGCAGGGGACAAAGAGAAATTTAACAGTTTCCTAATTTTGCCTGGGCTGCGCCTTGGCCAAACCACCTCCTGAACCACCTTTTGATGGATAAGCCAAGTGTTGACGATCCATGAAAATATGAAATTTTCTCAAGGAGGCCATTCTCATCTATAGAGACACCAGGCACAGCCTCTGAGGAAATGGGCTTTAAGGTCTGCTCTCACTCTGAAGCTTCGCCAAGGAAACAGAATGCCCAGTGTGTTCCAAACTTGTCTAAGCCTAAGAATCAGAATCTCCAGGGGAAGGGCCTGGGAATCCACATTTGTAACAAGAACCCTGGTTGATTCTTATGATCAGGCAGGTTAGGGAAACTGGGGATGAAGACTGTTCTTACGCCTGCATCAGGAGCGCCTGGAGGTTTTATTAGACTAAGTGCAGATTCCTAGATGCAGCCCCAGAACCAGAGACTCAGAGTAGCAAGAGGTTAGGGGCCTGGGGCCTGGAATCTGCATTCTTTAAAAAGGTTTCTAGGTGGTTCTGGTGCATCCTGCAGTTTGAGAGCCATGGAAGCTTAGCATGGTGGCTAAGGGTACGGGCTCTGGAGTCAAATGCTCAGGTTCAAAGCCTTATTTCACCATTTGCCAACTATGGGACCTTCGGTAGTTTACTTAATGTTTCTCGATACAGTTTACCTATCTGTAAAATGGGGGTAAACATATGTACATACTATGTGGAAAGCACATGGGCCTTAGAATATTAACATACTCGTTGTTGTCTATTGTGTCTAAAATAGCATAGAATACAAATTATTGTCCCTTTCTTCTTTAGACTCTACTGTGTTTTCTTGGTATTTCTGCTACATGCTTTGGTATAGTCTGCCTTGTGACAGGGTGTCTTACGTACACATCTGTCTCCCTGACTCAACTCTGGATTTCCAGAGGGCAGAGACCATGTCTTTTTTTTGAAATGTTTGGAATCCCTGAGTTGTGCATCATGTTACATTAAAGTTGGAAGGGACCTCAGAGATCACCGAATCCAGTACCTCGTTTTACAGATGAGGAGACTGAGGGTGAATTATTTGCCCCTAATCCCATAGCCAGGTGGTTGAATTAGGGTTTGAGCCCCGGTGCTGCCACCTACCAGCTATGCCACTTGATCCCCAAACTCTTCACCTGAAAAATGGTGTACACTAGCCTACTCACTAAGCGTATGCCTGACGAGTAAATATGGATGAGGAACTCTTTTGAAATCTGAAGAGTATTGTTGTTGTGATTGCACAGTATTGACTCTGTCTCTAAATAGTGTTCATTGAATCATACTGATGAAGAGCAAGTTATGCAAGGAAGCTAGAGTCATATGGGGCCTGTTATTCACCTGTAAGGTTGACATAAGGGAGAGAGTCCGTCACGTCATCCGATAGGACGGCCTTTGAAGTTGTCAACAGTCAGGCCAGAACCTACCACTTTCAGATCCCACTTTCAGTTCTACTGCTTTTTTAACCTTTCCCCCAGCCTCTGATTCATTACTTTATCTTCTTATTCATGGCCCAACCCCTCCCACCTGACTCAGCCCGGTTAGACCATTTACTAAGTGATCTGACCCATCTCTATGGCCCTGGCCCTGCTGGAGCACGTGTTGAGTGTTAGCAGGATCTACACTTCCCACCCTCTTAGCTTCTTAGTTTTAGACAGGAAGTTTTAGATACCAGGAGCTCATCTATGGTATCCTCCAAGCTCTTCCTCAGGGCTTCTGAGAAACCCGGCACTGACCCCCTGTCCCCTCATGTCCTTACCGTCATGGTTGGCATTTCCTAGCGTCCACGGCTCATCTGAGTCAAAGTGAGTGTCCCCTCCAATTCCGGGGCCAGGGAAGTAGGCGTGGGCCAGGAATCCTCCTTCCCCGTCAAATGGGGAGCTGTCGCCATGGAAGCCAGAAGCAAAGAAGATCATGATGTCAGCTTCCTTCCGGTCGCTTTTGATCTCATGGTATGGCACCTCTTCAAAGGTCAGTGGGGTCACCTTCTGCCACACATCGAAAGCCTGGCGAATAGCTTTCCGTGTGTCCAGCTCACCCACCTTTGGGGTATAGTTGTGAATGCTGGTGAGAGAGGAAGGAATTAGATTAGGGAGGAAGAGACAGAGTTAGAGACTAGCAGAGCTAAAAGGAATATCAGAGACCATATAGCCCAGTGATGTTCACATTTTGACCCCTAGAATTCTGTGGAGGGGCCCTAGGGGTTGAAGAAGGGGCCGATAGGCAAGGCTCTGGGGACCTACCCCTGCCCAAAACAGAGTAGCTTTGCTTTAGTCACTGTTGTATATTTACTTTCTGGCAAAGTTTGTGTTGAATATAGGATTTCGCTCCAATTTGTAGGAAAAAATTAAATTGGTGAACAGCATTTTCTAAAATTTATGTTTTCTCCCAATACGTAAAATCTGTACATTTGTAAAAGTTATAAAAATATTTAAACAGTGGAGAGTTTAAGTGAACTGTCTCTTTAAAAAACCAACAAACTTTGGAACCAGCTACTACTGCTCATCTGTCTAAAACCTGGTACAGGGTGGTGTCTGATTTCATCAGTTATAGATTTAGCTATTTAAGGTTACTATATGCATACTGCATGATTCTCCACAACGGAGCACCATTACTTCTGGGTGTTCTGCCCCATGAACACCTGGGGCAAGGATTATTCACCCATTCTATAGGTAAGAAAACTGAGACCCAGAGAGGTTGGGTGATAAAAGTTAAGGTCAGACTTGGGTTAGAATCCAGCTGTTTTTTAAAATTTTTTATTGGGAAATATTGGGGAACAGTGTGTTTCTCCAGAGCCCATCAACTCCAAGTTGTTGTCCTTCAACCTAGTTGTGAAGGGCGCAGCTCAGCTCCAAGTCCTGTCTCCATTTTCAGTCTTTAGTTGCACAGCGCACAGCCCACCATCCCATGCGGGAATTGAATTGGCAACCTTGTTGAGAGCTCGTGCTCTAATCAACTGGGCCATCCAGCCACCCCCTCCAGTTCTTTTTTTTGATCCACTCTACCTCTTCAGGAGACCCTATGTCTATACAATTTCTAACCCAGATTCTTCTTCAGTTTCCTTCTCTTATCAGATTTCTGAAAAAAATCTTGGTCTGATCTCTACAGCTTGTCAGCAGGAGAGCCCTTAATTCAACTCTAAGATCTCTGTCTTAGATCCTGTCCCGGAACTGAGGAGATCTACCTGAGATGGTATCAGAGTCTGGGAGGTGCCAACCTGAGCCTGCCCTATGTCTGGCCCTTGGCCCAGCCCACTCCGAATTCTGATGTCTGTGTATGCTGTGGTAGGCGCCATCGTCCCTGCTCTTGGTGGCTGGTGTGACTTGGAGACCGATCCTGCTCTGCCCTTGGTTTCCTCAGACAGTCAATGAATGACACCGTTGTGAATTAGTTCCCAGGTCTTTGTACTCCTTAAGAAACAACTGGAAATCTGTGTTGGGAATCTCACGTGAAGTCCATCAGGCTAAGTGGGAGAGGGATCCAGAGTGGGCTTTGACGGGTGATAGGGAGAATGAGTTCAGCCATGGTTCTTTGTCACAGCTGGAAGTTACTGAACAATCCATACCCTGTTTTTGGTCACTAAAAACTGTAGGAATCTAAACAGAACACAACTAAGGAGCTCCTAAGGGACCAAGTAAACCTGAAGTTGGAGACACAGCATCCTCTGGAAGCCACAGGAGGAAAAAGTCATGGGCTCACAGCACTGGCCCTCACCCTGATCGCAGAACCACCTACGGTGTGAGCCTCTGAAACCCAGGCCAGGAAGAAACAGAATGAGGCTGGAGCCAAAACCAGGGAGGAAGAGAGGGAGTCAAAGCACCTGTAGGTGATGTGTTTCTGCCTCCACTTCTGTCCAGTCAGGGCATAGCGCTTGTTTCTCCGCTTACGGCTCAAGTGGGGGTGGTCAGGGACACCGCATCGGGGTTTCTTCATCCACCTGGTCAGAGAGAGGACACACACGCACACCGGGGTCCGTGAACACCAGGAAGACGCTGCGGAGTGCGCAGTCCCGGTCTGAATGGCAATGTGCATCCTCTACCTAGACTTTGGGACCCTGGCTCTGATCGCTTCCCCAGCAGGAACATGATCGACTCATTCATTCATTCATTCACTCACAACTGAATGTGAGGCAACACTGCTGCATACAGAATAGGAGTCAGAAGACCTGGGCTTAGTTTCAGCTCTATCACTAATCATAGGAGCCCAGGCAAGCGACTGAATCAGCATGAGCCTCAGTTTCCTCATCTGCAACGCAAGAATGATAGTGCTGGCTATTCTTAGGTTGTAGTGAACCTCAAAGCAGGGCGTGGCTGTGAACATGCTCTGTGACTGTAATTAGATCACATCACTCCCTGGTTGAAAACCCTCCAATGACTTCCACAAACACCTAGAGTAAAATCCAAACTCCTCACGTTGGCCCACAGGGCCCCGCATGGACTCGCCCATGCCTACCTGTCGGCCGACACACTCACCCCCTCCTCCTCATATCTTCTCCTCCAGCCACAGTGACCTTCTTGCTGTGCCTTGAACATACTAAGGTTTTCCCACTTTGCATTTGCTCTTTGCTCTGCTTGCAAAGCTCTTCTCATTCACAGGGTGTGTTCCCTTCTGTCATTAAGGTCTCTGCTCAAGTGTCACCCGTTCAGAGAGGATTTCCCTGCCCACCCTCTCTAAAGTAGCCTCCCCCTCCCATTCTACCAATATCTGTTTAGCCTATTTAACTTTTCTTCATAGCATTTATTATTCATGGGAATGATATACTTACATTCTGCTTATTCTTTGTCTTTCCCGCCAGATTCTAAGCTCTGTGAGGGTAGGAACCTTGCCTGTATCCCTAATGCCGGCACAGTACCTGACACAGAAGGTGTTCAATAATGATTTGTTGAATGAATGAATGAATGACTGAGAACTAGCCAATAGTAGAATGGCATAGCTTGGAAGACAGCAAATTCTCTTTCACTATAGGTGTTCAAAGAGTGGCTAAACAACTGTAGGCCTTGAAACAATTCTCTGTAGCACTTATCACACTGTATTGTGATTTTAAATCCATTAATCTATTGCCTCTAATAAATGAGAAATTCTTTGAGGACAGTAACTGTATCTTATGTATCATCATGTTCCCAGAAGCTAGTCCTGGGCCTTGAACTACAGTAAATCCCGATAACTGTTTGTTATCAGGTGAAATTATATTAGGGAACAGTAAGCCTGAGACATCACTGGGGACATACAAAAGGGGTCAGGATAGGAGATTTAAAAGATCACGGCTGATTGGGGCCCAAGCCATCCTTGAATTTTAGGTCTCTGTTGGCCTAATGACTAACTCACTAAACTATCTCAGTAGCTTGGGATCCTGGAAGGGAAAACAGTCTGACCTCATTCGCAGTTGCTGAAAGCAGTTGCCACTGGCAATGAAGAGGAAAAACAGATTATTTTAACCAAATATTAAATGCTCTTTGAGGGACTTAGCCAGGTCTTGTTCATCTCTGTATGTTCCACACAGCCTACAGTGCCCATACTCAGAAATCGATCATCAGAAGCAATAATCATGCCATGCATTAGAATAAACATTTATAATTGTCACAGTGTTGACATTAAAACATTTTTTTTTTGATTCTCAAAACAACTTTGTGAGGTACCCAGAACTTATTTATTCTCCCTTTTACAGATGAGGGAAAAGATACACAGATAAATTGAGCAACTTGTATAATGTAGCAAACAGTGAGGCGAGACTGGAACGTAGTTGAATGAATGAATGAACTACCAATTTCCACCTTGAACACAAGGGCTAGAGGAACTGATTGCTGAATGAATGAATGAGTGAATGAATAATGTGTGACATTTCCTAAGGGAGGCACTCAAACAGCACAGAGGTACCTCGGTTTTCGAACGTAATCCACGAGTTCTGAAATGTTCGAAAAGAGCCGACAGCTAGGCCTCAAGATCTTGCACTCAGCGGAAGCCGTGTGACATGTTTGACTTCTGAGTCGTGTTCGAAAACCGAACCATTTACTTCTGGGTTTACGGTGCTCATAAACCAAAATGTTCGTCAGCGGAGCCGGTCGAAAACCGAGGTACCACTGTACTTTGAGTTGCTAATCTAGCCTCCTTTCACTGACAGTCCCTGGGAAGAGAACCAGGAGCCATCTCTGCTACAACAAGGCTGAGCTAGGCCTGGAAGGGAGAGCCCCAGCGCGGAGTCAGGCCCAGAGAAGACAGCAACTGCCCAAGGTCACAGAGCTGGAGCGGAAACTAAGGTCTCTAAATTCTCCCCCAACTCCCTCCCCACTCAGGTCTTGTTTTAAGTGTGAGCACCTTCTTTCTTTCCATGCCTCCACAACAGCATTCCCAGCCTTCCTACAAAGAGGTGGGGGCAGAACTGCAAGTGGGAAATGCCATCCTTCTCCCTCAGATTGTTCCTTCTGCCTCCTCCTCTCGCTGTCCACCTGCCACACTCTGAATTCTGTCCAACAGGCCTGGGGCTTTCTGGAACAGAGTAAAACCCAAGGCCAGGTGGTGCCTCAGCAGAGACACCAGTGAGTGCTTCTGCCCAGGATGCATTGCCATGAGGCCTGCACAAAGCCCTCAAAATAACCTCCGCTTGGAGAGGCGGTCGGGCGCTCTTTAACCAGATCGCTTGTGAGGCCACCGGACCGAGGAGCCCACTGCACTCACAACAGCGTAAGAGCAGTGAAATGGATTAGCTTAGAATTTCACAACCTCACAATCAGAGAATCCTAGGAACACATAGAGAGAATCCTGGGTTTTTATGATTTTAGGATCATAAAAACCCAGGCTCACCAAGTTTTAAAAGTTTAGAATAATGGAATCTAGAATTTGAGAGTCATAATCCAACACTCCCTTTTGTAAATGAGCAAGCTGAGGCCCAGAAAGATGATTCTCTCAAGGAGGGATTCACCCAAGGGGTGAATTGATCCTGGCTCCACAACAGGGTGCGTTTCTTGCTCCTCTACCCAGCACCTTCCCCACATCCTCACCCAGCCCTCCTCTCTCCTTCCACCTGAGCTCAGGATCCACCCCTTGCCACCTCCTTAAAAAAAACTCACTCCAGCTCTTTCTGTAGCGCTTCCTGATGTTAATGGCTTTTTAAAAACAGCTTTAATAACTTTCATGGCTATCTCTTAAACAATCTTAAGCATGCTCAAATTTCTCCAATCTTAAAACCCACCCTTAGCTAGCTACCATCTATTCCTTCTTCCTCTCACTGTTCAGCTTCTTGAAAGTTTTCCCTACACTTGCCATCTCTGCTCCGCACCTCCCCTTCTCCCCACAGCGTCTAATTTTGTCTCCATCGTGCTCCGGAGCTTACAATGGCCTCTGTGTTCCTAGACTCAGCAGACACTTCTCAGTCTCCTGTTGGACCACTTTGCAACGGCTGAGCCTGCGGGCCGTTCCCGCCCTCACGGCCATGACATCACAGCCCCAGGCTTCTTCCACTTCTCTGTCTGCGACTTCTCAGCTTGCGTTGAGGGGGTCCATCCCCAGAACTCTTCTCTTCCTCCTCCTTATGCTCTTCCTGAGTGATCTCAGCCATCCGCATGGCTTGTTATTATCTGCTGAGGATCGCCCTGAAACTCAGTGTTGCCTTCCGAGTTCTAGACTGGTATAGCCAGACGACTGTGCTTTTCACTACACGATAAACCTCTGGAGGGCGGACGGGGATCATAGGGTCAAACACAGTGCTTGGCACATGTAGGCACTGAGCAAATGTTCCATACATGGAAAAAGTGGAAGAAGAGTTGTCAGCTTGTCATGGAAGGGTTCTCTGTATCCAGTGAGATGTGTACATCTCAGGGAATGCCAGAGGGGCGATTCGTAGAAGTACAAGTTATAGAGTCAGAGGAAATTTAAGGCCCCCTATAACCAACCCCCTCACTGTGCTGATAAGGAAGCTGAGGCCCGGAAGGGTTAAGAGACTGGTCCCAGGTCACACAGCAAGTTTGTGGCAGAGCACAACCCAAGCTTACATAGGAAAGAGCACCTTGGGGTATTCCCTCCCATGATGACACTGCAGAGTAAAAGATCGGAAAGCAGTAGGATGGGCATGGTGTGTACATGAGGCCATGACAAATGTGAACCCAAATGTAAGTCTGGAAAGTTCAAAGGCACAACGTCCTACGCAAATCTTACTCGATTGTTGTTTGATCCAACACACCGGTGACGGGGATCCCGTAAAACTGCTGCATAGTGGAGACTGCTGACTGTAAGGCCTTCCCTGACTGCAGCGCAGACGCCCGTGAGTCATAGGGAAGCAGATAGCCATATGACTTTAACCAGTTCTGAAAGACACATGAAAGAAAAGGATGCATTATGCTGGAGAAGGCTCTGTTCTACCTGGGCAGAGATCTGCCCTTGAAACTAGGGATCATTTTACCCAAGGGACTTACGGACTCATGCTCTGATTTCTTCCTCCTTCACTCCCTCCTACAGACACGTCAGATTTATCTCCAGAAAAACACAGCTCTTGTTGGCTTACTCTGCTGCTATGAACCTTTCATTGGATCTCTACTGGCTACAGAATAAAGATTAAATTTGCATTCAAAGCTTTCCACTACCCTGACTCTTTGCTCATGGATTCAGTGGTTTCCACTGACGTATGACCAGACATGCGAGAGCACAGGAACAGTTCATTCTCTGAAATAGAATGGCCCATTAAAATGTGCCTTCCAGAAACCCATGTGTCTGAAGTCAGAGTCTGATGAAGAATCACATTGTAGAATATTTATTGGCATGAGGTTATACATAGTCTTTATTGCTAACCCCTCCGAAAAGCAAGCCTTTGTAAATGAATATAAACAAAACAATGTATATTTAATTTAAATACCAATATATAAGTATGTGCATAGAAAAGAAGCCTGTAAAGGCACACATAAAAAATAATAGTATGATTATGTAAGAGAATTCCTTGTTTTTAGGAAGTACACACTGAAGTATTTAGGTTTACATAAGGGTGCACGATGTCTGCAACTTTTCCTTAAATGGGTTCAGGAAATCTATCCACCTATCGAGAAAGAAAACAGATATAGTAAAATGTTAACAGTTGGGGAGTCTTGGCAAAGGGTGTTCAGGAATTCTTTGTCCTAGTCTTGAAAACTTCTCTGAACGTCTGAAATAAAGTAAAAAAAATGTTTTTAAATAAAAAAAGAATTAATGAGTCTCTTTTGTTATAGTATCATGGGGGACTTTTTCCCCCCTCTTTTTTCTAAGTTTTATGCATGAAGTCATTAAAAATAAAAAGGAGAAAAACTTTAAAAGGGCAAGAGAATCTGAAAGTAGCTTGGATGAAGAAGCTCAATGAAGCAATGGATGGATTTGAAGGATTGCAAAATAAAGACAGTTATTCCCACCGAAAGCATGAGAGGATGGAAACTGGAAGAAACCAGAGCATCAGGAAATATCTGTGGCATCAACTGGAAAATGAGGAAAACACCCAGGTATTTCCTGAATCCACAAGCATTTACAGGAGCACTCCTACGTGCCGGTGTCTAAGCCAGACACAACCTGAGCCCACCCTGAGATCGTCCTGAACACCTAGTGGGCTGAGGCAGGAAAAGGAACATAGGAAACAGTATTATTCCCCTCCTATCTATAGTTTTTGTTTCTTGTTTCTATATGAACAGTCTTATTGTAGATGTGTCTGTTATTACAAGTCAAATCAAACCGTTTTTGGAAGGAGGCAAACCAGAAACTATAAATACATTGTTATTATTATAGTCTTTACTGCCTTGTGATAAAATCCACTGGACTGATTAAAAACAAAATAGTCAGAATAACAAAGTCTTAAAACATCGACAACAGAGCGGCAACCTTACCTCTCTCACATTTGATTCTAAAACATGTTTTTCACGCCAAATTATGGCGCAGGGTATCAGTACTTCTTGCGCCTCCCCAAACACTGAATCGCTCTCATGCCTTTGTACAGTTTCCCTTCTGCCTGCTATATTTTTTTTTTTTTTTTTTTTTTTTTTTGCTATACTTCTTAGTTTGGCAAAAATCTTTCATAATTTTAATGTTCAGCCATAAATTGCTACTTCCGGAAGACTTCCCTTACTCTCCAGGCTAAGTTACGTTCTCCCTCTTCTGTGTCCCCTAAACCCATTACAGATAGTATAGACTTTATAATATTGGGCTCTAATCATTACATATCAGACCCTGAGCTCCTCAAGGGAAGGGTCTGTGTTTTACTCATCTCTGTATATCCAGGGCCCAGGAAGTGCCTGACACACAGTAGCTGGCCGTTACGTCGGTGCCGCAAGCATTACTACATGGTGGCACTGTGCAAGTCTCTGGGGATCTAAAGATGGATAAGGCGCTCACAGACCAACAAGTGAAGCCACCACAAATCAGGTGTGTACAGGGTTCTATGGGAGGACGAAAGAGGGGTGTCTTAGCCACATGGGGGGTGGGGAAGGGGAGAAAGGGGGACGTGGGGGAGGCCTCCAGGTGGACATGGGATCTGAGCTAATTCTTCATGGATACAGCATGTGCCATTGTCTGGAGGTGTCGGGAGTATTTAAAATGGCTAGAACTTGGGGGAAGGGAGTGTGGCGAGGAGTAGAGAGGGTTGGAAAGGAGGGAAGTGGAGAGAGTGATATATAATTATCTGTTCCCACGTGGACAAATTGCAGAAAATCTCTTGTGACTTGGCTGTGGCGTAGGATCAGCCAAAAAGCTCAAGTAAGACATCTGGAAACGGACATGACAGGGCAACTTGCAAATGACCCCTCCATTCATCTAGGAGCTCCAACTTCTAGGTTACGTCATCAAAGCATAAGTCCCTTCATTCTGTCCTCTCAGTCCCTCACACCCAGAATGTCACATTACGTTCTCTTTCTGAATGGAAACTTCAATGAAGAATCATTGAGTTGAATAAACAGGGTGGTAGAGTGGGGAAAAGGCTCACAGTCGTGCCACGGAATCTTGACTTCACTACTTGCCGGCTGTGTGAGTTTCCTTATTTATCAAATGTAAACTATAATTCCTCCTCCATAGGATTGTTGTTAAGATGAAATGAAGGAATGCACCTGACCCATAATCACTCAAAAGGTGTCTGTTATCCCTTATGTTATCATTTGTAAAATCAAGGTGGAATAAATGGCCTTTGACTCCTTCTCTGCCTTTTGAAATCTAGTCGTCCCACCCTCCCACATTCTCCTTGAACCCAGAGCCAGTCTTTGTGGCTCCTGTGGAGGTAGCACATTGTCACGGGCAAGTCTACTTGCTGTTAGGTGCCCTATGGACACGGCCGTCTCTCACGCAGCACTGGGCACACTGCCCACAGAGAAACAACAGCTGCCCTGACCTGTGGGCTCTGCACCCTGTCACTCAACCTTCTTTGGACCAAACACAATCACTTTCTGTCAAAATTTAGCTTGAGGAAAATGTTTTTCCTACAGGAGATTCGGTATGGTTTCTGGTTTCAGAAAACGAACCCTGGGTAACCCAGAGGTTTTCCCTTTTGGCTTTTCTGCCAGGAATCCTTCAGCCAAATTTATAGCTTAAGTGTGGAGCATAGTGATGCTTGGAAGTAACTTTTTTCATCTTTCCAACCACCAAGTTATGTTTCCTCCTTAAAAGTCTTACTTAAAAACATTGTTTCAATCTGGAAACCTGCCGCAAGCCATTCCAAAAAGAGGTGTGGTACAAATCTAAAATAAACCCAATGCCTCTCTAAAAATCCACCTAAGATGAATTATGGCATTTGGGAAATGGCTGGGGATCATTGGACAGATACCGCTGCAAACCAGTTAGCCAACTGAGTCCTTTTTGGAGCACCTGCCTCTAAGCTAGCATGGAATTGAAGAATCTTCTCCCCTCCTTCCCCCAGTACTGCTTCTGGTGGGAGATAGGGAACAGGGAACTTTTGGCATAAACACACTCCGGCCTTCTCAGGCGTTGGGGAATTGAAAGCAGCTCCTCCTCAGTAAAGGGCTACCTGCTTACCCAGGTCCTTTCCTGGGATACACCAGCAAGGAGCATCTCAGAGGCAATCAGGACCCATTCTGAAGGGCATAGAGCCTATCTCAGCAGCATCAGGAGTCAGGAGCTAAGCCCCCAAGTCCTAGATAAATGCCTGGATTGGGACCAAACACTGGAATGGATCAGCCTTCTCTGGGCTCTGCTTCCCTCCCAGGTTCACTGGGGACAAGCCTCAGAACTCCAGCCCACGAGGGGAAATGGGAGGGGGTGGGGCTGGTCAAGTGACAGCTCTAGGCCAGGGAACAGGGCCTTGAGGTCGGACCTGGTGCGTGTGTGTGTGTGTGTGTGTGTGTGTGTGTGTATTAGAGGGTCAGAGGGTAAAGACTATGGATTAGGCACCAGACAATCCCAACGTTTGCAGTTTAGTAACCCTGTCTCTGCCGCTCACTTGCTCCGTGACCCAGGGAGTCCTCTCAGTGCTCGGGGCAGAAACCGCTGATGTTGGAATAAGTCTTCTACACTCCGGTCATAGCAATTCCAAAACATTCCCTGTGCTTTCACGCTTCTAGGCTGTTCCTGTGGCCTCAAAGTCCATTCTCTTCGTGTGTGTCAGCGCGCTCATCCCTCAAGGTCTAGCTGAAGTGTCACCTTTTTGTTAAACCTTCCTTAACTCTCCCTGGCAGAGCTAATGGGTATCCTCTTTACTCCTGCAGTGCCTTACTTCTCTACCACCCTAAACAAAACTGCCACAGTGTATCACACCTGTGGGTTCATATGTTTGTCCCACTAGAATGAGTTCCTGAGGAGTAGAAATTCTTATTTATTTTTGTGTTTGCTACAGTACTTAGCAGTGCCTAGCATAGTAAGTAATCACTGACTGACTGAATGAATGAATGAATGAATGAATGAATGAATGAAAGAACGAACAAATGGTTCATCTAGGAGGCACTGTTTGGGTACGAAGGAAGGGATTGTTCATCTTGGAAATGTTTATTGAGTAATACACAGGAAAGTACCAAGCACAGTTCTTGGTATCTATTAGAGGCTGAAAAAAATGTTTGCTGAAATTCAATCTATTGTGGTTTGACTTCTTTGCTTGATGAGGCAATAGGCTCCATTGTCCCATCTGAAAAAAAAAAAGATAAAATCCACAAAAGGAAAAATGCCCATTCAGTTTTAAACAAAATGACCTATCTTTCATCGTTTTACACCTGGATCCATTAATCAATCACCAGCCACATCCGAAGTCTAACCTTTACAGCTCAGTTAACCAACTCTACGGTGTCTGTCACCCTTTAAGTGCTGAGAGAGGTGTAAACCCACAGGAAAGTGAGAAAAAGCTGAGTTGCAAGCAGGGACCAAAATAGCTGGGCTGAACCAAAGATGCAGAGATCAGAGACAATACAGTGTGATTAGTCTGCTGGCTAGCAGGTGGGGTTTTGGTTCCCGAGAAGCCAAAGCCGAGATGTTCATGAGTAGTGGTAGGCAAAGGAGAGAGCAGAGAATAACAAGGAGGAAAAACGTGGCCTGAAGAGACAGCGACAGACAGCAGAGGCGGTGGTGAGATTAGAAGTGGCAATGGAGGCAGCGAGAAGCAGATCAACTGGTGGAGCTGCCAGTTTGCTCTTGGGAGACAGAGACGGCCATGGGCATTGGGGGAAGAGAGAAAGACGGATCAGTTAAAAGATGGATCAGGTGGCATGCGGGAGCATCACACCTGGCTGGGCGTGAGCCCAAATCAGACTGGACAGGCCTGGAGAAGAGGTGGGAGAGTGGGTAGGATCGGGTGTTTGATCAGAAATGCAGTGGGCCTGGGCGGCCGGATGGCTAGAGCGTGAGCTCTGAACAACAGGGGGGCTGGTTCGATTCCCACATGGGCCAGTGAGCTGCGCCCTCCACAACTAGACTGAAGGACAATGACTTGGAGCTGATGAGCCCTGGAGAAACATGCTGTTCCCCAATAAGAAAAGAAAAGAAAAGAAAAAAGAAAAGAAAAGAAAAGAACAAAAGAAAAGGAAAGGGCCAGAAGGTATTATCAGAAAGGCCAGAGGTGAAGTCTACAAAGAAGGACGAGGCAGGAAGTTCTCAAATTTGGAAGCATGGGCTAGAATGAGGGGGGAAGAATAAAAGACCTTGATCATAGAGGTTGGGCAGCCGAGGTCGTAATCTAGGGTGACGATGTGAGTAAGAGGAACAAGGCATTGGTCTCAACACGCACAGGAGGTCCAAGTCCAGTTCTAGAGGTTGTACAAGGGCTGACAATTAAAGTTCATGAACTTGTTGCAACGATGTTGCTAACCTTTTTTGGTATCAGAGGGATTATTCATTATGAATTTGTACCAACTGGACAAACATTTAACCAAGTTTACTATTTGCAAGTGCTGAAAAGGCTGCGTGAAAAAGTTGGACAACCTGAACTTTTCACCAACAATTCATGGCTCTTGCATCACGACAATGCACCAGCTCCCACGGCACTGTCTGTGAGGGAGTTTTTAGCCAGTAAACAAATAACTGTATTGGAACATCCTCCCTACTCACCTGATCTGGCCCCCAATGACTTCTTTCTTTACCCAAAGATAAAGGAAATATTGAAAGGAAGACATTTGGATGAGAATCAGGACATCAAGGTAATACGACAATAGCTCTGATGGCCATTCCAGAAAAAGAGTTCCAAAATTGCTTTGAACGGTGGACTAGGTGCTGGCATCGGTGCATAGCTTCCCCAGGGGAGTACTTCGAAGGTGACTGAAGTGATATTCAGCAATGAGTTACGTAGCACTTTTTCTAGGATGAGTTCGTGAAATTAATTGTCTGACCTCATATATATAGAGGGACAGTGACAAACTAGGGCACGACTAAGGGAGAGTGGTCAGGAAAGTGAGGGAACTAGGAACCATGTCCTGTGAGGAAAGATGACGGATGTGAAGGCTGCATAAGGGGGGCTGCAGGGAATGTGACAGTCTTCAAACAGCCAAATGACTATGGATAAAGATTTAGATTCTGGTTAGCACAGAGTGCAAAATGAAGCCCAACATGGGAGATTACAGAATATAGAGCTTGACTTATTATTAGAAACAACTTTTTGACAGAGATGTTCTCATTATAATAACAATGATAAGAGCTACTATTATGAGAATGCCCACAACATACCTGCCATTGTGCTAGGTACTTTAGAATGCAGTGACCCCACAAGGTAGGAATCATGATCCCCAGTTTGCAGATGAGGAAACTTAGGTTCAGAGACATTAAGGAATCACCCAGAGCCACAAAGCTAATAAGTGGCAGGATTCAAAGCCAGATGTATCTGAAACCAGGCATTCCTTCTCCTTATCACATTTGTTATCACACAGTGTTGTAATCATGTGTTGAATTATTTGTCTCTTCTTCTTGACTATAGGGCAGGGCCCATCACCTGTCTTCTTCACCATGTACCTCCACACCTAGCACAGGGCCTGGCACTAATACATAGTTATTGAATGAAAACAAGTTGCACTGCTCAGGGCGAGGGTTCGCTGGTCAAAACTTGCTCTATAACAGGGTTTCTCAACCTCGGCACTATTGATCTTTTGAGCCAGATAATTCTTTGTTATGGGGGCGGGGGTGCTGTCCTGTACACTGCAGGACGTTTAGCAGCATTCTTGGCTTTTACACTAAATGCCAGATGTCTCCAGACATTGCTGAAAGTTCCCCTGAGCGTGGGCAAAAGTGCCCTCAATTGCCACTACTAGAAAGGGATTCCCATTTAGGGCTGCCTTAATATCCTTTCAGGGTCCTTTAAACCCTGAATTCTACATTTTAGGGAAAGCACTGTGCATTTAGTCACTAGTCTCCTAGTCTGAGGCTCAGAGTGAGAGCTGGTTTACTTCTTTGGGCAGGTGGAGGTGAGCGGGCGTGGTGTGGGGTGTGGAGAGCGGTGAGGAGCACGCCAGCTTGAGAGGACGTTGAGGGTTATGGTTAAGAGTGTACGCTCTGGAGACAAGCTGTGCTGGGTTCAAATCCTAATTCTTGCATTTACCTGTTACATGACCAAGGCAAATGATTGGCCCACTGTGTCGCGCGTCGCCTTCATCCACACCATGTCATTAGTATGTGCCTCGCGGAGTGGTTGTGAAGATGAAATAACACGTGGTATTAAGTACTCAGTAACAGACAGCAGTAATAATGATTGTGGTTTTCCTGATAGGTGACGACTCTAAACACGTCACTATACTGTAGCCCCAAACACTGAGGCTGTGCTTCTCAGTGTGCAATCCTTGTACGTCCTGGGCTGTCAGCATCGCACCATCCGGGGAGCTTGTTAAAAGCGTATCTTCCAGAGGATTTTATGAATTTGACCTCAAAAGCAAGGGAAGTAAAAGCTAAAATAAATGAATGGGACTGTATCAAGCTAAAAAGCTCCTGCTCAGCAAAAGAAACCATCAATAAAACAGAGAGACAACCAACCGAATGGGAGAAGCTATTTGCAAACAACACCTCCAATAAAGGGCTAATATCCAAAACATATAAGGACCCCATAAACTCAACAACAAAAAGACAAACAATCCAATTAAAAATTGGGCAGAGGACATGAACAGAAACTTCTCCCAAGAAGACACACAAACAGCCAACAGATTTATATGAAAAAATGCTCAACTTCACTAGCTATTAGGGAAATGCAAATCGAAACCACAATCACCTCACACCTGTTAGAATGGCTATCATCAACAAGACAAATAACAAGTGTTGGAGAGGCTGTGGAGAAAAAAGGAACCCTCATACACAGTGAGAATGCAGATTGGTGCAGCTGCTATGGAAGGCAGTGTGGAGGTTCTTCAAAATTAAGAATAGAATTACCATATGACCCAGCAATCCCTCTCCTGGGTATCTACCCAAATAATCTGAAAACATTTATCCATAAAGATATATGTACTCCAATGTTCATTGCAGTTTTATTTACGGTGGCCAAGACATGGAAACAACCAAAGTCCTTTGATAGATGATTGGATAAAGATGTGGTACATAGACACAATACTATTCTGCCATCAGAAAAGATGAAATACTGCCATTTGCGAAAACATGGATGGATTTTGAAATTATTATGCTAAGCGAAATAAATCAGAAAAAGTCGAGAACCATATGACTTCACTCATATGTGGGATATAAAACTGAAAGCAACAAAGGAACAAGATAAACAAATAAAGAAACAAAAACTCATGGACGCAGAGAACAGGTTAGTGGTTACCAGAGGGTAAGGGGGGAAGGGATTGGTAGAAAAGGGTAAAAGGGGTCAAATATATGGCGATGGAAGGAGAACTGACTCTGCGTGGTGAGCACCCAATGTGACATATACTTGATGTATTATAGAATTGTACACTTGAAACCTATGTAATTTTACAAATCATTGTCACCCCAATAAATTTAATTAAAGAAAAAAAGCACATCTCCCCAAACCCGGATCTAGATCTACTGAATCAGACTTTCTGAGGCTGGGAACTGGGAATATGCACCTCAGGTGATTCAGTGGCCTACTAAAGTTTGAGAATCTCTGCAGTAAGGGCCGCTGGGAGTGATGACACTATGCCATGAAGAAATGGTCATGTTATGTTTAGTATCACCTCTAATTTACTAAGGCAGAAAGTAGAGAAAAGCCTTCCATTAAAATGGGCTCAATAGCTAGCACCTGCCCTCGGTGCCGCGGCTCTGCTCTCATCTCTGGGTCCTTTGCCCGTCCTCCTCCTTGGCCAGTCCTAACTTCAGTACCCCAACACAGATTCCATTGCGTCATTGCATCCCGGCATCAAGAGTGGCCTAAGATCATGCTTTCCCATCCATTGCCATGTTACTTCAGTCCTTACAAATGGATTTTGGCCTCAGTTTCTCTGTCTGGCACTCAGGCCTGAGTAGAGATTGTTGTGATCCTAATGTGTTTCTCAGAGTCTCAGATTCCATGCCTGGTTCTCAGTCTCTTCCAGAGAGTGAGACTCTAGTCCCTAAACACCTGGGAGCTGAGTGGGGTCCTATGTGAAAATAGGTCACTTGGGACCAAGAGGCCACCACATCCCAGCTAGGGCCTCTTTGCTCTTTCCAGCTGAGTGTCCTTGGGCAAATGATCTAACTTCTTGAAGCATCATTTTCTTCACCTGTTAAGTAGGGGATGATCAAAGAAGGGTTGTTAGGATTCAGTAAGATGATGCACTGAGGTAGGTAAAATAACTGCCCTTCAAAGATTGCATCCTAATCCCCCATCCTGTGACTGTATTACCTTCCATGGCAAAGGAGGCTTCCAGATATGATTAAGGACCTTCAGTGGGGAGATAATCCTGGGTTACTAGGTGGTCTTAATGTAATCACAACGATTCTTGTAACAGGGAGGCTGGAGGGTCAGAGCCAGAGGAGGAGCTATGGCGACAGAAGCAAACATCAGAGCGATGTCATTGCTGGAAGGGATCACAAGCCAAGGAATGTGGGCAGCCTCTGGAAGCTGGAAAAGCCGAGGTATGAATTCTCTCTAGAGCCTCCAAGAAAGAATGCAGTCCTGCTGACACCTTGATTTTAGTCCCGTAAGTCCCGTTTTGATCTTCTAACCTCCAGAACTTCTAACCTCCAGTACATTTGTGTTGTAAAGCCACTAATTTGTGGTAATTCGTTTCAGCAGCAATAGGAAACTAACAGGTGTGCGTAAAAGCATTGAGCAGATCTTGGCACATAAGCAGCGTTCTTCCAACATTATTGTTTGTATTCTTGTTTCCACACTCTCCAGCAATAGATTGACCACCACCTTTGGTCACTGCTGCCAGAACAAATCACTGTGTCTCTTTGGTGACTCTTCAGAGACCAGCCCTGTTGCTGTGTCGGTTCCCCCCAACTCCCGTCCCACCGAAACCCTGCTTCCTCCTCTATCTGTACAACTGAGCTCCTAGCCTTGCCGATGAGCCCAGCTGAGTTACAATTACTTTTTTAAAACTTCAAACTTGAAGGCTTAACCATTCAGGGATCCAGAAAATGCACTGGTCAACAATACTTAGCATCTCATTTAACACGCTTGTTTTGCAGAAGTAAAAAATAAAAGAGAGGGAGAAATGACTTATCCAAAATCACAGAGCAAGTTGGTAGAGGAACTGAAAGTGGAGCCCAATGTCGCTGCATCTCTGTCATGGTACCCCCTCCACACTGGCTCTGGTTTCCCTCCAAAGGCTCTGTCTTTTTTTTTCACTTACTGCCAGTCTGAGACGGGCCTTCAGGATCACCCACAATGCCCAACTTAGCTTCTTGACAAACACCTTAAGGGTACGGTGTTGTGTCTTGGCTGCCACCAGCTCTTAAGTGGGTGGTAAGAACACTAGCGGGAATTCCCTGTGTAGTGTCCTCGGTCCACTCCCCGGAGGCCACCACAAGCCAGGCCATCGCTATGCCCAGGGAGCTGGCACCTTTGGGGTTTTGGGTCAGCTCTGGGATGTCCGAGTTTTCCAGTTCTAGGGAGACCTCCTCCCGAGGCCAGGAGTGTGGCCGTGCTCTCATCTACTGTCTGAGAAGTGAGGAACCTGAGCCTTCCTCCCTCTTGCCAGTGCCTTCCTGCACATCTGCCAGTTTTCTGGCCCCTGGGGCTTAACTTATTGCTGAGTTAGAAAAGGGAAGAGGGAAGACAAAGACCGTGGTCAGGCCTTAGTTTCTCAACTGTAACAGGCAGATGGCCGAGCTAAATAACCTCTAAGTAATTATATAAAGTTCTATTATTTTAGCTTAATTAGACTGAGTGTGGAGCCGATCTCCTGGCTCCTCACTGCCAGTCTTAAAGCCCGAGCTCCTTAGCATGGCACTCAACAAGCTTCACAATCTGATGCCAGTCACCTTCCTAGCCTTATCGGTCGTCTGTACATCCTACCCTCTATAGCCCCACCCCCCTGTACCCCTTACTCTAGCTACAGACCTTCTGGTGTCGCCGGAACATATCCTGCTGGTTCCTTCCTCTGTGCCGTTTTCATCCCCTCTCCCTAGAATGCCTTCCCACATGTGTTCTGGCCTCTCCCTGATAAACGATTAAATATGCTTCAAAATGCAGCTTGAATGCCACTTCAGCTGGGAGGCCTACCTGGGGTTCCGTGGCCTTCCTCTGTGCTCCCAGTGGCATTTGATGCACCCCTCACTGTCACACCACATCATCCATATAAAAAATGCTCGTTACCCCCACTGAACTCGTCCTCATACAGCTTATAGCCTGCCTGACGAGGGACATGGGCATGGAAAGACTAAATGTTTCCTCACAATCATGGGAAGTGGCCTGAAAGGAAAAGGAGAAGGTGCTGTGAAAGTGTGTGACAGGAGGTGCAGGCTGTGATCAGGGGTGGCCTCCCTGAGGCTATCACATCTCGGCGGAGACCTGTGTGTGAGTAGAAGAAGAGATGAAGGTAGGAGAATGAGCATCCCAGGAAAAAGACTATCTTATTGAATGCCCGAGATGGGAAGGAGCCTGTGTGTTAGAAGAAGAGAAAGAAGGCCAGGGTGGCTGGAGTGTCCTGAGAAGGGGATACAAAAGGCAGTCAGGGAGGTGGGCAGGCCTCGGTCAGGCAGAGCCTCAGGCCTGGTAAGCAGCCTGGTGGGTGCTGGGTACAAAGGGGTTCAGAATACTATTCATTTTACGTTCGTGTGTGTTTGAACTCTTTCCATAGAAAGAACTAAAAGAAAGAAGTAGTAGTATAGTCATCATGGTTTCGTCTTTATCCTAAAAGCCGTTTTAAGCAAGGTGAGGGTGGGAGGAACACAATCAGATTTATTGTTTATTTTTAGTTAAATATTTCAAGCATCCAAAATAGTAAAACAAGCGGATAACCATGAACCAGCTTTGTTAAATCTTAGCTTTTGCCATATTTGCTTCAGGTATAACTGACCGCGGTATAGATTTATTTTTAAAAGGTCACTCTGGCTGCTGTTTGAAGGAAGATTAGAGGCAGGAAAGAGAAGCTCATCAGTTGGGAAGTTTCTGAAGTCCAGATGAAACATGATAGAAGTTCAGACTGAGGTGGAGGTGGCGAGAGGTGGACGCGGGGAAGATCTACTCAGGAGGTGGGGTTGCTGGGAATTGATGCGATTGAGGCGGGTGAGGAGAGAAAGAGGTGAAGGACACTCCCATCTTTCTGGCCCAGTGTTTTAGGGGCACAGAGAACAGCGTGCGCGTGAGTGTTTGTGGTGTAGAATTGCGTTCTTAAATGACTGTTGGCTAACAAAAGTTGTTAATAACAATGCCTTGTTTTTCTCTACCTATTTTGTTACGACAACATGGTATGATCTTTAAGAAAATAGTATCTTTTATATTGGTGGCTTTGCCGTTCTCCTATAGATCGTTACCTTCTAATTCGAAGTTGCCTTTTAACATGAATGCATGGAGTAATGACGAACAAAAACTAGTAAAGGACTTGAATGGAATCGGTTCTGAGGTCCAGAGACACCAAATGATTAGTTCCCAAATCTAGCAGCTGGAGAGGGCCAGACTGGGACTCACAGCTTTTATCCACATTCTAGTCCCTAAAACAGGCCCACAGACCTAAATTGTGTTGAGAAAGCTGAAAGCACCCAGGGCAGGGGCCAGCATCCACAAGGGCTCCAGAATAGGCCCGGTCTCTCCACCTCCTCAACATGGCTCTGAACAGGTAACTTGTCTGCTAAGAAACCTTCCACGACTCCCCTCAGCCTTTGGACAAAGGCCAGTTTCACAATCTGCTCCCAGCCTCCCCTTTCCAGCCTCTTTTTCTCATATGCTCTGGCTGGAAATAGCAAGTAACTCGATGCCCCAGGCAGAACAAATTATTTACTGTTTCCTAAACATGGCACTCACTGTTGTGGAGCCTTTGTTCATAGTTTTCCTTTTGTCTGGACTGCCCCCTCTCACCATTCCTGGTCCTTCTCCTCCCTCAGAGGTTTATCTTCCATACCAGCCTTCTTTCTAAAACCGTTCCTGACTTCCCCAGCCTCAGCTAGGGACCTCGTCTTCTCCCCCTTCAGTGCTTCCTCACAACTTGTTTATACCTCTAGCATGCATTCATTCATTCTTCCAAAAAAGTACTGATTTTTTTATGTACCAGGCATTATTCAAAGAAGTTGGTGGGGGATGCAGACAATGAAATTAATTTTAAAATATCTGTCAAGTATCTAGAATGTGCCAGGTACGTGCTAGATACTGAGGAGACCTTGGCTGCAGTCTGTCAAGAATTTGGTTCCTTTCATTTTGAGTTCAAACTATACCATATCACAAGGCTAAGCATTTCCTAGTATTAATAATCTCTTTGGTACAATTATGATTTACTTTTATTTGCTCTAAAACTACCTCGAAAATGGAAAAGATTGGCTAAAAGGCTATTATAGTAATCCAGAATAGGACTGTTTAGTAAAGAGGGGAAAGCCCTCAGACCAAGGACAGAAAATCCAGCTCTGGTCCTTTTTACTACTTATTAGCTACACATGGGTTCCTGGACAAGATATAGACAAGTCACATCATCTGTCAGAGTCCTGCACTTGCTCATCTATAAAAGGAGGACAATATCTTCCCTACCTACCTCATGGCATTGCTACCAGGATCAAGTGGAGCCATTCACATGAAAGCATCTGGATAGTGCAAAGCACTATAAGGCTATTAAAGTAATAGGAAAAACCACAGTCATAATAGGAGAAAATGAATTGAAAATACAGTGGACTAGATTCAGGGTAAGTAAAAGGAAGAACTTCCTAAGAGTGAAATTTTTTTTTAGACAACAGCGAAAATATACTGGAAGCCATAATCACATTGAAATAAATTTTTGGCTTGGGAATCTGTTAATGCTTCTTAATAGGCCTACACCACCCCTAGACTCATGCAGTGTTCTCTCTTTCCTTGACTACAGGTATAAGTTGAAGAACAGTCTCCATCTACCCATAGCAAATCTCTCAAAACTGGTCTAGAGGGCAGGAATCCATTATGCCCTTGGACCGGCCATCACATTCTCTTACTTACGTGGCCATTTTGATTGGAGTGTCTCTTTCTGCCTGCCCTGACTTTCCTCAGAATCAAATTGGAAACTAGGAGGGCCAACAAAACTGTTTGTGGGGCATTCTACTCAGCTAATAAGAGAAAGATGCTTTAAATAAACCAAACACAGGAAGACAATTATAGAATCAGTGGGACCCCTGATGTGCAAAATACAAAAGAAAGACTCAAGAAAGCAAAGGAGAAAACAGACTCAGTGAATTTTTTTTTTTTTTTTTTTTACTTTATGTATTGGTAATGAAAGAACAGAGATAAGAAACCAAAAGCCAAAGATAGTGAAAATGCTTTCAACTAAGAAGTCAGAAAACCAGGGGGAAAAGTTCTAGTTCTGAGTCACCTACTATCAGGCTTAGTGTCCTTGGGCAATTCACTGATGGCAATTCAAGAGTTATCTATTAAGTACCACTTGATGGTCTCTAAGATCATGGCCACCTCTCAATTTCTCTTTACCGTATGTCACTGCCACTAGATGACAGCCTACCTAATGGGTTATGAAAGAACTCAAGGGTGAAATTGTGGAACCACTGCTAAAAGGAATAACCTCCATTTCCACTGGAGGAAGGACAGGTGGGCAATAAGTGCCATCTTCTTAGGGGTTTTAGATAAGGACTTGGAGACCCACATGCTCAGGAGCACCTATTTCCGATCCATGTAACTTTTTGGCATAAAAGATAAAGAGTATAATCATTGAATGCTTGAGTATTTAATGATGAGCATTGAGAGTTGGGGATTGTGTTAGATCTAAAAAACATAAAGCGTTTTGGTGGGGGGAAGTCCTTGCCTAAGATCCACAACTTCCCCCCCCCCAAATAATGTTTAATTATTTAAAAAAACTTAAATGGCCAACTGGCTGGGGCTGCCTCAAAGTGTTCCCCTAAGAAGAGAGGAATAAATGACGAGAGAAGTCAGGGAAAGTTTCCTGGAGAAGCAGGGCTTGGGCTGAAACTTTAAGGAAAAGTTGCAGATGGTTGGGTGGAGATGCAGACGTAATCAGCATGCATAGAGGTCCAGAGAAACCTAGGTAGCTTGTCTTAAGATAAAGGAGAGACAAGCCTGTCTGGAGTAGAACTGGGTATGGAGGAGCAATGGGAAAGGCAGCCTTCTAGTGAGGAGGTAGGGTGGAGTCAGACTCCAGAGGCTTTAAAAGACAGAAAGAGGGATAAGCAACATTATCTGCTAGAATAAGCAACATTAAAAGCAATAATAGGTCATAAGGTTTCAGTCCTGTGATCCACTAGTATTCAACAGGGGTAATTCGGTGCAAATTGTTGATAGAAGCAGTGGATATAATTCCTCTATCTTTCAGAAAGTTTCGGACAGCATATTAGGCTTTGAAAATGGAGTCATAGAATTAAGGGTGGTGTTTGTATCACAGCCTGAGAACTCACTTAGAGATAGGATACAATAGATGGAAATAATTGGTCACTTCTCTGAATGAAAGGAGATTAAGAGGGCAGGGGCCCCCAAGAGACCATGCTGGGACTTGTCTTATTTGAATTTTTTATAAGTGATCAGAAGTAGAGCAAAGTGAAAATTTCAGGACTGCAGATCATATTAAGCCCTTTCACATAGGGAAATGCTCTGCCAAAGGAGTGAGAGCTGAAGGAACGTATTGAGTGGGATGCAAAATGGCAGATAAACGTCAACGTGGGGGAAATGTAAGGTAATGCATTCCGATAAAAATAATCCACATATAGGGTGTTGTGTTCCAGGCTATCAGTTTTGACCCAGGAAAGGGATCCAGGAGCTACTGCAGATTGTTTCCTAAAGGCAGTGGCCTAATGTGTTGGGGTCAGGAAGGCTGACAAAGGGATAGGCAGAAGCAGGAAAGGACCTGAAAACCAAAGGGGAAATCATCCTTCCTTTGTGCAAGACTACAGGGGACATATCTGGGGACAATGGTCAGGTTCATGTCTATTGAAAGTTAGGGCTCTAGGATATCTAGAAAAGGGCAACTAAAATGACACAGAGGATGACTGTAGCTATTCTAGGGGTGGCCTGTCTATAGGGGGAAAACTTAAATGTGCAATGACCAAGGCTAAGAGAGGTGGAACAATCAAAGCCTATAAAACCAATGACGAGTGGGTACACATAACCTTCTCTCCAAATCCTGACATAGTCAAGCAAATAGCCTCTCAATGCTTGAAATATCACAGGAATAAAGGAATTTCAGAGTTGAGATCGTCTAACCCTATCTCTTCATTTTCGAGATGGTAAAAGGCAAGCCTAGAGAAGGCAAGGAAATGGCCCAAGGTCACAAATCACCAGGGGCCAAGGTCAAATTAGAGCCCAGCCCTCCTAAATCCCAGGCCAGGGTCTTTCCACCTTGCCCTGTACACTCAGGAAGACACAAGGAATCCTACTTTTTATAGGGTATAAACTCATGAAATGCATTACTTTGAGATAGAATAAAGCTGAAAACACAAACACGGAAAGTTTTCACTAAAAGTCAGCCAGCAATTAGAAGATCTTTGAAAAATAACTACCAAATGGGGCTAAAGAGACTTTCTACCCACTCCAATATTTTTGGATCATGTGCCCCTTTGTGAGTCTGCAGAAAGCTATGGATTCTCTCTAGAAAAACACATTTGCATACACAAACACAGTTTTGCACAACATTTCAGAGTTTATGACCCCTTGAGTTCCATGCCCAATTAAGAATCCCTGTTCTGGCAGATTCTTCTGAACAAACAGACTGCCTGCATCAACAAGCACACTCCATCTCTTAGGATTATTGAGGCAATCACTCTGGAAAAACCCCACTGTCTCAACCTCATTTAACTACAATTGCAGACCTTTAGGTTGGAAGAAACCAGGGAAATTACCTAAGTCCACTGCCCTCACCCTCACGTGATACAGAATAATGTTATGGTGACTATATCGAGACTAGAGTCAGCCTGCTTTAGTTAGAATCCCAACTCTATCGCTCACTAGCTGTGTGACCTTGGGCAAGTTACTTAAATTCTTTATTCCCACTGAAGGAAGGACAGGTGGGCATGTCAAGTGGAGATAATAATTACAAATATCGGCTAGAGTCGTTATGAGGATTAAACAAGATACGAATTCACATAAAACAGCACCAGGCCTGGCACACAGTGCGTGCTCAGTAAATGCTAGCTGGCAGTATTGTTATTATTATGCCTGTATCCATCCAATCCCCTCCCGGAGCTTTTGCTTCCACATGCCAGGGCTGAGCATCTCCCCGCCTCCTAAGCTGGTTGAGCAGCTCCGATTGTTACAAACTTCTTCCTTTACTGAGCTGAAATTTGCCTTCTTGCAACCCTTACCCCCACCCCTGTTGGCCCGAGTTCTGCCCTGTGGGGCCTCACCGAGCAAGTCTATCCTTCCTCCACGTGACAGCCCTTCGGATATGAAGACAGTGATCGAGTCCTTCCCCCGGCCCCCCAGCCCCCACCCCATTCTCTCTTCTCCAGCTCGAACAGCCTCGGTTCTTCTCCCAGCCCACAACAGACTGGCTGCGCTTACTATTTACTCCGAGGCGTTGTACGGTTTCCCTCACACACAGTCCTGCAGGCCACGCACCCCTCCCGCACCACAACAATCGGCTCTTGGGCTCCGCCCTCGCCCACTGCCCCTGTCCGCGGTGCTGAAGCGGTTCCCGGCCCCGCATCCTCGGCGCCGCCCTTCCAGCCCACGCCCTGGGACCCTGGCCCAGACCCCAGGCGCGGACCCCGGAGCGCCACTTCCACTCCCCAGGCAGCAGGCGCGGCCCGGCCCCGACGCCGCCCCCCGCCCTGCCCGGAGGCCCCGAGCCCGCGCCCCGGCCCCGCGCACCGGCCCCACCTGCCCGGCGAAGGGCGCCTCCGCCTCGGCCGCCCGCGCCGCCGCCACTGCCGCCGGGTCCCGGGCCCCCGCCGCCGCCGCCGCCGCCGCCGCCCGCGCGGCGCCCGGGAGGCAGCAGAGCGCGGGCAGCAGCAGCAGCAGCCGCCCGGGGGCCCGCCAGCGGCTCCAGCGCGGGGCCCAGCCCGGCGGCGGCGGCCCCAGCGCGGCGCGGCCGCCCCGGCTCCTCGGCATCCCCGCGGCGGGGCCCGGCCGCCCGGCTGCGATGGCGGCGGCGGCGGCGGCGGCTCCGGCCGGGTCCTCCCGCTGCAGCCGCTGCGGAGCCGCCGAGTCACGGCGCCGCGGACACGCGCCCGGCCCGCCTGTCTTCGCCACCGCCGCCGCCTCGGCCGCCAGCGCGCCCCCGCCTCCGCGCGCCCCGCCCCGGCGGGGGGCGGCAGGGGGCGCCGGGGCAGCACCCGGTGGCCCCGCGCAGTGGAGGTTCTCCGCCAGTCCTGGGGCACTGATCGGGGAGCGGCGCTGGGGTGGGGGTCGCAGAGGCCAAGAGGACAGCTCAGGAGGCACGGTCAAAGGCGTGGGACTGGAGGAGGGGGCCTGAGGGGCAGGACTGGGGGAGGGAGAAGAGGCTAAGCAAATAATCCTGGAGACAGAACCACAGGATGGCTCTGGGGGAGGTTATACGAGGTTAGGGGTCCACAGCCAAAGGACTCGCCCTGGGAGAGGGGGTCTGAGGGGTTGCCCTGGGGGTAATGGCAGGCTTGGAGGAGAATGAGCTAAAGAAACAGCCCTGGAGGAGAGAGTCCAATTGGCTGGCACTGGAGAAAAGGGTCTGAGGGGCTGCCCTGGTAGGGAGGGTGAGAAACTAAAGAATAAACCTGAGCAGTGTTTCAGGGGAGCAGCCCCGAGAGACATTAGGTGAAATTAAGGTGAAGCTCATTCCCTCAGCCCCTCCTCCCAGGGAGAGAAATCATCCAGCTGATTGATCGTCTTTCATCCAAAACAACCCATATTTATTGAGCACTTTCTCTCTATATATGTAGGGCCCTGGACTGCCTGAGATACAGAAGAAAAGTAGGCTGGTTTCATGAAGTGTAGTTTACAGCTTGGTGAAAAAACCTAAGTGCAAAGAAACACAGGGTAGCACACACCGAGTGTCAAAAAGGATACAGGCATGTTGTAACATCATGGATGGATCTAGAGAATATTATGCTAAGTGAAATAAGTCAGACTGAGAAAGACAAATACCATATGATCTCATTTATATGTGGATCTAAAGAACAGCATACATGAACAAACAAAACAGAAATAGACTCAGAGATATAGGGGAAAAAGCTGATGGTTGCTAGGTGGGAGGGGTGTGGGGATGGAGGAGAAGGTAAAGGGATTAGAAAGTACAAATTAGTAGTCACAATATAGTCATGAGGATATGAAATACAGTTTGGGGAATATAATCAATAGTGTAAAGATTATGTAGGGTGCCAGAGGGGCATTGGACTTATTGGGGAGGTAACTTCATAGACTATGTAGATGCCTGACCACTGCACTATACTCCTGAAGCTGAAGTTGAATAATATTGAATGTCAACTATAATTATATATATATAACACACACACTCACGAGTTCCAACAATTAAGTTCGCGAACTTATCCTAGAATAAGTGCTACATGCCTTATTGCTGAATATCACTATGGTCACCTTTGAAGTACTCCCCTTGGGAAGCTATGCACTGACTCGAGTGCCTAGTCCACCCTTCAGAGCAATTTTGGAACTCTTTTTCTGGAATGGCCATCAGAGTTGTCGTCATATTACCCTTGATGTCCTGAATCTCATCAAAACATCTTCCTTTCAATATTTCCTTTCTCTTAGGGTAAAGAAAGAAGTCATTGGGGGCCAGGTCAGGTGAGTAGGGAGGGTGTTCCAATAGTTATTTGTTGACTGGCTAAAAACTCCCTCACAGACAGTGCCATGTGAGCTGGTGCCTTGTCGTGATGTAAGAGCCATGAATTGTTGGTGAAAAGTTCAGGTCATCTAACTTTTCCGCACAGCCTTTCCAGCACTTCCAAACAGTAAACTTGGTTAACTATTTGTCCAGTTGGTACAAATTCATGATGAAGAAACCCTCTGATATCAATAATGGTTAGCAATATCGTTGCAACAAAGTTCACAAACTTAATTGTAACGCCTTGGTATTTAGGGCCTGAAAGAAGTCGAGCCAACAAATGAGTCTAAAGAGAAGCCAAAACGATTGAGGAATCAGGGTTGTGGAGTATCATGGGAAAGGGGAGGGAGAGTGTTGGCCATGTCAGGGAAATAACAGAGATTGAAGACTGTATAGACACCATTGAATTAAACAGCTCACATTCCAGTAGGCAGACAGGGACCTAAGCAAGTCATTGTGGTTACATGATACATTATGAAAAAGATGGGAACAAAGTGTTATGGAAGCATTGAGGAAAGAGTAACAAACTGCCCAAAGTTGGAAGATTTGGGAAAGGGTATATTCTAGAAGGAGGAAGTAGTACATTCATGGAGTGAAAGGGAACAGACTGGATTGAGCTTCTCAAGGACAAAATCTGTCTTAATGAATCTCTTTACTCCTAATGCCAAGTGCTCACTGAATTGCTAGTGATGTAGGGCTAAAGTGGTCCATGAGCCAGCTACTACGGATGGTGGATGTGAGTGGCAGTAGGTAATTAATGATAAAGAAAGACAATGTTGGTATAAGGCAAATGGATGCTTATGAAATGTATCCCTAAGGTAAGTTCCTAGTTGGGAAGGTCCAGAGACCATTGTGAAGCCAGCCCAACAGGAGGTTTCGAAGGCTTCAGAGTAACACCCTAAGATGGAATCATCAGGCCTCTGACTTCTCTTTTCCTTTTTTTTTTTTTTTCTCATTGAAAAAGCACTGGATTTAGTGTCAGATACCTGGATTCAACAATTGGCTGTTACTAATTTGTAGTGCACCTTTGGGCAAGTCATTTCATCTCTTTGAGCCTTGGTTTCCTCATTTGTAAAATAAAACTAATATCCCTTGCCCTCTCCACTTCATGAGGAGGACCCATGTGAATGGTTGGGATTCACTTTGTAAACCATGTACAGTTAACTGAGCAGATGTTAGGAAAAACTTTGATATTGATAATCTTATCAAGAAGCATCAGATCAGAACTAGAGCTCACTGTAGCAAAATTGGAGCCCTCTTTTCCCTTCTCCTCCTCTCTTATTTCTTCATTCAACAAATATTTATTAAATATCTTTTCAGTGCTAGCTGGGCTGGCGCTATAAAGAAGATTAAGTTATAGTTGTTGCCTTTACAAAGATAGTCCATTGAGGAGATTTACAATTACATAGATATATTTATATAGATATTTTCTAAAACAATACAGACAATTATATAGCTAGCAAAAAGATAACAATATGTGCTATGAGAGAGAAAAGAAAAATAAGAGGTCTGAAAATTAAGTGCGCAAACTTGTAACAATGTTGCTAATCTTTTTTGATATCAGAGGGATTATTCATTATGAATTTGTACCAACTGGACAAACAGTTAACCAAACTTACTGTTTGGAAGTGCTGAAATGGTTGTGTGGAAAAGTTAAATGACCTGAACTTTTCACCAACAATTCATGGCTCTTGTATCACGACAATGCAGCAGCTCACATGGCACTGTCTGTGAGGGAGTTTTTAGCTAGTAAACAAATAACTGTATTGGAACACCCTCCCTGCTCACCTGATCTGGCCCCCAATGACGTCTTTCTTTACCCAAAGATAAAGGAAATATTGAAAGGAATACATTTTGATGGGATTCAGGACATCAAGGGTAATACGACGACAACTCTGATGGCCACTCCAGAAAAAGAGTTCCAAAGTTGTGCTGACATAGGTGCATAGCTTCCCAAGGGGAGTACTTTGAAGGTGACGGTAGTGATATTTAGCAATGAGGTATGTAGCACTTTTCCTAGGATGAGTTCGTGAACTTAATTGTCCGACCTCGTATTATGGGAGTAGAGGGGAGGGAACAACTAACTGTGTAGAGATGGCAAGAGGTGAGAGTGGCCTTGAATGACCAGCAGGGATTTGCTATGTAGGGTGGGAAGGAAAGCGTATGGACAAGCACAGGTATATATGAATGCCGTGCTAAGGGGTTTGGATTTTATGTTCTAAGCCAGTGGTTCTCCAAGTGTGGACCCCTTTCAGGGGGTCAGTAAGATCAAAACTATTTTCATAACAATTCTAAGATATTATTTTTCTTTTTAACTCTCATTCTCTCATCAGTGGACAGTGTGATTTTCCAGAGGCTTCCTGATATGGCACCACAGATTGACTGCAGAAGCAGATATGAGATGACAACTATCTTCTATTAAGTCAGACATTAAATAGGTTTGCACACATGTAAAACAATATCACTCTTTTCACTATTTTTTTTAAATAGTAGTTATTTTTCATTAAAATGTTATTTATATTAACAGGTTTATTGTCATTTTAAGTGGATTACTATGTAAATATTTCAAAATTCCTCAGCTTTGATTTCTAGTGTGGTTATTATCAATAGACATAATCCACATAAGCAAAAGGTCTTTGGAGTCTTCAATAATTTTTAAGAGTGTAAAGGGAGTCTTTAGACCAAAAGGCTTGAGAACCCTGTTCTAGGCCATAGGGCATCACTGAAGAGTTTTAACTAAACGAGTGATGTGATAACATTTCAAAAAATTATTCAACAAATATTTATTAAACATGTACTATGTGCCTGGCACTAGTGATAGACAAACAAAATAGTTAATATATATAATGTTTATATATATATATATATATATATATATATATATATATATATATATATATAATGTTAATATATATATTATGTTAATATATATTATGTTTATATATATTTTATATATATATATATATATTATGTTAGATAGTAATAGCTGTTGAGAAAAGCAGGGAACTAGGATATGAAAGGTATGTGTGTGTGTAAAGAAGGCTGCGTGAGGGACAGGTTTGAAGAGAACTAGTAAGAGCTTGGTTTTGAACATATTAAGTGGGAGATATCTATTAAACACCCAGGTGGATGTAGTGAGTAGGCTGTTTCATATTTGGGTCTGAGTTCAGGAAAGAGGTCTAGACTGAAATATTAATTTGGAGGTTCTCAGAATGAAGGTAATATTTAAAAGCCAAAGGACCAGAAGAAATTACATAGTAAGTAAGTAAGTAGGGAGAAAAGTGAAAAGTTCTGATGACTCAATCCTGGGGCAACTCTAATATTTAGAGGTTGGGAAATGAAGAAGAATCAGCAAAATACACTGAGAAGAAACAGGCAAAAAGAAGGGAACCAAGAAAGTAAGAAATCCTGGAATCCAAGTGAAGACAGATCCAATAATATGAAGATTAAGAAATGGTAATTTCATTAACCAATGTGGAGGTATTGGTAAGAGCAGTGTTGGTGGCATGTAGAGGACAAAAAGCTGATTAGAATGAGTTCCAGAGAGAATCGGAGAGGAATTGAAAACGTTGAGTATATACTCGTCTACCTTTTTCAAGGAGTTTTGCTACAAAGGGAAGGAGACAATGTGGCAGCTGGAGGAGCAAGCAGAGCCAGAAAAGGGTTATTTGTTTGTTTTTCAAGATGGGGAAATAATGTTTATACGTTGACTGAGAATGATCCAGTAGAGAGGGGGAAATGATGTTGCAGGAGGGAGGGGGAGAACTGCTGAAGCGATGTGCTTGAGTATGCGAGTATACAAGTGGAGAGGTTGGCTATGAGCTAAGATAATCTATCCATAGTCAGGGGAAAGAAGACAACTTTTAGGCCTTTAAATCTGGTACCAGTGTGGAGAAGAGAGTAGAGGAGGAGCTTTCAGTTCTTGGTTACTTGCTCTGTCCAGCATTGTGTGAGATGCTTTCCTCACAACAGTCCCTGATGTAAGAGGGAGATGGGTTTTGAGGCTGTTGCAACAAGGCAATAAAAATTGAGAACGGAACTAAAGCTCCCGAAGTCCCAAGGTGCTGTGCTTTTTATGCTGCCGTGGAACTTTTTTTCCCCCTAGATTACACTGGTTTCTCATTTGCAGATATCAGAAGACCTTCCATTCGGTGACAAAGCTTCTTTGCTTGACCAAACTTGAGTCAGGCTCCTGAACCTTCTCCTAGGCCCATCTGTACACTTCCTTATAAATCTAGTTTTAACAAGAACCCTGCAAAGTCAGTTTAACCAGAACCCCCACCCTTGGTATCTGATCACCATGATATCTGATATGGTTCCTCACTTTCCACCATTCCTCAGGTGATGTCTGATCACCCGGGCCTGTCTTTAGCAAAAATCCTGTTAGGTCGGTTTAGCCAGAATCCCCTTTACCCCTGATGTTTCTTCTTAGTAATTTTCCATTTCTGACCTTCGCCCTGCTCTCTGACTATAAATTCCCATTTGGATCATGCTATATTCATAGTTGAGACTCATTTCTGTCACCCACTGTAAAATTCCACTGCAGTGGGCCCTATACCTATAGCAATAGGCCCCCTTCCATGAGTAAAGTCTTCCTTACCATGCTTTAACAAGTGTCATTGAACTTCCTTTCTTTAATATTGTGTAAGAAGACGCTTAACTTGCTAGCTCAATCACAGGGTAGAGATGCTTCTTATAAAGGAAGGAAATAATTGGTGGTCACAAGAATTTGCAGTACTGGGCAGCTCTTGTTGCTGGAGGCCCCTTAGGCCTGAAGCCAGACAGATTTACCCCAAAGATTGGAGACAGAAAAAAAAAAAAAGCAACCAAAAACAGGAATAGGGAACAGTGAAGTTCTTGTTTGGGATCTGAAAGGAAGTAAGGAAGTATAGCTAGGAGGCTGGAGCTCACAATCCAGGTTGGGAAGTTTCCTTGACTTCTCTCCTTCCTCTGAATTCCTATTTCAGTAACTAACTTTTAATGAGGGCTTGTTATATGCAGAGCAATTTATCTATGTTCTATCATTTAATCCTCACACCTACCCTATGAAGGAAAGGGTGAGAGGGAAAATGATTTAGTCAATGACACACAAAGACAACAGCGAAACTAGGAATAAAACCCAAGTGTCTGACACTAAAGCTTAGGTCCTTAACTCCTTGTACCTTTGTTCACTCATTAATTACCTTACAAATTCTAGAGACATTACTAAGCAGCCACTCTGGAAGGTACTGTGGCAAGTGAGATGTCCTTCAAGAGTTAAGACTTGAACACATATAAGATGTGACAGATAACTGCGACACATTACAACGTCCTACAGGATTTTTTTAGGGGGTGGGGGTGGGGTGATGTCACTCTGGCTGGGGAAAATCAGGGAGATCAAGGAAGGCTTGGAAAATGAAGTAGCATTTAAAATGAGTCTATATAAACAAGTAATGTTTTAGAAATGAATTGTTTTATATGCAATATACACTGAATATTATCAACACACATGTGCTTAAAAGTTATAAGCAATGGAAGACTGTGACGTTTTAATTGGCAGAAAATGGGGGCTGACGGCATGGAGGAAAGAAGGGGTCCAATTGTTTCATCAATTGGAAAGAAAGGGTCCAATTGATGTAGAGAAGTCCCAGTCCCAATCCCCTGCCTCGGTCTCAAGATCCAGCCTCAAATGATTTGGGGGTATTTTCCACTTAGATTTTCCCCTTAAGAGCATATTCAAAGAGATGGTCATGCAACGGGACACTATGTGGCCATTAAAAGTAATGAAATATTTCATGAACTGCTAGGAAATTATTTCCAAAATGTAATGATAAATGAAAAAAAGCAAGATGCAGAATACCAGGTATAGTATGCTACTATTTGTGTAATAATGGGAAAAACGTGTGTGTGTATGTACTTTCTTGTTTACCCAGAAGATATGAAAGGGCACCATAGCACTGATAACAGTGATTGCCTTCTTGGAGGGAAACTATGTGGTTTGAGGACAGGGTGAGAAGGAGATATTTTACGGCATACATTTTTGTGTCCTTTGACTTTTCTTTTTTGCCACATAGATATATTATCTATTCAGGAAAAAGAAATAAATGTAAGTAGAACTTTAAAAAAAGTTAATGTAACAGTCTCTAAAGCCCATTACCTAAAAAGTGGACATATATTGAAATATAGTATAAGCAAAAGCTGTTCCCTTAGGTGGGTGATTTAAAAAATTCAGGTCTTAATCTACATGGCAAAAATAACCCCCGGAAATAAAGTAAATCTTACAATAAGCTAGGTAAAATATTTATTATTAATTTTCTTAACATAAGACAGCTCAGAAACAATAAGGACCTATAATTCAAAACTGGTAAAGGACAAAATGGGCTTCACGTAAACAGAAGTGAATGGATATGTATATATATGTATATACAATTTTAAAAGGCAAATTTCATTTGCATTTAAAAGAAGGCAAATTAGAACAATGAGCTATTGCTTTCTCACCTACAAAACTGCAAATATAAAAAAGTTGGATATTACAGCGTGTAAAGAGAGCATGAAAAAAGTACTGTGGGAAGGGATATAAATTGGAATACTCACTTTGGAGCACAAATTAACAATGCCTGTCAACCTTGAAAATGAGCATACCTTTGACCCATCGACTAATTTTGAGAATTTATCCTAGATAGATCATCCTTGCATATGTACAAATATACAAAATTATTCATTGTGCCTTCTTCGTAATTACGAAAGATAAAAATCAACCTAAATATTTTCCAATTAGGGAAACTGCTACCTCTAAACAGAGGAACACTAGGTATGTATTGAAAAAACAGTGTGGATCTGTATTACTGTTATGACAAGACCTTCATTTAGCTCCCTCATTATCTCTTTACTTGGACCACAGCAGTAGCTTCCTGACAGGTCTCCCTGTTTGTCTTGCCCCCAACATAATTTGTGGGGCCCAGTGCAAAGAGGAAAGTGCAGGGCCCTTTGTTTTAAAAATAGTAAGAATTCCATGATGGTGGCAGCAGGGCATTAAAACAAGTGTGTGTGGGGGCCCTTCTAAGTGTGAGGCCTATGTGACTGCAGAGGTGCATGCCCATGAAGCCAGCGCTGTCCCTTGAGTGCCACTTTGACACTGGTTGCCAAAGTGGCATGCTGCTTCCTCTGCCTGGAATGTATTTCCACCACCATTTCTTTTTCTATATGATGGACTACCTGCCTGGCAAGAAAGGACTCAAATATGACCTGCTTTGGGAAGTTTTCCTTGAACCCCCTCACCCAAGACCCTCTTTCTTCAGTGCTCCCCCAGCTCTTGCATGTAGCTTTATTAACTCTTTATCACAATGTATTATGATGTTTAAAAGTCTCTCTCCCCAAGCTTCTCACGGACTTGGCTGTGGCTTATGTTTATTTTGGTAACCCTAGCACCTCACACATTGCCAGGCACGTGGGAGCTGAGAGAATGAGTGAGTTGGAGGGGCTACGTTTGGATGGGTGTGCTGAATGATGTCATATTGCTTCGTAGTTATACCTCACCTTCATGTTGCTAAATCAGATTAGACTCTAATTTCACTGAGTCTAACAGGCCCTATGGCTGGCTCTTGCTTCTAAGAGCCATGATGTAGTTTCAGATGGTCTCCTGGAGTGGTGGGAGATGCCTGAACTGAAAAACCTTTGGAGGATCCCCCAAACCACCCACACCTATCTCTGAATCTCCTTATACTCTTCAGGCATTTAACATGAGGGTCTGATTTCCTCAGGGCCAGCTGGCCCCACCACTCAGTTCCAGGTTCTAGGAACCTGGAACTGCCTCTAATCCTTTGCCCCTAATCCTTTGCAACACTGGTTTTCAAACGTGGGTATGCAATATGCCTATGATACAGGAAGATTTTCTAAGGGGTACTCATGCCCTGATATTGTCAAGGGAATTAATTTTCCAGGTCCTCAACTTCCATATGTACTCTACCTGAGAAAGTTCCTGGGGTTGAGGCCCCAAGCTGGCTTTTCCTTCTAATTGCAGTTCTTCTAGTCTTCATAAGAAAGGCATATCCCTGGCCCACCCTGAATCTTACTATGGTACATTGTCTGGGACAATAATAAATCCTGGAGGTAACAAAGGGACGATTAAAAAACATCAGTTTCAGGGAAATACCTTTAATTATGGGGTGATGTTATTTATCAAAATTATATGAGAAAAAGAGTATAAAGACCACTGGTCCAAGACAACACACTATGGTGGCTTCTGGAGGGTTTTCTAGGAGGTCTTGTTCTGGTCCTTCCCACTGCTAGGCCTCAGAAACTGGACCTCTGTTTCACAAGACTAGCCTGGTAAATAACTTTCACTTGCTATCTTCAGAACTTCCACCAGAGTTGGCCCGTTTCCCTCTTGAAACACACTCTTCCCTTGGCTTTGGCACTATCACACTCTCCTGATTTTCTTCCCTCACTACCTCCTCCCTACCTCGCTTGCTCCTCATTCCTAGTTTCCTTTTCTAGTTCCATCTCTTCCAACTGAACTTTCAAATTCAGGAGTTTCTCAGGACAGTTGTAAGCCCTCTTTCTGATCTTTTCTTATTAAGAGATTTTATCCATTACCACAATTTCAAATACCATCTGCTTCCCAACCACTCCCAAATATCTATCTCTAGCCTAGATCTTGCTCCGGAACTCCTAGGTCCAATTGCTGACTCACATCTATACCGAAATGTCTCACAGGATTTCCAAACTTCATAAGGCCCCAACTAAGCTCATGTTCCTCTCATTCAAAATCTCATCCTCCTCTAGACTTCCCCAACCTACTAACAGTGCTCCATCTGCCCAGTTCATACCAGAGAGCCGGGAGGTATCCTTGATGCATCCTTAATCTCCTCCATAGCCAATAAATAATCTATTCCTGTGGATTCCACTTCCTGCAAGATTTCCCGAAGCCTCCAGACTAGGCTACATACTCCTAATCTATACCCTCACATGAGTATAGCACCTTGTACTGCATAGTACTTACCCAAATTGTAATCATGTGATTATTTGTATAATTCTATATACCCCTCTACATCATAAACTCCACGTGCACAAGGACCATACCTATTTTTCTGGCACATAGTAGGATCTCAATAAATGTTTGTTAAATTAACAAATGTAAACACTTTTAGATTGTAGCAGCTATGTGTTGGCTTTGAAATGTGGTTATCTAATGCTCAGTGAACAGTAGGGGGCAGCACAGTACAGGTAACGGAAAGAATCCAGGCCTCAGTATTAAACGGGTGACCTTGGGTAAATCACTTTAACATTTCTGAGGCTCTGTTTCCATCTCTGGAAATTAGTGCTAGTTCTCCTTCCCTTGGATCAGAAGAGATAAGCAGATATAAAGGGGCTTTCGTGTTGTACAAACAGAAGAGAGCGTTATTAGAGTCAGTTATGATAAATATTTGTTGAATAAATGAGGACAGAGGAAGATCTTGGCTACACTACGGAACAGATGTGAATAGAGACTTGACAGATTCAGAAGAGAGGAAATGCAAGTTCAAGGAAGAGACTGGCTTACGTCCAGCGCCAGCTGGAGGCAAAGCTGTGAAGTTAGCTCAGTGTGTTCTTGGCAGGCTCTCATCTCTTCTCTCTGATCATTGCCCTCCCACCTCTACCTCTAGCCTCTCGTGCCCCATGGCTATGCTATGCTTCATGCCTTTCTTTCCTTTTCCTCTCATCAAAGCACGTCTGTCTTGTGTCCTGGCCCTTGGGCCTGCTCACTGCCATCCACAATGACAGCTCGTTAACCTGGTAAATGGATCCCCCGCTAAAGTGCTAATGGCCGATGGCGTGTTATTTCACCACTCCCAAAAATGCGTTGGACCTTTTTGAGACAGAAAGAATAACCTACTCAAAAAGAATAAATTCCAAATGATGAAGTTTTAGGTTCTGGAATGAGAGGAAATGGAATGTGCACAGGGATTAAGGTAGTCCTAATCTTGGGCTCAAGAAAATTACAGAATCTATGAGATGTGACTTGATAGTAATATGAGGAGAAAAACTTTTAAAATGTACATTTATATATATATATATATATATATATATATATATATATATATATATATATATAACTTAATTGTAATGTACATCAGTAAAATTCACTTTTTGGTGTATAGTTCTGTGAGTTTTGACAAATGTACAGTCATGTAACCACCACAATCAAAACAGAGAATGGTTTATCATCACCTAAAATTTTCCATGTGTTACTACCCCTTTGTAGTCAAAACCTCCACCACCCTTAAGCCCTGGCAATACTGATGCGTTCTCTATCCCTATAGTCCAATTTACTAAGTTTCCCTTTTGTGCATTTTGCTTTAATATTGCACTTAAGGACTCTGTTTAACCCAAAGTGACAAAGATTTTTCTCCTTTGCTTCCTTCTAAAAGTTTCATAGATTTACATTTAAGTCTATGACGCATTTCAACTAAAGTTTTAAAATAAAAAGTGTAAAGTTTCTAATGTTTTTGCATATGAATGTCCAATTACTCCAACATCATTTGTTGAAAAGACGATTTTCCTCCATTACCGCTTTGTGAAAAACTCGATTGGCCATATTTGTGTCAGTCTATTTCTGGACTCTGTTCTGTTCATCTATGCATCTATTCTTTTGCCAATACTATACTCTCTTTATTAGTGTAGTGGTATACGCCGTCTTGAAATCAGATAGTGCAAGTTCTCCGACAATGCCCTACTTTTCCAAAATTGTTTTAGCTTTCTAGTTCCTTTGTCTTTACATATAAATTTTAGAATCAACTTATTGTTATCTACCAAAAAAATCCTGATGGGATTTTTACTGGGATGGTGTTGAATCTGTGTGTCAATTTAGGGAGAACTGACATCTTAACAGAATTGAACCTTCCAATCAGTGAACAGGTTTTTTTGTTTGTTTGTTTTTGGTTTTTTTAAGATTTTTTATTGGGGAAGGGGGACAGGACTTTTTTGGGGTACAGTGTGTACTTCCAGGACTTTTTTTTTTTTTTTTTCCAAGTCAAGTTGTTGTCCTTTCAATCTTATGTGGAGGGTGCTGTTCAGTTTCAAGTTGTTGTCCTTTCAGTCTTAGTTGTGAAGGGCGCAGCTCAGCTCCAGGTCCAGTTGCCGTTGCTAGTTGCAGGGGACGCAGCCCACCATCCCTTGCGGGAATCGAGGAGTCGAACCGGCAACCTTGTGGTTGAGAGGACGCGCTCCAACCAACTGAGCCATCTGGGAGGCAGCTCAGCGCAAGGTGCCGTGTTCAATCTTAGTTGCAGGGGGCGGAGCCCAACATCCCTTGCGGTTCTCGAGGAGTTGAACTGGCAACCTTGTGGTCGAGAGCCCACTGGCCCATGTGGGAATCGAACCAGCAGCCTTGTGGAGTTAGGAGCATGAGCTCCAACCGCCTGAGCCACCGGGCCGGCCCAGTGAACAGGTTTTATTACTCCATTTGTTTAGGTCTTCTTTGATTTTCTTCATGGTGCTTTATAATTTTTAGCATAAATATCTACCATGTATTTTGTTATATTTATCCCTAAGTATTTCGTTATTTTGGTGCAATTATAAATTATATTGTTTATTTAATTGTTTTCCAATAACTTTTTGCCAATATATAGAAATACAATTGATTTATATAGCATGACTTTGTATCCTGTGACTTTGCCAAACTCATTACTAATTAATTGTAGGAGCTGTTTTTGGTAGATTTAATAGCGTTTTCTACATTGACAATCATGTTGGCTACCAATAGAAACAGTTTTATTTCTTCCTTTCTATTCCATATGTCTTTTTCCCCCTCCTTCCTTTTTTGCATTAATTAGAATTTTCTGGATGATAGTGAATAGGAGTGGCAAGAATGGGCATCCTTGTTGTGTTCCCAATCGTAGGGAGAAAACATTCAGTCTTTCACCATGAAGTATGATGCCCTTTTTGTAGATCCCCCTTTTTTCAGGTTGGGAAGTTTCCTTCTGTTCCTAGTTTGTTGAGAGATTTTATCATGAATGGATATTGAATTCTGTTAACTAATGCATTTGCATCATCAATTGAGATTATATTTTTTTCTTGTTTGTTTTTTTAACCAGTATATAAAAAGTTTTATGTGCCATAATACATATTAGGTTGGTGCAAAAGTAATTGCGGTTTAAAAGGTTAAAAATAATTGCAAAAACCACAATTACTTTCACACCAACCTAATATTTGTGATGGTGAAAAAACAAAAACAAACATAGATTCTAACAATAGAAGAGTGGTAAAGTAGCTATGACACATCTTCATGATGGTATATTATGCAGCTGTGAGAATAATTTATAAAAAAATTTATAATAACAAAGTTATTATCACAATATATAAGTAAAGCAGAATATACATTATGATTTCAACTACTTTAATGATAACTATAGAAAAATTCTAAAAGGAAATATCTCTAATTAGTAACATTTGTTGGTGAAATTTGGCTTTCCCCCTTCATTTCTACTTTTTTCGTATTTTATATATTTTCTACAATATTATTATTTTTTTGCAATTAGGTAGGGAAAGTGATGTAAGCATTTCCATTAGGTATATTATCTAGGAGGCATACGCCTATATTCAGCTTTAGTAGATACTACCAGCTTTTCAAAGTGGTTATACCAGTTTACATTACCAACAGCAGTGTATTAAAGTTCTACATCTTCGCCAATACTGTCTTTTCCTCCCTCCCTCCTTCCCTTCCTTCCTAGAGTTGTCTTTTTCATTTTAACTATAATGGTGGGTAAATAGTAACATCATATTGTGGCTTTAAATTGCATTTATTAGAGTCAATTTTTTATTCCTCTATTTCTCTTATACCTACATCCAATCTGTCAGCAAATTCTATTGGTTCTATCTTCATAATACGTCCAACGTCTAAGTACTTTCACTGTCTCTACTGCTAACAGCCTGGTCCATGCCACCATCATTTTTCATCCATATTATTATAACAGCTTCCTAACAGGTGTGTATATGTCTTTGGGGCTCCTTGAGTTTGTCTTTGGGGCTCCTTGAGTTTGTCTTTGCCCCCTAAACTCTATTTCCTCATGGTAGCCATAGTGAAACTCTTCAAACAGACGTCAGATCATGTCATTACTCTTCTCAAAAGCCTCCAATGGCGTCCCCTCTCACTCAGAATAAAACTGAAAGTACAGTTGCGCACTGCAAAACGATGTTTCAGCCAACAATGGATTGTACATACAATGGTGGTCCCATAAGATTGTAAAGGAGCTGAAAAGTTCCTATTGCCTAGTGACTTTATAGCCATCATAACATGGTAGCAATGCATTACTCATGTGTTTATGGCAATGCTGCTGTGAACAAACCTACTGCGCTGCCAATCATATAAAAGTATAGCACATACAATTATGTAGGCTATAATGCTTGATAATGACGATAAACAACTATGTTACTAGTTTAGATACTTACTATACTACATATTTTATTATTATTGTAGTGTGCTCTTCTACTTATAAAAAAACAAGTTTGCTGAAAAACAGTATGCTGTGCTACGCTGGCAGCAGCCTCATACATCCCGTGTTTCCTGCATCCCTTGATTGCATCATTTTCTCTTGTGCTTGGTTTACTCTCATGTTGTTTCAGGCATCATGGCCTCTAAGCATGCAAAATTCACTGCTAATGTTGCCAGTATGAGGCCACATCAAGTGATTAACCAAGAAACAAAATTAAAAGTGATTAAGGGCTATGAAAGTGGGAAGTCAGTGGTTATTGCTTGCCAGTCAGGCAAGCCCCATTCCACCATAGCTACCGTCTAGAAGAATAAGAACAAAATGATGGAAGCTGGGAAAGGATCTGCTTCACTGAAAGCAGTGAGACTAACACAAATTCAAGAAGGGCTTATATCAGACATGGAGAAACTTCTAATAACCTGGATTGAAGACCAGACACAGAAGCGTATCTCTTTCAGCACCATGGCGATCACAGCAAAAGCAAAAAGTATGTTTTTGATGAGAAAGAAAAGGCTGGATCTGACTCTGATGTTGAATTTACTGCTAGCTCTGGGTGGTTTAAACAATTGAAGAGCCATTATTCATTACATCATGTGAAAGCGTGTGGTTAGCCTGTGAGTGCTGATGTGAAGGCAGCTGAAGAACTTTTGGAAACTCTAGATGAGCTGATTGTGGAGGATAATTGCTTGCCAGTGTTCAGTATGGATGAAACCTTCTTATTCTGGAAACAGATGCCTGAAAGGACTTTTATCCATAAGGAGGCCAAGTCAATGCCAGGTTTCAAGGCTTTTAAGGACAAGATAATAGTTGTGCTTGGGAGCAATGTTTCAGGCTACAAATGGAGACCCTTTGTGATCTAGCACAGTGAGAAGCCAAGGCCTTCAAGCATATCAATAAGCACACAATGTCCTGCCAGTGTCCTCAGGCACATTAAGAAGTCATGCATGAACCAGCTCCTCTTCCAAGATGTCCTCCTGAATTGCTTTGCCAAAGAAATGGAAAAGTACTGTCTGGAGAATGATGTACCTTTCAAGATTTTGTTTATTTTGATAATGTTCCCAGACATCCTCCTTTTATTGGTGATCTTCATACCAATGTCAAAGTGATGTTTCTCCCTCCCAATGCCATCTCTTGGATCCAAGCAAAGGATCAAGGAGTTATAGCAGCTTTTAAGGCCTACTAACTGAGCAGGAACTGTGCCCAGGCTATTGCTGCAACTGAGAAAGACACGGATGCAGCTCGGAAGGATTACAATGTCTACGACTGCATCAAGAACATTGCTTGGGCTTAGGGTGATGTCACCAAGGAGTGTAGGGGGCTGACAATTCAGTTCTCAAACTCATCCTAGAGAAAGTGCTACAGGGGCCAGCCCGGTGGCTGAGGTGGTTGGAGCGCCAAGCTCCTAATGCCGAGGTCGCTGGTTCAATTCACACATGGGCCAGTGGGCTGCGCTCTCTACAGCTAAGGTGGTGAACAACAGCTCTCCCTGTAGCTGGGCTGCTCTGTGAGCAGCCCACCATTGACAGGACCGACTGCCTCAGTGGGGGGGGGGGGGAGCACAAGGCTCATAATACCAGCATGGGCCAGGGAGATGTGTCCTACACAACTAGATTGAGAAACAACGGCTTGAACTGGAGGGGGGGGGGAGGAGAACAAGGGGGGGGGGAAGTGCTACATACCTCATTGCTGAATATCATTTTGGTCACCTTTGAAGTTCTCCCCTTGGGAAGTTATGCACTGATGCCAGCGCCTAGTCCACTCCTCAAAGCAATTTTGGAACTCTTTTTCTGGAATGGCCATCAGAGCTGTCCTCATATTACCCTTGATGTGCTGAATCGCATCAAAATGTCTTCCTTCAATATTTATTTTATCTTTGGGTAAAGAAAGAAGGCATTGGGGGCCAGGTCAGGTGAGTAGGGAGGGTGTTCCAATACAGTTATTTGTTTACTGGCTAAAAACTCCCTCAAAAATGAGCTGGTGCATTGTTATAATGCAAGAGCTTCGGGACCATTTCTGCACACACCTTTCTCATGCCAAGATTTTCAGTTAAGATTTTCCTAACTGTTTCTCTATTGATGTTTACTTGGTCTGCTATGCTTCTCACAGTCAGCCAACGATTTTGATGCACAATTCGATGAATTTTTGCGATGTTTTCGTCAGTTCTGCTTGCTACGGGCCGCCCTGGCCTCTCTTCATCTGTGACGTGTTCTCTCCCCTCAGAAAACCGTTTAATCCATTTGTCCACTGCCATTTTCTTCATGGCATTATCCCCACAAACTTGGACTAACATGTCCCTGATTTCACTTCCACTCTTGCCAAGTTCAACAAGAAATTTAATGTTTGCTCATTGCTCTAATTCAAGTTCTTGCAACAGCACACAAAAACATGCAACCACAATGATGAACGCCACTTAGCAAGACACCACCACATGTCAACACGAAGACAGCTATGAGACACTGATATACCAAGGTTATGAAACCTTAGCAAGCTGTTTGTACAGTGCTGCCTCTGTAAGCGCACGGTGGCAAGTTCACAAACTTAATTGTCAGACCATGTATCAATGACATTTGGAAGAAGACACTCAAGAGATTCATCCATTACTTCAGAGGATTTGCCAAGGATGAGGAGTTTGCAAAAATCAACTGGGCTGAGACTGACATGGCAAGCAACTAAACCTGGGCGTGGATGAGGGGGACCTTGAGTCGCTCCTAGAGGTGGTTCCTGAGGAATTGACTCATGAGTCGTTGTTGGAAATGGAACAGAAATGCACAGCTGAAGAAGAGGCAAGAGGAAAGGAAACTGCAGGAGAAGAAGAAGAAGAAGAAGAAGAAGAAGAAGAGGAGGAGGAGGAGGAGGAGGAGGAGGAGGAGGAGGAGGAGGAAGAGGAAGAGGAGGAGGAAGAGGAGGAGCCCCAAGAAAATTCATAATGAAGAGTTTAGCAGAAGCTTTTGCAGACCTCAACAAGCTCCTTAAAAAGTTTAAAAATATGGACCCCCAACACTGAAAGGTTTTCATTACTAGAGAGGAACATTCATGGTGTCCTCGCTGCTTACAAGCAAATTTATGATGAGAAAAAGAAATAAACCAAGCAAACCACCATAGACATGGTTCTGAAAAGTGACATCTCCTCAAGAAGCGCCCCAGACAGGTCCTTCAGAAGGTGTTTCAGACGGAGGCATTGTTATCATAGAAGACAATAGCTCTATGCACGTTACTGCCCCTGAACCCTTCCTGGAGGACAGGAAGTAAAGGAGGTAAACAGTGATATGATCCTGACCCTGTGTCGGCCTTGGCTAATGTGTTATTTTGTGTCTTTGTTTTTAAACAAACAAAAATGTAAGTAAAAAATCCCCAAATCTTAAAAATAGAAAAAAGCTTATAGAATAAGAATATAAAGACAATATTTTCATGCAGCTGTGCAATGTGTTTGTCTTAAGCTAAGAATTACAAGAGTCCAAAAGTTAAAAAAAAAGTTTATAAAGTAAAAAAGTTACTGCGAGCTAAGATTGTTTACTATTGAAGAAAAAAATATTTTGTGTAAATTTAGCGTAGCCTATATATATAGTGTTGATGAAATCTACAGTAGCATATAACAATGTCCTTGGCCTTCACATTCACTCACCACTTACTCACTGACTCGCCCACAGCAACTTCTAGTCCTGCAAGCTCCATTCATGGTAAGTACCCTGTAGAGGTGTGCCATTTTTTATCTCGCATACCATATTTTCAGTACACAAAAAGGTACTTACCACATGCGGTTTCTAGGTTTAGATGTGTTTAGATACACAAATACTTACCATGGTATTGTAATTGCCTGCAGTATTAAGTATAGTACCATGCTGTACAGGTTTGTAGCCTAGGAGCAATAATTTACACCATATAGCCTGGTGTGTGGTAGGCGATTCCATCTAGGTTTGTGTAAATGAATTCTATGATGTTTGCACAACGATGAAATCACCTCATGACACATTACTTGGAACTTATCCCTATTAAGCGGTGCATGACTGTAGTTTTAATTGACCTACAAGGCTCTACATGATTTGCCTCCTACTACTTCTCTCCCTTTGCCTGTGCCACTCCCGATAAACAGGTCTCCTCGTTGTTCATCAAATAACCAAGCTCACTCTTTAGGACTTTTGTATTTGTCATGTTTATTTAGATCAGATTGTTCTTCCCACGGCTGTCGGATGGCTTGTTCTCTCACTTCCTTCAGTTCTCTGTTCAACAGTCATCTTATTTTAGAGGCCTACCTTATGTAAATAGCAACTCACCTGGCACTCATTATCCCTTTATTATTATCCCTTACCTCCTTTGTTTTTCTACCTAGCGCTTATTATCACTGACATTTAAAAAAAACTTGCTTTATTGTCTATCTCTCCCAGTAGACAGTAAGTTCTATGAGGACAGGGACTTTGTTTTGTTCCCTGCTCCGGAAATGGTGTCTGAATCATAGTAGGCACTCAATGCATATTTTTGAAGAAATTCATGATGAATTGACAAATTGTGCTAAGTCCAGTGGAATAATATACCAACCTACTGAAAAGCCACATCACATAAAAAACCCTTGAAGGAACTAGAGATGATTAACCCAGAGAAGAGATTTGGGGGAAGAGGATCACTGTCTTCAAAAATATGCAGGGCTGTCACATGTCGTTTTAGAGGTCAGAACTTGGACCTGACCTGCTTGAATACTTCCAGGGATGGGGAGCTCACTACTTTGTGAAGCAGCCAGTTCCATTATTGGGTTGCTGTGTTAGAAAGTTATATTGAACTAACATGTATTTCTCTGTGACTTCCTCTTATTCCTGAATCTGTTCTCTGGAGTTCCAAAGGCCAAATCTCATCCCCTCGTTACCTGTAACTGGATGAAATGAGACACTAAGGAGGTATGCTTAAGAAAATTAAAAAAAACAACAATGACAGGACTTTTGTTTTGCAGAAAGGAATACACATGCTGAAAAACGACATGCTTGGAAAAAAGTAAGGGTTTTGTTGTTGTTTGTTTGCATGGAAAGGGGTGGCAAGGTTATCAAAGAGAAAGGAGAGATGAGTAGATGGCTAGGAAGAGGAATCTTGGGGAAAAGAACTGAAATATCTAAAAGAGAATTCGATTAAATTTCGGCTGTAGGGGGCACGATGAACCTTTTTACCAGGCTCTCCAGTAAGTGATCAGTAAAATATTCCTGCATTGTAGACTTGGATCTATTTTGGGGGGTACGTAGGAGTCCTAATTATGGCGAATATGGAGCAAGACGGAGGCTATGCATGAAAGGCCTGTCATATGCGGGTACACATTCACTAGTCCTTCCGACAGACGAAGGGATATTAGAGGAAGTAGAGTTTTGGTTTCTGTCCACTGGAAATGAGAATAACAACATCTGCCAGGAAATGAGAAGAATATCTGTCCTTCTTTCCTAATAAACTGGTTGGGGGATCAAATTTTTAATAAGATAATAGGAAAAAATGTTTCTGTAACTATAAAATTGTATACACAACTGAGGGATTCTTAGTATTAAAGTAAGTTGAAGATTGGATGAAATAATTTCCTTTCTTAGAAATCTTCACTTCGTTTATTCATCCAGCCATCTGTTACCTATCGTCTAAATCCCTGGCACTGTTCTAGATATTAAGGATACAAAGATGGACAAAGGTATTATTTCCTTAGAAGGGGAAACGGTTAACTACTGCCTATAGAATTAAGTATAAGTCTTAATTATACTTAACTGCATAAGCATAGCACTCTTAATCTGGTACCCAAATGTCTCATTCTATCTCCCACATTTCCTTGCATAAACTACATTCAGAGCAGCCACATCAGACCACTTATCATTCGCCAAACGTAAGGTGCACTTTCACCCTCTCTGCCTTTGTTCTGTAGTTATCAGTCCAGAATCCACTCATGGACCAAACATGTATTCGGCTCTTTCCCTGTGTTAGGTATTATGCTGGGTGTCAGGAGCATATTGATAAGTAAGATATAATTTCTGCCCTCAAAGATCTTAGCCTACGAGGGGAGAAACATCTTTCCCATCTTCAGCTAGTGAAATTCTTCTCTTGATGAAATCTGTGGCCTCTGCAGGCCTTTCCCTGATCCTTTTTCCTCAGTACATAGCTTATAATTATTTCGTATCTGTTTCATTCCTTCTGTGTTAAATGAATTGTTTTGTGTGCCTCTCCCTCTAGACTATGAGCTCCTGGGCAGGGATCATGCTTTACCCATTTCTGCATCCCTGAGAGCAGTTAGCATAATACTTTGCATCAAATAGGCCCCGGCAACTGTTGGCTGAATTAGAAGAAGAATGCGGTACACAAACATAAGCCTGAGGCCACCTGGCAGGAGGCATAAAATCGAGACATACACGGTGAACTGAATTATAAGGTGGGGGAATACAGATAGCCAAGCCACCAAAAAGGAGGCTTTCAGAGTGTGCTGAGAATCACTTATTTGAATTTATTCCAAATTTGCTTATTTCTTGTGTAAACTCCAACTGGACCTCCAATAGTCTGCTGACGGGGGACAAGCCTAAGCCAAGCATTCTGAGGTGGTTTTGAAAAGAAAAGGACTTCTAGGACCCTTACAGTTGCCCAAATGCCAGCTATCTGGACTTAGGAACTCAGAATGCTACTTATCAGAGATGGGAGATAGCTCAGAAATGATAAACTCCCTTTCAGAGAGGCACTGACTGATCCAAGGTCACACAGCTATGAATAAAATTCATATGTGTAAGCATAGGCAGATGAACCTCTTATTCACTCTACTCTGTTAGAACCTCCTAGAAATGAGGATCATACTTTTTCCCTAAAATGTGTTACTCATCCCACTAGTTCCCTTCCTGTTTACCTCTTCTGCTTTCGGACGTGGACATGAACGTTCAGAGAATCACTGCAAATAAATCCCATTACATCCTATGACTTCTACCACCTTTCAAGGCAATAGCACAGGGTCAAAAGTCAGAAGTCCCAAGTTCTAGTTCCAGTTCTTGTATCGGCTAATGTGGAACCTGGGACAAGCTGCGTAGTCTTTCCCAGGTTCAGTTTTCCCATCAGTGCAAGAGTGTTCAGGTCTAACATTTTATAATTCTACCTTATTCTCCTGCAGACTCAGAAGATTGAGCAGACTATGGATTGAGAAAGCATAGATAGAATTAACCTCCACTAACCTAACTCCAGAGGCTTTTTTTCTTAATTTAAAAAGTAATTCTTAATATTTTTTGCTGGCCACTAATTTAAGCAGCTATTGCTTTCTTTTTTCATATTCAAGATTATTTTATTGTTACCACTTTGTAACATCTTTACTGAGATATAATTCACATGGCATAAAATTCATCCAAAGTATGCAATTTAATGTTTTTTTAAACTATATTTAGAATTGCACATCCATCATCACAATCTAAGTTTAGAACAGTTTCATCACCTTCAAAAGAAACCCTGTATCCTTTCACGGTTATTCTCTGTCACCAGCCCATCCCCCCAGCACTAGACACCACCAATCTATGAATTGTCTGTTCTGGACAGCTCACATACATGGAATCATACAAGATGTGGTTCCTTGTGACTGGCTTCTTTCACTTGTCGTAATGCTTTCTTATTTATTTATTTATTTTTAATTAAAATTTATTGAGGGTGACAATGGTTAGTAAAGTTACACAGGTTTCAAGTGTACAATTCTGTAATACATCGTCTATATATCGCATTGTGTGTTCACCATCCAGAATCAGTTCTCCTTCCATCACCATATATTTGACCCCGTTTACCCTCTTCTACCAGCCCCCTCCCATCATAATGTTTTCAGGGTTCATCCATGTTGTAGCACGTATCAATATTTCATTCGTTTTTATAGCTACATGATATGCCATTGTACAAATATACCAGATTTTGTTCTTCCATTCATCAATTGATAGGCATTTGGATTGTTTCCAACTTTTTGACTGTTATGAACAATGCTGTTATGAACATTCAAGTACAAGTATTTGTATAAACATACATTTTTAATTCTTTTGAGTATATAGCAGGAGTAGAATTGCCGAGTCATATGGAAACTCTGTGTTTAACTTTTTGGAAACTGTCAAATGTTTTCCAAAGTGGCTTTACCATTTTACATGCCCATCAGCAATGTATGAAGGTTCCACTTTCTCCGCATCCTTGCCAATGCTTGTTTTTGTCTGTCTTTTTTTATTATAGCCTTTCTTGATGGTGTGAAGTGGTATCCCATTATAGTTTCGATTTGCATTTCCTTAATAACCAATGACGTTGAGTATCTTTTCCTTGTGCATTTGTGCAAATGTGCATTTACCAATGGTATATCTTTTTTGAAAAATGCCCATTTTTAAATTGGATTATTTGTCTTTTTATTGCTGTGTTGTAAGAGTTTTTATATATTCTGGATGGATTGTTATCAGATATATGATTTACAAATGTTTTCTTCCATTCTGTGGGATGTATTTTCACTTTATTGATAGTGTCCTGTGAAGCACAGAAGTATTTTATTTTGATGAAGTCTATTTTACCTAGTTTTTCTTTTGTTGCTTGTGCTTATTATATCACATCTAAGAAACCTTGCCTAATCTAAGGCCAATATTTACAGCTATGTTTTGTTCTAAAAGTTTTATGGCTTTAGATCTTATATTTAAGTCTTTGATTCATTTTGAGTTAATTTGTATATACGGTGTGAGGTTGGGATTTCATCTTCATTGTTTTGCATGCTGATATCCAGTTTTCCCAGCACCATTTGTTGAAAAGATTACTCCTTCTCCACTACTGAATTGTCTTAGCATCTTACAGAAAACCAACTGATCATACACGTAAGGGTTTATTGCTAGAGTATCAGTCCTAGTCCAAATGTCTGTCTTTATGCCAGTAAAACACTGTATTGATCACTGTAGCTTTGCAGTAAGTTTTGAAATCAAGAAGTGTGAGGCCTCAACTTCCTTTTTTCAAGATTTTTTTGTGGAGAGCTATTCTGGATCTCTTGCACTTCCATATGAATTTTAGGATCAGTGTATCAATTTCTGCAAAAAAAAGCAGCTGGGATTTTAATAGAGATTTCATTGAATCTATAGATTAGTTTGGGGAGTATTATTGCTGTCTTAACATACAAAGTCACTGGTCAATGAATACAGAATGTTTTACCATTTATTTAGGCCTTCTTTAATTTCTTTCAATAAAGATTCGTAGTTTTGAGTGTATACATCTGATGTTTCTTTTGTTAAATTCATGCTTAAGTATGCTATTATTTTTCATGCTATTGTAAATGGAATTTTCTTCTTAATTTCATTATTTGATTGCTCATTTCTAGTGCATAGAAATACAATTGATTTTTAGATATTGATCTTGTAGTCTACAACCTTGCTAACCTTGTTGATTAGCTCTAATAGTTTATTTACTTATTTATTTTGGTAGATTCTTTAGGACTTTCTCTATATAATGTCATGTCATTTATGAATAGATACACTTTTATTTCTTCCTTTCCAATCCAGATGCCTTTTATTTCTTTTTCTTGTCCGATAGTACAGTCTAGAACCTCAAATACAATGTTGAATAGAAATCCTTGTCTTGTTTCTGATTTTAGGGAGAAAGATTCAGTCTTTCATTATTAAGTATGATGTTAGCTGGGGTTTTCTTTTTGGTAGATAACCTTTATCAGATTGAATAATTTCCCTTCTATTCCAAATCTCTTGAGTGTTTTTATCATGACAAGGTATTGGATTTTATCAAATGCTTTTTCTGTATCTATGATGATGATTGTGTGGATTTTGTCCTTTATTTTATTGATATGTTGAATTACATTGATTGATTTTCATACGTTGAACCAACTTTTCTTCCCAGGGATAAATCTCACTTAAGCATAGTGTATAATCCTTTTTATATGTTGCTGGGCTTGATTTGCTAGTATTTTGTTGAAGATTTTTGTGTCTATAGTCATATGAGATATTTATAGTTGTCTTGTGATATCTCTATCTGTTTTTGGTGTCAAAGTAATACTGGCCTCATAGAATGACCTGGAAATATTCCCTCCTCTTCTAATTTTGGAAGAGTTTATCAAGGATTGATGTTAATTTTTCTTTAAATGGGTGGAATTCACCAATAAAGTAATTTAGGCCTGGATTTTTCTTTGTGGGAAGTTTTAAAATGACTACTTTTATCTCTTTACTCATTATAGGTCTATTTAGACTTCCTATTTCTTCTGAGTCTTTGTCAATTGTTTGTATCTTTCTAGGAATTTGTCCATTTCATCTAAATTATCTAATTTATTGCCATATAGTTGTTTGTAGTATTCCTCATAAGCATTTTTATTACTGTAATGATTTTAGTAATTTGATCTCTCTTTTTCTTGATAACTAAGTCTAGTTAAAGTTTTGTCAATTTTGTTGATCTTTTCGAAGAACAAACTTTGGTTTTGTTGATTCTCTTTTTTGTTGTTGATTTTCTTGTTTTTGTATGCTCTGTTTCATTCATCTGCTCTAATCCTTATTACTTCCATTCTTCTGCTTGATTTAGGTTTAGACTGCTCCTTATTTTCTAGCTTCTTTAAGTGGAATGTTAGGCTATTGATTTGAGAAATTTCTTCTTTTTTAATATAGGTACTTACAGCTATATATTCCCCCCATTTCTAACCAATCTAGCTACATCTCATAAGTTTTGATATGTTGCATTTTTGTTTTCTTTCACCTCAAAGTATTTTCTAGTTTGCCTAGTGATTTTCTTATTTGACCCATTATGTATACTTCATTTTAAATTATTGAGACTTATTTCATGGCCTAATATATGATCTGCCCTTGAAAATGATCCAGATGTGCTTGAGAAGAATCATTTTGCTGTTGTTGGATAGAGTGTTCTATCAATGTGTATTAGGTCTAATTGGTTTAGTGTTGTCCAAGTTATCTGTATTACTGATTTCTGCCATTACTAAAAATGGAGTATTGAAATCTTCAACTACTATTGTTAAATTGTGTATTTTTCCCTTTAGTTCTCTTAGTTTTTGCTTTATGTATTTTTTAGAATCCACTGTTAGGTGCATATACAAGTATATTTAAAATTGTTACATTTTCTTGATGGATTGACCCTTCATTATAAAATGTCCTTCATTATTTCTCATAACTGTTTTTGTCATAAAGCCTAATTTGTCTGATATTTGTATAGCCACTCCAGCTGTCTTATAGTTTTCCCTCCTTTTACTTCCAATCTATTTGCCTCTTTACCAGCCCCTGGTAACCACCATTCTACTCTCTGTTGCTATGAGTTCAAGTTTTTTAGATTCTACATCCAAGTGAGATCATGTAGTATTTGTCTTTCAGTGTTTGGCTTATTTCACTTAGCATAATGTCCTCCAAGTTCATCATTGTTGCAAATGCCAGGATTCCTTCTTTTTTTAAGGCTGAATATAATTCCATTGTATATGTACCACATTTTTTTATCCATTCACCCACTGATAGACACTTATTGTCTCCATACCTTGGCTACTGTGAATAATGCTGCAGTGAATATGGGAATACAGGTATCTCTTTGAGATAGTGATTTTGCTTCCTTTGGATATATACCCAGAAATGGTATTGCTGGATCAGATTTTTGAGGAACATCCATACTGTTTTCCATATGCCTGCACCAATTTACTTTCTCACCAACAGTGTATAATGGTTCCCTTTTCTCCTCATCCTCGCCAATACTTGTCTTTTTTTTTTATAATAGCCATCCTAAATGAGAGGCTATCTCATGGTGATTATGATTTTCATTTCCCTGATGATTAATGATGTTGAGTACCTTTTCATATACCTGTTGGCTATCTGTATATCTTCTTCAGAAAAATGACTATTCAAAGCCTCTGCCTGATTTTAAATTAGATTGTTGACTTTTTTTTTTTTTTTTTTTTTTTTGCTATTGAGTTGTACGAATTCTTTGGATACTAACCCCTTATCATATATATGATTTGCAAATATTTTCTCCTATTTGGTAGGTTGTCTTTTCATTTTGTTGATGGTTTCCTTAGCTGTGCAGAATTTTTTACTTTGATATAGTCCTACTTATTTATTTTTGCCTTTTTAGTTATTTTCTGGTGGTTGGTGTAGGGCTTAACTTACCAGAATCTACTTCAGAACTATATTTTTACTTTTTTTAGCAATTGTTTTTTAATAATTAAAATAACTGCTTACATGTGCACAGTGACTTGCAATTTATAAGTTGCTTTCAGTCCACTGTTTTATATTATCCTTACAAAAGCAATATGAAGCAAGCAAGCCATAGATTTCTATTCTCATTTTTAGAAGAGAATACAGACTCCATGATGTGAAGTCATTGTACAGAGTCACACAGCTAGATGCTAGCAGAATAAAAAATACAACTCAGGCCACATTCATTCTTTCATTCAAACATTAATTCATTTTGTAAACTTATTCATTGAATACTTACTACTGAACTTAGCATGGGAAGGAGGATGTCCAGGTAGTACTCAAAATATTAATTCGTTCCAATTATATTGAGCAGTTACTTTACCACTCCTGGGTTAGGTGATACAGTTTTCATCTTACGGAGAGCTCACATTCCAGAATAGAAGACAGAAATTATTACAATACAAGTTGACAGTGTTCTAATAGGGGCTGTAAAACATGCTTTGGGAGCAAAGAGAAAATAAATAACTATTTATAGGAAAATCATGGACGGCTTCACAGCATAGATGACATACGAGCTAGGTTTCAAAAAATGAATAGGAATTTGCCAGGGAGAGAAAAGAATATGACATGAAATGGCATTACCAGAAAGGACAAAGTATGTTTGAGAAAAGAGTGATTTGGAGGAGCTAGAAGGTAGGTTGAGAGAAGACGAGGCTACTATAGACTGACTGTTCATGCCCCACCCCCCAAATTCCTATGTTGAAACCTAGTCCCCAAATGATGGTATTTGGAGGTGGGGCCTTTGGGAGGTGACTAGGTCATGAAGGTAGAGCACTCATGAATGGGATTATACCCATTCATAAAAGACATCCCAGAGAGCCCCCTTCCTACTTCCACCATGTGAGGACACTGAAAAGATGGCCACCTATGAACCAAGAAGCAGACCCTCACCAAATACCTAATATGCTAGCACCTTGATCTTGGACTTCCCAGCCTTCAGCACTGTGAGAAATAAATGTTTTTTATTTAAGCCACCCTCGATATTTTTGTTATAGCAACCTGAATGGACTAAGAGGGGTTGGAGATGAAGCTAAAGAAAAATATAAGTTGGTGCTGGATAGTGGAGGGTCTTAACTGCATACTAAGGCGTTTGGATTTTATCTTTTTTATTTTTATTTTAATAAGAGGCTTTTTTTTTTATATAATTTTACTGGGGAATATTGGTAAACAGAGTGTTTTTCCTGGGCCCATCAGCTCCAAGTCATTATCCTTCAATCTAGTTGTGGAGGGCACAGCTCAGCTCCAAGTCCAGTCGCCATTTTCAATCTTTAGTTGCCGTTTTCAATCTCAGTTGCAGGGGGCGCAGCCCACCATCCGATGTGGGAATTGAACCGGCAACCTTGTTGAGAGCTCACGCTCTAACCAACCGAGCCATCCGGCCGCCCCTCTGGAAGCCCAGCAGCAGCTCGTTGTCTTCAATCTAGTTGTCTTCAATCTAGTTGTGGAGGGCGCAGCTCACTGGCCCATGTGGGAATGGAACCGGCAAACCTGTCATTCAGAGCTCACGCACTAACCAAATGAGCCACCCAGCCGCCCCTGGATTTTATCTTATGAACAGTGGAAGAACTAAAGAATTCCAGACAGAAGACTGACATGTTTTAGAAAGAGCATTCTGATGGCCAACATTTTGAGGGAAGTAAAAGCATGTAAGATGTGATTCTAGTAGTCTAGGTCAGAGCTGGCGAGGGCCTTAATGACTGTGGTGGCAACATTGACAAAAGGGGGTGTTACAACATCTGAGAGCCTGAGTACATCTGGCTCACACTCCAAGATTTCACTCTTCTCCATACTGACTTAGTTGCATTTTCTCCTTTCCCTTTTGCTCCTTAACTTGAGGTAATGCCTAGACTGGCCAGGCCATGTTCTTAAGCTTGGGGTCAGTGGGTCTCAACCTATCTGAAGCTCCTTTTTAACAATGCATCTGAACGGAGAAAGAATTCATCAGCTTTCTGTCCACCAATCTTCAATAAATCCCCAGCTTTTTACCACCTAAAGAACACAATCCTTCACCAGGTTTTAGAGACCCACTGTTCTCATTTTCTACCGTTCCTTTAGTCACCCTGGGCTAGTTACCCTTTCTGAAATTACTCCGCTTTTTCCTAACTCTATGCCATTATTTAAGCTGTTCTGTCTGTTACCTATCTGTGCACGGTTACTTCTTACCCATTCACGAATCTGATTACATCCCTTCCCTTCAAATTCCTCTGATTCCCTTAGTTTTAGTACAGGAAGAAAAGTATACATTCTAGGTGATGGAAGGAGAACTGACTCTGGGTGATGAACACACAATGGGATTTATAGATGATGTAATACAGAATTGTACACCTGAAATCTATGTAATTTTACTAACAATTGTCACCCCAATAAATTTAATAAAATAAAATTAAAAAAACACACAAAAAACAACGGGACATATATCAGTGATAAATTGCTGAGTGAAGTTAAAATTGAAAAAAAAAAAAGTATACATTCTAGAACACAAAGGCATGGGTTTGAATCCTGGCTCTGCCACTTACTTTATTTACTTACTTGACTTCGTTTACTATCCTCACTAAGCATGTTTCCTAATCTAAAATGAGGAGAATACCTGTCTTACAAGATCTCAGTGAGTATAAAATGATAAATGTAAGTTAAATAATTCAAAATAAATAAATAATTCAAAAAAACTATACAGCACTATGTAAATGAAAGCTACCACAGTAAGTCACAACATAGCGTATTTATTTGCATGTTTCTTCCAGTTATTAGGCTATTCTGCCTTGTATTATTCTTATTTGTATATGTTTTTATCTTCCCAAGTAAACAAGGAGCTTCTCAAGAAGGATCATGTCTTAATAATTTTATATCTTCTAAAGTACATGCATGTGTACTTTGTATATGGAAGTTACTGATAAACATTTACTGAGTGAGTAAATAAATTGATGATGAGACAGAGTGAAAATTTAGGGTTTGTTTTTGTTTTTTGGTTTTTCAACATCTGAAACCTCTTCCTCTATATGAATCTTAATGGGAAACAGCGTTCCACCTCCCACAAGAGAAGCCAAAGATACCTAAATTTTCCCTTCCCCCCGACCCCCCCTGGCAGCTAAGGCCAAGGCAACATGATCTAGGCTTGGTCAGTTGGATGCTCCCACCAGAACTTTGAATCTTGAACAAAGAGTGTAAAGACACAGGGACAGAGTAGAATTCATTTAAGACGGCAGCCTGCAGTAGTGATGGAGGTAGTGGTTCTAGCTGTGTTATTTACCTAGACCTTTCGTGTGTTGTGACTTTGGCGATGATCCCTGGTTCTATTTTCTGAGCTTGATTAGCTCGCCTTCCCATCAACTCTGAAGATTACTTGATAACCTTCCAATATATTTATTTCTCCCTTCAGTTGGCAGAGTTGGTTTCTGTTGCTTGCAACTAAGAATCTTGGCATAACTTGGGGGAAGGGTTTAGGGAGGAGAGATCAGGGGCCTTTTAGTTTTTCTCTGTAAACTTCTGTATTGCTACTGTTGTTGTATTACTTCTGTCATTCTAAAATATGCTTTAAGAATTGATAACCTAAAGCACAATTGGGCAAAAAGAAGTGGTAGAAAATAAAATTTGAAAATTAGGGTGGAGCCAGATTGTACAAGTCCTTAAATGTCATTTTGAAGATGCTGAATTTAGCTCAATAAGTATGGGAAATTTAAAAAACAGAACAATGAGATGATAAGATCTGTTTCTTTTTTTTTTTTAATTATCATGTAGAGGATGAAACTGAACTCAGACAAATCAGATTACCAGAAGAACAATTAGGAGGAAGTTATTGCCACGATCCAGACAAAAGATTAAGAAAATTTCTCAATTTGGAGACAGAAAGAGAGGTGTCAGTCACAGATTGGGTTTTCTCGAAGCAGATGCTGAGACAGAATCTGAGGTGCAAGACACTAATTAGGGGGAATAAGCAGGATTGAAGAGAGGGAAAAGTCAAACTGCAATGTAGATCCACCACAGACCCAGCTAACCTGGCGAGGAGCTCTGGAGTGAGTACTGTTCATCAGAATTGTCTTGCCGTAGGACAAAATGGCCAAACCTGTACACTTGCTCAGTCATCACATGAGGACAGCCCCATGATAAGTATGACCTTGTGCAGACTGTTCTCTGTAGGTGAGGCAGACACCGAAGGAACTGAAGCAGCAAGATGCTATATGCTGGCTATACACTCTGTAGGCGAACAGCAAGTATTTCCTTGAAGGTGGGTGGCACACCTCCATGCCTACCACAGAGAAAGTGATGAATTATGATATCTTGAACAAAAGCAATGGAGTAGATAGGAGGGAATGGATTCTACAGAGACTGTATTTTGTAGGTGGGGATGAAGAGGGAGTAAATAAAGGTTAACACTGGGGTCTTTACATTGATATGGTTTGATGGTAATTCTGTTTAACTGATAGTAAACAGAAGAGAGAGAACAGTTTTGGGGAGAAAGATCTGGAGCTTATTTTGAACATGTCGACTCTAAAATGCCTGCATAATATTAAGGCAGGGATGATTTTCAAGAATTAATGCAAATGGCGGGGTCTGGAGGTCAGCAGCAAGTGCTGTATTTATCGAGTATACATATATATTCTTAATTTAATATGAATAATGCCTCTATGAGGTAAAGAGGTATTCTTTTTAGTATATGAGGTCTGACAATTAAGTTCACAAACTTGCCACCAGGCGCTTATGTGGGCAGCACTGTACAAACAGCTCGGTAAGGTTTCATAACCTTGGTATATCAGTGTCTCACAGCTGTGTTTATGAGGACGTGTAGCGGTGTCTTGCTGAGTGGTGTTTCTTATTGTTGTTGCATGTTTTTGTGTGCTGTTGCAAGAATGTCTGAACTTGAATTAGAGCAACAAACAAACATTAAATTTTTTGTTAAACTTGGCAAGAGTGGAAGTGAAATCAGGGATATCTTAATCCAAGTTTGTGGGGATAATGCCATGAAGAAAACGGCAGTGGACAAATGGATTAAATGTTTTTCTGAGGGGAGAGAACACGTCACTGATGAAGAGAGGTCAGGGTGGCCAATAACGAGCAGAACTGATGAAAACATTGCAAAAATTCATCAAATTGTGCGTCAAAATCACTGGTTGACTGTGAGAAGCATAGCAGACCAAGTAAACATCAATAGAGAAACAGTGAGGAAAATCTTAACTGAAAATCTTGGCATGAGAAAGGTGTGTGCAGAAATGGTCCCGAAGCTCTTGCATTATAACAATGCACCAGCTCATTTTTGAGGGAGTTTTAGCCAGTAAACAAATAACTGTATTGGAACACCCTCCCTGCTCACCTGATCTGGCCCCCAATGATGTCTTTCTTTATCTGAAGATAAAGGAAATATTGAAAGGAAGGCATTTTGATGAGATTCAGGACATCAAGGGTAATACGACGACAGCTCTGATGGCCATTCCAGAAAGAGTTCCAAAATTGCTTTGAAGGATGGACTAGGCGCTGGCATCGGTGCATAGCTTCCCAGGGGAAGTACTTCAAAGGTGACCATAGTGATATTCAGCAATGAGGTATGTAGCACTTTTTCTAGGATGTGTTCGTGAACTTAATTGTCAGACCTTGTACACTTTTTGTACATTTTATCATAACTTTTGTTTATGAAGAAATTGAGACTTGAAGAAGTCAAAATGCCTGGCTCAAAGAAATAAAACTCAAGTCTGTCTAATGACAAAGCTCTCAAAGACAAGATTATATTGCTTCCCATGGAAATTACCACAGATAGGTGATATTTGAAGCCATGGAAGTTAGTGGGTCACCCAGAAAGGGTAGAGTTTCAAGGGGAACAAAAGGAGCCCAAAAATGGAATTCTAAGGAAGCTAACATTTCCAAGGTGAAGTGAGTAAGACGACATACTTGCCCTCTTACTTATGGATTGAAAGAGTGGCAAGAATGGTTTCTAAAAATTAGAAGTATGGAATCTCAGAAGCTGGGGTACACAGAGTTCTAGTCCACAGTGAAATGTTGCAGATATTATGGAGCATGAAGGCTTCACAATTAGAGTTCATTGATGATTTTAGAGCAGTCAGACTGCAGTGGGTTGAAGAGTAAGTGAGAGATGAGAAAGTAGAAGCAAAGAGTATAAGCTACTTTTCCAGAAGTTTTGCAGAGGAAATAATAAGGCCTTATACGTAAGGAATTTATTAATATTATTAATTGATTGATTCATTAACAACTGCTAGCTCCCATATTACTTGGATTTTACACTTCCTCCATTTCTCTGGTTATTTCTTTCTACTTCTATTATACCATCATCCCTTCCCAAGGCTGATACACCAAGTCTGACACACAAACAACATTGCATGTTGTTTGTTTTGGTTTTGGATGATGTGTTTTATTTGGTTATGTGTTTTGAATGCCTCAGGTGATTGTGTCTGTCTTTTGGAGAATGGTCTACAGACCCCACAATCAGCATCCCAACTCTATTATCTCTTTTCCACAAAGATAGGGAAGCATTCATTTCTCAGACCAATTCAGCAAACCATGCATGTTCTTAGGTTCTTAGAAGTCCTCTGTCTATCTAGACTTCTCCCTTTTCCTGCCCCGAAACTCTTGGTGGGCAGATCTGGGAGAAGAAAAGAGCTGTCACTCCAAACCTTTTGGGACATAATGTCCCAGACTGGGAATCTGTTTGGTTTTTCAGTGAGCTGAGATCTTCCCTTGCCAGACACCCATCAGTCCAACCCTTTTCCAGAGGGGGCTGGAGAGTGATTAACACCGCCGTCCACCTGTGCACAGGAAGATGCCTACAGCCACACCAGCGATGAGGAAACTGCCCACCAGGACACCCAGGACGAGCGAAGTGTAGGGGCGGCCTGTTTTGCTCCCTGGAGAACATGCAGAGAGTTAGCCTGAAGAACATACCCCCGAGGAATCCCATGGTTTGAGTTAAACCCCACGGGGTCTCACCCAAGTGACTTAAGCTACGTGTCCTCTGTTCCAAACCCCCAGCCCGGGGCCTCCTGTTGCTCAAGGTATCCATCCCTCAGGTCCATCCATTTGCCTGGAACCCACCCAACACACAGGCCCCTGGCCAGTCCCATCATACCTTTCGGCTCTCTCTTGATGTGTTCCTGCACGTACTCCACACAGGTGTTCTGCAGGAATTCCTGCAGTTCCAACCGAGTACGATTGTAGGTGTTGAGCTGATGCAGGGTGTAGGTGACCAGTCTGGACTGGGCCTGGGGCCCTGCCACCCATGAGGAGTTCTCTGGCTGGAAACTCACAAAGGAGCTTCCATTCACAGTCATTTCGAAGAAGATATGGGCTCTAGAGCCCTCAGGAGGAAGCTCACAGCCCAGGAAGCAGCGAATGGTCAGAGGAACTGTGGATGGGGGATTCAGGGTCAGGGGTCTGTTTAGAGAGGGTGCCAGGTGTGGGAACTTTCGAGGTTCAGGGTGTATAAGGGACAGGGCCTCCCAACAGGTTCTACCCTGAGGTCATGCCAGCAGGAAGAGGGCCCAATGGAGGGCCCATAAGTTAGGACACCCACTCCTCTCCAGCCTGAAACTCCCACCCAGTAATCAGTAAATGCGGAGGTACATTGGACTCCTGAGAGCTTCCCGCCCACAGAAGACCACACTCATCCACAAGATCCCTTTTGGAACCAGTCCCTTCCATAAGGCCCCGCCCCATTTGCCCGGCCCCCCCGCCCAGGCCACGGCCCCTTCCCCGCCCCCTCCCGCGCGAGCTACTCACAGGCCACGCCCCTCTCCTTGTGCACCAGTTGCACTAGGTCGTGGAACTCCTGCAGGTAGACCCGGACACTTTTCTCCGTGTGTGCCCAGCTTTCGGGCTCCTGCAAGGGACGCAGCTGGAGGATCGTGATATTGGAGCCCTGGCCTTTCAGCTCGTGTGTCGGAAGCCCCCCCAGCGATGCGTTGCCTTGGTGCAACACTTGGTAGGGGTCTGGGAAGTAGGAGATCTGGAGCATGTGAAAGTTCCGGGGGCCTGGGGCAGAAGTCAGCGCGTTGGTCCCTGGCCAGCGTGGGACGAGTCGGCGTGTAGCCAGACATAATAACCCCTTACCCGAAGGCCGGAGGCAGGCTGCCCACCTTCCCAGCCCTTCATAAACTATAAAGTGTCCTCCCACCCTTCCTCCCAGGTGATGCTCACAGTAACCTTGCCAGGAAGACAGGACAGGGATTATTATCTTCATTTTACAGATGAGGAAACTGAGGCTGGAAGAGGAGAAGCGATTTGCCTCAGAATAATCCAGTCTGTGGAAGAGACCCTCCAATCTCTTTCTCTCACCCCTGCCTCCCCTCATTTGCACTTGATTAACAAATCCTGACCTACAATAAAATCCAAATTGTGTCTCCTCCGCCACTACCCTACTTCAGTCCTCACTGGTTCTCATCTGGACTCGGGTGGTCACTTCTTTCCTCATGCTCCTGCCCTCATTTTTCAGTTTCACCCCTTCTAATCTGACCTCCACCTGACCCAGAAATAAGGTGATGTCCTTCTGCTTAACATCCTGCAGTGACACACTTCCCTATCAATCATGATAGCTAATAGTTATTGTGCTTATTATGACCTGGGCACTGTACTTTACTTACATTATTATCTTATTTGCGCCTTCCATTAACATAAGGCAGTAGCTACTATTATGAATCCCAATCCAAATGGGAAACAGGCTAAAATGGTACAGGAGAGCCAAGGTTTGAAGGCAGGCTGTCTGAATCCAGCACTCGTAGCCACCGAGCTATACTGCTTCCCTATGGGCTAGCCACAGAATCAAGTCCAAAGTCTTTAGGGGACCAGGCCACAGCTGCCTTTTTCAGCTTCTTTCCAGTGCTTAGATATATTAGACTCCTTGGAGTTCCTCGTGATGCCTTTTAACTGACATGTAAATAGCATGTCAGGGTTGCTCTTCCTCCTGGCAAACTTCTATTCATGCTTCAAGACCCGGCTCAGTTGTCCTCTCCTTGGAGTTTTCCTGAAGCCTCTTCTCTTTACCCTCCCAGACACAGTGGATCTATTTCAGTGATCCCAGATTCTACAAAACTGTCTCCAAACACACTGCGGCTCCTCTAGGCTATGGAATCATGCCTGGTTATCTCTGCCTCCTACACTTAGGAAGGGCCTGGCACAGAGTAGGTGCCCAGAGAATGTCTGAGGAGGAAATGAATCCAGGGTTGTAAATCTCTGTGTGTGGTGTGTCGTGACCACGTCTGCATTTGAGAAGTGCTCTGTGTCTGCAGGTGTGAATAAGTATACCTGTGTGGGTAACCCTAGAAAAGGTTCTTAACTGCTGTGTGCCCCAGTCTCCTCCTCTGTGAAATGGAGATAATATTACCTACCTTGTAGAGATTTTGTGGGGGTTAAATGAGTCAATACATGCATTAACTATAGTGAGCACTCATTGAATACTGGTTATTATTTGCTCCCTCTCTCAGGCGAAGATTGAAGCTATAGAGATTGTGGGAGAGGGCAGAGAAGGCCCTTGTGCAATTACAATGCAGGGCAATAACTTCCCTTCTGTGCCTAAATGGGCAGCCTGATCTCCTATGAGTTCTCCCACTGACCACAGCTTCTCTTTCCCCTAGCTTCATCTTATCAACTGCCCCCAATCTAAATCCACCTTCTCTAGTCTCTGTTTCTGTTTCACATATCTCAGCCCCAAATCTTCCTTCAGTTCTCCCAGTGTTTTCCCATTCCTTCCATCTGCCATCTTATCTCTGAGTATCTTCCCTAGATTCACCCCATTCATCATCACCCTCAGCTCTCCCTCTCCAGACTTTATCCCATCTCTCCCCTCACCCTGAGGCTAATTCCCTCACCCTTTCTATCTGTCCCTTTCCCATTTTTCCAGTCCTGTTTTCCTCCAGCAATCTCCATCTCCTCCTTCCCATGTGCCGAACTATACTTCCTCACCTTGGCTTTGGGACACAAACCAGTCCCTAGGATCCTGCCTGCCCTAAAGAGGTATCTAGCCAGCTGCAGATACAGACACTGTGGGATAAGCTCTCCTCTGGTCTTGCCCACGAACCCAGATAGGCTGAGGCTTTTCAGAATCATCCTGAGGCAGATGTGCCCCCCAACTCACCATCTGAGGCTTCCTGGCTACCATGGGCCCCGCCCGGCAGGAGCAGTAGAAGCAGTAATGGCAGCAGTGTCGTCAACATCCTGGGGCTGAGGTTCTTGAACCCACCTGGGCTCTTGGCTCTGGCAAGCTGGGCGCTCCCACTGGATGCAGCCTAGAGGAACCAGAAGTGAGGACTGCCTGGGAGGGGAGGAGGTTGAACAGAGGAGGCTGGAAGGTGGCCAGGGGGGATGGGAGGAGGAAAGGGCGTCAGGCTTATAAAGTGTTATTCCTACCCGGCTCATTTCCTACTAGGGGGCCGGCCTCCCCCTGGCCCTCCCCTTGTCCCGCCCTGCATCGCACCCTCCTGCCCAGACCTGCCTTTTCCCTTTTCCCTGAGCAGCTTTCTGAGGGACAGAGAGCAGCGGAAAGGGGGGAGAAGGGCTGGGAGTCAGAAGTCCTGCCCTCTCTGAGTCAGGAGGTGGGGCATCTGTTTTCAACTTAAAGTAGAGTCTAGGGTGTAGAGACCAGCAAGCTTTAGTAACAGGGAAACCAAAGTCCAGAGAAGTTCAGGGACTTGCCCAAAGTTTATGCATCATGATGTGAGAGATGGGGGATTAGAATCCAGTTTCCCAGCATGCTGGCTACATTTTGTCAGAATTTTAAAGAAATAGTAATTATGCAATCAGGGATCTTGCTCTCAGAAATAGTCACAATATGAATATAGAGCAGTTCACTGTACCATTACTTGTACCAGGAGAGAATTATGACCCATCTAAATCTCAACAGAGGATTGGTTACTTAAAGCAATATTTTTCAAATGGAGTTCACCATCTTATTAGTGGACAATGAAAACAATATAGCAGGTCATGATTAGTAGGGTTTTTTGTTTTGTTTTGTTTGTTTTTTTAATGAAATAGAACACAATGAAAATTTTCAAGTGCATCACCCTTGGTAAAGTTAAACATTATTTCATGAAATATTGGCTCGGTTGTATGTGTGTTTTGGTTTTCTATGTGTATGTTTCCATGATGGGTATGACAGCAGTATAAAATGTATTTCTTACTCTAGAAATCCAGAAAGTAAGTAGAAAAATTAGAAAGTTACGCCCCTAAAGTATGATAATTTATACTGTGGAATACTATGCAGTAGTTAATAAAATACTTTCCCTGCCCAATCCCCACTCTATTTTCATCATATTACTTAGCACTACCTGAAATTATTTACATGTTTATTGTCTGAATATCCTACAAGAATGTAAGTTCCTAGGCATAGAGGCTGTCCATCTTGTTTGTTACTGTGCCTAGAAGAGTGCACATAATGAACAATATCATAATACATATCAGCTAATGGATGACTTAATAAGATAGTTATGACGTGCATAAATCTGCAAGAGTAAGTTGCAGAACATTATGTACCGTTTAGAAACATTTATTTATTTTATTTTTTTCCAATGTATAACATCACTCTTATTATGAAAATAAACAGCAATCATGAGTGGGGAAAATAAACAGAACAACTGGCCCTCAGGTAGTTAGGTCACTTTGGCTTCTCCATCAGCCAGGCCTCTAACCCCAATCATGGGCATGACCTTAGGCTGGTGTCACAACAGTCTGCTGGACTCACGGAACTGCTGCAGTCTCTTCCTGCAAGTCAGAGGGACTAACCCCCAAGAGACTCTCAGACCCTCAGGATCTACCTGGCACTGACTGAGGCCTCCATGGTAGCCGTGGCTTTGAGTGAGAATTAAGGCAAACACACAAGTCTAGTGCATTTCAATATGCTCATTTATTCACACAGAAAATGCAGTGGGAAGAATAGCCTCCTAAACATCAGTATCACAATATAATCATAGCAATATGGCCATCAATATAACAATAACAATTTAGTAAAGTATTTTGATAATGAACCAGTCCCAGAGACTATCAGATTCTGTGTGCAGGGCAGCTGGTCCGGGAGGTCGGTCTGGCAGAGGTTCGGTCTGAGTCTGATGGAACAAGCAGGTTTTTGGAGTAGTCACCTCTCAGTCGAGACTGGCTCTCTGAGCTGTCAAAGTCCTGGGTTCTCAAGGACTTCAGTAGAGATGTATGACGTCACCTTATCGGTCCTCACAGACTTGTTTCCTATTAGTCCCTGCAGCTGCCACACCATCCATCTGGTGGTTGTTTACTTGTTGTTTATCTTCATGGGGAATTTCCATACTACTCAGTGTCCAAGATGGAGTTACTCTTCCTCGTACAAAGTGGAATCATTCTTGCTCATATAAAAACACATTTTTCAGGGGCGCTCTACACAGCTGGAGAAAAGAGAAACCAAAACGATGTAGATGAAGGCAAAGATGACTTCCAAGGGCTCTTTTTAGGGGATTTGTTTGAAGGCCTCCTCTGGGATCTGGCCGTTGGTCTTGAGCGTAGTGAAGCCCTGGTCAACTCTGGTTTAGTTCTGCTCTTTGTCCTGAAGGCACTTCTGGGACAATTGGAGGTTCATCCCAGATTGGGTGGAGATAACCTGCACCATTTCTTGCTGCTCCGTGGAGAGGCTGGTGGGCTGGAGGTGGATGTGGGTACTAGAATGGAGAAGGCACTCTGGGTTTCTTTGTCCTGGCATTCCCCACAATCGGTTCATCGTTCAAGATGCACAGACTGGAATTGCTGCCAGAAGTCAAGATGAAGCTTCGGGTGAAGGCACGGACAGGCCCTTGAGACTTTACTTCCACTTCCTTGAACACCCCACTGACAGAAACACAGAGCATCATTTTTGTCTGGACACACAGGTCTATCACATAGGAGTTAAGATAATACTGAGTTTTAGGTGACGCATTGAGGGAGTCAACATGTCATGTTTTCTGTGCTTCAGCAGCTGAACCCGCAGGTCATGATTCTTGACTTTCTTCATATCCCTGCTATCCTTGAAGTACTCGCACAAACTTCTTGGTGCTGGGTCCTCGGGGTCGAAGGGAATGGTCAGGGAGAAGCAGGCCTCATCATGATAAGCACTGTCGGTATCCATAGTCATGGGTCAAGTAATACTGAAGCAGGAATTGAAAGGCTGGATTCTTCAGGGTCTCAGATCCTTTATAGCTTTCCTTACAAGGTTTGATTATCTCTAGGTCTGCAATGTTACTTATAATTGGTGGGGGTAACTCCTGGCCATCCTGGCATAACAACTTGGGGAAACATTTCCTGATGGCACATGTGTAGGTGGACTGGTCTGGAAAGGTGCTGCGCAAGGGGTTCCCTTCCAGCCACAGCTCTTCGAGCCTCTGCCCTTTCATCTTGTCTAACTCACATACCACCTTTAGCTCGTTTTTGGAGAGGTTCAGGATCTTGACTGTGGGGGCCATCTTTATAATGTCAGACAGGCCATCCAGCTGGTACAGTTTGTTCTTGCACAAGTTCAAGGAAATAGCTCAGGGAAATTCTTTTTGATGATCTGCAGGGTGGCAGCCACAGTTTCTTCGATTCAGGATTATATCAATATCAAGGCCCACCAAGTCTGGGTCAAAGTGGAGCTTATGAAGGTCAAGAGCTTACTGGGAGATATCATATCATTAGTTTATGGTCAGCTTTAGCTCTATTTCCTTTGACTCCAACTTATTCTGTACAGAGTAGGGTACAGAAGAAGCATTGACAAAGATAGCTATCTTTCGATTTGCATCATCACGAATCTCACAGCTGACATCCTTCAATGCAGAGGCAGCACTAGCACCCCGGACAAAGAACCGAGCCTGGTTGTTTGCATAGCGGAAAGCCACTGGAGTAGAGGGGACACTGCAATGGCTCTGAATTGAATTCATTAGCCATGTCTTGTCATACTTCATCCCATAAGGAATTGTGATCTTGAACCAGCCTTCCAAGGTTCCATCCTGTGTGTTTTCCATTTGTCTCTCTGGAGGAGTTCTATCTTGGCATTCATTACACCCTTTCACGCTGCTATTGTTGGGATGGAAGTTAGGAGAGGGTGCCATGGTGTGGCCTGAAGGCAGTGACCTGTCACCACTGCCCTCACAGTGTATTTGTGAGGAGAATCTGTGGGGTCTGGAGCTCGGGGTTTGTGTCGGGTCTAAGGAAGGTTGTTGAGGAAGGTGAGAGCAGGCTCTAAACCCTTATCAAGGCCACACAAGTAAGATGGAGTCCCGTTTAGAAACATTTATGTGTCAACTACACACACAACAACTAAAAAACTTATTTCTTTATGGCAGTGAGTGACTCTGGAAGGATATACAGAAAATACAGCAGTGGTTTAGATCTAGGGGGAGAGGCCTGAGATTAGGAGTGTGTGTGTATGTGTGTGTGTGTGCACGCGCGTGTGTCAGGGGTGGCAATCCTTTTCACTTTATTTTGTGAAGGGCTTTATCACTCTATCTGTATTGTTGGAAATTTTGCATCTAGAATATGACCATAAATCTCTTGTTGAGTTAAAAATAGAAGTTTCAGTAATAGATTAGGTAAAAGAAGGTGGCAGGTCATTATAAGCTGATATATTGACTTGAGATTTTCATAAGTGAATAAAGGAGGGAATCGCTTCTCAGCCTTTTGGCTAAGATCAAGTGTAGTGAATAAAGGAAATATGGAACAATACATATAGTATAATTCCATCTATTTTTAGTTTAAAAATTTTTACTTCCATCCAAGTAATTATATATAATTCCATTCTCATATTTTAAAAAATAGCTTTACGTCTGAATCTGTGTATTTGTATATACATATGAAAAATTCATGGAAGGATACAGTCAATAGAGATTATCCCTGGGGAATGGAATTAAATAAAGGGTTTAGGGGGAATTTTAACTCTTTGTTTTATATACTTCCTTGGAGGGAGAGTGGAATCGGGGCAAACCTGGACATACACCAGACTCCCATGCTCTCAACTGAACATGTTCAAGAGTGTCCGTGCTGACCTCTTACCGTGTTTCCCCGAAAATAAGACCTAACCAGAAAATAAGCCCTAGCATGATTTCTCAGGATGATATCCCCTGAACATAAGCCCTAATGTGTCTTTTGGAGCAAAAATTAATTTAAGACCCGGTCTTATTTTCGGGGAAACACGGTAGCTTGTTGCAACCTAGCTTAGAAATAACACCACAGTTTTTTCCAGCTCACAAAAATAGTCTCGTCAGAAGAATGAGGGCCTTGTTTTCACGGACTGAGACTCAGGAAAAGTGGAAGGACTTAAATTACTGTCAATTATATTGTCTTGGCTTTTATAAAAAATAATTATGAAATATTATTTGAAGAATTATTTTATGCTTGAAGTTCATTACAAACATACATGTTCCTACCACTCTCCCATAAGAAATAAAATATTACCAATGTAATTGAAGCCCCCAGTGTACTCCTCTCCAATCATATCACTCTCCCCTGCCCCACCACCAAAATAACCACTAATCGGTATTTGCTAGTTTTCCTTACCTTACATTTCTACGAGGTCAGACAATTAAGTTCACAAACTCAGCCTAGAAAAAGTGCTACATACCTCATTGCTGAATATCACTGGTCACCTTTGGAGTACTCCCCTTAGGAAGCTATGCACCGATGCCAGCACCTAGTCCACCCTTCAAAGCAATGTTGGAACTCTTTTTCTGGAATGGCCATCAGAGCTGTCCTCTTATTACATTTGATGTCCTGAATGTCATCAAAATGTCTTCCTTATAATATTTCCTTTATCTTTGGGTAAAGAAAAAAGTCATTGGGGGCCAGATCATGTGAGTAGGGAGGGTGTTCCAATACAGTTATTTGTTTACTGGCTAAAAACCCTCCCAGACAGTGCCTTTTAAGCTGGTGCACTGTCGTGATGCAAGAGCCAGGAATTGTTGTGGAGAAAAGTTCAGGTTGTCTAACTTTTTCACACAGGTTTTCAGCACTTCCAAGCAGTAAACTTGGTTAACTGTTTGTCTAGTAGGTACAAATTCATAATGAATAATCCCTCTGATATCAAAAAAGGTTAGCAACATCATTGCAACAAGTTTGTAAACTTAATTGTCAGACCTTGTATATACTTACACTATATAAGCATATATCCCTAAGCAATATATAGTGGTATTTTGTATATTTTGAGCTTTCTATAAATGACATTGAAGCCCATATATTCCTCAGCAACTTGCTTTTTTCATCTGACATATTAATAAGATTCATCCATGTTAAGTGTAGGCCCATTAATCTTCACTGCTTTATAACATGCCGTCTTATGAATACGCCACAATTTATTTGTCCATTCTGTTGTTAGACATTAAACGTTTTTTCTCCAGTTTTTCGCTATTACAAACAGTGCTGGTATGAACATTCTTGTACATGTTTTCTTGTGCACGTGTGGGAGAATCTTTGTAGGTGCAAACCTGGGAGTGGAATAGCTGAGTCATGGGGTACCTGCATCTTCAATTTTACAAGATACTGACAAACTGTTTTACAAAAGATTTGGGCCATTTTATATTCCCAGCAGTGAATCAGAGTCCCCTCACTCCAAATCCAATGCCACCCCTTGGTATTGTCAGACGGTTGGGTGTAAAATGGCACTTCATTTTGGTTTTACTTTGCTTTATCTGATTCCTAATGAGTTTGTTTATCTTTTTGCTTTGCCTTTTTTCTCCCTTGAGGGCTTGAGGCTGCTTTGGGATGGAAAGTGATAAAGTATATGTTTGCACCAATTTGGAATTGAGTGCTGTGAGTCTTTAATCTATGCAGGTAGAGCTTGGGTCACTGGAATTAAAGTGGGGCCATACCCCCAGTCAGAGAGCCAGTTACAGAGAGGTCTTTCCCACCAAGCTGAGATCTGTCATGGAGAGAGGTGGCAACAGCAACAGCTATTTTCCAAGCACCATCCTCACACCCCTGTGCCCTGAAAATTGAATACCGTGTTTCCCCGAAAATAAGACCTAGCTGGACAATCAGCTCTAATGCGTCTTTTGGAGCAAAAATTAATATGACCCGGGTCTTGTAGTAAAATAAGACAACGTCTTTATAATATGATATAATATGATATGATATGATATGATATGACATAGTATAATACCAGGTCTTATATTAATTTTTTTCTCCAAAAGACGCATTAGAGCTGATTGTCTAGCTAGGTCTTATTTTCGGGGAAACACGGTGGCAGAGACAAAAATTATTATTATAGCTAATGTCTATCATGGGCCAGGACAGTATTAAGCTCTTTACATAAATAATCTCACTTTATCCATACCCAGCCCAATGAGGTGGGTTTCATTAACATTCCCATTTTACTAATAAAGAAACTGAGGCTCTGAGAGGGTAAGTGACTTACCTAAGGTCACACAGCCAGTGCCAGAGCCCATCCTGCATCTTGTCTGAGGGCAGAGGGGCAGAAAACTGTAATTTGCACCCATGTCTCTCTGATGTCAAAGTTTGTGATCTTAACCACCACAGAGTATGTCAAAAATTTTGGGGGATCACTCTCCATCAACACAAATATCCAATGTGCTTGAATATTTATGTAATGTATAATATAAAACATGCCCCAAATTCATATTACATGCCAGACCTTTATCACTTTCTCTGGGGCAGCTAGCGGGAGGCTCATTGTCTCCATGTTACAGATGAGATGATGAAAGCCCAGAAAGTTTAAGTAACTTGCCCAAGGTCACACAGCTTAGAAATGCAGAACAGGGATTTGAACTCAAAGAGGATGAGGGTATGGGATTGGGTACAGGGAGAGGGAAGAGAGCGTTGGGGGTAGGGAAGCTGGTGAGTGGGGGCAGCTTGAGGGGTATTCCCCTTTCCCATTCTAAACCCAGGGCTGGGGATGGGGAAGAGAGGAGAAATGCTGGGGTTGGAGCCAGCGCCCATGCTGTATCTTGCCTGGTGGCTGAGGGTCAGAAAACCACAGAGCAGAGTGGGCACAGGGATGATAGCAGCTGAGATTTGACTGAGACCTAAAGAATGAGGGTCCTACTGGGCAAAAGGAAGTGAGGAAGCAAATGGTGGTACTCCAGAGAGCATGTGCTGGGGGAAGATAAGGGAGACAGGAAGCTGTGCAGCTTCGGTGAGTGAGGAGAGGCCCTGACAGGAGCCAGGCTGAACCAGGGCCTGGCAGTGTGCCCAGCTGGACTTCAGAGGATCAGCCCTCTCCCTCCCCTGTTAGCTACTAAAGGTACACAGTTTAACCAACAGGCCCAACTCAGATAACAGTGAACTGTGGTCCCTTCAGAGATCACCTTCCCCTTAGGATGTGGAATAATAACAATAAGATGTATTGAGAGTTTACAGTGTGCAAGGCACTGTATTAAGGAAGCAGAGTACATATGTTTTCCTCTCATTAGTGTCCTATGAAGAGTATGAAAAAATAGCCATTATTCCTATGTTACAGATGAGAACACAGAGGCACAGAATTGTGAGCTGACCTTCTCAAAAACACCCAACTGGCAAAAGACAGAGCTGGACTACTCAAACCTAGGTGAGTTGGACTCCAAAATATGCTTTTTTAGCTCCTAGAACATCCTATGAGAATAAATGAGATGACTAATAAATATGAACTGCCAGCACACAGTATGTATTCAGTGGATGGGAGAGATAAGAAAAGAATTTGGCTTTGGGGCAGCAAACAGAACTGACCCTGCAGCAGGAAGAACCGAGGGTAGACATTAAGTAAGATTTCCTGGAGGGGAGGCACAGGAATAGATATGAATTTTACTTAGTATTTTTCCCTGTAGACACTAACACAAACATCCAATGTGCTTGACTATCAATGTGCTTGCATCAACACAATACTCCAGCTTGGGAAACATGAGAAGAAGCTCTATAAAGTCAGGATAATTCCAGCTCTTGCCTGCCCTGCAAGTGGTGGGAGCAAGTGGTGTTCCTCGCTTGGCTCCTGCCTCTCTTCAGCCGTATCTTTCCATGTATTCCAGTCTCAGCCAAATCTGCTCCTCCTGGCTTCCTGACCACAGATCACACAAATGTTATCTTTTTCACTTCATTTGTTTTTAGAAAAACAGAAGTTTTCAATTTTAAGTTCCCGATTTTATCAATCTTTTCCAGGAGTTCATGCTTTTTGCGCCTTGTTTGAGAAATCTTTCCCTACCCTGGGATCATAAAGATATTTTCCTATTTATCTTCAGAAGCTTTATAGTTATGTCTTTCACCTTCAGGTGTATGGTGTAAAGTAGAGGTCAAGATTAGTTTCTTTTATGTGGATATCCAGTTGTCCCAGTACCACCCACTTACTCCCACCACCACTTACTCCATTTCAGTGGCATGTTTTTCTCTCCCTGCACCAATGCCACGTTATCTCAGTTAGTATAGTTTTATAATACATCTTCATGTCTTGCAGATCAAGTTTCTTCTTCAAGAGAGTCTTGGCTATTTTTATATATTGAACTTGTATATGTAAACTTTAGAATCATTTCACCAGGTTGATAGGATTGGGTTGGTGTTGGTATTCATTTAATGTGTTAATGACTTTGGAGAGAATTGACATTTTCACAATATTGAGTCATCCAATGTATGACAGAGAATATCTCTTCATTTACTTACATTTTCTTTGGTATCTCTCAGAGTTTTATAAGTTTCCTTCTAGACATCTTGCCTTTGTTAGATTTTTCCCTAGGTCCTTCATATTTTAAAACGGTATTGAAAATGGTATTGAAAAGAAATTTCATGTGCTAACTGCTTATTGCTGGTATATGGAAATGCTGATAATTTTGATGCATTGATTTTGTATTTAGAAACCTTAATAGACTCTCTTATTTATTCCAATAATTATTTGTTGGATTCTTTTGCATTTTCTATAGGCATAGTCATATCGCTAGTAGATGATGACAGCTTTATTTCTTCCTTTCTAATTTTTGTACAGTTTCTTTTTTTAACTTATTGTTCTGGCTGCAACCGCTAGTACAATGTAAAATAGAAATGACAGAAAATATAAGAGAGCATTCTTGTCATTTTCTTGGTTTATAAAGGAAAACTTTCAATGTTTTACCATTGAATATGTTTTCTGTATGTTTTTAAAAATAAATACCCTTTATCAGATTAAGGTGGATTCCCTTGATTCCTAGTTTGCTGAGTTTTGGGTTTTTTTTTTAAATAAATTTTATCGGGGAATATTGGGAAACAGTGTGTTTCTCCAGGGCCTATCAGCTCCAAGGCGTTGTCCTTCAATTTAGCTGTGGAGGGCGCAGCTTAGGTCCAAGTCCAGATGCCATTTTCAATCTTTAGTTGCAGGTATGCAGCCCGTGTGGAATTGAACCGGCAACCTTGTTGTTGAGAGCTCGCGCTCTAACCAACTGAGCCACCCGGCTGCCCCATTTGCTGACTTTTTAAGAAATTTATTTTACAATTACAGATGACATACAATGTTATATAAGCTTCAGGTGTACAACATGGTGATTAGACTTTTATATACCTTACGAAGTGATCACTCTAATAAGTCTAGTACCCATCTGAACACCATACTTACATATAGTTATTACAATATTATCGACTGTATTCCCTGTAGTTTGCTGAGCTTTTATTGTAAACGGTTTGTGCTTTCCAAATCCTTTATCATTATCTAATGAAATGATTATATTATTTTCCATATTTAATGTGTTAATGTGGAAAATGCATTCGTTCAGTTTCTAGTGTAAACTAACTTTGCATTGCTGAGATAAAACAACTTCTTATGAGGTATGATTACATATATTTTATTCTTCTGCTGTTTTTCTCCAGACTCCCCCGAATCCTCCCTACTCCTTCACAGCTCTGCTGGATACCACCTTCTTCTGAAAACCTTCCCAGATGTCCCCAGCTGGAAGTGATTTCTCACTCTTCTCACAAAACCAATAGAATTTTGCCTCCCATTGTAGCTACGCTGTCACTTTCTATCCCCTTGTCTTCTCTTCTGGACTATAAACTCCTTAAGGGCATCTTTGTGCACTCTTCTCAGCCCACTCTCTCCTCCCAGGACCCAGAGCAGAAGTGGTATAGAGTGGGGCCATGGGATCTAGGATAAAGCTGCCTGGATTCATTCACATCTCAGCTCTGCCACTTGCTAGCTGTGTATTTAGGCCATGCCACTTAGCCTCTCTGTGTCCATCAGTGAAACAGGTAGGATAATAGTACCTGCTTCATAGTGTTGTTGTGAGAATGAAATGAGCTAATATAAGCGAATCGCTTAGTACAGCTCTGGGCACGTATTATTTTTGTTAGCTTAGTCTGTAGGAATTCCCATGACACTCTATGCTTCTGCTGTTCTGAACCACTCACAAGTTATTTCTAAAAGCTTCTGAGAACCATCCTCTCCTCTTTCTTTATTTCCTCTAAAGCTGTTCATATGCTGCTTTATTCTTTTCTTCAGCAGGCATTTATTGAGCACTTACTGTGTGCTAGGATCTGAAGCAGACAAGATCCCTGCTCAGGAAGCAGACAATCAAGAAGGGGAGAGTGACATAAACAGACAATGATAATACAGTACACTAAGTATTAAGATTGAGGGCCAGGGAGGTGGAAGACTGGGGCTGGGGAGCAAGGAGGTCATCTAAATCATGAGAGGAGAGTCCTCTAACTTAGCCTGGGGGTCAGAGAAGACTTCTCAGAGGAGGTGATGCCTAAACTGGGCCTACAGGACGAGTGAGACGATGGGAATGGGGTTAGGACAGAATGTGTGGAGAAAACTTGTCTCAGATAGCAGGAGAAGAAAAGACTATAATATGAGAGGGGAAAGCATATAACATGCTTGAGAAATTGGTAGTACTTAAGTTTGGCCAAAACAGAACAGATGGTGGGGAGGGAGAAGTGATATGAAGCGGTAAACAGGAGTCCGATGAACAGCCTGTCATGCTACACTAAGGAATTGAGACTTTATCTCGAGGTGAGTCTCACCCCCTTTTCTGGCCCACCTAAAACTATTAGAGTGGCATCACCTACTCCAGGAAGCCTTCTCTGATTTCATGCTCACAAGTTTGGGTTGGATATTCCCTCTGTTCTACCACAGCCCTCTCTTTCCACTCATCACAGCCCTTACGTCTTGTCATGATTGTCTGTTTCAGCATCTATCCTCCAAACCAAAAGCTGTAAGAAAGAAGGAATGTATTTTAACATTCCTATGTCACCAGCCCAGCACAGTACCTGGCATATAGTAAGTGCTCAACAGATGTTTATTGGGTGAATGAACAAATACATAGGACATCCAGGGAAGGAGAGAAAAACTGTGACTAGAAAAAGGCCTGGCACATAATTGGCCCTTAGAGAATTATTTAATCTTTTTTTGTGCCTCAGCTTTATCATCTGGAAAACTGAGATATGATAGAAACTATCTCAAAGGTGTATCATGGGTCTGTGAATTGCTTAACCCAGGGTCGGACACTTAGTGTCAAGGACAATTATCAGCATGTTAAAAACATAATTCTCATACAAATAGTGAACATGGCTCAACTATGTTAACCCATGAGTTTCATTTAACTCATTAACAAGGTGACTGGCAGGATGATAAAGCCAGTTCAAAATAAAATATAAAAACTGGAGGTTTTATAGTCAATGAAAAAGAAAAATATTGAAATGAGATTGCTAAATTATAAACAAAATGGATTAATACCCTACAGGGTAATAAAACCATGACTTTTGTGATTATTTTCTCTACCAGGCAGAAAAGGAAATTGTTACACCTTATTACTTCACAGAATTGTAAAATACCTTAATCAATTGTGTAAATTTCTCTTCAGAGATAGATGACTCTTGCTATTTAATACCTTATTATGACACAATCATCTTTTTACTTTAGTAACATGTTTTGGATAATTTTTCTTAACACTAGCAAGTTTAATGTAATAGATACTGTTATTATGATAAAGCTCTCAAAGGATTATAAAGCTGAAAGGATTTTCATTCTATTAGACTTTTTCCTTCTTTCTAGCAGCAGAGTTTGGGGTCTACAAGGCAAATAGGCTGACGGGGAACCCTGTAGGACACCTATGCTCTGCCCTCCCTGAGCCTGGGGTGGTGTCAGGCTAATTCTGTATCATCAAATAATCAGACAAAGTATCTGCTTTGGGCATCAGCCAAGCAGGCACCCCCGCCCCCACAATAAGAATACATTTTCTTTGTAAGAACTGGGTATTTCCAAAAAGGCAGTGACATAGACACTATGGAAACAAATCAGAAACTTGTCGGATCACTGTCCATTTTTTTTCCATTTTTGAATTTTAAAAAATTGTGGTAAAATACATATAACGTAAAATTTACAATTTTAACCATTTTAAGTGTACAGTTCAGGTGCAACCATGACCACCATCCATCTCCAGAACTCTTTCACCTTGCAATACTGAAACTCTGTACGTATTAAACAAAAACCCACCCCACCCACCCATCCCTAGCCCCTGGAAACCATTCTTCTATTTTCTGTCTCTATGAATTTGACTATTCTAGGTAACTCATATAAGTGGCATCATGCAATATTTGTTCTTTTGTGACTGGCTTACTTTATTAGCATAATATCCTCAAGGTTCATCTACACTGTAGCATGTGTCAGAATTTCCTTCCTTTTCATTCTATTTATATCACATTTTGTTGATCTGCTCGTCCATTGATGGACACTTGCGTGCTTCCACCTTTTGGATTTTGCTTCCACTTATTTTATAGTATAGGATTATTTTTGAAATGCGTGTGAGGGATGGGCACCATTTTCAGGGTTTGAAACCTCAAAGATTGTAATCTAGCTCAGGGCCTGGGACTCACCAACTATGAGACCATCACTTCTTGATTCTGTTCTTTTGCCAAAATACACCCAGAATGGCTAGGTTTCTCTATGCAGATTTAGCCACAGGTCCAAGTTCACTTAGAACATGAGCATTATAAAACGTGATCTGGGGGTGTGATCAAGGAGTCATTGCTCTAAATGTTTGCACATGTTGTGGACATGGAAAATTCAAGCATTTCTACAAAGCAACAGATGGGAAATTTCCCAGGAATAAACTAATGATTTCTTGGCAATCCAAAGGTATGTAGCATGTAAGCTATGCTCTGAGAATCCACTTGAACCACATGATCCCCAGATGCTAGAAAAGGAATTCCCAGACACTTCCCTCCTGAAAGCAGTCAAGAGTACTCGGTCAAAGGAGAACTAAAGTGCCTTGACTTCCAGCTTCGGGGAATTGAACTTTTTACTCTGACTTTCCGGCCAAAAGGAAGGGAGTGTTGAATGTAGAGTCAGTCACGTGAAGCTAAAGCTACTGGACACTGCAGAAGTCAGATTTCCACTTTTTTATTCTCTATTGGACTTTTATGTATACAATTGTCATTAATTTTACCAATGCAGCATAGACTGTCTGGGTCCAAATCTTGTCTCTACCACTTACTCAGTGTGAGATGTTGTCTGTTACTAAACCTCTCTTCTGTTTTTAAAGTCTGGGCTTCAGTTTTTTAATCTGTAAAACGGTGATAATAATAATAATACTGTTTCAGAAGGTGATAATAATAATAATACTGTTTCAGAAGGTTGTGCTAAGTATTACTGGTGTCAGTGCATGTAAAGTACTAACAACAGAGCCTGGAACATAGTAAACGCTATGTAAATGCGTGCTATTATTGATACATTTTGGCCATTTTCTTCTTAGGGTTACTGTTATTATTATTCAGTGGGCAAATAATCAAATTCCATTTGGAATGTTGTCCTACCATTTTATTCTGCTTCATGATTGTTTCTGGAGGAAAATTTCTGCAGTTAATGTGTGTGGAATTCTGTTTTCTGATTTTTTTTTTTTTGCAATAACTCTGTATGACTCTGTTCATATTTTTCTTGCGCCGAGAGGTACTCTCACTCTCTCATTTTCCAGATGTGGAACCTGAATCCCCCAAAGGGAAAGTGACTTGCCTCAGATCACACAGAGACAGTGACTAAACCAATAATAGAACCCAGGGCTTCTCATCAATAGTCCAAGGCTTGTTCAAACTCGGCACAGAGTCCAAAAATATTGGCTGTTGGTGCCGATACAATCTGTGCATCCTCCAAACTCTCTTGACCCACAGGAAGACTTGAACACTCTGTGATTCTGAGTATTCACCAATTGACGTCTTTCCTTTCTATCAAAATTTCAAGCACTTAAAGGGCTTGACTACGTTGGAGTCTTTGTTCTGTGCCCAGTACTATGCTTCAAACTCTGGAGGGCAGGAATTACTGCCTGTCACATGTTGAATTACTAGGGGCAGATGTTCAGTAAATGGAACTAATAAATTCCCCCCTTTTTGAAAAAAAAGATAAGGAAGAATAAAGGGGCAGAGAAGAAAATATTTATCAAGAACTTAATATGTTCCAGTCACAGTGCTGCGAATTTTGACCACTGTCCCATTTAATTCCCAGATATCCTTTACGGCATTATCAATAGCTGCATCTCAAATCAGGAAATTAATGTTCAGAGAGATGAGGGAATTTATGCCGAGTCTCTTACAAGTAAATGTTCAAGTTTGACACTTCTCTGGTGGACTACAAGCTTCTAGAATCCAATATAATAAACACAGAATGAAAGGCAAAGCTGGGAAGGAAGAGTTCTAATGCTTCCCAGAGGGTAAAACAATATTTTTTCTTCTCATTAGACAACTGTGAAATCAACCACATACATTGTGAAAATAGAAGTTGTGGTTGTAGTTCTGTGACAGTTTGGAAAGTACTTATTTTCATCAAGCTAGAAAAAGAAAACAAGGAAATATTATGAGTAGGTCAGTCTGGCACATAAAAAGAGACGTATCATTACCAAGCCACCTGGCTCCACTCTCCCTGCAAACCTCTTATCCATAGTAGAGTTCTGAATAGGAGACAACAAGATAAGCTACAGGACTTATATAGAGAAGGACGATTAGGCCAGGGTGAGTTTCATAGCAAGAAAGTGCCCAGACCTGAAAAGAGCTTAGTATCTGTGCTAGGCTGAAAAATGGCCCCCTAAACATCATTATGTCTTAATCCCTAGAATCTGTAAATGTTACCCTATTGGGAAAAAGGTTTTTTCCAGATGTGATTAAGTTAAGGATCTTGAGATGGGAGATTATCCTGTATTATTCAGGTAGACCCTAAATGCAATCACAGTGTCCTTATAAGAGAGAGGCAGAGAGGAAAATGTGACACACACCCACAGAGGGAGAGGCGATGTGAAGACAGGAGTTAGAGAATGGAGTGATACAGCCACAGGCCAAGTAATGCCAGCAATATTCTCTTCTCCAGGAGAAGCTGGAAAGACAAGGAACAGATTCTCTGCTAACATCTTGAGTTTTGCCCAGTGAAACTAATTTTAGATGCCTGGCCTTCAAAACTGTGAGAGAATAAATTTGTGTTGCTTTAAGCCACCAAGTTTGTGGTAATGTGTTATAGTACTCACAGGAAACTAATATAGTGCCCCTGTGTTGTTAACCAAGTCTCAGTTTACTGTTGTCACCTTTCCCATCCCCCCTGACACTTCCAAGAAGAGTTTCAAAGAAAAAAAAACAAAGAAACAAAAATCATACTAATATGAGTATATAATTTTAATATATAAAAAATATATTTATCTGCCAGGCACTCTGACAAGCAATTTACATGCAATAGCTCACTGAATGCTCGTAATCTTCCTGTTTTTACAGATGAGTAAAATGAGGCTCAGAAGAAAAACTTGTGGAGCCACACTCCTAATACTTGGTGATGGAGCTAGTATTCCAATTCTGGTCTCCTCAACTCTAAAGCCCATGCTTTTAACCTCTAAACTGTACTACCTCTAGCTCTCTGGGTGCAGTCAGGGTTTTAATTCTCTTATCGACTAATGACATTTTGGGATATTTATCTGAGAGGTATTTTCAAAGATGCTGGACCAAAGGAGACCATATTTGCCCCCATTCCTCCTCAGGGAACTGAGCTTCCGCTTCCTTCTGACTTTTCCACCAAAGAGAAGAGGATGAGCAATCCTAGCATCATAGAATGCTGAAGTTAAAGGATCTTGGAGATCCATTTATCAAACTCCTCATTTTATAGATGAGGAAGCTGGGTCCAGAGAAGAAAAGGGGCTTTCCAAGGTCACATATAGAAAATTGAAGTGGAATTTAAGTTGGGACTGAAGTCCAGATCTCACTTCAAACCCAGGGTTATTGGACTGCACATCACACTGTCCAAAGTCATGGGTGTTGCTATGATCTAAAGTGCTGACCATACTCTGGGAAGTTGCTAGAAAAAAATTGTAAAAATGTGTTCCGAAACCTCTCAAAGTTATAGTGCCCCAGGGTCTTTATTCTCCTCTGGGATACTCTACAGGGCTACAGCCACTGAGATGGTCCAGGGGATTGGGAGAGGGAAGCTTCTGCACTGGGATGGAGACTGAAGAGACCATGACAATGTAACCACATCCCAAATAGGAGGAGAAGAATGTCAAGAATTCACAAATTTCTAAACCTAAAGGGATTTCTGGAGATCTTGGGAGTGGCAGCTTTGGGCAAATAAATGGAAGTAAGTCATACCTTACACAATCAGTAGGAAACTGGTTTGGGAAACTCAATATGACTAATAATGGTAAAGGCTAAACATTCATCTTTATATATGTCCATTCAACAAATATTGGGTCCCTGCTGGTCCCTGCCTTCATGCTTAATAGGATGGTTTAAAACAATGATAATGTACTTAAAGTGCTCCATACAGTCTTTTTTTAATTTCCTTTTTTAGAAATTCTTTTGTTTTTCGTTTTTCTTCTTTTATTGTTTTTCTTTTTTTTCATTTGTTTCTCCATACAGTACACAATAAGTGCTCAACACACGCTGTTACTAAAACATTTCTTAGTTATAGTAACTGTAATAGCCACTGTCTTTAAGACACGTGGAACTCCGCTTCAGACTGTGTCTCGAGATGCTCTTTGCCTGGGTTCCGCCACCAGTTGCATTCTTAGGCTTGTAGTCCGGAAGTGAGGGACTAATTCATCAGCGCGCAGGCGCAGTGGCGCGGATTCCCGGAAGAACCCCAGAGGCTCCCAGGATGAGCGGGTGGCGGTGGCAGCTGCTGCGGCGGCAGTGCTGACAGGACACGAACTCTATGCCTTTCCGGCTGCTGGTCCCGCTCGGCCTCCTGTGCTCGCTGCTGCCCTTGCACCAGGGTGCGCCGGGACCCGATGGCACCGGCCCCGACCCCGCCTACTACAGGTGAAGGGGGTCAGGCTCTCTGCCCTTCCATAGTGGGGAATGAAAAACGCAGACCCGACCCGGTCCCTTCCCTTTCTCTGCACCCTGGGACCCCCACCCTCACTAGCTCGGACTCCGCCCCTGGGCTCCCTGCAGAATCGGGGTGATTCCCATTTTCCACCCTATGTATAGTGCTTCCCCCTGCCTGGTTTCGTTTTCTGGCCCCCTGCCTTATTTCTCGTACCCCGCACCAGGGAGCGAGTCAAGGCCATGTTCTACCACGCCTACGACAGCTACCTGGAGAATGCATTTCCCTACGACGAGCTGCGACCTCTTACCTGTGACGGGCACGACACCTGGGGCAGGTAGTGTGAGCGGAGGAGCAAGGGGGCGGCTGGGGTCTAGCAGTCCGGTCCTAGGCGGGTGGGACTGCGGGGGCTGGTGGCTGCACGGTCTCCTCACCGGTTCCGGAAAAGCTCCTAGCTGTGGTGCGGCCGTGTTCCCCTCAATTCAGGCCAGTACCACCCGGATCCACCCAGCCTCCTGGAAAAAGCCCTGGGTTTGTCGGGTGGACTCCAGCCACAGGAGTAACGGGCACCACCTGTGGGGACTTGGGCACATCTCTGGAGCTGTAGGATATGGTGGGAAGCCTCCCAGAAGTCAGACGATCCAACCCCTTCATTTTATAAGTGGGCAAACAAGCTCAGGAAGGGATGTACCTTTCCCAAATGTGAAACTTGAGAGCCTTTGTTGTTAGTGTAACGGAAACACATTTCCTTACTATCCTCACATCACTGACCCTTTCTTGAGAGCTCAGCCCAAAATGTCACCTCAGCATCAGCTCCCATAACTACCCACCCCCTACAGGTCACTCAGACAAATCTCTCCTGTTTTTCTTAGCACTTCTCTGATACTGTCATTTCCACTGATCTGCTAGTTTGTCTTTCTCACTTCCACTAGAATAAAAATCTGTGAGAGATGCAATTCTCTGTCTTGTTCTTTGCTGTGTGAGTGAACAATCATTGCATTTAATTGAAGCTGACATTGAACACTGCTAAGCATTTTACTGGTGTCATCTCGTTGAATTCTCTTAACACCTGTAGGAGGTAAGCGCTGTTATCCATTTTACATGAGTATGCTAAGGACTGGAGAAGTGAAGTCAACTCAACAACATTTGTGCTGATTTTCGTTGAAAAAAGTAATGCAAGCAACTGGCAAATTCAAGCAGTACAAAATCAGATGAATAAATATCTCCCATACCATAGAACTCGAATCACTCTTAACTTTCTTGTGTAGCCTTCCAGAAATATTTCAGGTTTTACCGTCATATAGGTATCCTTGTAAATAACTTTACATATAAAATAATAACTTACATATAAAATAATACACCCATTTTAAGTTGTATAGTAACAGTCAAGATACAGAAACCCTAAAACGTTCCCTTGTGTCTCTTTATGACGCCACCACCCTCCACCACCACTGGCCCAAACAACAGCTAATCTGCCTTCTGTGTATATGTCTCTTTTTGAAAATGCAGATAGAAAAATATTACGCTGCCTATGCTGTACCTTGTCTTTTTCATTTAACAATATAATTTGAGTGTCTTAACGTTGGTCAGTTGAACTCTTGATAACAATCTTTTTAACAACCTCATAGTTTTGCCTTGTTTGACTGTATTACGGTTTAATCACCTTTCAACTGTACATTTGGGTTATTTATAGCTTTTTGCTGTTCTGAACAATACTGCCATCAGCATTCTTGAGCATACGAAAGTCGGACAATTAAGTTCACGAACTTTCCACTGTGCACTTACACAGTAGAAAGTTCTCGAACTTAGTTGTCCAACCTTGTACAGTTCTGTGCTCTGTGAGATAAGTTCCTAGGTGTTGAAAAAGCCTGTACTCTTAGCTACAATCTCATACTGCCTCCCTATGGCAGAGAAGAATGCCACAGAATATAGGAGATGTGTTTAACTGAAGCTCAAGCTACATCAGTCCACTATCTCAGGTGCATTAAATGGGTTGCATCAGAGGTTCCTGGTGATTTTCACTGTGGCTTCTGTGTTGTGGCTGGAAGCAGGATGGCCAGAGGCATTGCTGCACGTCACTTATTAGTTTTTGGGGTATCTGATCTGGGGCAGCCTTAATATCTGGTGTTTGATTTTCTTATTAAGCAGCTGGGATTTCTGTCCTTTTACAGTTTTTCTCTGACTCTAATTGATGCTCTGGACACCTTGCTGGTAAGTGTCTCACCTATTCCTTTTTTCCTCCACCATTGCATAACCAACACCATTCTTTCAGCCTCTTGACTGGGGGTGAAAAATGAATTATCCTCCTAGACCTTTTATTTTCATCTCATGATTCGGAACCGTCAGGGTCTGGTTGCCCAGCTAGATAGAGGAAAACAATGAATTCCAAAAGGATTCAGGTTCATTTATTCAGCAAATGAGTTTATAGAGGACCTGTTACGAACTCATTACTGTAATATGCCTGTAGAACTCTGGTTAGTGGGGGATACAGAGACTGTGATACCCTCCTTGTTTGCAGAGGCTTACATTTTAGTGGACATGTTCAGCGATAAAAATAATAGCAGTAACTAGTTAGTGTGTTGTGTGTAGGGCTTGTGCTAAGCACTTTACGTGTAGTATCTTGTTTAATCCTTCCCACAAGGAGGTAAGTACCTTTACTCCTTTTACAGCTAACAAGCCTGATGCTTAGAAAGGTACAATGGCCAAGGTACATAGCTATGAAATGACAGAGCTAGGACTTGAACTCAATTCTGTATGACTCCAGGCTTTAACTGTCATCCTTAAAGAGGCCACACGGGAGGATTTAACCACTTTCCCCTATTTCACTATTTCTGGTTCTTTGTCAACCCTTCTCATTTTTATATATTAGTGGTAGTTACGTGATGATCATCTTGTAGATTATAGCTATTTAGCTGTAATTTAGCTTTTTATTTCTTAATGGTAATTTCTAAGTACTTGTCCATTCATCAAATATTTATTGAGGGCCAACTGTATGCCAAGCACAGTGCTAAGCTCTGGAGTTATACTAGTGAGTTTAAACAGACACAGTCCCTGCTTTCCCGGAGTTTATGATTTTAGTGAGGGAGCAAAGAATAATGTGTAATTACAAATTGAGCTGAGTGCTCTGTAGGAAAGGTAGATGGTTATTTCAGTGGTTATAACTAAAGGAACCTGACCTAGACCGAGAAGGTCATGGAGAACTTCCCGACAGTAGTGAAATGGGACTTAAGTTGGGATCTGAAGGAGAAGCAAGTGTTGACTAGGGAAGTGGGGGAGGAAAATGTATTCCGGGCAGAGGGAACAGCCTGTGCAAAGGCCTTATGATGAGAGAGCATGGCAAATGCAGTGACTGAAGGGAAGGCCAGTGTGTCTGGGATGTAGAGAAGGAAAGGGAGGAAGCAAAGTCAGGCAGTGGGGGGTAAGGGAGGGTGGGGGGGTACATAGGGACCAGATGATATTCACCATGTTAAGAATTCTGATCTTTAATTTGAGGGCAATGGAAAGCCACTGAAATAGCTTAAGTAGAGAGCAGGAAATGATGAAACTTCTGTTTCCAGACGATCACTAGCTTCAATATGGAGAAAGAGTCATGGAATCATTCAACAAACATTTCTAGAGTAATTGCTTCATGGTCTGTGTGGGGCCCTGGGAGGATGCAGGAATGAGTGAGGCTCCTGCCCAGGCAAAGATTCTCTTAAAGCAAAAAGGAACAGATGCCCTAAGAGTTGTGTGGATAAGGTTACTGGATTCTTTTAAAGGAAAAAGAGGTTAATTGCAGCTGGAGGAATCAAAGGCTTCCTAGAACAGAAACTACAGGTCTTAAGTTGAATAAGTAAGGGCCATACCAGTGTCGGATCCCAGACTCTTAATCCGGCATCTTCAGTGCCTTCAAAGATAGGTTGGATTTGGAAATATGAAGACATAGATGGGCGTGATTTCTGGCAGAGGGTATAGCACATCTGAAGGCAAAAAATCGGGGAATAGTGGGTACAGTTTTCCTGCATGGATGAGGATAGGTTAGATGAACAGTGAATCGTGGTCAGAAATGTAGGTTGGATCCAAGTCATAGAGGGCCTTGAATACCTAGATAATCAGGATTGTTTTGGTTTCAATGGACAGAGACCCGATAAAAGGAAATTTACAGAGTCAGATAACTAAAAAGTCCAGGTAAAGACTGGACCTCAGACCCAGCTGGATCCAGAGATAGAAACAATGTCTTCAGGAATATCTTTCTCGTCTTATCTTTGCCTTCTTTACCGGCTGTGTTCTCAGGCCCTCCTTATGCTGGCAGGGAAGCCAACAGTAGCACCACACTTACCTCCCACTCATTTACTTTTAGTAGCCTGTGTGTTAATTCCAGGAAGAATCAACCCTTTTGCGTTAATTCCAGGAACTGGGTCTCACTGATCTGGTTTATGTCACATGTCTATACTGTATCACTTGGCCAAGATACAGTATAGTGTCTGGTTCAGGTCAAGTGCCAATTCGTGCAGCGGAGGGGATGGAAGCAGTCTCTCAAACTACAAGAATGACTGGAAGAAGGGTGACCCCTCAAGGGAAAATTGGGGTGCTATTATCAATAAAAGTTACCAAGATTGCATTTGGCTAATGGTTTAACCAAAGAGGGTTTAATTTTCTCAAGTAAAAGAAAGTCTGGAGGTAATTTCTAGCATTGGGTCAGATGCTTAACTGTGTCATCAGAGACCCAGGCTCTTTGTATCTTTCCATTGTACTGTCGTTAGTGTATTGGCTTTCCTTCTCATGCTTAGTACCTCAGCGTCTAAGATGGCTGTCACAGCTGCAGAAATCGAGTCCGCTTTCAAAACAGAAAGACAGAGGAAGAGTAAAAACCATGCCAGCTGTGTCTGTCCCTTTTTATTAGGAAAACAGAAGCTTTCCTAGCAGTGCCCCAATAGACTTCGCAAGGCTCAGAATTGGTGGGGTACCACAATCACCTCTGGCAGCAAAGGAGGCTGAGAAAATAAGTATCTGGATTTCCAGCCTCTTTATGGTAGAAAACTACAAGGGTGAAGAAGATTGGGGATCAGTGTTGGGCCACCCAACCTGCAATATTTTCCACAAGGATGAATACCGGTGTGACAAGAGAAGGTTAAAAACACTAGATATCCACTGCAAATGGCAAACTAAGATTTCCTTAATATGGTTTAGTCTGTATTGTTTATATACAGTTTTTATATTGTTTAAATGGGTGCTCTTGAATTAGTACCTAAGAATTTACTTAACCAGTCTCTTCATATTGGGTCTCTGAATTCTACTGTGCAATGTTTTCTTCATCTGTCACTAGTCCTAGAACAGAAACTGCAGGTCTTAGGGTGAATAAGAAAGGGCCACACCAGTGTAGGATCCCAGATTCTGAATCCAGCCTCTTCAGTGCCTTCAAGCCTGAGAGAGCCTCACTGTCATGTCTCTTTCCTCCCAGATTTTGGGGAATGTCTCAGAATTCCAAAGAGTGGTTGAAGTGCTCCAGGACAACGTGGACTTCGATATTGACGTGAATGCCTCTGTGTTTGAAACCAACATCCGAGGTGAGGGCTGCCTGATAAGGGCCTTTGGAAGAAGAGTATGTGGAGTTTCTGCGTCTGTGTCAATCAAGAGGTGGTAAATAGGATCTTAAGGGCCAATCCTGCCAGCACACTTGGCCAGTGACTGACAACTCTTCTTCCTTCCTGGAGGGTGGGGCGGGGAGGTCGCAGGATCCCTCATCAGTTTCAGACATGAGCAGGGGACAGAGAAGAAACTGGAAAGAAATATGCTAGGATTATTCAAGTCTTTAACACAGATTTGGTGCTAGACATACAACCGTGAACAAGAAAGATGTAATCCTTGCCTTCTTGGAGCTTATTGTCTAGGAAGTGCTACCCAATAGAACTTTCTGCGATGATGGATATGTTTTCTATCTTTGTTGTCCAGTATGGCAGCCACGAGCCACATGTGGCTATTGCACATTTGAAATGTGTCTGCTGCAACTGAAGAAGCGAATCTTTAATTTCATTTAATTTTAATGAATTTAAATTTAAATAGTGACTTGTGATGAATGATGACCGTATTACACAGGGCAAGTGTAGGGTATTCGTTTCCAAACCTGGCTGTCCATCAGAACTACTTGGGACCTTTTAAAAAGTTCACATGTCTAGGCTCCACCCTAAACTTGATGAATTGGGATCTTTGGGTTGGGTCCTAGAATCAGTATTTTTATTGGGTTTCCAGTGACTCTTACGAGGCAAGCACAACCCTTATTTTCTGTGAGCCTCTGGACCACCAGTGGCTTAACACCTCTCACCTCTCGATGACAGAGTTGTGTTTTTTCCTCTTATTTTGCTCATCTTTATTTTGTATGGTTATTTCGCAATGAAACTTATATTACAAAAATGTGGTAAATACATTTTGTAAAAAAAGAGTAGGGAGCAGAGGGACAGCCTGATATAAAATCCTGGTTTAGGAATGAGACCTGAGTTTGAGGCCATGCTCATTGCTGGGTCACAGCTTCTGAGCCCGATTTGTCATCTGTAAGTTAAGGTTGTCCTTATATCTTTGTTTCTGCTGCGACTATAATTATACCAGCTTTCTTTTGGTTGGCATTTGCCCAGTAGATCTTTTTCTACCCTTTTACTTTCAACCTTTCTGTGTTTTTATAATTAGACATATCTTTTGTAAATTACATACTATATTTTGCTTATTTAAACATTCTGACAATCTTTTAACTGAAATATTTAATCCATTCACATTTACAATAACTACTGATATATCTGCATTCGTTTCTATGGTATTATTTTATGCTATTTGTCTCATCTCTATTTTCTCTTTCTCCTTTTTCTTGCCTCTTTAGACTGATTTTCTTCCTCATTTCACTTTCCTTTTACTAATTTAGAAATTATGCACAGTGTCTAGCTTTTCAAACAGTTTTCCTAGAAAATTTAACAAAGATAACAAAGTCTATAGTTAATGAAAATCTTTATTCTCCTCCTGAATAATACAAACCTGGTTTGTAGAATACCCTTACCTGTATGCTGTAGTTATGTGTTTCAGTTCTTTGTTTGAAGCCCTCCATACACTATCATTATTCTGTACGGTTGAAGTTTTAGATTTACTCCAATATTTACCAATTTTTTGACCATCTTTGCTTCTTGTGTATGAGACCTTACATCTGTGATCCCTTTCCTTATATCTGAAGTACTTCCTTTAGAATGTCCTTTAGTGCAGGTGTATTCTTGGCAAACTTGCTCAGCTTTTGTTTGTACAAAGATGTCTTTCACTGCATTTGTTTGGCCTTTGGGGAATAGTTTTGAAGGACATAAGATTCTAGGTTGACAATTACATTCTCTTAGGATATTGAAGAAATTTTTCCATTGTCTTCTGGTTTCATTGTCATTGTTAAGAAGTAATCTATCAATCTAATTGTTATTTCTTTGTAGATAATCGGTTTTATTTATGCTGGCAGCCCCCTTCCTTTAAAAATTTTCAAAACTTCATGAAAGTAGAGAAAAGAGTATAATGAACTAGTTGTACCCATCACTGAGCCTTAACAATCATTATTACATGGGCTCTGGCTGCTTTTGAGATCTTTTCTTTTTTCCTTCGGTATTCTACAGCTTCACTGTGTTATGTATAAATGTGGATTTCTTTTTATTGTCTTGCTTGGGATTCTTAGATCTGAGAATTGGTGTCATTCATTAGTTTTAGAAAGTTTGTAACTATTTTCCCTTCAAATATTGTCTCTCCCCCATTTTCTTCCTCTTTTTTTTTTTTAGAACTCCAACCCGATAGATGAGGTGTGATCAAAAGATACGGTGAATGTTTAAATTTTTAAAAAAAAAAGTATTACAGTAAAAGACACATTGCCATGAATCCCCTTTAGAATACTCCCCCTCGCTTCAAGTACACTTATCCCATCGTTCTTGCCACTTTCTGAAGCAGTTTTGGAAGTTTTCTTTTGTGAGTGTCTTTACTATCATGATAACACTCCATGTCACACATTGCTTCTGTTATGGCAATTTCTGTCAAATAAAAACATTGCAGTGTGTCCTCATCCACCTTAGTCACCGGATCTGACACTGTACAACTTAGGGTCCTTCCCCAAAGTCAAAATTACCACGAAAGAAAATCGTTTTGAATGGATTCAGGACATCGAGGCAGCCACGACAGCGCAACTTAAAGATGCAAAAGAGGACTTCCAGAACTGCTTCAGAAAGTGGCAAGAACGACGGGATAGGTGTGTTTGAAGTGAGGGAGAGTATTTTGAGGGGGGTTAATGGCAATGTGTCTTTTACTATAATAAATTTTTAAAATTTAAACATTCGTACTTTTTGATCATACCTCATATGTTGTACCTTTTTACTGTCCTCCAAGTCCCTTCTGTACTTTTTAAACATCATTTTGGCTCTTTATGTTGCATTTTGGATAATTTTTTTGAGTCTCTCTTCAAATCTACCAATTTTTCAGATATATGTTAACTGCTATTAAACCTATGTAATTTTAAATTTCAATTATTATATTTTTAGTTTTTAGAAACGCTGTTTCTTTTATAAACAGGTTTGGTCATTTTTATAATTGCTAGCTACTTACTCATATATTCCAACCTTTTATTTCTTTAAACATATTACACACAATTCTTTAGTATTCTGTGTCTGATAATTCCAATATCTGAAGTATTGGTAAGTCTTGTCCTACTGTCATTTCTGTAGGCCCTTACTCATAATGCTTTGTTTCTTTGTGTGTTTTGTGGTTTATGTGTTTTTAAATATATACTAATTTCCTAGACATTATCTGTAGGATTCTTTGAGGCCTGGGTTCACGGTAGGTTCTTCCAGATATAGTTTTTGTTTACTTCTGCCATGTGGCTAGAGGTACTGTCCACCAAAAACCAGTTTATGCTAAAGGTTTGAGGTTTTCTAGACTACCCAGTTAGTGTGAATTCAGGCTGTAAAACTTAGTGAGTACTAACTTGTAGTTACTAATTCTTAGGCGAGGTTTTTTTTCTTCCCTTTACTTGGCATCAAGAATTGAGGCATAAAGTTTCTTTATTTCACACTAGGCGAGGTGTGTAGGGTTTATTTCTAATTCATCCTTACACAGAGTATATCATTCTTACAGATCCCAACTTTCTGGAGGGATCTTTTTTCCCACTTTGGGTAGGTCCTGTCTCTTTGTCTCTTATTGCCCCGTTGCTAGGAGGAGGAGAAAACGGAAGTTCAAGGTCATTAGTTTTTGTTAGTGAGTCATTCCGGACACTTGTATAGTCTTATTTCCAGATACAGAAACTTTGCATTTTTTATAAGTCCTAAATATTATGTAATAAATTGAAATAGATAAATTAATAAAGTGAAGGTAAAAACTACTCTGTTCCCTCCTGCCACCCCATGTCTTGTGGGGAATGGGAAATAGAATGACCAAGTGGAATGAGTGTGGGCTTTGGAGTCAGACAGACCTGGCCCTACCACCTACTAGATAATCCAGGGCAAGTCACTTTACCTCTCTGAACCTCCGTGTCTTCATCTGAAGAGGGTACAGTAGTACCTAGTACTTGGTAGACACTAGGAACCAAGAGACCAAGTCTTTGCAAACTTAACACTGTACCAATATGTGGGATTAAGGGACTCTTCTTTCACTAGATGGTTCTAGCCCCTTCCCAGTGAGCCACCAGTGAGAGTGTTTAGTTTTATTTGCACAAGGGAAACACTGGTCCTTGGGACTCTGACACTCACTTTTTGTACCAACTGTAGTGGTAGGAGGACTTCTGTCTGCTCACCTGCTATCAAAGAAGGCTGGGGTGGAAGTGGAGGCTGGATGGCCCTGTTCTGGACCTCTCCTGAGGATGGCCGAGGAGGCTGCCCGAAAACTCCTCCCAGGTAAGACCCACCCTGAGATGGGGGGATAAGGAAATCCAGTAGGTCCTGCTTCTCCTGCTGGAGACCAGAGTGGCAGTGCTGAATTATTTCCTGGTGTTTCTCAGCCAAGCACTTGGTATTTCTATCACTAGGTGCTCATAGAAATCGGGAGAGTCCTGGGCATTTGGAAGGGTTGCTGGGGCCCCAGCCCAGGGTGGATGAGCTGGCCTCATTACCATTTGCAGGTGAGGTGCTCAAGGCCAGCCTGGTGGATGGAACGCTCTTGCCCTTGCTTGAGTGAGCCCTTTGGCCTCCTCCCAGGCCCACACACTGCTGGAGGAAAAGGGTTCCAGAGAAGAGCCTTGGTCTGAGCATGAGGAATCCCAGCTTCTGCCTGCCAATATCGTGACCAAGCCAGTCTTCCTTTCCTGGGTTCAGTTTCCCCATCTAACAAATGGGAATCAGAGTTCCTACCTCCTGACCACATTGGGTTTTGGAAGGCATAAAATGAGGTCAGAAGGGCAAAAGTGCTGGGAGAACCTCAATCACCACTGAAGCGAGAGGGACTTGTTTTTGTCGCTGTGTGCAGGACTGCAGGCCAAGCCTCAGTGTGTTCATCTGGTGGGGCAGTAACTGCGCTCGGCAGCATCCACTGGACATTGTGTTCTCTTCAGGGTGTGGCGGAGGCTCTGAGGACCCCTCACACCCAAACACGTCACGCTGTGCTTTCCACCAGCTTCTCAGCTTTCATGCAATATGTGCTTGTCATTCTTGGGGAAGACCTAAGGAGAGTGAGCAAGCTGGGTTCAGTCAAGTTTCACTCAGGGCTCAGGGCTCATGGCCTGAGTGTCGCCTTACAAACATCATGTCCTGTATGATTCATCCCTAGAGGAAATTCTGCCTGGTTGCTCCCTTTTTTTTTTTTTTTGTCATTTAAAAAATTTCTATATTAAGAAGTATCTGTATTGAAAAGCGCATGTTAGAACCAGCACTGGTGTATCTACCACGGAGGTCAAAAAATAGGATTTTATCATGCTCCCTCTTTTTTAACATTGCCTGACTTTTCTGAAATATTCCTTTCAGCCCTTCTTGGTTTTGACTGGCATTCTCCTTGCTCGCCACTCGTGCCTGCCAGACAGCAAGGTTCTGTCTACAGCAGAGTCGCTGGACCTTCTATTAGGTGGGTGCAAAAGTAATTGCAGCTTAAAAGGTTAAAAATAAGTGCAAAAACCACAATTCCTTTTGCACCAACCTAATAGTTCTTGGAAGTTTTGATAACTTTGTTCACAGTTTGGTGACACACAGGCTGCTCTGGGTTGTTTGACCTTTTGGGCTGGAGAGGAAATCTCTGCCTCTGGCTGGTTCTCTTCCTTGCCTCTAATCGGAAGGCACTGGGGTGGGGTTGGGCAGAGCGTTGGGCTGCAGGGAGGGGTAAAGGGCGTGAGTGCACGGCAGGCACTCCTATCCCAGATCTGTTTGCCTCTGTCTGTGTGACCTGTGAGTCACTTCGTTACAAGCATGACTTTTCCTACCTGTAAATTGAGGGTTGGACCACATTAGCAGTTTAGTGGTTTCTGTCCTTTTTTTTCCCCCCAAATAATTTAGTCCCTAAACTCTTTACTTAAAGCTGGGATCGCCAACTGTCTCCTCGGGGCCGGTTTGGGCCTGCCGGAATGGTGTTTAACGAAGTATATTAGGGGAATTGGATGAATGTGGTCAAAAGACTCCAACTTCCAGTTATAAGTATTAGGGATGTAATATACAACATGATGACAATAGTTAACAGTGCTGTATGATATATTTGAAAGTTGCTCAGAGAATCGATGCTAAAAGTTCTCATCACAAGAAAAAAAAACCTTTCTTTTTTCTTTTTGTATCTATACGAAATGATGGATGCTAGCTTATTGTGGTAATCATGTTACAATATATGTTAAATCAAGTCACCATGCTGTATCCCTTAAAATTACACAGTGTGTCAATTATATCTCAGTAAAACTGAAAGAAAAAATTAAAAAGCATATGAATGGCTTCTAATGAGGCATGCGCTTCAGTGTGCCACAAGCCCACCACTCTCTGTGGCCTCACCCCCGCCTGCTTCCCTCTCAGTTGCCTGCCTGGCTGCTGAAGGCACAGTGTAACCGAAATAAGAGTAGAGCTGCTCTCGCGAAAGTGAGCATGTGTGGAGTGGGACCACCTGGAGCACAGGCCACCACTTTCCTCCTCATCGCAGGCCACAGCCCGAGGGTCATGTGGAGTAGTGTTTGACAACATCCGGCTTAGGTGGCTACTGCGGGCCCTCCAGTTGTGATGTTTTTCTTTCGCTGGTTCAGTCTCTAGCAGATCACCTAGGAGATAGAGAGGGGAGTGCTGGCCAAGGCCTCAGGCTTTGGGCCTGTATCCAACCCTTCCCACCTCCCTGCTGCTGTCTGGGGTAATAGTTTTGCACTTGTTCAGCCTTTCAGACCCCCACCGGAATGCCATATGGAACAGTGAACCTGCTTCATGGTGTGAACCCGGGAGAAACCCCTGTCACCTGTACGGCAGGGATCGGGACCTTCATTGTGGAATTCGCCACCCTGAGCAGCCTCACCGGGGACCCCGTGTTTGAAGACGTGGCCAGAGTGGCCCTGATGCGCCTCTGGGAGAGCCGGTCAGATATTGGGCTGGTAGGTCAGCTGTTCCCTTCCTGTATGAGTTCAGTCTACTACTTTGGCCCCTGCTTACGAGGCTCGGGGCTCTGAGCAACAAGTGGCAGTCCAGCCAAGGGAAACTGAGGGTGACCTCAGGAATGGCCCAGGACTTACGCTCATGACACCAAAAATAGACCAAGCCTCCAATTCACGTTTTGGCACAGAGGGGAAGAGAGCATGAGAGCACATCCTCTGGCAGGGAAAAGGGGCTCTGGTATGCTTTGACTCCTTGACCTTCTCGGATTTCTAGGGAATAGGTCCTGTGCTTCACGTCCCTGACTCATTCGGTGACCTTGGATCATCAGCTCGTCCGGCCCTCATTTTCATTATCTATTTTTGTTTGTAAAACTGTGATTCTTAGAACACCAGTTCTGAGAGATGTTGAATTGCATGAAAAAAATGATTCCTGGTCAATTAAGTTTAGGGAATACTACGTATAGTATCTTTTTTGTTTTTTGTTCAGTTATAGCAAACATGAATAAGTTAAAAGTTATGACATCCTATGATAAATAAATCTATTCAACTTGCTTAACTCAACATTTCCCAAACTTATCTGACCCCAGAGCTTCCCTTTCCTGTCTAATACCTATTAACCCTTGGAAATTTAACACATTTTGTGGGCCAGATGATCTCTAAAGTAGATGTCAGCTCCTAAACTGGGAGATCAGTGAAACTTACGGTGATTGAGCCAAAGCTGTCCAGGAAATAGCACTAGATTTAGTCAGAATTAGATTTGAGCCCAGGCCTTGCTACACTGAAACTGTGTGTCCCTGGGCAAGTCACTCAACCTCTGCTCCTCAGTGATGTCAGCAGTAATGCTGAGGTATTAATACCTCCTTTGATGAGTCATTATGACTTAGAAAGACTGTGTTGTCTGAAAGTGATTCAGGTGGAGGCACATTTTATACAAAGTCTGATTCTAAATCAGCTTGAAAAGTGACACTCGTGTGAGGAATCCTTAAAAATCCCTTAAGAGGTGCCCATCTGGAGACCTGTGGTAACTCCGGTAGTCAGGGCGACCCAGGCGTTTTTTTCCGCCAGCACTTGAACCACTGGGGACTCTGTGGGTACCCTGCCCATATCCTCTCAAGCCTCACCACTTCTGTGTACACGGGCCTGTCTTCTGACCGCCATCACCCGTTGGCTCTGCTTGTGGGTCTTTTCTGGGGCCTGGATCCTGCTCTGCTTGCCCTCAGTGGGAAGTCCCAGGACTTAATGCTACCCTGGAGGGGTTCTGTCAGTGACTGACGGTGATGGGAGTTCCTGGATAATTAAGCTAGTTCCCCACCCTTTGGGTGAAACGATGGGGAGGCTTGTGCTGGGTACTGACTCCCAGAGCTGCCCCTTGGTACTGAGCTCTAGTTCCCACGGTGTAAGTTGCCTGATGGGCTGCCTCCCTTCCCTGCCTCTCTTTCCCCCTCTTCTACTGGTGTTTCCAGGGACTCACCTTCCAAATCAACTACTTGCAGTCTTCCTTGCTGAGGGTCTGCTCCTGAGGGAACCCAAACTAACACAGAACAGTTAGCTGTTTCACTGATTGAGTCCCAGGTGAAGTTCGCAGCTTTTAGCAGGGTCTAGTTATATGGACAACATAGCTCTTCACTTAAGTGTTTTAACATTTATTTTTTAATTTTTTAAATTATTTTTAAAGTCATGTGGTTCACAAGTCAAAGGATACAAAAAAAGTACCCAGTGACATCTGTGCCGTGTCCTCTGACCCCGTCCCCAGCTACCCAGTTCTTCTCCTCACAGGCAACCACTCCATCAGTTTCCTGGGTGTCCTTCCTGAGTTGATTTATGGAAGTATGTAAAGTATATCTCCTGTCTTTAGACACTGAAATCACACGCAGAGCTCTGAGAAAGACAACTGAGGCAGATTGTGGGAATAGCAAGTGCTCATCTCTCAGCTCACACTCACTAGATGGGCATAAACGCTCCAATCGTTGCTCTTTTTCATTTTTTGCCCAGTATGTAGATTAAGGCCTCATAAATATGCACGACATGCATCTCCACTGTGTAGACATGCAGGAGAGCTGCCCATGATCCAGCCTTGCCCCCCCCATCCTGCACCCCGATAGTCTGCATGTCACCCAGGAAGCACTGGGGCTCCTGCCTTGCATCTCACGAGGCAGTCAGGGGTTTCGGGAGATCCTTGCTTCGTCTTGGTCCCTCTCTTGGATCACCTGTCTCTCTCCCAGGTTGGCAACCACATTGACGTGCTCACTGGCAAGTGGGTGGCCCAGGACGCAGGCATTGGGGCCGGCGTGGATTCCTACTTTGAGTACCTGGTGAAAGGAGCCATCCTGCTTCAGGATAAGAAGCTCATGGCCATGTTCCTAGGTAAAAGGGGCAGGGTAAGGGCTCTTTCCCCATGATTTTCCCTGTTGATGTTTGGTTTATTTATAAATGTTCCATTGCTCCCAAGTGCCTAGAGAGTTCTGAACATTTGAGTTCTGCATTCAAAGCGACCATGGACGTACACTGCCCACTTGATGCCCACTGTACCTCTTGTTGCCTTCTTGCAAGAGCCAATTGAACCATGCTGCATTCTCTGTCTGAGGCCCTGGATTTGTTATTTCCTGGCCATTGCACATGTGTTTCCTTTGCCTGGAATACCATTTTTCCTGTCTCCATGTGCCTAAACTGTATTCACTCTTCAAGGCCCAGCTTAAATGTCACCTTGCCCAAGAAATAGCTTAATCCTTCCTCAGAATTTAGGGCCTTCAGCCTCTCTCTTGCAGTCAGCTGTCGTGCATAGTTACAGCTCTACCAATTGAGTATAGCATCCATGCCTTATCCATCTTTGTATTTCCCACAATGCTTTGCATGAGGTAGGCTGTAGACTAATGCCTGTTGAATAAAAACATTTTACCCTCCCGGCCCTTAGACACTAGTAATAATGATGTTGAGGAATTGTTGGGCACCTAATAATTATTACTATAGTAACCAATCATTTGTTCAGCAACTATGTATTGAGTACCATTGATGTGTCAAGCGCTGTGCCAAGCACTGAACATGGACTATTTTATTTAATCCTTACAACGCTGTTTGAGATTGTCTTCTTTATTTGCACGTACTTCATTCATTCAGATAATATTTATTGTACATATTTATTATGTACTATCTTAGTGCTGGGGATTCTGCAGCAAACAAAACAAAACCCTGACCCTCATGGATTCACAATCTAGGGGGAGGGGTAAATTCAAGCTCCCTCAAGGGTGGGAGCCTTCTTTGTCTTGTTTGCCACCCCTGGGTACCTGGCACCCAGTAGGTGCTCAGCGAATATTGTTGAGTGAATAAATGACTGAAAAATGCTATGAGACATATACATATAACATTATTCTCCCCACCTTACAGAAAATGAGACTGAGGCTTAAGAGGGAAAAACTTGCCCAAGGTCCCAGCTAGCAAGGGGTAAAGCTGGAGCTGGAACTTGAGCCTGGAAGTTTGACTCCAGAACCCGTGTTCTTTCCTTATGCCTCGTTGCATCCTAGTCTCCTTTGAGGCTAGGCCATCATATGCTCTTTCAAAAGTCTAAGTCTGTGCTTCTGTTGCCAAGGCCTGCTTTTGTCTCCCTCATCACTGGTGTGTCCATTATTCCGTCTCTACTGCAGAATATAACAAAGCTATTCGGAATTACACGCGCTTCGATGACTGGTACCTGTGGGTGCAGATGTACAAGGGGACCGTGTCCATGCCCGTCTTCCAGTCCTTGGAGGCCTACTGGCCTGGTCTTCAGGTAGGAATTATCCGAGAGGGTGGTCATTTTCCTCTGGAACTTGCAAAGCAAGCACATTCTGATGGATAAGTCAAATAAGGTAGTTCAGTTGCTTGAGTACTTTTCTTGGAGGATGGGTTGGGATGGAAGAGAGACTTAGAGTGAATCAGAGAGATTTAAGATTCTGCCTCACTGAATTTTTCAAGGGGAGCTTTAAAGGTAGCAGGAACTGAGCTTCCAGCTTGCTATGGAATGTAGTAAACATAAAGTAGAGAGTGTCTTTCTGGGCTGGGCAGTAACAGACATTTCCAACAGCTATTTCTCCACTGGTCGTTTCTGTCAGATCTCCTCATTCTTGACAGAGGCCTGAGAAAAGATGTGAAAGCAGCTGACACTGCTCTGTCTGCATCATTATGTTTTTCTATTACACGGTCTGATAGAGTTACAGCTGGAAGGGATCTTACAGCCCATCTAATCTACCCCCTAGGTGTTCCAAAATATTTTTGTCAACTAGATATTTTCTTTTTAATTTTAAGGAAAGGTAATAACATGTAGATGATGATAAAATTTAAAAGTTCAAAAGGGAACACTGTGAAAAGTAAGTCTTGAGCCCCCACCCTCAGACCCTCTCCCCAATCCAGCCTCTCTGATCAGTTTTCTGTATCTCCTTCCAGAAATCCATATATGTAATATACATATAATATATATATATATATATATGTATGTATGTATATATATATATATATGGTATATACACACGTATAGGAATATATTATACATATTCTTTTTCACTGAATGTCTATCTTAGAGATCATTCTTTATTGATACCCATAGATCGGTTTTGCTTTTGACAGCTGCATGTATTCCATTGAGTAGATGTACTGCAATTTATTTAACTAGTCCCCTATTATGTACTTTTAGCCACCCCTCTTATTTTACAGATGGGGAAACGGGTTCAGAGAGAACTTGTTGATAATATTAAATATTGGTCCAACTCTTCTAAGGTCTTCAAATTTTATTTCTTGAGTGCCCCCTAGAAGAATTTTGAAAAACTATAGCACCCCTTGCATATTTTTAACCTTACGTGTTTGAATAGTTGCATACCGTTTCTTTTTCTTCTTGAACTCACATTTCCATTCTACTCCCCCAACAGAATTTTATCCTAATTATCATATTTTATGCTGCAAAAATTTATTGATACCTTATCATATGTCTCTGTAACAAAATTTGAATATATAGTACATAGAAATTAAAAATATTTTAAAATTTCCTGTGTCCATAGTCTCTGACTATTCAATTTGTTTTCTTCTGGAATTAGTTATTAATATATAAATAATTAAAATAACATTAATAGCTTACAATTTTTTGGTAAATCATTATAAAACCTAAAAGCAATTTTATTGAAAATGCATTTCTTAATAAGATTTTGGGCGCTTTCTTATATTTCAGTAGTTTATGATAAGTATTTATGAAAGAATGATTTGTCTGCTAGGCACTTCCCACAGAATCATGACAACATACTGAGGTGTTGTGTCATAGATGAAGAAAGGAAGCTTAGAGGTGTTAAATTTGTGAATTCATTTACTCAACAAACATTTGAATGCCTTCTGTGTTCCAGGCCCTGCTGCCCCCATGAAGTTTATAGAGGGCGAGACACAAGGAAAAACTTAAACAGATAAATACATAAAATCATAAATTATAGTGAAGGAAACAAATAAGAGGCTAAAATAGAGACTATTAGAGGGGGACCTACTTTAGACAAGGAGACCTCTCACATGCAGTGATATTAAAGCTGATACTTTAAGAATTAGGGGTGGGTGATGATGTTCGAGGCCGAGGAAGTATAGTGTGTGAAGGTCCTGAGGCAGGAAAGAGTTGGGTGTTTATCGGAAACAAAGAAAAAACAGTATTGCCACAGTCCAGGGAAGGGAAAGATCAGTCGATGGAAAGTCAGCAGTGACCAGATTGTGCAGGTCCTTGAGGGCCCCGGTGAGTTGTGTCAGCTTGGTGCTGAGCCCGTGGGAAGCCTGAGGTCCAGCTGCCTTGGGGAGAGTGGGTGGAGAGGGCAAGGGGACAAGTGTTGGGATGAGCGAGGAGGCCTTTGAGCTTATCCCAGTGTGAGATGCTGATGTCCGGACAAGGTGGTAGCTCTGGAGATAAAGAGAGAAGCGTCTTGATGTTTTGGAGATGGAATTGATAGGAATTGCTGATGGAATGGATGTGGGGGTGGGAGATAAGGGAGGAGTCAGGGATAACTACGAGCTTGCTGGCCGGAGTAACTCAGTAGATGGTGGTGCCATTTACTAAAAAGGAAGAGAGGCGAGAGTAGGGAGACAACTTTGTGGGAAAGTGAGGGAACCCGGAATTTCGTTTCGAAAATGTCAAGTTTGTTCTATCCCTGAGACATCCCATGGAGATGTCAAGAAGATCAGCTGTGAGTTTATATTAATTTAATAGCTACTTAGCAACTGCTAGTAAAATTACAAATGCATGTATCCTCTGATCCAGCGGCCCTAATTCTGGAAATTTATCTTACAGACACACTTTGCATATGTTTGAGGTGACATGTGAAGGACTATTTATTGCAGCATCAATATAGCAAATAGCAAAATATTGGAACCATGCCAACTGGATATTCATAAGGAATTAATTAACTTATGGTCTAAGCAATGGAATACCATGCAATAGGAGGAGGGAGTTCTTTATGTACTAAAATCAAGATATATTGTTAAATGAAGAAAGGGAACTGCAGAACAATATATTTAATAAGCTGTATTTAATGTGGGAGAAATAATACATACACTCATACATATTTGTTTATGCTTACACACTAATACAAAGTGGTTCTCTGCTGGGATAGAGGGTGGGAGTGAGACTTAACGCAACCTTTTTCCTATTCGTAGAATTTTGAACCAGATGTCTGACTCACCTGTTTAAAAGGTGTTAGTAGCCAGCATTGACTGAGTACGTCAGGGCTTTGTATACAACCTCTGTCCCTCACAACAGTGTATGAAACATATTATATTCTGCATCTTATAGATGAGGCTCAGAGAAGTTAAGTCTCTGGTTTGAAGCCTCACAGTGAGTAAATGGCCGACTCAGGGTTTGACTGCAGGCCTTTTTGCTTTCTCTTTTCCCGGAGGTTGTATGTGAGTTTTTATGCCTGGTGGCTGCATGCCTGACAGCTATTTCTCTCCTACAGAGCCTCATTGGGGACATTGACAATGCCATGAGGACCTTTCTTAACTACTACACCGTGTGGAAGCAGTTTGGGGGGCTCCCGGAATTCTACAACATTCCTCAGGGATACACAGTGGAGAAGCGAGAGGGCTACCCACTTCGGCCGGGTAAGCAGCATCTCTGGCCATCAGGTTTGGGTCTCTGGACCCTAAGCCCTCATGTCTTTATGAGTTTCCACACCTCAGAAGGGCTCACAAGTCCGTTTTTTTCCATCTAATTCTTCCAGTGGCTCTGGATGGTTTTCCTTTTAGGAATTATGTATCTTCATATTTCCACGTAAGGAAAATGAGACCTGGTGGGTTGAAATGGCTTGCCCAAGGCTGTAAGGGTAGGAGCTAGGACTGGAACCCAGGTCTCCTAGCCAAATCTTATGCTCTTTCAAAGTCGGGCAAGTGAGTGAGATGGAAAACGCCAGGTTGAATTCTTTTGAGTTCCTGCCATCAGGATTTCAGAAGTGTGGGCAAACTTCCTACGTCAATGGGTCAGAAAAATTCTGCTTCTATAGCATGGAGTATTAGTGCTTTGGAATGAACTTTAGGATTGAATCCTCCAGGATGGCCAGTTAGCTCAGTTGGTTAGCATGCGTTACTACTAACACCAAGGTTGCCGGTTCAGTCCCTGTATGGGCCACTTTGAGCTGCGCCCTCTTTAAACAAAAAAAGAAAGAAAAAAGGAGGAATGAATCCATGAATCCTCTGGTCTCATCCATCTCCTCATGTGCAGCTCAGAAATCAAGATAAAGAGAAGGAAGGGACTACACACTAGGTAAATCTTAAGTTCCTTTCATCTCTGATCCTCTGATTCATTGCAGGAAAGTTAAATGTTGTGAGGAGGGGAAGGGAAAGGGGGACAGAGGAAGGAAGCTTCGTCAGCACACACAGTCATCCCCCACCCCAAAATAGTTTACATTACCATCGTCTTAGACTCTTTACACCTTCCCACCTGAATGCCTTTTAGCTGTGAAACAGGCCTTCTAGTGATTTCTGCCCATTCTGCCCCCCTCTACCCCCTTTCCTCCCTCCTCCAAAGCAAGTGATTGTTGTAGGAGTTGTGGAAAGAACAGAATAAGAAGTAAAACAGCCACTGGGAAGAGCAAATTAGTCACTTTTGAGTCCTGAGAGGCTGCTGTTCCTGATGTTTTTCATGTGTTTATTCTCATAGCATTTTTTTTTTTTTTTACGAGAAAACTGTCAGAAGGTTATCATTTCCAGCGTTATCAATGGACAAAATGAAGACAGAGTTTGGGACTAAATCTAAGACTTAGGCTTGTGCCTTCTCAGGGTTAGGGGGAACCTGAGAGGTCAAGTGGTTTTAGTTTCTGTGTGGTCACCACTAGTGACAGAGAGCTCACTATTTACAAGGTCACCTTTTCCATTTGCAGGATAGGCTGGTAGGAAGGCATCAGTGGAAAATAAGGCACCACATCCAGGAATCCAGAAATGCCTTAGTCCAGTCACCCTTCCTACCTCAAAACAACAGCACATGGGAGATAAGATACTGCTCTATAATTAGATTGGCCAGTGCCTTACACTCTGCTGCATGTATTTATTTGATCAGCAGTGTTGACGCACCTAGCCTATTACCTCCCCACCCTTCCAAGTGCAGATATAATTCTCTTCTAGAGAGTTGGCCAGATATACAGGAAATTCAAGCAATTACTAGCACACGTAGGTCCATGTATGAGGAAGGGAAAACAAATGGCTGGCTGTGGGCACACTGATCCGACCACCTGCTAGGAGCAGAAGGGAGGCTTCCCAGCACAGCACTGTCCTTTCTTTCTTTGAACACACACAGTGTGTTCCCCTACCAGTGAACATGTCCCAGTCTGCGTCTTAGAATCTGAGCAATTAGATTAGCAATTGTCTAGAGGCCTTTGGGGTAAAGGGAAGAAGAAGTAGGAGAAAACCGGGGAGAGAGGCAGAGATCTTTTCTCCGCAAAGCAATAGAGTTTTTAGTAATAAATCAAAAGAGAGAAAAGTGCTGATCAAGGCCCAGGAGGAAACAGGGAAGGAATGATCAGGAGGAGAGGTTGGTACAGGGAGGAGAGAAGAGTTCTTTTCTCTCTGAGAAAAGACAGGTGAACAAGTACAGCAGTCTGTTGAGCTGCAGCTTCCACCCACTGGGGCCACCCGAGGAGTCAAATTTTTCCTTTCCATAATAGCTCTTCAGACATTTGAACGCAATAAACACATTCTTCTGGGGTTTCTTTTCTCTAGAATGAATAGTCCCCTCTGGACCGAGTCCTGCTGGCTAACACCCATGTTCAGATGGGGCCCATGTCTGAACATCAAATCCAGATGTGCTGTAGAATAGGGCAAGACTGTTGCCTGTTCTGGGCACAGTGAGCTGGTGGCTATATCTTTGCTAGATTGTAGGTTGGCTCTTGATTATGGTAGCCTTCATGTTTTGTTCCATTCCCCTCTCAAAAGGGCCTTACAAAGCGCCTTTTCTGTGAGTGACAGAAAACAAAACAAAACAAAAAACAGTAGCTTGCTCAAGGTAGACATGTATTTCTCTCTCATGTGTTGGCCTTACCTGGCTCTCTGTGGTGTCTGGGACCCTTAATCCCACACCTGGCTGCTGGGAATGGTTGTTAGTCTTAACAGCCATGTTTCTGGCACAGGTTAGGGATTCTGTTAACTCAGGAAGAAGGAAGAAACAGATACTGGAAGAGAGGCAGCAGCCTTTGCCATCTCCCCTGTCTCAGAGCCTGGCTCTGTTTCTTCTTCGGGGTGAGAGTCTATTTTAATGCTGGTCTCCACTGTGCTTCAGGCTTCGGGTCCATTGGCTCTGAAAACTCAGCATTGAGTAGGTTATCCCATGCTCCTCCCAGTGGGGGCCCTGTAGATAGGCATGGAGGGGAGGAAGGGGTATCTCACTGCCCCGAGTGGGCCCCGAGCCTCCCCTGATCAGCCATTGGCTTTGGACTTTGCAGAACTCATTGAGAGCGCCATGTACCTCTATCGTGCCACGGGGGATCCCACCCTCTTAGAACTCGGAAGAGATGCTGTGGAGTCCATCGAAAAAATCAGCAAGGTGGAGTGTGGATTTGCAACAGTAAGTGTTTCCACAGGCCCGAGGATTGGGAAGTGTCTCCCCCTGTTGCTAAGAGGGGGTGGCCCTTTAAGGGTAGAGTGTTGGGAGTTCCGGAATATTAATGGACTAGACCTTAGAGATGTACATGATGCCTTTATTTTATAGATGAGGAGACTGGGCAACAGAAGCTAAGAGCCTTGCTGTAGGTCACATAGCTTGCAGAGATGAAGCTAGAATTCCCGGGGTCTAGACTCCATGCCCTTGGTGTTCTCCCTGCATCAGAGAGATCCTTTTGCTGTCAGAATAGGCTATTTTGCGAGGGTGAGTTTTGTGAAAAGTTTTGTGATAGGTCTATCAAAGGGATTCTAGAAGGGAAATATAGAGGCCCACAGCCTTATATTCAACCCGGGGGATCCTTAATGAAGCAGCCCTACCAATCTCAATAAATACAGATATTTGCTGAATGTCTTTCATCGGCCAGGAATTGTGCTAGGCTGATGGTTATAGCGATGAAGAAAGACCAAACCCAGAGCTGACATTTTAGTAGGAAAAACAACGAACGTGTGTCTGGGAGACAGAAGGAAGGCCAGTGTGGCTGGAGTGGCGTGAGTAAGAAGGAATGTGGGAGGAGGTAAAGTCCCAGAGGTAGGCAGGAGCTGGATCATGTGGGGTTTTGTGTAAGCCATGGAGGAGAGTTCGGATTTTGTTCTGCTTGGAATGAGAGACCTTGGTAGGATTTACAGCACAGCAGTGACATACTCTGATTTTATTTTAGATCACTGGTTACTCTGTGGAGAATGGATTGAAAGGGTCAAAAGTGAGAGCCATGTCATATCCTTAGAGGACCCAAGCAGGCAAGATGTAAATAAACAGTTATTACAGGCATTTAAAAACCAGAAAAGAGTCTGGAAGAAAATTCACCAAAAAGACTACAAAGATTTTTGACTTTTTTTTTTTTAGGATATGAGATTAAAAACAAACAGAATAACTTTTTTCAAAATTTTGTAATGTGTTTCTATTCTATAAATAGGACATAGATACATATATTTAAAGAAAAGACCTATATGTCTAGGGGAAAAGCAAAGTAATTATATGTTTTAGTTTCTAACATGTTGTATTATGTGAAAAGCCAAAGTGATGAGCCCACTGGGACTTTCTTAGGAATGCTTGACTTATTTCAATGAAAAGGACGCCCTTTGGAGGTCTTCCGAGGGAAGGCCTCCCCCTTGGAGGGAACAGGCATCTGACTCCTTGGCTTCGGTCAGACAGGGAAGAGAATAATAATTCTTGGTACATAAAGTCCGTATTTTAGATAGATGTCCATTGGGAACTAGTTTGGTTTAAAAAAATGTATTGCTAGTTCTGAGAAGCTAAAATAAATGTTCATAGCAAGTGAACTAACTTACTCATCCATGACCATGAACTCAGTATGAATTTTTCTTCATGAGACTCCTAATTCGTTGTTTACAATAGCGATAACTTGGGGACCACCTTAATGCTCGAGAGAGGATTAGCTAAGTAAATGATGCTGCATTTTACAGTCATTAAAGGGGATGATTAGATCTGTTTAGAGTCCCAAAAAAGTAGGGTAAAGAGGACAGGAATTGTTATGTCGGTAGGGAGCTCAGGGAAGACCGATCTGATGAGGCAGCTTTTGAGCAGAGACCTGAAGGAAGTGAGGGAGCAAGCTACGATGATGTCTGAAGGAAGAGCGCTCTGGGCTGAGAGAACGACAAGTGCAAAGATCCTGGGGCAGGAGTATGCTTGCTGGCTCGTGGTAAGGACTTTGGTTGTTAGTCTACATGAAATGGAGAGTCCACAGGGTGTTTTCAGTGGAGGAGTGACAGGTAAGACGTGTGCTATAAATATGCTTTAGGGTAAGAATGGAAGCAGGAAGCCCAGTTGGAAGTTATGATAATAACTTGCAAAGGTGCTTAGTGGCAGACCAGGAACTCCTAACGGGGTCCCCCGCCCTTTCTGCAGCACTGGGATGCTCTTCTGACTTGCTTCCCTCTCCCTTGGGCAGATCAAAGATCTGCGAGACCACAAGCTTGACAACCGCATGGAGTCTTTCTTCCTGGCTGAGACTGTGAAATACCTCTACCTTCTGTTTGATCCGACCAACTTCATTCACAACAATGGCTCCACCTTTGATGCGGTGATCACCCCCTATGGAGAGTGCATCCTGGGGGCTGGGGGATACATCTTCAACACAGAAGCGCACCCCATCGACCCCGCCGCCCTGCACTGTTGCCGGAGGCTGAAGGAAGAGCAGTGGGAAGTGGAGGACTTGATGAGGGAATTCTACTCTCTCAAACGGAATAGGTCCAGATTTCAGAAAACTATAAGCTCAGGGCCATGGGAACCCCCAGCAGGGCCAGGAACATTCTCCTCCCCTGAAAATCATGATGGGGCAAGGGAGAAAAAGCCTGCGAAGCAGAGAATCCCACTTCTCAGCTGCCCGAGTCAGCCCTTTACCTCTAAGTTGGCATTGCTGGGACAGGTTTTCCTAGATTCCTCATAACCACTGGTTGATCTTTTTGTTTTGTTTTTGAAACTAAACAATAACAATAAATCTGCTTTTGACTATCATGTTTTTCTGTATTACATGTTGGGTTGTTTCAGGAGATTTCATTCAAAGAAAGAGTTCATGGCTAAAAACAATTGTGAATCTAGTTTATTTTTCTCATACAGAAAGAAATAAGCCTGAAGTCAGCTGGCTCCAAAGACCTCTGGGGTTGATAGCTGAGTCTCCTTTCCAGGTTTCCCTTTTCTGGTATCTTTCGGGAGGGTGTTATAAATGTATTTCTTTGTTGGTTCTTGCCTCAGCCTGTGTTTCTATCCTTTAGTTTGTCTATCCATGTATCTATGTATTTATGTATGTATCATTTATCTACCTATCTATCTATCCATCCTTCCATCCAACAGAAGTTTATTAAGCACCTCTCTGTGCCAGCCCCAGCCCTAGAGTTCAGCGGTGAACAAGGCAGAGTTTTTTCCTCATGGAAACTAAATTCTAGTGGAGAGAAATAAGTTAGTAAACATACAAAATAGCATTGTGATAAGGGCTATGAAGAAAAAGATGCTATGCTAGAAAATCATGAGGAGAGGTAATCTACCTTAAGGTGGTCAGGGAAGGCATCTGAGGAAGTCAGTTTTTAAATCTTTAATTATAGAAATTTTAACAATAAACCAAAGTAGAGACAACAGGATAATAATCCCCATGTACTCATCCCCCAACTTCAACAAACCCAGCTTCAAAGGCAGCCAGTCAGCTCATGGCCAATCTTATTTTACTTATATGTACAGTAGATCATTTAGAAGGAAATCTCAAATATGTTTTAAATAAAAAAGATTTAAAATCATTTCACTGCCCTAAAAATCCTCTGTGCTCCACCTATTCATCCTTTCCTCCCCACCCCCAACCCTCAGCAAACACTGATCTTTTTACTATCGCCATAGTTTTGCCTTTTTCAGAGTATCATGCGATATGTAGCCTTTTCCAATTGGCTTCTTTCACTTAGTAATATGCATCTAAGGTTCCCCTATGTCTTTTTATGGCTCCATAACTCATTTCTTTTTAATACATTGTCTGGATGTACCAGTGTATTGAACCACTCACCTACTGAAGGATCTCTTGATTGCTTCCAAGTTTTGGCAATTACAAATAAAACTGCTATAAATATCTGTGTGCTGGTTTCTGTGTGGATATAAGTTTTCAACTCTTGTGGGTAAATACCAAGGAGTGTGACTGCTGGATCATATGGTAAGAGTATGTTTAGTTTTGTAGGAAACTGCCAAACTGTCTTCCAAAGTGGCTGGACCATTTTGCATTCCCACCAGCAAGGAGAGTTCCTGTTGCTCCACATCCTCGCCAGCATTTGGTGTTGTCAGTGTTTTGGATTTGGGCCATTTTAATAGGTGTGTAGTGGTATCTCATTTTACTTTGCATTTCTCTGATGACATATGATGTGGAGCATCTTTTCATATGCCTATTTGCCAACTGTGTGTCATCTTTGGTGAGGTGTCTGTTAAGGTCTTTGGCCCATTTCTTAATTGAGTTGTTTGTTTTTTCATTGTTGAGTTTTAAGTGTTTTTTGGTATATTTTCAGTAACAGTCCTTTATCGTATGTGTCTTGCAAGTATTTCCTCCCAGTCTGTGGCTTGTGTTTTCATTCTCTTGAATTCCCTCTTTCACTGTAATTTGTTTGTTGAAAAAACTGAGTTGTTTGTTTTATAGTTTCCCATATTACGGGTTTGCTAACTTCATCCCTGTAGTGTTTTTAAATATGAATCTCTGTGTTTTTTTGGAAATTGATGTGAAGATCTAGAGGCTTCCTCAGACTCAGATTTTTAAATTTTGTTTTGTTTTTATTTTGCAAGAATGGTTCATAAGCAATGTGGTCTATGGTTCATATACGATGTTGCATAATTCAAATAGACACATATGTCTGGTTGTCTGTAACAGCCACTTGTTGATCATTGCTTAGATTCATTATTTGAACAGAGGTTACAAAATAGTGCTATGCTAATTTGGCTAGAACACTTCTCTAAAGAAAGACATCCCCTCATTAACTATGTGGGTACCTTGAAGTATAGTTCATATAGGAAAATCGCAGTATTTGATGCTTTCTCTCTGTTTTCGAAATAATGAGGAGAGTCCTTAGCACCCTCCAAAGGTGACAATGAAGTTTGTGTTGTTTTAAAAGTACCGTGAACTCTTAGATTTAAACACATTTGATGGTTTTCAGTCCATTGGAATTATTATTATCGAAGCTCAAATTGTCACATTTCTGGCCAGCGGAAGCCTCTTTACAAGTTAGCAGCTAAGTCCTGTTAATACCACCCCGGTCATCTTTGATAGCTTCCTTGCTTTCTGGTGTAACAGGATGTTCCAGGCTCATGTTACACATTCCGATTTCTTGCCCCATCCTTGAACTGTTTCTCTAAATAGCTGAGAGGATGAATTTTAACCAGGAGCTTGTCTGGTTGTATCTGCCAACTTCATTTTTGCCCATGAATCTTTGTTAGTGCAGCTGCTGATCATTTTCTGCAGTTCAGGTGAAGCCCCTGTGGTCACCTTGATAGACAGGATATTTACTGCCTCCCTTTTATTACTTTGCCTCAAATAGAGACCCAGACCTACTCTTAATTCCCCATAGCAGAGATAAGAACTGCTGTAACTTTTAACAGGACTTGACTGAAAGCTGAGGAAATTATAGTATCTAAAAACTAACAACTACCATTAGTTATGGCTGCTCTTAGAGCCACAGTCCATCCCTTTCATTATTCAGGGCTTCTTTGTAGGGTAATGCCGGCTCACCCTACACTCGGACACCCCTGATCATCAATCAAACCCTAGAGTCTAGGCCAGAGAGAGGAAGGAAGGTCGTTTCCTAAAACCCACCCTCTTCCCCAACTTAGAGAGTTGTATTTTTTAGGGATTTATTAGCATAAAGTTGTTCTATTTTTTTTAAATTCCTATTATTAGGTATCCATGCCTCCTCTTTTTCTTGATTAGTCTTGCCAGAGATTTTTAATTTTATTTCTGTTTTTTTTCAAGAACAAACTTTGGCTTGGTTGTTGCTGTCAGTTGTTGGCGTTTATTTTCTATGGCCCTGATTTTGGCTTTCATTTTAATATTTCCTTCCTGTACTTTGTTTGAGTGATTCAGATGGAGTCTGTTTGTTACTGTGGCATAACTTAACGTGTAGGATAGTTTCCATTTGCCCCTCTGGATATACTTTCCACCCTCTTCGCCCCAAGAGGGTAAATAGTTCTTTACTCCTGTAGTCCTGGGTGAGCTTACTGGCTCTCTGGCTTTCCATTGGGTCCAGCCATTGGGACATCCAGGCAGGAGGTTGGAGAGAGGGAGTAGACTGAGGTCATGATATTTTTCCCCCGGCTCCCTTCTGGCAAGGTTGCTTCATGCTGGCGAGTCTCTCAATTGAAGATCAGTGTTTCTCTCAAGTTGGCCTGCTCTACACAACTCTTTCTTTTCAGGTAATGGTAACCTTTCCAGGGATGGTAATGGCAGCCCCAGATTACTGAGTTCTCTCCCTTGTGGTTTTCTTGTACTCTGCCCACACCTTTGTAAATAGTCTTTATTAAACCCTACTCTAACCTTCCTAATTAGAGTGAGTCATCTGTTTCCTGTTAGGTACATGACCAATACACCTAGAGACTATTAGGTCTGGTATGTTCTTAATTTAAAAATCGAAAGTTAATCATTTTTTTTACATCCTCCCAAATAAGAGAAAAGCATTCGATCAGCAATGTTGCAGAATTCAAGATCAATACATTAAAAAATCAGTTTATTTCTATATATTTGCAATTAACAATCCAGAAATGAAATTAAGAAAACAATTCCATTTACAATAGCATGAAAAAGAATAACTTACTTGGGCGTAAATTTAACAAAAGAAGTTCAAGAAGATTTGTACACTGAGAAGTATAAAACATTGTTTAAAATTTTTTTGTAAGACCTAAAAATGGAAAAATGTTTCCATGTTCATAGATTAGAAGACATAATATCGTGAAAATGGAATTACTACCCAAATTGGTCTACAGATTCAATGCAATCTCTATTAAAATTCCAGCTGCCTTTTTAAAAAGAGAAATTGACAAGCTGATCCTAAAATTCATATAGAAACTTAAGGGACCCAGAATAGCCAAAACAATCTTGAAAAAGAACAAAGTTAGAGGAATCACATGTTCTGATTTCAAAAATTAATCAAGACAGTGTGGTACTGGCATAAGAATAGACACATAAATTAATGGAATAAACTGAAAGAGTTCAGAAAGAAACCCTTTTATTTATGGTCAATTGATTTTTGAAAAGCTGCCAAAGCAATTCATTGGGGAACATTTTTAACAAATGTTGCTGGCTGGGACAACTCGGTATCGATCTCCTTGTAAAAGAAAGATTTGGACCCCGATTTCACAACGTATAAGAAATTAACTCAATGAATCAAAGACCCAAATAGGAGCTAAAAGCATAAAATTCTTAGAAGAAAACATAGGCATAAGTCTTCATGACCTTGGATTAGGCAATGACGTCTTAGAGGACACCTAAAGCACATGCAAACAAAGAAAAACATATAAATTGGACTTTGTCAAAATTAAAAACTTTGTGCTTCACACTATCAATAAAGTGAAAAGACAACCTCCAGAATAGGAGAAAATATTTGCAAATCAAATATCTGAAGAGAGTCTAATATCCAGAATACATAAAGAACTCTTATAACTCAACAGTAAAAAGACAGCCCAAACAAAAAATGGGCAGAAGAGATAAATAGACATTTCTCCAAAAAGTATACATATGGCCAATAAACATGTGAAAAGTCAGTCAACATCATTAGTCATTAGGGACACGCAAGTCCAAACTACAGTAAAATAACCACTTCACCCAGAAGGATGATGTCTTAGTTAGCTTGGGCTGCTATAACAAAATATCATAAACTGAGTGGCTTATAAACAACAGAAATTTATTTCTCACAGTTCTGGAGGCTGGGAAGTCCAAGGTCAAGGTGCCGGCAGATTCCATGTCTGGTGAGAGCCTGCTTCCTAGACAGGAAGCTTCCTAGACTACTTCCTGTCTTCACTGTAACCTCACATGTCAGGAGGGTTGAGAGATCTCTCTGAGGCCTCCTCTTTAAGGGCACGATCATGGCCTAATCACCTCCCAAAGGCCCAGAACCTTGGGGTTAGGGTTTCAACATATGAATTTTGGGAGGACATAAACATTCAGTCCATTGCAGATGGATATAATAAAAAAGATGATCGCTGATGTGGAGAATTTGGAACTCTCATACACTGGTGGTGGGAATGTAAAATGGGGCAGCAGTGGTTTGGCAGTTCCCCAAAGAATTAAACATAGAATAACCATATGACCTACCAATTTTCATATATGAAAATTGGTAGGTCATATATATATATATATATATATATATATATATATATATATATATAATGGTGAATGTTTAAATTTAAAAAATTTATTACAGTAAAAGATATGTTGCCATTAATCCCCCTCAAAATAGCCAAGAGAAATGAAAATGTGTCCACGTGAAAACTTATACACCAATGTTCGTAGCAGCATTATTCATAATAGCCAAAGGTGGAAAAAACTATAATGTCCATCAGCTGACACATGGTAAACAAAATGTGCTATAGCTATACAACAATATTCACCACAAGAAAAAATGAAATACTAATAAATACTACAACATGGTAAACCTTGAAAATACATGCTACATGGATGAAGTGAGACACAAAAGACCACATATTGTATTACTCCTTTTATATGACGTGTCCAGCATAAACCAATCCATAGAGACAGAAAATAAATTGGTAGTTGCCAGGGACGAGAGGGAGGGGAATGGGGAGTTACTCCTAATGGGTATAGGTGTTTTATTATTTTTTTTGGTGGATAATGAAAATATTCTGGAATTAGATAGTGATGATGGTTAAACAACTTTGTGAATGTACTGAAAACCAATGAACTGTACACTTTAATAGGGTGAATTTTATGGCATTGTGTTATATCTTAAAAAAAAACAGGTAAAAAAAAAAGGAAAAGAAAAAGAACATACACACACTACCTCACGAAGTAGCAGCAGTTTGCAGGCACAGTGTCGTCTAAATCCATACTTGGAAAATAAATTTAGCAGAGGAAACATTCTGCATGCAGAGGTAAGCAGTTCTGTTTACGTATTTTTTTAAACTTTCTTGCTGTAGTAACAGTTTAGTGCCTTGGATCAGTGTTTTTGAGTGTTGGCTTATGACCCTTTCTGTGGGTCAAGAAATAAATTTAAGATGTCACAACTAACTTTTTAAATAATAGAACAGAATGGGTTAGAAAGTATGAGAGTGTGTCATGTGGATCCTTGGCAAGAGCCAAGGACATCGACACTATACTAAGGCTAATTGCATCATGTTGTGGGAGCGAGACAGAGAAGAAATGTGAAAAATATACACACTGGCTAAGCAGATTGTTTTATTCAGCACCCTGGCATCTAATTTAATTTTCTGGTATATGACCATCATCTTATAATGGGAGAATCGGGTATTGTTCAATTTTATATCAACATGATTTGAAGTTAGTTGTGAACTAAAGTGTGGGAGAATTTTATTAATTTCTGGCAACATTGTCATGACTTTTAACTGAGTTTTGGTTGGGAATTTGCAGTGTGGCTTTTCAAAAAGTGAATAATCAGGAAAATTTTGATGCATGACAAATGTAGCATTTTAATTGAATTAGTTCAAATTACCTTTAAATGGATTGTTTTAATGCTAAATATGCAATTGAGAAGGTGAAAAATATGGGAAGAGTGAATAGTGATATTGGGGAAAGTATTAACATTAATCGGCAATGACTTTATTTGTGCCTCATTAAAAAGAAAATGTAAGACAGCTTTTCAAAATACATGGTTTTATCAGATGTGCAAAACCAACGAAATGACATATACTAATGTATCATTTGTAATGATATTCTTGCAAATGAAAGCTTAAAGCCATCACAATTAAAAAGATACTCGGAAACATGACATGCTGACTTAGTCAATCCCTTGAATATTTTCCCCCCCAAAAAGGAAAAATATCGTTTGTGATGGGCAAATTTTCTGAGTCATGATGTAACTGTCATCGTTGTGTTGGGTTGCATATTGTGTGCCAAAAGAGGAAATTGCTCACATGGCTCCTGAAATAAAAATTATGATTCTGGCATATATTTTGGTATATACACTTTTTATGGTGAATCAATTGATACAAATATGTCTTAGCAAAAATATAATTTCTCCTTGAATCTGCACTGTTGTAGAAATTTAGAAGCAATGCTTACTATGTTGTTACAATCTGGTATAGATTTTGTGATCCAACTTGAGAAAGACGAGTTGAAAATTATACAACATTTAGTTTATGCCTGATATAAATGGTAAGGCCATTTTAGGGAAGGTCCTGTTATGTGTTTGGTTAACCTCCTCACACAAAACTGGATAAAAAATATTTACAGAATTGACAAGTACAATTTTTGCCAATATAAATTTGTCTCAAAAAAATAACAAAGTTTTTAAAAAATAATGTTATTTGGTATACTCATTTACATGTTGTAAATCTTTGGAAAACAAATAGATTCTGTTGAAATTCATGTATATGTTGGGAAATAGCAGTGAAAGTTGTTAATTTTATTAAAGGAAGCCAACACAATTGCCAATTCCTTGAAAAAAAATTGTAGAGCTGACCACACCACTTAGTTTATCATGTCAGTCAGTCTTAAAGGCTGTCTTAAAGAAAAGTCTACAGTAGGTTATAAGAATGCAAGAATGAAAATCCCATTTTTCCAGCTGAAAAGAAATCTCATTTGGAGAATATATTTAAAGTTGTTTTTTGAGTAACAGTGTTGGCCTATTTAACAGATATTTTAAAAACATTCTTAGAAAATTAAATGAGAAAGTTTGTGGGAAAGCAGTTCCTACATTTCAAGCCTATCCAATCATTCCAAATGGCATTCCTGCTATGGCAAGCAAGATCGCAATATACCATATGTGCCACTGGATTCATGATTCTTAAATGTGGCCACCTAGTCTTGCAGCATCAGCATCACCAGGGAACTTGTTACAAATGCAAACTTGAGGGCCCCACCCCAAAACTTCTGAATCAGAAACTCCGGGTAGGGCCGACAATACGCGTTTTAACAAGCCTTCCAGGTGATTCTGATGTAAGCTCAAGTTTGAGAACCAGGGTACTAGATACTCCCAACAACACTGCAACAAATTGATGAGACCTTATTAAGAAAAGCAATTTGAATTAAATGATATGAAATTAGAAATTAAAAAAAAATTAAATGTAGTGGGGAAACATTGATTAATCACATTATATAAGTTTCTGGTGTACAATGTTATAATACATCATCTGTATATTCCATGTATGCTTACCACCCAAAGTCTAGTCTCCTGTGACCATATCTTTGACCCTCTTTACCCACTTTGCCCTCTCTCGACCCCCTTTCCCCCTGGTAACCACCTTTCTATTGTCTGTTTCTATGAGTTTGTTTTGTTTTGTTTGTTGATTGGTTGCTTTTTGTTTTACTTGTATAGCCCACATATGAGTGAAATCATGTGGTTCTTGTCCTTTTCTGTCTGACTGATTTCACTTAGCATGATACTTTCAAGATCCATCCATGTTGTCACAAATGGCAATATTTCATCTTTTTTTATGGCTGAGTAAAATTAGAGATTATTGTTGCACCTCATCTTCAGTGTTATGCTGACCTTGTAATGTCAGTTAGGGAATATTATATTTTTTCTGGTCTTTGGGAGAAATTGTATATTGTGGGTATTAGTCGTTTCTTAAACGTTTGGTAGATTTCACTGTCACTGGGGACTGGAGTTTTCTTTGTGGGAAGGTTTTTAAATTCCAGATTCACTTTTTAAAATAGATATAGGGTTATTCCAATTTTCTATAGCTTCTTCTGTCCATTTAGGTGTAGTTCCCACTCCCCCTAGATATGTGTCCATTCTGTCTACATTTTCAAATGTATAGGCACAAAATTGTTCATGACAATCTTCATAATGCTGAAGAATCCCTTGAGATGATGTTCCCTTTTTCAATTTTTAACATTAATTCCCAGTTGGAATCTATTCTCTTTTTCTTTATAGAATCTATTCTAATTTGATTGATTGCTTTCTAGAACTGCAGCACAACAGGCAATCTGGGATTTCTTTTCCTTGTACTGCAGCTTAAGAAACAAACAGAAAAATGATGGTTATGTAAAACAATATTTGGGGAAGCTGAGCGAAGGGCGTAAGGGAACTGTCTGTACTCTTCTTGCAACTCTTCTGTAAATCTAAAATCATTACAAATAAAAAGTCAGAAAGAAAAAAAAACGCAGAAAAATGGTGTTAATCATTCACTTATTCATTAAGCGTTACTCAAAAGGATTTTGGGTTATTTGTAAGACTTGAATCCACTACAGAATTTAAATTTGTCACCTGTGAAGAAGTCCCAAAGAATTATAGTAAAGATTCAGAGGCAGTGGCTTTTGCTTTGAGGTTTCTTTCTTTTTAAAAGATGTTTTTTGGGATTGTTTCCAAAGAGGAATTTCAAAAAAAGATCAAGCCTTTGCAACTTTATTGGAATAATTATATAATTCAAGGAAACAACGCTTTGAATGTGCTTTGGTATATATTTGTGTTAAAGGGAAAAATTTGACTGCTTTATCCTTCTATCAGATACTATCTATCTAGGAAGGAAAGAAACCACTAGAATTAATTACAGAACAATACTAAAAAGGTTTGCAAACCAGGGTTAAGCTGTGAGAATCTGACCAGACTTGCTTCCAGAGTTCTGAAAAGGGCAGCAACTTAGTCTTACCGTATTTCCCTGAAAATAAGACCTAACCGGACCATCAGCTCTAATTGTGTCTTATATTAAAATAAGACCCGGTTATATTATATTATATTATATTATATTATATTATATTATATTATATTATATTATATTATATTATAGACCCGGTCTTATATTCTATTAAAATAAGACCAGGTCTTACATTAATTTTTGCTCCAAAAGACGCATTAGACAGAGGGTAAGGGGGGTGGGGGTGGGAGATGAGGGTAAGGGGGATCAAATATATGGTGATGGAAGGAGAATTGACTCTGGGTGGTGAACACACAGTGGGATTTATAGATGATGTAATACAGAATTGTACACATTAAATCTATGTAATTTTACTAACAATTGTCACCCCAATAAATTAAAAAAAAAAAGAAAAGAAAAATGAATCCAAGGACTCTGAAAGATTAAATAAAACCATTAAAATGAAAAAAAAAAAAAAAAAAGACGCATTAGAGCTGATGGTCCGGCTAGGTCTTATTTTCGGGCAAACAACGATCAAATATGGGATTTGCAGGAGTTGAGGAATCTCACCCTCAGCCTGATAGGGTATCTCTAAGGATTTAAGTCTGCCTGGAACATAGAGGGCACGTGAGGCACTATGGAAATTAGGGTTGAATGCTTAGGGGTAGAGCTGGATTATGTAGAGCTTTAAAAATGCCAGTTTAAGCCTTTGAATTTTACATATTTTGAACAGAAAACTTTCGTGTTAAAAATAATGTAATAGTAATAATGTTTTTTAGTATTTATTTTGTCCCAGGCCCTGTGTTAAGTGCTTTATATCAATGAACTCAGAACAATGCATTGAGGCAGATAACGCTTTTTTCTCTCCATTTACAGAAAAGCAAATTAAGGCCTCATAAAGTTAAGTAACTTGTTCAAGGTTATGATGCTTGTGTGGATTGGAGCCAGAATTGTAATTGCTTGTTATCTGTCTTCCTCCACTAAGTTCTGGGCCCTGGAAGGCACAAGCCATTCACAAATGTATCCCCAATTCCTAGGACAGTGCCTGCACAAAGTAAGTATGCAACAAATATTTTGTAAGTGACTAAAATTTATTGACCACATGCCTTTATTTATAATTGCACATATTCCATTTTTCTGTGATAATTTGTTGGTTTATGAACTCCCCATTTTATGCCTCTTTGTTGAGACGGCATATATCAAACACTTGACACTGAAACACATACAGTGTTTTTTAAATGTTAATTTTTTAAATGTTTTAAATGTTAATTTTCTTTCTTTCTTCCCTTTGCATTTCTAGCATAATTTCTGACGTATAGTAGGTATTCAGTGGACAGACCTTAGACAGTTAATTTGGAGGCCATTATAGCAATCTGAGAACGCTGTGGCAAAACTTCTGCGTGAGTGTGCGCGCGCGCATCTTTGAGGGACAAAGGGTTCAAGCTTTCATCATAAAATTGTCCTCAGCCTCCCTAAAAGGTTAAGAACTGCTGTTGTAGATTAAGGAGTAACTGGCTATGGAAGTGAGGGAAGAATCTACGTCTGTGGTAATTGAAGCAGAGCTCTAGAGTGACTCTATTTTCTGAACTCAGGTCAGATCACATAGTTGGACAAACTGAAGTCTCACAGGGGCCATTTAAAATTAGGATTGTCCTAAAAGATATCAAAAGGACTCAGGAACTGGCTTGAAAGGACTACCACTGGTCAATTTGGGACAATTTGAGCATCAAAAAGAATAATGAAAGAGAAATGAAAATATATATCTCAAAAACTTGTATAAGAGTTTCATAATAGCTTTATTCATAATAGCCCCAAACTAGAAACAACTCAAATATCCATCAACAGGAGAATGGATAAACAAATTGTGTATATTCATACAATGAAATACTTCCCAGCAGTAAAAAAAGAGCAAACCACTTACACCTGGAACAACATGGCTAAATCTGAGTAACATGATGCTGATTGAAAGAAGCTAGACACAAAAGACTGTATACTATATGTTTCCATTTGTATGAAGTTCTAGAAGAGTCAAAACTAATCTACGAAGGTGAAAATCAGAACAGTGTTTGCCTGGAGTGCAGGAGTTGACTGGGCATGAGGAAACTTTCCAGAGTGATAGAAATGTTCTGTATCTATTGGGGTATTGGCTACACAGGTATATACATGTGATAAAATTCATCAAATTAAATACATAAGGTCTGTGCATTTCACTATAGGTAATTGATAATCTAATAAACCAAAGGAAAATAGATTCACAACAGTAATGGATTATTACATATCGAATGAAAAAGAATCCATGAGTCCATAGTGATATACCACATAAAAAAGGGAAGAGCTCCTTTTTTTTGCCCAGGAAAATATAATTTAATAAAGGGGAAGAAATGATAAAATTAGGAAATCACTAGTTTGCAACCACCAGCATAATAATCCAGGCAGGGATCATTAAAGGATGCTAAAAACTACTCAGTGATTGGTAGTTGGGGAAAAAGATATTTTTAGTCTCAAAGGCCGAAGATTGATTATTTATTTATTTATTTATTTATTTATTTATTTATTTATTTATGTTTAAAGATTTTATTGGGGAAAGGGAACAGGACTTTATTGGGGAACAGTGTGTACTTCCAGGACTTTTTTCCAAGTCAAGCTCTCGTCCTTTCAATCTTAGTTGTGGAGGGCGCATCTCAGCTTCAGGTCCAGTTGCCCTTGCTAGTTGCAGGGGGCGCAGCCCACCATCCCTTGTGGTAGTCAAACCAGCAACCTTGTGGTGGAGAGCCTGTGCTCCAACCAACTGAGCCATCCAGGAGCTCAGCAGCAGCTCAGCTCAAGGTGCCATGTTCCATCTTAGTTGCAGGGGACGCTGCCCACCATCCCTTGCGGGACCTGAGGAATTGAACTAGCAACCTGGTGGTTGAGAGCCCACTGGCCCATGTGGGAATCGAACCGGCAGCCTTCGGAGTTAGGAGCATGGAGCTCTAACCGCCTGAGCCACCGGGCTGGCCCCAGATTACTAATTAATTACAAAGGGGAAAGTATGTCTTTCCAATAAAGACACCTGGTGGACACCATATTAGCCAAGAGATCAAACTTGGTATTACCAGTAATGGGACAAATTTACACTATTTCCTCCCGATGTCAAGCAATGGGAAAGACACACCATCACCTATGTAGTATTCTTGCTAAAAAAGGTTTGAACCCCAGTCTAATCATGAGAAAATAGTCAAGCAGATTCAGATGGTAGGGCTTTCAGCACAGTTGGCCCAGACTCTTAAAAACTGTCATTATCACGAAAGACAGAAAAGATGAGGGGACTCTTCTAGATTAAAAGACACGAAAGAGACATGGTATTTATTGAATCCTCGATTGGGGGGCAAGACTATAAGGAAAATTGGGGGGGGGCAATTGCAGACGTTTGACGGTGGACTATAAGGTAATATATCAACATTAGATTTCATAGGTGTGATGGTGTCACGGTTATTAGGAGCCAGTGTATCCTTGTCCTTGGGAGATAGTGCTGACATATTGGGGTGAAGTGTCATGATACCTGTAATTTACTTTCAAATGGTTTAGCAAAAAAAATGTGATCTACATATAGATATATGTATATATATAGATATATGTATATATCGTGTTTCCCTGAAAATAAGACCTAGTCGGACAATCAGCTCTAATACGTCTTTTGGAGCAAAAATTAATATAAGACCCGGTCTTATAGTATAGTCTTATAGTATATAAGACCGGGTCTTATATTATATTATATATTATATTATATATATATTATATTATGTTATATTATATATTATATTATATAAGACCCGGTCTTGCATTATAGTAAAATAAGACTGGGTCTTATATTAATTTTTGCCCCAAACGACGCATTAGAGCTGATTGTCCGGCTAGGTCTTATTTTTGGGGAAACACGGTATATAAGATGTTAACAAACATTTTTGAAGAAATCATTGAGAGGTTGTACCTTAGAAATGTAATGTGAAAAAATGTAATTATACAAAATAACACCGCAGGACAATACACAGTTACATGAGACAGCTGTTTCTATGGTCTGAATATAACTGTGCCAGTTGCTTTGATTAAAATGGATTCTCTATAATTTGAAAAAAAAAAAAGAATTTAAAAATTGCATCAGGAAATCCATCTGGCCAACTGGGATGAGCTTAATAGCTCATTTACAAGAAGTAATATCCTCTGACTAACGTCAGCATGTTTGGTTAAGCCATTGGGATTATTGTACAAAAACATTAGTCAGTTTAGGAGCTTCATTTTTTCTATTGCTGACCCAAATTGACATCAACTGGCCTCTTATGGGAGAGGTACTATGCCCTCTAGTGGTGAGAGACGCTTACCTGGTTTCTATGGAAAACGTCAGCAGGACCGAGCAAGTGGAAAGAGTGTCTTTACTCAGAGGTTTCTGGAAATCGCTCCTTATTTGCTAGTCACATAGTGACCTTAATAACTGAATTTAATGTAATAATTTTTGACTCAGTGAATAGTCAGCTTTGGGGAATGTCTGGGCCAGGCTGGACTGAGGAATTACAAATTTAGGAATGGAAAGTGACATCTGTAGTGAGGTCAAAGCTGAGGTAGGAAGACTTGTCCTCAGCATGAGTGCCAAGGGAAACGTGGAGGGCCATTTGAACTGTAAAATTTGTCAGGATCCTGTCTCCTCACTGTGACAAGGATGAGTGCATACGCTACCATATGCCTAAGGATGAGCTCTGGGTAGAATCTCAGGGCTGTGATTGCCCAGAGAAGGCTGGCTGCTGGCCAGACAGTTCACCAATGCCCAGTGTATCCCTGGGGACGCCTTTTCTTTTCCTTGCTTTTTCTTAATTTCTAACATTTAAAAGACCTTTTTTTCCCGAGTGTGAAATATGTGACCTGTATAAAAAATTATGAAAAATTTTAATAAACTAAAAATCACCTGAAATCTGTCTACATTGTGATAACAACAGTTGACATTCTGGATGACATTTAACATATATGACATTCTGTGATTGAACCACATACAGTAAGAATGTCTAATTAATTATACATTAATGGGATCATAATATACCTATGCCATTATAACTGACTTTATTTTTCTTTCAACAATGTGTGGTGAGCATCTTTCTATCCAGGTATAGATATATTTAAATTATTAAAATTCTATATGCTTATAATAAAATGCAAATAATAGTGTAAAAGGAAAATAAACATTCTTCCCCCACCTCCTAATTATTGCTTTTAAGTATTTTGTGCATACATATAAATTTATGGGTTTTTTTACACAAATGGGATCATATGATACATATTGGACTTCCATGAGCTTTTTTCACTTACTATGTCATGAACATTTTCCCATGTCAGTGTGTGTGTATGCGTGTGTGTGTGTGTGTGTGTGTATCCTATTCCTTTTAGTGACTGCATAGTATTCTACTGTCTAGATGAACCCTGGTTCATTTAGTCAGTCACCTACTAATGGATATATAGGTTGTTTCCAGTATTTTGATATAAATACCTCACTGAATTTTTTTTCAAATTAAAGTTTATTGGGATGACAATTGTTAATAGTTACATAGGTTTCAAGTGTACAATTCTGTAATACGTCATCTATATATCACATTGTGTGCTCACCACCCACAGTCAGTTCTCCTTCTATCACCATATATTTGATCCCTTTTACCCTCATCTACCACCCCCCCCTACTCTCTGTTAACCACTAAACTATTGTCTGTGTCTATGAGTTTTTGTTTCTCCTTTTGTTTGTTTTGTTCCTTTGTTGTTTTCTCACTGAATATTTTTGTAATACACCTTGGTATACTTGTATAATTATTGTTAAAACATAAATTCCTAGAAGCCAATCAAAGGATATGCATGTTTAATTTTATTTGAAATCTTACTATTTTATTTTGTAAATAATGATATTTGATGGCTCAAATATTCCATTATATGGAAATACTAGAATTTATTTAACCATGATCCTATTTTGTTTATATTGTTTTTGCTATCACAAATAATACAAGTATTTTGTATGTAAATCATCATCATATCCAATAGTATCATTAGAATAGATTTCTAAAGGAGTAATTATTGAGTCAAAAAGTTTGGGTTTCTGTATGACTTAATTCATATTGCCAGAAGATTGCTTTCCAGAAAGGTATGTGAATTTACATTCGCCCCATCTTCATTCTACTATTAGTAGAATTGAGGATGGGTATCTTTTTATACATTTACTGGCCATTTATTTTTCTTCTGTGAATTGCTTTTTCCTCTCTACCTATTTTTCTGTTGGTTTGTTTGAGTTTTCCTTGTAGTTTTGTAGGCGTTCTCTGCATCTGTTCATTAACTCATTGAGCCAGTAAACAAATATTTGATCACCTACCAGGTGCCAAGTACTATTCTAGGTGCTGGAGATGAGTGCAGCAATGAACAAAACAGATCAAAATTATACTCTATTCAGGAGGAGGGGTGCAGAAAGTTAACAACTGTATGTCAGGTGGAGATAGTGCTATGAAAATAAAGTAGGTAATAAGGTGGAGAGTGTAAGGAATGCTATTTTATGTGGATAGTCAGAGAAGGTCTCTCCTTGAACAGAAACCTGGAATACATGAGGAAACAAGCCATTCAGAGAACTTTCTGGGGATGAAAATTTCAGGCAGAGAGCACAGTAGGTTCTTCATAAATTCTGCTCTTGACTCTATTTTAATACCACTTATTTTATTTTTCGGTTGTTTATGGTGTCTTATACAGAAGATTTTGATGTTATTGAGGTCAAGCTTGTCAATCTTTTCCTATTCATGACTTCTGAGTTTTATGATTGAGAAGAACTTTTCTAACCCCAAATCATAAAAGTATTTCACAGATTCATTTCTACTATTTTTTTTTTTTTTTTTTTTTTTGCAGCCCAGAAGTGATCATCTTTTATTAGGTGTCAATTAGGATACGAAAGGATTCAGGGGTGCTAGGCAAAAGTCATGGTCAGGAATGTAGAGTGTGCCTTCCACACTGAGCCCTCTTCAGTGGTAATTGTGTTGCCGTGTGTCGCTGCTCATGTCTGAGTTCCTTGTAACAACAGCAGTGGTTGAAAAGCACATAAGCTGCCAGCACCATAGAAACCCCAGCGCCCAGCAACACTCCCTTTCTTCACATTGACATCTTGTTGTAATACTGGTAATAACCTCTTTGAAATGCTCCAACAATGTTTTTAGGGGTGAAATCCCACATCACTATCCACCTTGACAGCTCCCCTATTTTGACATCCATGAGTTTCTTCTCCTTCATTGGGATGACTGATTACGTCTTCGAGTCGGAGGTGTCTGCTCTGCCCATTTCTACTATTTTTATACTTTGATTTTTAACAGCTTTATTAAGGTATAACTTACATATCATAAAATTCACACATTTTGAGTGTACAATCCAATGATTTTGAGTTGTATTACATTACCACAACCCAGTTTTAGAACTATACTTTGATTTTATATATAGCTTTTAACGTGTCTGAGATTCATTTTAGATTTTAGTGTGAAGTTAAAGACCTTTTTTTTCCTTTCCCCATTGATTTGAAATATCTCCCTTACTACATACTAAAATTCCATGAATGCCTGGATCCATTTCTGGTCTCCCTGTTCCCGGGGTCACAAATGAGGTTTTATTTGGCCCATGGCATTTTCAAAATTGGGAAATTTCACATAAAAACCCAGATTTTTGGCTTTTCTGGAAAAACTAGAAGATCCGGCAACAATCCCATAGAGGCAGTAGAGACCATTCATCTTAAACAGGGTGGTGACCATAATCCAAGTTTTCCTGGGACAGTCCCCATATATGCCTACTGTCCCAGTGTAAATTAATACAGTCCTTTCATTCTTAAAAATGTTCTGGTTTGGGCGCAGCCGGATGGCTCAGTTAGAGTGTGAGCTCTAAACAACAAGGTTGCTGGTTCAACTTCCACATGGGATGGTGGGCTGCGCCTCCTGCAACTAGATTGAAGGACAACGACTTTGAGCTGATGGGCCCTGGAGAAACACACTGTTCCCCCCCCCCCCCAAAAAAAAAAAACCACACAAAAAAAAACACAGAAACAAAAAAAAAAACTTTAAAAAAAGTATTCTGGTTTGGGGGATAAATTGAGTCACAATCCCCATCATTCCTTATTGCATCACACCCAGCACTCCTCTGTCAATTATAAGACCCTTCCCAGGAAGGCGCAAGGGAAGGTGACATCTAGGTCCTGCCACAGAAGTTTGCCAAAAGAATGATTATGTCGAGAGAATATACTATCTGGTGAGGAAAACTTAGGACAGAATATGATGTAATTTACCAATTCCTATCCCTTACATCATTTCATTTAACTTTACAACTGGTATCCAGTTTCACAACTTAGCCAGTTAGTTATTGTGCGTTTATTTGCGTACGGATTTGGGGTCTTCCCCTGTAACCTGCATTCCAAAACAGGAACCTAGTTAGTCTCTTCCGCTCACCACTGTATTCTCAGTGACCTGTTGGGTGCGGTGTGCAGAACAGGCACCTAGGAACTATTTATTGGCTGACTAGGCAGGCTCCCAGGAACTATGATTGAATGAACTAACGAGGAAATTCACACGCAGGGAGTCGAGGTCCGTGGCGAGTCAAGGGCAGAGAGAGGAAGGCAGGCATTAATCCAGCGGCCTGATTCCTGGCCTGGAGCCCAGGATCTTCTCCAGGGCAGTTGGATATAACCTCCCGAAACAGACAAGAAATGGGGAAGTGCGCACGCAGGACTTGACTTCGACCGGAAGGATCTCGCCGAAATGCCGGACCAAGGGGCCAGAAAAACTGGTGCAGGAAACCACCTCTCTCATTCGCACCTGCTCCGCCAGGGATCAAGACTACATTTCCCAGCAGCCCCCACGGCGCGCAGGCCCCTGCCACGCGGCTTGCGCCTCCGCTGACGGCCCGCTGGGGGCGCTACGGCGACCCCTCCGCCACCCCGTAGAAATCTCCGCGGCCCTGGGGCCGCTTGCTTCCTGTTTGTCGGACGAGAAGACATGGCGGCGGCGCCGGCGTCTGCTGGGTCTGGGGCCGACCGAGGGCGACGGGCAGCGGCAACGGTGGCGGCTTGGGGCGGATGGGGCGGCCGGCCGCGGCCCGCTAACATTCTGCTGCAGCTGCGGCAGGGCCAGCTGACTGGCCGGGGCCTGGTCCGGGCCGTGCAGGTACGAAGCCGGCCCGGAGGGGCGGGGCGGGGCGGACCAGGCGGGAGCTGGCGGGGGGCCGGGGAAGAGGCCTTTCCGGGCCGCCGCAGTGTGGGTCCGACCCCCCTTGGCCGGCCCCTGGGCGTCCCCGTTGACTGCACGGACGCTGTCAGCCGCGGTGGGGCGGTGGGCAGCGGCCGTTTAGAGGCCCCGGTTAGGGGCGGAGCGGGGCTGGGCTGCTTCGGGCATTGATGGCGTGTAGGAGCCCTGGGCCCAGCTCCTGGATCCAGCTTTCCCTGCGCCACGTCTACAATCTGGGGGACTCCGGACGGATTTGCTTTAGTCTGTGCGGGCCTGGAGTTTCTCCCCTGTGAAGTGGGCGGTGGGTCATCACTACAGCCCCAGACGGTTCTTAAGCTTATCATATGTCATTCTCTCTCAGAGGCCTTTCCTTGACATTCCCCTCCATCCCCCGTAGCTCCCCATTGTTAGTCCGTCACAGCCCTGAATTCGTTTCGTTCACGTTACTTTCTTGGTGTGTAATTACCTATTTCTTTGTTGTCTACCCGTTTTTCTCGCCAGTGTCTCACGTTAGGCTGTGCTCCAACGGGTGCAGGGACTATCTGTTTTGCCAATGTAGAGCGTCATGGTTAAGAGCGAGGACTCAGGAGTCAGGCCTGGATTCAAAGCCCTGCTCTCTTCTTGCTTGGGCAAGTTACCTTTCTGTGCCTCAGTTTCCTCATTTGTAAAATGGAGATAATAATTAGTAACCTACTTCTTAAGGTGCTGTGAGGATCAAAAGAGACAATTATGTAAAGTATTAAGTGCATTTCTGGTGCCCAGTAAGGGCAGAAGAGCAATCAGTTAATATAAATGCTGTTATTTGGTGTCTGGCTTATAATAGGCGCCTAGTATATGATAGTTTTTTTGTTTGTTAGTTTGTTTTTAATGAATGAATGAATGAAGGCCATCGCTTTAGGGCAGTGGTGTCCAAACTTCTTTCAACGTTTTTCACCAAGGGCCATATGCGGTAAAATACACAAACAGCCGGGCCACTCACTCGAGGTGAAGTACGTATTGCCTCACCTGGTTTATTTAAGTAAACTAAATATATTTTTGGAATTTGCTGCGGGCCAATAAAAAATGGATTGCGGCTGCAGTTGGCCCGGGGGTAGCAGTTTGGACACCCCTGCTTTAGGGTAAAGCAGGAAGAATAAGAGGTAGGCTCCTTCCCTTTCCCCTCCATGTTCCCAGAATTTTCTTGTAATCACACCTGTAAAACGTAAGCTTAATTTAAAGACAGCTTTTACATAAAGAAACTTGAAGGATGCATAAGAAAGTAATAAAGTGGTTGGTGGGAGTGGTTGGTGGGGAATTGGATAGATGGAGGAGAAAATGGGAGTGAGACTTTTCACAGTATAGCTTTATGTATATTACTATTGAGCCATTTCAGTGTTACTTACATGATTAAAAGGACAGAATAAAATAAAGACCAGGTGGTCTCTGTGTGTGGAGGGCTATAGATGAAGAAGCAGGTCTAGATGAGAAGTGTTTTCCCGGACATCAGATAACCATAGGTGAGGAACATTTTCCCCCTGCCATCCTTCTCTATTTGCCTTAAGAAGATCCTGGAAATACTTGCTCTATCCTTCTTTAAACCCCAGTACCTTATTACTTGTATCGGGGATAGACAGAAAGGGAACTAATTCATCTTCACTGAGCAAATACTTTGTGTCAAGCTTTACACAAGGTATACTATGTCTTTCTTTAATCCTCAGTCTTTTGAATTAGGTGTCAAGACTCCTCCTCCCTTGACACCCAGGAGAAAACTAAGTCTCACAGAGGTTAGATAATTTGCTCCTAAACACCATCTTTTTAATCCTCTGTGTGCTGAGGGCAGTAAGGAGCCACAGAAGTTCTTTAGTAATAATGAATGAGGCAATGTAGGACACTTCATTTGTTCTCAGTGCTGGATCACTTGGAATTGGACGAAGACTGGAGAAGCTCACCAGATAGAAGGCTGCTGGAATCTTGGTTTAGGCTGGTTATTGTAGTGATGGAGAGTTGTATACAGGTGTAGGAGCTATTTCAGAGGTTGAGATGGAGGCCCCTTCCCAGAACTCTAGTGAGGATAAAGTGGGGACCTTAATCTTTCATATGTGTCCTTTCTTGGTAAATTTCCTTGATCTCGTCCTTGCCACACCTCCCTCTCTTCCTCCTGTCCCCGTCTCCTTTCCCTCTCCCCCCTCCACATTACAGAATAAATTAGTTCCTTATAGGTGTGAAGTTATTTCCATAACACATCCATTATCGCATGTGGTATACTGGGAAAGACCAGATGTAAAAACACGTTTTTAATTGCAGTTAAAAAAAGTAACATAAAATTTACCATCTTAACCATTTAGAAAATATAATTTAAGTTTAAAGAAATAAAGCTAATTAAATAACTTTAAACAAATAGAAATTAACTACAAGGTATAGAGTTAAAAACTGAGTTGTAACATTTTGCTAACCATTTGTAAGTGTACAATTCAGTAGTGTTAAGTATATTAACACTGTTGTGAAACAGATCTCCAGAATTTTTTCATCATGCAAATCTGAAACACTATACCCATTAAACAACAACTCCCGTTTTCCTTCCCTACCACACCAGACTCTGGCAACCACCATTCGACTTGCTGTTGCTATGAATTTGATTACTTTAGATACCTCATGTAAGTGGAATCATTCACTTAGAATAATGTCCTCAAGGTTCACCCATGTTGTAGCAAGTAACAGGATTTCCTTGGAAAAGACCAGATTTTCAAGTAAATTAGACCTAGCTTAAACCCTAGTTCTGTTACTGAGTGACCTACGTTATGTTATGTAATCTCTCTGAACCTCAGTTTCCTTATTTCTGAAATGGCAGCAGTAACATCTACCTCATAATGTTAGGAAGATTAAGTGAAACTATGTCTAAAAAGTTTGGCAAGTGTATGGTGCATAGATACTAATCATAGTAAATAGTCGCTATCAGCTTTCAGCTGTTAGACTGGGCTTCTTGAGGGACTTGGTCTTATTTTTCGTTGTGTCTGCCGAGGCTGAAACAGTGCCAGGCACTTGATAGGTACTCAGGTCTCAGGAAATTGAATTGCAATATTGTATACGAGGGCACGGTCCCCTTCCTTAGTCCCGTTCTGTCTATACCCCCAAACAGTCCCTTGACTTTAAAGAATTCTGGGATCAGATTTCCTAGGTTCGAATCCCAGCTCTGGTACATACTTGCTGCATGTCTCTGGGCAATTTACTTAATTTCTTTATGTCTCAGTTCATTTGTAAAATAGAAATAACCATGGGACTAACTTCCTAAGGTTGTGGTCAGGAAGAAATGAGTTAATACATATAAAGCGTCTAAAATAGTGTCTGAAACACAGTAAGCTTGCTATAAAGGTTAGTGGGTATTGTTTTTAAATACTCTATATTCTAAATGGATCCTAAATCTGTATTTCCATCCTGATTTCTCTCTTTTACTCCAGATGGGTATATCCAAATACTTTCTCAGCCTGTCCAGTTAGATAGCTAATGGGCATTTCAGACTTAATATGTCAAAAATAAAATTCCTGATTCCTCTTAGACCAAACCTGATCTTCCCCAAGTCTTCCCAATTTCCCTAAATGGAACTTAAGAGAAGCCTGGGAGAAGACTCCTGGCCACATGATTTAGAATGGGTCTGTCCTACTTAGATTTTAGTGTGACTTATTTCCATCTCCCTTTCAATTTGCCCTTTGTCGAGGTAATAAAATATACTGGTATGATGCTTGAGCGTTTACAGAGCCTGTTCACACATCAGCACATTTGATCCTTAAATCAGATCTTATAAATCCCTTGCTTAATGCCATCCCATTGCAGTTAGAATCAAATCCAGATTCCTTACTGCAAATGTACAAGACCCTGCGTGGTCAGTAGCAATTGAGGGAAAGGGGTAGACTAGGCAAACCGTGGGCTCTAGAGCAGAGTGACACAGGTCATAACCCACCAGCCCTAGAGATCTTCAGTTTGGCATTCTAGTGACAAGCTGGGTTATGGCATCCTCGTTCTGTTTCCCAAATGCCAGTCCTTGCTTCCTTTATGATCATTGTATCCAAATTATACCTGAGTGTTAACTTCCTATTTTTTCTTTAGAGTCTTCTCCCTTTTTAAAAAATATTTCAATAGGCACTACTTGTTTTAACCTCATTCTAAACATTAGTATTTGTGAAGCCTAGGGGTTTAAGTCATATAACAGCCTTCCCTTGGCCTGTCAAGGGAAACTTGATGCTAAAAAAACCCTGGACAGCATAAATTAAAAATTCCATTAATTTTAACAGGAAGTTTTTATATTCACAAACCATAAAATTCACTCCTAATTATATTGAAACAAAGCAAATTCTATTAAAGGGGACACGAGTATTCATTGGTTACCATTTGTTATCAGAGTAAGCTAACAGTATTTAATCTTCATTAATTATCTTTTTGAGATGGCTGTTTACTTGCACTTAATATGATATTTTGAGGCATTAGATATCTCACACTTAGGACTAAACAAACAAGATATACATTGATGCTTATGGAATGCAGCCTTTAATTATTTAAATAAGAAAAGCAGTAAAGACAAAATAAATCAATGAAAACTAGAAATGTCCGGAAATGTCACGTTCAGTCAACAGGTTGATAGCCCAGGCAGCGTGATACAAGAGATTATCACTGGTCTAAACTGTCAAACCACAAGTACTCCGAGAGAAAAAAACCCACACAACACCTGCCAATAATTCAGGCTTAGCAGAGGACTGGACGGTGGCTCTTTCCTCACAGCACTCAGCTGTTACAGGAAAGCAAAATCCAAATGATTGTTTTAAAATGAGAGTAAATGCCTTGTAAGACAATGTAGAGATAGTAAAAGAAATTCCTGTGAAGTCGAACATTTGGAATATTGTTGGGAGGTCCTCTGTGTGCCCTGCCCCACTTTTCACGCCAAAGTTCCAACCACTGTTCATATTGTGGGTGTTCCTTTTGCAGGGGGAGTCCAGAAAGCAGGAGAGCCAGTTTTTTGGTTTTTTTTCAGTTACAATTGACATTCAATATTATATTAGTTTCAGGTGTGCAGCATAGAGGTTAGACGTTTATATAACATATGAAGTGATCCCCAGTAAATCTAGTACCCCCTTGACACTATACATAATTATTAGAATATTATTGCTGTACTTTATATCCCCATGACTATTTTGTAACTACCAATTTGTACTACCCAATTCTTTCACCTTTTTCACCCAGTCCCCCAAACCCCCTCCCAACCTCCCACCTGACAACCATCAGTTTTCTGTATCTGTTGAGTTTGTTTCTGTTATATTTGTTCATTTATTCTGTTTTTTAGATCCCACATATAAGTGAAATCATATGGTATTTGTCTTTCTCTGTCTGACTTATTTCAGTTAGCATAATACCCTCTAGGTCCATCCATGTTGCTACAAATGGTAACATTTCATACTTTTTATGGCTGCGTAATACTCTATTATGTATATATGTCCCACATAGTTATCTGATCGTCTCTTGATGGACACCCAGGTTGCTTCCATGCCTTGGCTGTTGTAAATAACGCTGCAGTGAACATAGGGTGCAGATCTCTTTTTGAATTAGTGCTTTGGATTTCTTCGGATAAATACCTAGAAATGAGATTACTGGGTCACAACGTGGTTCTAGTTTTTAATTTTTTGAGGAATCTCCATACTGCTTTTTACAATCCCACCAACAGTGCACAAGGGCTCCCTTTTCTTTACATCTTTGCCAGTATTTGTTGATATATTGATGATAGCCATTCTGACAGGTGTGAGGTGATATCCCATTGTGGTTTTAATTTGCGTTTCTCTGATGACTAGTGATGAACATTTTTTCATGTCGGTTGGCCATTTGTACTCTTTGGAGAAATGTCTCTTCAGGTTTTCTGCCCACTTTTTAATCTGATTGTCTTGGTGTTAAGTGGTATGAGTTCCTTATATATTTTGGATATTAACTAACCCCTTACCGGGTGTATCATTGATGATTATCTTCTCCCATTTAGTAGGTTGTCTTTTCATTTTGTTGATGGCTTCCTTTGCTGTGCAGAAACTCTTTAGTTTGATGTAGTCTCATTTGTTTATTTTTCTTTTGTTTCCCTTGCCTGAGGAGACATATCCAAAAAAATATTACTAAGAGCAATGTCAGAGCTTATGTCTATGTTTTATTCTAGGATTTTATGGTTTCAGGTGTTACATTTAAGTCTTTAATCCATTTTGAGTTTATTCTTCTATATGGTGTATGAAAGTGGTCTAGTTTCTTTTTTTTTTTTTTTTTTTTGCATGTATCTCCAGTTTTCCTAACACCGTTTATTGAAGAGACTGTTTTACCCCACTGTATGTTCTTGCCTCCTTTGTCATAGATTAATTGACCCTGTAGGCATGGGTTTATTTCTGGGCTCTCTGTTCCATTGATGTATATATGTGTTTTTATGCTAGTACCATGCTGTTTTGATTACTAGGGCCTTGTAGTATAGTTTTGATATCAGGTAACTGATACCTCCAACTTTGTTCTTTCTCAAGATTGCTTTGGCTATTCAGGGTCTTCATGGCCCCATATAAACTTTAGGATTATTCTAGTTATGAAAAATGCCATTGGTATTTTGCTAGGGATTGTGTTGAATCTGTAGATTACTTTGAGAGTATGGACGTTTGAACAATGTTAATTCTCAGGAGAGCCAGCATTTCTAAATAACACGCTCATAAGGCTGTTTACTGACTTTTCTATTTTAGACGTTATCTGTTTTCTTCCCCTTGTAGAAGACTAGGATTCATTTCGTAGCCCCTGCACCACATGTTATGTCTCTCTCGTTCTCCTGCTGTAGTTATATCACACTTGGCTTTGATGTTAAGTATTGACATTACGATGGTGATGCTGACATGGTTGTTTATAGCAGAGCCACAGAGATCGTGTACAGCGGTTAGATTTGTGTTGTAGAAGTTTTTTCTTAGGGTTAAAAGTCACCTTTTCACTTGATTTTTAAAATTGAGATATAAATATAGTAGAATGCACTCTTTTTAGTGTATAGTTCTATGAGTTTCGGCAAATGGATAAGTTGTGTGGCCAATGCTACAGTCAGGATATAGAAAATGCCCTGGTAGTAGTCAGCCTCTTGCCCACCCCCATCCTCTGGCAACCGCTCATCTGGTTTCTGTCTTATTCTTCTGCCCTTTTACAGACTGTCCTAGACATGGAATTCGACCATATGTCTGTAACCTTTTGAGTCTGGCTTCTTTTATTAGAATAGTCTTTAAATTTTGCTTCGCTTTTTGTGTCCTTACAATTCCCAAATTCTAAAACTCACCTTTTTTTTTTTTCCTTTTTTTTTTTTTTAAAGAAATCTTTAGACCCCTCCATCCTGCTGCTCCAGTTTGGACTAATTACTCGGTTGGACAGCTATATAGCTGAACTCTTGGGATTTCCCTTCACCAAATTCAGAGCATTTTTTCTCATGTTTTAGATGGAAGTTATTTTCCCTTACATTTTTAATGGTGTTACTCCACTGTCTTTACGCATTCAGTATAACTTTGAGAAGCCCTATTCTGATTCCCAATCCTTTGTATATGACCTATTTTCCTACCCCCTGAAACTACAATTAATTTATTCTACTGTTGATGAGTATTTGGGATTTTTCCAGTTTGGGGATATTATGAATAATGCTTACAAGAACATTTTTGTACATGTCTTGATGTGTATATGCACAATTTTGGTTACATATATATGCTCGTATTTAGAAGTAGAATCACTGGGTTATAGGATAGGTTCAGCATCAGTTGTTATTACAGAACAGTTTCCCAAGTGGTTGTACTGATTTACACTCCCACCAGCCAAGTATGTGAGTTCCTGTTTTTTCATGTTCTTGCTATAACCCTTGGTCTTTTAAACTTGAGCCATTCTAATGTGTGTGCAGTGATCTCAGTAGGGTCTTAATTTGTGTTTTCAAAAGTTTATTGGACATTTGGACATCCTCTTTTGTGGATTGCCGGTTCATATCTTTTCCAGTTTTTCTGTTGTTGATTTGAAGGTTGTTTTTCATTTCCTGCATATGAGCCCTTTATAGTTTTACAATTAATTTCTCACATTTGGTGTCTTGCCTTTTAATCCTCTAAAAAGATTTTTGTGATGAACAGAAGTCCTTAGTCTTTTTGGTTTGTTTGTTTGTTTAACATTTTTTTATTAGTTTCAGGTGTACAAAACAATGTAATAGTTAAACATTTATCATTTATATCCCTCACACAGTGACAACCCCCACCCTCCATCTACTACCCCTCTGACATCGCACACAGCCATTACATTTCCACTGTCTCTATTCCTAACGCTGTACTCCACTTCTTTTTTATTTATTTATTTTTAAGATATTTTTTTATTGGGGAAAGGGAACAGGACTTTTTTATTGGGGAATAATGTGTACCTCCAGGACTTTATTCCAAGTCAACTTGTCCTTTCAATCTTAGTTGTGGAGGGCGCAGCTCAGCTCCAGGTCCAGTTGCTGTTGCTAGTTGCAGGGGGCGCAGCCCACCATCCCTTGCGGGAGTCGAACCAGCAACCTTTTGTGGTTGAGAGGACGCGCTCCAACCAACTGAGCCACCCAGGAGCTCAGCAGCAGCTCAGCTCAAGGTGCCGTGTTCAATCTTATTTGCAGGGGGCGGAGCCCACCATCCCTTGTGGGACTCGAGGAATTGAACTGGCAACCTTGTGGTTGGGAGCCCACTGGCCCATGTGGGAATCGAAGCGGCAGCCTTTGGAGTTAGGAGCTCAGAGCTCCAACCGCCTGAGCCACCGGGCCGGCCCTGTACTCTACTTCTTGTAAACACACACACACACACACACACACACACACACACACACACACACACACACGAAAATTAGGAAGTGCTTAGTTTTAATACAACTCATTGTATCACTATTTTCCTTATTAGTGCTTCTTTATTTTTTGTATTGTTTAACAATCTTTGCTTATCCGGAGGTCATGAAGATATTCTATTTATCTTTTAGAAGCTTTCTTGTTTTGCCTTTTACATTTAGATATACACTCTACTTGGAATTGATTTTGGGGTGTGGTGTGAGCTTTTCCATAGCTGGTTGACCCAATGTTATTTATTGAAAAGTCTCTTTTACCCTTGTGCTCTGTGTTGCCACCTTTGTTTCACACCTATTCTGATCCACAGGTCTATTTATCCTTATACTGATATCATATTGTCTTATTTTCTGTAACTCTATGTGTGTTGATTTTGGCTATAGTATATAGCTTCCCCTACATCGTTACCTTCACGAGTTCTTGACTCTTGGCCCTTTACTATTTTCATGCACATTTTAGAATGAACCTGTACATTTTTACAACAAAATTTTGATTGAGATTGCATTTGGATTGCATTTGATCTATTAAATACAATACATTCATTCTCTCTCCTCCCACCCCTCTTTTTCTCTTCCCTTTCCCCTCTTTTTCTTTGGTTTTCCTTAGTTTCTCTTGATAATGTTTTATAGTTTTCTATGCAGTGGTCATATATAATTTTTGTTAGATTTATTCCTTGGCTTTTGACATTTTTTGATGGTATTGTAAATAGTGCTTTTAAAATTGCGTTTTCTAACTGTAGGTGCAAAAGAAAAACAAGATTAGTTTTTATATTGCTCTTGTATTTATATTGCTCTTATATTTTAATACGTTACCTTTAGATTCTTTTGGATTGTATATGTGTACAATCTTCTGTGAATATCATATCTGCCAATGAAACTTACTTTATCCTTTCCAATCTTACATCTTTGATTTCTTTTTCTTGCCTGCCTAACTGAATTGAAGTGGTGTGGCATATTCCTAATCTAAGAGGGAAAGCCTTAAACATTTCACCATGATGTTTGCTAAAGGTTTTCTGTAGCTCCTGTTGTTAGTTCACTTTTCTGAGTTTGAGTTTATTATGAATGGATGTTGAACTTTCTTAAAATGTTTTTGCTGCATCAGTTGAGATGTTCATATGATTATTCGCCTTTGTTATAAATGTGATAAATTACTTTGAGTAAAATTTTCAAATATTAAACCAAATCTCAATTTCTGATACAGGTTTTCATCCTTTTTATAGGTTGCTAAATTTGATCCACTGATTTTTTTATTACAATATTTTTCTTCTGTGTTCATTAGTGAGAATAGCCTGTAATTTTTCTTTCAGTGGGTTTTGGTATGAGGTTTAAGCCATTAGTCATGGCTTTATTTACACCTCACAAGTTTTGATATGTAGTATTTTTCACTATCATTCACTTCAGAATATTTTCAAATTTTGTCTTGGGTTTCTTTGTTGACCCATGCATTTTTTTAGAAGTGTATTTTTAAATTTCCAAACATGGGGGTTTTATAGTTATCTTTCTGTTTACAGATTTTAGGTTAATTGCACTGCAATCAGAGAACATAGTTTGTATTTTGATTCTTTTTAATTGTGTTGACATTTGCTGTATGGTTTAGCAGCTGGTCATTTGTAAATGTTCTCTGTACTCTGAAAGAATTTGTGGAGAGTAGTTATTAGATGTAAGGCTGTAGATGTGTCAGTTTTCTTTGTTAAAATCTATATCCTTACTAATTTTTTATCTACATGTATCAGTTTTTGAGAGAAATTATAAAAATCTCCCACTATGGTTGTGGATTTGCTTATTTCTCTTTTTAGCTTTATATACGTGCATGTTGAATCTATTTATTAGGTACATTCAAATTTAGAACTGTTAAATTGTCCTGGTCAACTTTTTTATCCATAAACTATTAGAGCTAATAAACAAGTTCAGCAAGGCTGCAGGATACAAAATCAACATACAAAAATTAGGTGCATTTCTATACACTTGCAATAAACAATCCAAAAATGAAATTAAGAAAACAATTCCATTTATCATAAAAAAGAACAAAATACTCAGGAATAAATTTAACAAAATGAATACAAGACTTGTACAATGAAACTACAAAACATCAGAAATTAAAGAAGGCCTACATAAATGGAAAGACCAATGTTCACGGATTGGCAGACTTAATATCGCTAAAATGGCAATACTCCCCATATTGATTCAATGTAGTTCCTATCAAAATCCAAGCTGGCTTCACTGCAGAAATTGACAAGCTGATCCTAAGATTCATATGGAAATGTGAGGGACTCAGGAGAGCCAAAATAATCTTGAGAAAGAAGAACAAAGTTGGAAAAAAAATCACACTTCCTGATTTCCAAATTCATTGCAAGTCTATAATAAGACTGACTGCCATGAGCGTAGACGACATCTGGATCTGTCTTAGAAAGGGGAGAGGGGAAGGCCAGTCGGAACATTTCTGGCTATTTAGTTTGCATTTTGAAGACAGAGAGGGAGCATCGAGGTAGAAAAGAAGGAGAGGACATTGTAGGCAGGGGAAGAACGTGTGCAGAGAGGCGTAGAGAGAGAACATGTGCCTAGAGTGTGTTGGGAAAGAGGAGGCTCGAAAGGAAAGGAGGTGATAGAATGTGCAGGGTGTTGTGGATCCCCGTGGACACCAACACCTACAGATGCTCAAGTCCCTTATATAAAGTGGCAGAGAGCAATGCATGTGTCAGCCATCCACATCTGCAGCTTCCCAACTGTGGTTTGAAAATTCTATTTCCAATCTGGTTGGTTGAATTTGTGCACGTAAAGCCCAAGTATATGGAGGCCAACTGTGTATTTACTGGGAAAAATCACATATAATTGGACCCACATAATTCAAACCCATGTTATTCAAGGGTCAACTGTAGTTCTTTCCTCACCAGTAAAATGTTTCTCTCTTTTTTTTTTAACTCAGTTCACTGAGACTTTTTTGATGGAAAGGGACAAACCGTCCAAATGGAGTGGAATTCCTCAGCTTCTCCTTAAGCTGTATGCGACCAGCCACCTCCACAGTGACTTCGTTGAGTGCCAAAACATCCTCAAGGTAATTTCTCTTGGGCCTTGGAGGGGCTGCATTCAGGGCCTCCAGGTGACATAAGATGTCTTGTTGTTGTTTTTTTAAATCTTCAGTCTACTTTTTAAAATAGCCTGTTTTTATTGTGTAAACTGTAAACAATTTGGTACGTTTAGAAAAAGTGCAAAGGAGAAAATAAAAATCACCCATAAAAATGAAAACACCACCCAGAGTTAACCACCATGAAGTTCCCTGTGTGTGTGCTTCTGGGTCTCGTTTTGTGTCAGTGCTTAATTCGAGAGGTCAGCAGTGTGCCCTGGGATTGGGGTGACATTCTTTCTGAACAGGGTTTAGAAGATTCCATATTGCTAAAGGTTCACGGAAGTGGCCTTGTGGTTGTCGATAATTATGACTCACACAAGAAGATGGAAGGGACTGGGCTTGATGATGGAAAGGGTGTAGAGAGAGATATACTAAGGCAGTTGTTCGCAAACTTGAGTGTGTATCAGAATCAACGTGGGAGGCTTGTTAAAACCCAGAGTCTGGGCCCCACTCCCAGAGTTTCTGATTCAGTAGTTCTGGGATTACCATATCTAAGTTTTAGCTTGGGGGGTTGGTGGGGGTGGTGTCCAAATTTGAATTTAGAGCACTGGCTTTAGCTGCAGTTAAAACCCATGCAAGTTATTTTTGGTTGTTATGAAACTTAATGATACACTGTTTTTCAGAGGTGAAATTTTGATTATTATGTCACATAATAAGTCATTCTGAAATATAATAGGCTCCAGATAAGCTTAATCTTTACCCATAAGAAGAGATGTTTTATATTCTTGATCTTCTCGTATTCTGATTGGGATAGAAATAATTATAGTCTCTTGCACTTGTTTAGAAACACTTTGCAAAGAGTTACACATTATTTCATTTGATTGCTGCAAAATCTTTAAGATATAAAGAGGAAGGGAGAGAAAGTAGGAGAGAAATTAACATTTGTGAGTGCTCGCTGTGTGATCATCACTTCTTTATTCATCTAGCAAATACTTATTTGAAACTGACTATGTACCAGGTATATTTAATCCTGATGGTAACTCTGTGAGATGGGTGGTGTTTTTCTTTGTATTAGTCTAGAATATTTTGATTGTAGGTGACAGTAATTCAGACTAGGAAACAAACAAACAAACCGTTTATTGTCTCACACCTGTGGAAAGCACAGGTGTGAATTCAGGAGCTGAACAGTTAGGCTGTCCATTTCTTATCTTAATACCCGTGAGTGACCTCATGTTCCTCCATGTGATCACAGGTGTTGGGTAACATTTCTACAACACGGGCCAGCCACTGAGTTGAGGGAACTGAGAGACTATTGGCTGGACCTGATCACCTGCTCCAGAGACTGGGCCTGAGGTGCTTGTTGGCAGCCCCAGTGGAACCATGTGGAAAGTGGGGAGGGGCAGTCCCCTCAGGAAATAATGCTGTTGCCTGAAGAAGAAAGAAAGATGCTAGGCAGACAAAATCCACATGCTTTTTTATATTCTCTTTTTCAGTTGAGAAAACTAAGGCTCAGCAATGACCCGCCCAAAACCTTGTGGCCACTATATGATGAGCCCAGATTTGTCTTATCCAAAGATCAGCTTCCGCTGTATTATGTTGTCAGCAGGAAGTACATCATGGTTTTATAGATGAGAAAAATGCGATCCAGCGAAAGTGGTTCAGTTCCTTACTAATTATGTGACCCTGGGCAACTTTGTGATTTCATTTTTCGCCAGTAAAATCAGTAAAACTATACTCACTTCATTGAATTATTTTAAGGATTAAATGGACAGTGCCTGGCATATAACAGGCTGTCCATAAGAGCGAGTTCTGCCTTTTCTTGGTGTGTGGTACCTGGACCAGCAGCAGCAGCATCACTTGGGAACTTGTTATCAATGCACATCCTCAGGCCGCACCACCCAGTAGTCTGGGTTTTTAGAAGTCTTCCCGATGATTCTGATGCTCATCAGTGTTTGAGCAAACAGTGTTTGCTCTAGCCCATTGTGCTCCATTTTTGCTTACAAGTTCCTAAGGAGAGCATAATGAGTAGGGTGCTGGATTCTTCCTGCTCGCCTATTGCACCCATAATAGTTCTGCTTTCTTCTGTAAGCACAGACTCTGCAGCAGGACTTCCTACATTTAATTCCTGGCTTTACCAGCTGTGTCACATTGACAAATTCTTTGTGCCTCAGTTTCCTTATCTGTACAATTGGGATAAGTGACTATCATCTCTTACTGGGTTGTGACGATTAAAAGAGGTAATACATGCAGTACTTAGAATGATGCTTAGATCAAGCATTAAATGAGCTATTACTATTATTACAACTTTTATTATTATATCAACTTTTCTGTAAGATTATTATTCATACTGACTGGATTAAATACCTGCTATGTCATGGGACCTGTGGAGAATACAAAGAGGAATCTGTTCCAGTCTTCAGGGAACATTTGTAAAAAAGTACAAAGTAAAAGTGCTAAATGTCACAAATGAATTACAGATTGCTTTAGGGATTCAGGGATGCATCAGATTGCTTCTAGCTGAGAGGAAACAGAGAAGACTTCCTGAAGGAGGTGACATTTGAGCAATGTTTTGGTTATCTATTGCCGCAGAATCAGCCACCCCAAAACTTAATAGCTTGAAGTAATAATCAGTTTATCTCTCATAATTCTTTGGGTTGATTAAGTGGTTCTTTTGCTTCATGTGGTGTTGGGTGGGGTATCGAATCACCTGGAGGGTCCAAAACGACTTCACTCACATGGCTGGTAGGTTGCTGCTGACTGTCAGCTGGAGATCAGCTAAGAGTATCAGTCACAGCCTCAGTTCTTCTCAGGGCCTCTCGAGGTGTCTTTGTTGGACCTCTTACAGCATGGTGATTGGGTTCCAAGATGGCAAAAGCCAACTCTGCCAGTCTTTCTTAGGACTTAGGCAGGAACTGGCATAGTGTCACTTCTGCTGCATTCTGTTGGTTGAAGTGAGTCACACCAGCCCAGATTCAGTGTGGGAGAGGTTTCTATAGGGGCCTGAATACCAGGAAGTACGGTATTCAGGGACTTCATTGTAGGCGCTATCTTTGTGCTCATGGGGATTTAAGTTGCGACTAAAATGCAGGCTGAGGCTTTGGTGTCTGGTTCATATTAGATAACAAAAACTGAATGTCTGTCTGTATATATTTTTTAAAACTAGGAAATTTCTCCTCTTCTCTCCATGGAGGCGATGGCATTTGTTACTGAAGACAGGAAACTTACCCAAGAGACCACTTACCCAAATACTTATATTTTTGACTTGTTTGGAGGCGTTGATGTAAGTAGTTGTTTATTATTCCTACTGCTATTACTACTGCTACTACTGCTAAATAGCTTGAGAATTTAACTCTGAAATGGAGACAGGAAACATTTCAGAATTTATACCAAACATATGAGAATTGTAATCTTTAAAAGCTCAGTGGCACTCACCTATGTTGAAGCAGCATAGCTTTTACTTAGAAGAACTGATTTATTTGAACTGATAATAGAGCCACCTTTTTTTTTTAAGGCACAAAGTGAAAGATATGTTCCTCACTTCCCCAGTGTCCCCTCCTGAAAGGCAGCTGTGATTACTAGTTTTGTCTGTGTCCTTCCAGAGATGTTCTGTGTGTGTGTGTAAATAACCCCGCCGCCCCCACCTTAGGTTTATTTTCTCCCCACATAGAGGTGGCATATTATCTATATAGGTACACTGCTTTGTACCTTACTTTTTCCATGTAATTCTCTAGCTTGGGGATAGTTTCATTTGAGTACATGTGCATCTGCCTCATTATTTTAACCATCTCTGTAGTATTCCCTGGTATAATGGTACCATAATCTATTTACCCAGGCCTCAGTTGATGGGCATTTAGAGTTTTCTCACACCTTTCCTATTGCAAACAAGAGTGCAGTAAAGGTTTTTGTACATACTTTTGTGTACATACGAGTATATACTTTTAGGATCAAAGCATATGTGTCTTTTATTATTTATAAACTTGTCAATATATATACCTAAGAGGTTTTATCAACTTACATCCCCAGTAACAAAGTATAGGACTGTCTATTTACCATGCCATCACCAACTGTGTATATGTGTGTTTTTATGGACTTTGTTATTGAAGTATAACTTGTGTATAGAAAAGTACACAATAATTAACCACAAAGTAAGTTTACCTTTGTTACTACCACCCAAATCACAGAATAGAATGTTACCAGCACCCAGTAGCCTCCTTCACCAAACATTATATGTTAAGTATTTTAAATATTTACTAAGCATACATGAGAAAAATTGTATTTCTTCATAGTTTTTTTAACAGCTTTTTATTGAGATATAGTTCACATACCATACAAGTCACCCATTTGAAAGTATACAATTCAGTGGTTTTTAGTGTGTTCGTAAATGTGCAGCCATCACCACAGTCCATTTTAGAATATTTTTATCACCCCAGAAAGAGACTCCACATGTTTTAGCTGTTCCACTCCCCTACTCCTCCAGCTGCCACTCCTACCATCAGCAACTATTACTCTCCTTTTTGTCTCTCTAGATATTTTCTTCTGGACATTTCATATGAATGGAATCGTGTGTTTGTTACTGGCTTTTTTCACTTAGCTGAGTGTTTTCAAGATTCATCCATGTCATAGCATGCATCAGTACTTCATTCCTTTTTATGGTTGAGTAATACCCCATTTTGTATGTCCATTCTTCAGTTGATGGACATTTAGGCTGTTTCTACCTTTTGGCTATTATGAATAATTCTGCTGGTCACATTTGCATACAAGTTTCTGTGTGGACCTAGATTTTCATTAATTTGGGGTATATAACTAGAAGTGGGATTACTGGGTCCTAGGGTAACTGTTATGTTTAATCCTTTGAGGAACTGTCATACTGTTTTTCAAAGCAGCTGCAGCATGTCCACCAGCAATGTATGACGGTTCCAGTTTTTCCACATCCTCATCAATACTTGTTATTATTTGCATTTTTTAGTATAGCCATCTTAGTGGGTATGAAGTGATATCTCATTGTGGTTTTGATTTGTATTAGCTAATGGTGTTTCGCATCTTTCTATGTGCTTGTAGGTCATTCATATATCTTCCTTGGGAAAATGTCTATCTCCTTTTTCCTTTTTTTTTTTTTTTAATTGGAGAAGGGGAACAGGACTTTATTGGGGAACAGTGTGTACTTCCAGGCCTTTTTTCCAAGTCAAGTTGTTGTCCTTTCAATCTTAGTTGTGGAGGGTGCCATTCAGCCTCAAGTTGTTGTCCTTTCAGTCTTAGTTGTGGAGGGCGCAGCTCAGCTCCAGGTCCAGTTGCCGTTGCTAGTTGCAGGGGGCGCAGCCCACCATCCCTTGTGGGAGTCGAGGAATCGAACTGGCAACCTTGTGGTTGAGAGGATGCGCTCCAACCAACTGAGCCATCCGGGAGCTCAGCAGTAGCTCAGCTCAAGGTTCCGTGTTCAATCTTAGTTGCAGGGGGCGCTGCCCACCATCCCTTGTGGGACTCGAGGAATTGAACTGGCAGCTTTGTGGTTGAGAGCCCACTGGCCCATGTGGGAATCAAACCGGCAGCCTTAGGAGTTAGGAGCATGGAGCTCTAACCGCGTGAGCCACCGGGCCGGCCCGTCCTTTTTCCATTTTTTAATTGGGTTGTCTTTTTATTATGAGTTCTGAGAGTTCTTTGTATATATTCTGTTCATGGTTTGTAAAATTTGCATTCTTCTATGAGTAAATTGAATATCTTTATATTTGTAAGTTGTTTCTTTTTTGCCAATTGTCTATTAGTCTTTTGCATCCTTTCTATTTGGTTATTAAGCTTTTCTCTTATTGGTTTTCTCAGTTCTTTCAGGCTGCGATAACAAAATGTTACAGACTGGGTAGCTTATAAACAACAAATTTATTTCTCATAGTTCTGGAGGCTGGGAAGTCCAAGATCGTGGCCCTGTCAGATTTGGTGTCTGGTGAAGACCCTCTTCCAGCTTTTTCCTGTGTCCTCGCAGTGGAGGGTGTTAGGGATCTCTCTGGAGCCTCTTTTATAAGAATATAGTCCCATTCATGAGGGTTCTGCCCTCATGACCTAATCACCCAGAGGCCCCACCTCCTAATGCCATCACATTAGGCATTAGGATTTAACATACAAATTTTGGGAGGACACAAACATTCAGATCATAGCAATTTGTATTAATAGGTACTAGTAATTTTTTTAAGATCCTTTGTCATATGTGTTGTATTTTCTTTTTCCTAGTTGTAGAATTGAATTTTGACTTTGTTCGTGGTACTTTTAAATGTAGAAAGGTTTACTTTTTAGGTTGTCAGATGTTTTCCTTTTATGTTTTCAGACTTTTGTTTCTTGCTTTTCCCACTGTTGGATTATAAACTTTATCCTTGTTTCATGCTAATATTTTAAAGTTTTTATCATAGATGTTTACATTTTTGCACCATTCCAAACTTATTTTGCTATAATGAGCGAGGGACTGGGATTGTGCTTTTTCCCCCTGGATATCTGTCCTTATCCCCATCACTGGGATGGAGCATGAGGGAGGCTTTCAGGGTGCTGTGCTTATTCTGTATCTTGATCTGGGTGGCGATTATACAGAAATGATGTTCACTTTGTAAAAACTGGAGCTGTGCACGTAAGACTCCCTCCCCTCAGCAGTTGCAGTTGCCCTTTACCATTTACTTACTAGCCAGCCCAGTGGACCCCCCTGCTTCACTTCTGAATCGTTCATCAAGGATTTACTTATTAGAAACCATGGTGTTTAACGGAGGAAAATGAATTATGTGGGTCTCTAGCCCTGTGTCTAATTTTAGTGAAAATGGGGCATTCTATATCCCATCTTAGGACATTTTGGATCAATTGTTCTTGATTTTGTGGGATTTTTCTTTCCTGCTTTGAGTTAGATTAACTTCTCTAGGAATCTCAGTCTGTTCTTAAATATGGGCTTTTGCATGGGTCAGTGTGCTCTTCACTAACCTTTAGTTGGGTGCATTTTTCTTGCTGAACTCCCTGTTAGATTTGTTGGTTTATAAACAGTGCTCAAGTCTCCTGTTTCTTTGCTGTTGCCTAGTTGTCCATTATTGAAAGAGGGGTATTGAAGTGTTCAACTATTATTTTTAACTTAACTGTTTCCTTCAATTCTGTCAGCTTTTGCTTTATTTATTTTGAGATTCTGTTGTTAAGTGCATCTTTGTTTGTAATTGTTATAGCTTCCTGATGGATTGACCCTTTTATCATTGTAAATTGTTTTTCTTTGTCTCAACAGAATGGGTTTTATTTTTTTTATTTTTTTAAGGAGGGTGCAGCTCACAGTGGCCCATACAGGGATCGAACCGGCAGTCTTGTTATTATTAGCACCACGCTCTAACCAGCTGAGCTAACCAGCTACCCCAACAGAATGGGTTTTTTAATGCATGCTTATTATAAACAGTTTAAGCAAAATTTTATGTGTTGTATTAAGTATTAAGTATTAAGTATGTAAAATGAAAAATGAATGCATATCACCTGTAGTAGCCCTTGTAGAAATCAGTATTGATAGTTTATGGTGTATCTTTTGAGATCCTTTTTGTAAACTGACATTTATGAGAGAACACAAATGTTCTTTAAGCAAAAGAAGAACCATAGTAGTGATACTATTCTCCAGCTTTAAAAAATTAAAGGCACCCTGGATCCCAGAGATTACCTAATCTCATATGCTTATTTTTTACAATGAGAAAACTGAAGCCAGAGCGAGGCATTGACTTATCCTAGTTTACATGGGGAATAGGTTGCTGAGCTGGGACTAGACTCCAGGTTTCCTGCCTCTTGGTATAGAGCTCATTCCCCTAAACCTCACTGCCTTCTGCCTGTGTTGGGAACAAGAGGGTCTTGTAACACCATGACAAATATTTGGGCCATGAGTTGTCATGGCAAAGATTGTTTTATGAGTTGTGCTTTGAATTAAGTTTGAAGATTTTATTTAAAAAAATCTTTTTTGTAGCTCCTTGTAGAAATCCTTATGAGGCCTACAATCTCCATCCGGGGACAGAAACTGAAAAGTAAGTATCCTTGTAAGCCACTTCCTCATTTCCAAACCTGCTGATATAATGGTTTCCAGGAGTTTCTCTTCTTTTCTTTCCTAACTCTTAACAGTAAGACATGCTTTACATTCAACTGCAGGACACTCTCTCCACCCTGAAATAAGCAGCTGTGTTTATTCGTTTTGTACTAGACAGAAGTTCAGATCTGGTGCTTTAAAAGAAAAAAAATGAAATGGGAAAACCACTGGGCTAAAAGAATTGCATCTTTATCTTTTCAAATAGTCCTTGGGTCCAGCTGTGTTTTATTTTTGTTTTTTAAAGTAATTTTTGTTGTTATAAAGGTGACACGTGCTCTTTGTAAAAAGTTCAATCGTTACCAGAGTGCATTTAGGAAGGAGTAAGTGTTTTGTTAGCTCATTATTTCTTAAGCTGGGTAGTGGTTGTATGACTATTAGTCTTCTTTATAACTTGTGCATGTTACAGATAATTCTATTTAGGTATTCAATATTTAATTTTAAAAAAAGTAAGCGTACTTTACTTAGCGTTAAAAGACAGAGATCACTTAACATTTGATGAATGCTGTCCTACAAATACCACAAATGTATTTTTTAATTAAAACAAAATTTCCTCCCTAACATCAATATGACATATGAGATCTCATTTGTATGTACAGTAGCAGTTAAAAGGATTCATATTTATCTTTGATGTCTCAGCTTTGCTTTCTACTTAAATTGGTTCTTCTGTTCTCTGTCTACCCTCATAACCCTCATATGTTGTAATTACTTGTTGGTGGACTTACTCTCTTTCTCCCACTAAATTTATAAGTTCCATAAAGGCTGAGACTTTGCCTTTTTTTTTTCCCCAACCACTGTATATTCTATATCTGCTTTCGAGTAGGTGCTGAATAAATATTTGATGAATGAGTGGATTCCAGTTTCCTTCAAAAATGAAAGGTCTCGAAATACTGAAATATACTGGTCTGGTATTCCAACCTGCTTTGAAGTCATAAAATAAATAAACAATCGAGAAAGCCCAGGTTGAAAGGTAGTGATGAGGGATACAGGATACCTGCATATCTCCAGATTATACCAGATAACCCATCTGGTCAATCTAGCTTGGCAGGGCTGCCCATTGGTATCTCAGAGGGAGACCTAGCATTTTTAGAGTCTACTGCAGCATAGGAACAAATGGAAACAGTTTTTTAAAATGAAACTAATGTCAAACAAAACGCTTTGTCCATGGTTCATACTCAGTTTTACCATCTTCTGGTTTGGGGGCATGACAGTTTAGTTTCCTTTTTTTGTGCTACTCTCCTGTTCCTGCTCACAGAGAAGTAGCTAGTTCTTTATTGAACTTTGTAGGTCAGGGAATTAAAAGCCATTTCCCCAACATAAATAACAAAACAAAACACTCGGTGAGACTGTAGTAAAATGATATCCTTGTTTGCTGCTACTAGAACTTTTCACTGCTAGTGGAACTTTCAATGGAAATTTATAACAAGAGCCATCAAGATGTTTATACTTTGGATTCTAGTAGTTCTGCTTTTGGAAATGTGTCTTGAGGAACCAGTTCAACATAAGCCTAAAAAGGCTATACATATATATTGTTTATGTTTAGTCTGTTTAAATAGCAAAAAACCCCTATAACAAACAAAAACCCTGGATATATCCCAAGCAAGCTACATGGTTTGTTTTAGATGATGATACCACTACAGGTTGAAATTATTAAGACTATAAAGCATAGTAAGAAAATGGCTGTTATAGCAAATGAAAAACTGTACAAATTGGTTTGTGGGTTCTGAGGGCACCATGAAAATCTTTGGTAAGGACTGGAAGGAGATAGGTTAACAGGAAAATAATCGTCTTGGAGGGGATTATGAGGAACAGTTCTTATTTTTCAAAAAATTGACTACTATTACACTATCTTTTCAATGAGAAAAATAACCAATTATTCCCTTCACTTTCAGTAAGTGATGAAATGTCCAAGGACTGTTTGAGCATCCTGTATAATACCTGTGTCTGTGTAAGTACCCCCTGCCTTTGGAGCCACATTTATGTCCCACCACATGTGCAGCACTTGAGAAAAGAAGATTTGAGTGAGGGTGGTAGATATGACAAAGCTATCATCAGACATTGGGGGAATGTGCCTGAGAACCAGAACCAGCAGAGAGATTATGGGGAGGCAGAAGTTTCATAGTATAGTTGACCCTTGAACAACATAGGTTTGAACTGTGCGGGTCCACCTGTGTATGAGTAGACCTGTGCCGTTCAAACCCATGTTATTCAAGTGTCAGCTGTATTTTCAATCCTCAGTTAGGAATCTGCCGAGGCAGAGGGCTGACTGTAGTTATATGTGAATTTTCGAATGCACGTAAACTGTGTTGTTTAAGGATGAACTGTAATTGTTAAGAGCCAGGGTTACTTCAGGCCTGAAGATGTCCAAGTAGAGACTGAACAGTTCCTTGTCCAAGGGATAGAAGCATTGGAAGAGTACCTTGTTATACCTCTTCCTTTATTTTCTTTGTTAGAAATCAAAACAAGAAGCAGAAGCCCCACCCATATATTGAGCATGACACTTGACTAGGTTGACCCCTGAGTAAGAAAGAATGGTGAATAAAGGAAGCCGTTCAGTGAAAGAAAAGAGCATAGTACTCAGTGCTAGAACTTGATTTTGAGTTCTAGCCCTTGGCTTAGTGCTTAGTAGTTCACCTTCCCTGAGCTTTAGCTTTTGTCAATAGAGTGCAGTTAGTAATCATACTAACATCACAGGGTTGTTGTGAGGACTAAATGAGATGATAGATGTGAAAGTACTTTGTACAGCAATATACAGATGTTAGTTTTTGTAAGGCACAGTATCTGTCTTTTAGGAACTTCTGTGGTAAGCTATAAACAGTGAATCATGATATAAGGCAGAATGAAACCAGTGCTGTTGTAGAAGTGAATCCTATATGCTATGAAAATGCAAAGGAACATTTAATTTTATTTCTTGCCTCATTCAAAAAAAGGTTTCAGGCATTTTACAGAAGTATGTAAAATTTACCAAGATTATAAATTTAGAAGCAGGTAAGAATGAAAAGGATAAAATAAGGAGAGGCTATAACTTACATCCAGGAATTGGGCTGATAGACAAATATAGACTGTAAAATCATCTGTATTATAGATGGGGCACAAATTTGGGTTTAAGCTTCTTAGCAACCAACACAAATAGGGAACTAGGTTTTAACACTTTCACAGCCCATCATCTGTAACAGTGCTGTGCACCAGAAATACAATGCAAGCCACTTATGTTACTTTAAATTTCCTTGTAGCCACTTTTTTTGTTTTAGAAAGTAAGAAGAAAGTAGGAATAGGTGAAGTTAATTTTAATAAGTTTAAAGTTAAAAATAAATATAAAGATATTTACATTATTTTTTTGTACTGACATTTCAAAATCTAGTGTTTTTTTAATTAAAAATAGAACTACCTTATGACCCAGCCATTCCACTCCTGAGTGTTTATCCAAATAAATCCAAAAGACATTTGGAAAAACATATGTACCCCTATGTTTATTGCAGTGCTATTTACAATAGCCAGTATATGGAAACAACCAAAATCAATAGACAATTGGATAAAGAAATTGTGGTACATTTATTCAATGGAGTATTACTCTGCTCTAAAAAAGAATGAAATCTCACCATTTGCAACAACATGGATGGACATAGAGAATATTATGCGAAGTGAAATAAGTCAGACTAAGAAAGACAAATACCATATGATCTCATGGAATCTAAGGAACAGAATAAACGAGCAAACAAAGCAGAAATAGACTCATAGATACAGAGAACAAACTGATGGTTGCTAGATGGGAGGGGGATGGGGAGAAGGTGAAGGGATTAGGAAGTACAAATTGGTAGTCACAAAGTAGTCACGGGGATGTGAAATACAGTATGGGGAATATAATCGATAATGTTGTAAAGATCATGCATGGTGTCAGATGGGTACTGGACTTACCAGAGGGATCACTTCACAGATTGTGTAGATGCCTGACCACTGTGCTGTACACCTGAAACTGATGTAGAATAATATTGAATGTCAACTATAATTAAATATATATGTATGTATATATAGTCACGGGATGTAAAGTACAGCATAGGGAATATAGTCAGTGGTATTGTAACAGCTGTCAGGGGTATTGTAATATGCTGTCAGGGGTAGTAGACTTGGTGGGGTTATCACTTTGTGAGGGGTGTAAATGTCTATGTTGTTTTTGTATACCTGAAACTAATACAAAAGAATAAAAAATGTAAAAAAGAAAAGAAGGATAATCCAACTTTAAAATAATTAGCACAATTATTTAAAATCTAGTTTGTTTCTTTTATTAACACTCAGAGCATATCTTAATTCAGACTAGCCACCTTTCAAGTGCTTAATAGCCACATTAGTTAGTGGCACAAATAGGCATAGACAGATCTATAAGATAAAAATAAACTAATTGTTCAGGAAATGCACAATTATTTTTGCAGCTAAGGCCAGGAAGAAATTATCCTTATTAAAAAAAAGACTATATGATGTCATTGGCTCCATTGTGTTTGACTTTTAGAGTTGCAGTACCTCTAGGGCAGAAAACAGGAAATGTTTGAAGTTGCCCATTTTGTGCAAATTGTGACTAACCTGGAGTAAGCATGTCCTGCATTAAAGACATTTAAATTCAAAATTTTATGAGTACTGCTGGGTCTACTATATACTAGTTTGTAGCTCCTGATTTAAATATAGGCAGATAGTCGGTCTGGAACCTATGATGATTATCATGAAAAACCCCTCCCCAGAAAAATACTTTTGCACACAATGTTTTGTATATAGTTTTAGGGCTTTAAGGCCTCAGACAAAAATTCCTGATGTAACGTGGGATTGTATTTCCAGTGTCTGGAAGGGATATCTTGCTCTTTATATTTTGTATTTATAACCTATTCTGCCTTTTCTCTCCCCCTTGCGATAGACGGAAGGAGTTACAAAGCGATTAGCGGAAAAGAATGACTTTGTGATCTTCCTGTTTACACTGATGACGAGTAAGAAGACATTCTTACAAACAGCAACCCTTATTGAAGATATTTTGGGTGTTAAAAAGGTGAGCTATGTCCTCTGGCAGGTAGGTAACCAGATGGGGGAGGGTGTCTCAGACGATTGGATTCTGAAAAGTGAATTAATGTAGAGAGCTCTTTTAAAAAGACAAGTTCTTGCATACTCCTAAAGTTAGATTTGTGTGTGTGTGTTATTTAAATATATTCAAGTAAAAGTAGGCTATCCTCCTTATACTAATTTGTCTTAGATGGCTATAAAAGCTAAACAAATATACAAGTTGAAGTCAAACTAATTACAAAACTCAAGTTTAGATTGACTTCATGAATTTAATGGGATGGCTAATGTTATTTTGCTGAAATCAAATTGCCCCTCACTCACTAATTATTGTAATGCAAGATCTTTTTAGGATACCTGTATTGCTGTTTGTTGTGTAATGACTTCATTCTCCTACCACTTTTCTATATTTGAACTGCTGTGAAAGCTTCATTCATTAGGATATGTTTCCCTTGGTGGTGATGTTTGACTTTCACTTATTAAGTTCATCTCAGTTTTTTTCCATTCGTCAACAGTTAAAGTTAATTGACACCAACACAGGAGACGCAAGTATGAGCACTGAAGTCCTGCCACTTGGTCATAAGATGGACATTCAAATAATCCAGAATATGCTTTAAAAAGAAAAAGGGCTACCCCAGTGGCTCAGGTGGTGGGAGCGCCGTGCTCCTAATGCCGATGTCACCGGTTCGATTCCCACATGGGCCAGTGAGCTGTGCTTTCTACAGCTAAGATTGTGAACAAGGGCTCTCCCTGGAGCTGGGCTGCTGTGAGCAGCCGGAGGTTGGCGTGAGCTGCCGCAGGCTCCTGTGCGGCCATGGGGAGCGCAAGGCTCATAATGCCAGTATGGGCTAGGGAGCTGTGTCCTACACAACTAGACTGAGAAACAACGGCTTGAACCAAAATGGGGGTGGGGAGGAGGCAGAAAAAGGGGGGAAATTTTTTTAAATAGAAACATTAAATTAAAATTTTATCATTGAGAAGTCACAGACTCCAAAAAACACATCTATAGACCTCTGTTAGAGAATCACTATACTAGATTTTTTGTGTAATGATTGTTGGGAGCTGGAGCTTCCCCATTTCTTGTTCCATACCTCCATGTTGGTTGCAGATTTGGCAGATTTCTTTCTTTTAACTATTGAGGAGGCAGGAGCAGCCTCTTAGAGTTGCTTTTGCTTGTGAAAGAGTACGCACATGCATTGTGGTGACCCAGCTTTCATTTCTGTCTTTCTGCTGCACTTTCCCCAGGCCCTGTTTGTCATTGCCCAATCAGAAGATGCATAAGTGGCCCATTGTCTGTTGGAACACATTGGAAATGTGTGCAGGTCCCAGACAGACCCTTTGTGCCCTTTGATAAAAAGGCATTGTTAGTTTTCCAATACTTGTGTGCTCTAGCCAGTGTGTGAGAGGGGCTTCCAGGGCAGAAACTCCAGACTCCCTGGCAGTATCAGCATAGGAGCCCAGGATTGCTTCTGTGTTGCCAAAAATGGTGATGAGTTCTGCTAGACACTATGGGTACCTTGGTGCTGTTTGAAAGGGGGATCGACACCATATAGAAGGAACCCACATAAAGAAGGCCACAGACTGGGAAAAGTTATTTGCAACCCATGCAACTAACAAAGGATTGGTATTCAGAATTTATCAAGATTTCTTACAAATTGGCAAGAAGACGACAAATAGCCCAGTACAAAAATGGGAAATAATTTGAACAAGTATTTCACAGAAGAGAAACAAATGGTCCCTGAATATAAGAGAAGATGCTCAACTTTATTGATAATCGGGGAAATGCCCATCGAGACCACAATGAGAGAGACAGAAAATTTGGTGAGAGTGTGTATCATTGTCAACACTTCTGTACTGATGACACTTTTCTACATCAGCAGAATATATTTACCTTTCTTTTGTTTTCTAATAGAACGTGCACACACTCTTTGACCCCCTCCCCTAGCTGTGCGCTGCCCTGAGAGCCATAGCATCCATTATTGTGGCTTGGGTCACCTGTAACCTTTGTCCAGGCACATTCTTGGGGAAGCTCTATCCCAGAATAGTCATTCTTACAAATGAAAACACTAAGTTGAAGTCACGAGGTTGTGAAGTCAGTTCAGTGAATCTGCTGGCTAAATAGAAAAGATCAAAGTGAATCATGTAAGAGTCTTGTTTGAAGAAGTTTTTTTTTATATTTATACACATTTATACATTCACATATGTATATTTACTGAGTTAAGGAAATTTTATTTCTTATCTTGGGCATTGTCAGAATGGTTTGGGAACCACTGCCCCAGAAAAAGTACACGTTCATCAAGAAACACAGAGGGAAGAACTGAAACCAAGTCTATGATGCATCAACAGGAGAATGGATAAATGTATTCACACAGTGGAAAACAGGCATACCTAGGAGATATTGTGGTTCCGTTCCAGACCACTGCCATAAAGCAAGTTGTAATCTTTTTGCTGGTGGAGGGTCTTGCTTTCAGTTTGTTTAAAAGCAGTATCTGTGAAGTGCAGTAAAACGAAGTATGCCTGTATTATAATATAGAAAGTGGTGGAAATGAATGACCTGTTGCTGTAGGGAACAACATAGCCGAATCCGAAATTATTGCTGAAGTCCGTTACAGAAGACTGCATGTAGTATTACAGACTTCATATGTAGACTGTACAAGGTCATTTTTATAAAGCTCAAAAGCAAACTCAAATACATATGATAAAACTTTTTTTGAAGGCAATACAATAATAAAATTGAGGGTAGTGATTACCTCTGGCAGAGCGGCACGGAATATGATAGTAAAGGCACACACAGCTCGTCACTTTGTTAGGCTTCATAACATGTTGTATGTATCAAATATTAAATAAAAATTAAAATACAGGGGCCAGCCCGGTGGCTCAGGTGGTTAGAGCTCCATGCTCCTAACTCTGAAGGCTGCCGGTTCGATTCCCACATGGGCCAGTGGGCTCTCAACCACAAAGTTGCCAGTTCAATTCCTCGAGTCCTGCAAGGGATGGTATGGTGGGCAGCGCCCCCTGCAACTAAGATTGAACACAGCACCTTGAGCTGAGCTGCCGCTGAGCTCCCGGATGGCTCAGTTGGTTGGAGCGCGTCCTCTCAACCACAAGGTTGCTGGTTTGACTCCCACAAGGGATGGTGGGCTGCGCCCCCTGCAACTAGCAACGGCAACTGGACCTGGAGCTGAGCTGCGCCCTCCACAACTAAGACTGAAAGGACAACAACTTGAAGCTGAACGGCACCCTCCACAACTAAGATTGAAAAGACAACAACTTGACTTGGAAGAAAGTTCTGGAAGTACACACTGTTCCCCAATAAAGTCCTATTCCCCTTCCCCAATTTAAAAAAAAAAAAAAAATTAAAATACAGTGCGGGTTTGAACTGTGCATGTCTACTTATATGCAGATTTTTAATTAAGAAAGAAAAACTTTTTTTCTTCCTTAAAATCTGCAAATGTGTATTACATGAACTTTTCTCATTTTGCAACATCCTTATATTCCTCAGATAAAATCTGCTACCCTTCCTCCCACTACTTAACTTGGATTGGATATTTCTCTGTCATAGAGAATACTGTAACCAAATAACAAAAAGCATTTCATCAAATCAAATATTCATTCAATTAAAAGCTAGAAAAAGAAGGAAAATTCCTTAACTTCATATAGGATATCTATTAAAACTTACAGCAAACATCAAACTTAATATTAAACTTCAGAAATATTTCTATTAAGTCAAGAAAAAGGCAAGAATGCTTATCACTTACTCTAGATAATTGGTTGCATGTGTATATACAGAAGGAGACATTTATAGGAATGTTCATTGCCACATTATTTAATAGTGAAAAATTACAGTTCACCTGAACATACAGACATAAAGAAGAATTGTGAAGTAAAACGATGAAAAGTGAACGAACTACTTGTATTAGCATAGTTAAGTCTCACTGTTGACTGAAAAGTAAGGTGGTATATGATACGATTCACACTGCATACAGAACAATACCATATATTTTTATTAAAATATAAGTATAAAAATGGAACAATAAACACAAAGTTCAAAATAATGACTACCTCTGGGAGAGAAAAGGGAATGCAATCGAGTCAGAAAAAACAGGCCTTTGGCTATATTTGAAATGCTTTATTTCTTAAAAAGAAAACATCTGTTGCAGGAATGGCAGTTTATGATTGATAAGACTTGAGTGGTAGGTATTTTTTTTAATAGGCGAAAGGAGCCACATGAGCAAAGGTATGGTTTAATCCTCAGACCAGTCCTATGAGGTAGGTTAGTCACATTTGACATATGAGCAAAAAGAAACTCAGGTTCTACAATAATTTACCTAAGGTTGCACAGTTGGAAATTGCAGAGCTGGGATTTGAACCTAAGTGATCTAGCTACCAACCATTCTTAGGGAAATGCAAAAGAGGAGAACGTCCAATCTCAAATGAACTGAGCACGGGGATTGTTTTGTCTTCTGTAGGAAATGATCCGACTAGATGAAGTCCCCAATCTGAGTTCCTTAGTATCCAATTTCGATCAGCAGCAGCTTGCTAATTTCTGCCGGATTCTGGCTGTCACCATTTCAGAGATGGATACAGGGAATGATGACAAGCACACACTTCTTGCCAAAAATGCTCAGCAGAAGAAGAGCTTGAGCTTGGGGCCTTCTGCAGCTGAAATCAACCAAGGTAAAGTCCCTAAATTCTCAGAATGTTAAGATTGTAGCTCTAAGACCTCTTCCTAAATCATCTAGCTCTTTCAGTGTCTCTAGAGATTAAGCCATGTGAGGATTCCTAGGGTCCATTTAAAGTATGTAAAATTTGTGTATATTTGTTCATTATTTGGGGGAGCCAAGTCCATAGAGTTCATCAGATTTTGAATGGGTCCAGAATCTCAAAAAAGTTAATCATTGTTTATCAGAGTTACAAATGCCTATACCATTTGATCCACTAAGCCTCTCTGGGCCTTTATTCTATAGCATGCATGTGTGTTTGTGTGTGTGTGTATACACAAACACAAGGTTATTCATTGCAACATTGTAACAGTAAAAGACTAGAAACTAACTGTTCGTCAACAGACTACTTAATTTATAGCATATTTATATAATGGAAAATTGTATAGTTTTTAAGAAAAAAGAATGAGGAGGATCTCTGTGTACTGATAGATATAGAAAAGTCTCCAAAGTATATTAATGGTAAAAAGGAAAATGCAGAACTGTGTATAATATGATACTTTTTATATTAAGGCAGGGAGTGGGGAATAAGACCAAATGTATTTGCTCATCTTCAGTATACATAAAGAAACAAAGCATACAAGCATACACAAGAAACGTAAAATGGCCACCTGTTATGGATGGCTGGTAACTGGATAGATGACATCAGCAGCAGAAGTGGGACTTCTTGGTGTATTATTTTATATATTGTTTGATTTTAGAACCATGTGGGTATTTAGTTATTTACATTTTAAAAATACTATTCTAACCCATCTACCCCACCTATTGCTTAGTGTTAGCAAAAGAACTCTGTTCTATTGATAAAGTATCTTGGTTTAAGCAGATTTTGGGGAAATCGGGCATATGTCTGTTTTTGTCATAAGACTATCGATGATTCATATTTGAACTAAAGCATTTATGTGTCTTACAAGCTAGTTCTTGAACATTAACAGGCTAGAAATACTGCCGATGCAAAAACAAAACATCACTGTGTACCTAAGGTTAACCAAATAACCAAGGTGAAATAATAAAAAATTATCATTAAAAAGCAGCAGTAGGAAACCATGACCATCCTATGGCAGTCCTGATGATGCTCTGAAAACAGGACTGTTTCTAAAGTCCAGTTGACTGGGTATGTGCATCCCAGGCTGAGCTCTGCAGAATTGCTAAGTGCTACCCAGCGGCCTGTCTTCTAAATACTGAATACGAGTCCTCCATTAACTCTGCTAACATTCTAGTTGAGTTCTGAACACCAGATGGTCATAACTGTACTTGAAGATTGCTGGAATATAATTTTACACTTTTTAGTTGTATGTAAAAACAAGTATGTGAACTCTACGGATCCCAGGTTAGTGGTTTTCCCTTCAGGCTTGTTTTTCTCTTAGTCTATAGATCCAAGGCCTTCCTTGGTCTGTAGGCTTTTCTTCCCCCTTCCTCCTTTCTTACAACTTTTGAGGAGTACTCAGGTTAGTAAATCATAAAACATACATTCTTAAAAACGTGAATTTTATCGTAACTAAGTGACTCCTCAAAACTGATTGAAATATACACATCCATATACACTGACACATTTGTTAATTTCCTGCTCTGTGGCAAACATTGAGCTAACCGCTTTACCTAGAAGTGATTTTATGTAATCCTCCAAGCAGCCTTGTCAAATAGAGATTAGTATCCCCATTGCACAGCTTAGGAAAATGAGGGTCCTAAAGATTCAGTATTGGATCCTCTGTGTGCTAAGGCACTAAGTAACTGTCATCTTTAGTTTCCCATTTAAGGACTCTGTTCTGGCAGATTATTTTTATCCTTTTAGTATCGATTATCTTCTTATACCTGTTTGTAAGCTGACTTAAATAAAACCATCATTACCCATCATCCTTGGGGAATAAAATATTCTAGTCAGTTGGTTTCTTAATTAACTGAGTTTCAACCCCAAGCCCAGTTTTCTTTGATTTGAGGGATTAAAAAAAGAAAGTTTATACAGTATCTATGTTCACTTTCATACCTGTGTGCCTAACCCATGAGATAATCTACATGTGATATCTGGTGGTAGCTTTTGGGATAAAGCTTTATGAAATGTTGTAGTTTAGCACATAATGTTGTACAGTGTCTGGCCCTTCCCGACTTTGACCATAATTCCTATCTCTCTGCTTCTCCATTCCACATACATTTTGTTTCCCCAGTCAGATACACTGGGAAAGTGAACATAATTAAATCATGAGCAGATGAGAAAGGTCTTAGTCCTCAGTGTTGTCATTCTTTAAATTGAATTCCAGTAACGAATACTTTTAAAGAGAGGTATGTGTAGTAGTCAGTTCTGGCTGCCATAACAAGATACCACAGACTGGGTGGCTTAAATAACAGAAATTTTCTGACAGTTGTAGAGACTAGAGGTCCAAGATCAAGGTGCCATGAGTGTTGGTTTTTGGTGAGGCCTCTCCTCCTGGCTTGTAGAAAGCCACCTTCTCACTGTGTCCTCATGTGGCCTTACTTCTGTGCATGTACAAAGAGAGAAACCTCTGGTGTCTCTTCCTCTTATGTAATGACACTGGTCCTGTTGGATTAGGGCCCCACTCTGTGACCTCCCTAAAGGCCCTGTCTCCAAATACCATCATATTGTAGATTAGGGCTTTCAACATACGAATTGGCCATGGTGGAAGGGGTTTCCCGGGGTGGGGGTGGGGGGGTGGAGAGGAACAGACACATTTCAGTCCATAACAGTTTGGAAAACTGAAGTATGTAGGATGTTGCCAAAACATTTTTGTTTTGTTGTAAATATACTCTAACTGTGAGCTAGTTTTCTTGCCCAGCAAAATAATGATTTATCCTATCTTCCTGGAACTCGGATAATAAAAATGTTAGAGCCCTAACGTTTTGGGATTCTCAGAACTACTACCATGTTTCCCTGAAAATAAGACCTAGCTGTACCATCAGCTCTAATGTATCTTTTGGAGCAAAAATTAATATGACCCAGTCTTATGTTACTGTAAGACCGGTATAATATAATATATACCGGGTCTTATATAATATAATATAATGTAATGTGATATAGCATAATATATAATACAATATTGGATCTTATATTAATTTTTGCTCCCGAAGACGCATTAGAGCTGATGGTCTGACTAGGTCTCATTTTCGGGGAAACGGTAGTTGTCCCTTCTATTGATTCAGACTGGAACAAATGACTCCATCTAGGGAGAGAAATCATTCAAGATTTTAGAGATGTAGGTGAAGCCACAGGCCAGATAATTACCAGTTTATAGGTGACACTGAGCTGAGTCGGGCTGAGTTATGTAACATGAGCTAGGATGGAATTCTGAATCATCTCAGAGAGCTGGAAAGCAGGGCCTAAACTGTGAGAAGAGAATTTACAGGAGTATTTGGGAAATAGTGATATTTTAACAAATAAGAGGAGAGAAGAAAGAGGTCTGCTTTTGCAGAAATTCTTAAAAGTTGTGTGTGTTTGAGTTGTCAGCCAGTTTAACATTAACCAGTAGTGTGTGAGCGCTACTAATAAGGCTGTGAGAATTACAAAGACTGGACGATGCTGGACTGCTAGGCCCCTGACACTATATATAAGTTGGTGAGTATAAGTGAGCCAGTGATTTCTTTGTGGGGGAGGGTAGAGAGTCCATCGCTTTCATCAGCTTTTCAAGAGATGAGTGACTCACAAAAGCTCAGGAATTTCTGGGCTGGGAGTCAGAGTCTCAGAACCCTGAATCCTGGCAGGTCACTTCTGAAGGGCTGTGTTAAGTGTGCAGGGTGTGAAGACTGGGTCTTAGGAACTGTCTTGTGAGGAACGGTTAGAGAAACTGGAGCTCTTTACCCTGAAGAAAAGAGCTGTGAGTAAAAATCCAGCTTTGTGACGATTTTCATGTAGAATCCAGTCTCTTTTATTTATTTATTTTTCGGGAAAAGGTAATACACATCTAAGGTTTAAAAAAAAAATTTACAAGTTACAAAAGGAACAGCAGGTGTACAGAAGAAAGTTTCTTCCCCTCCCATGGTAACCTATTGACCATTTTCTCATGTGTCCCTCCAGAGATAGTCTCTACATACCCAATCATGGGGTAGAGGAGGGGAAGAGAGATTCGCTCCTCCCTGTTTGTATAGATGGTAAAGTAAAATAGGCACCATTCTGCCCCTGGCTTTGAACTTCATCTTACAAAGCATTCCATTCCAGTACATATGGAATTATCTGATTCCTTTTTACGACTATCTAGTATTCCCATATATGGGCATACCACAGTTTATCTAGTGATGGAACTTTGGTTTGTTTCAAGTCTTTGTTCCTACAAATGACAGCCTTGTGTATAGAGTATGATGTGTGGGATATTTGCTTTTAAACTTTGATAGATGTCGACAAATTATACTTCCAAAGAAATCACTGGTTCATCTTCCCACTCTGTATATCCTTCCCAGTACAGGGTTTTTTAAAACTTCTTGATATTTGTCAAATTGATAAGTAAAAAGTGTTTTCTCAAAAAAGGCAAAAAACAAAAAAGCTATCTCAATGTACTTTTTTTTTAATTGAGGTGAAAGTCACATAACAAAAGGAACCATTTAAAGTGAACTTTACGGTGGCATTTGCCATGTTTCCCTGAAAATAAGACCTAGCCGGACAATCAGCTCTAATGTGTCTTTTGGAGCAAAAATTAATATAAGACCTGGTCTTATTTTACTATAAGACCAGGTAAAATATAATATAATATACTATATAATATATAATAATATACTATTCCGGGTCTTATATTAATTTTTGGTCCAAAAGCCACATTAGAATTGATTGTCCGGCTAGGTCTTATTTTTGGGGAAACAGGGTAGTACATTTACAATTTGTACAACCACTACCTCCATCTAGTTCCAAAACAGTTTTATCACTCCAAAAAGAAACCCCATACTCATTAAGCAGGTATTCGCCATTTCCCCAACTCCTGGCAATCACCTGCTTTCTGTCTGTGGATTACCTATTCTGGATATTACATATGAATAAACCATACAATATGTGACCTTTTGTATCATGTATCCTGCTTTCACTTAGCACGATGTTTTTGAGGTTTATGCATGCTGTACCATGTCAGTATTTTACTCCTTTTTATGGCTGATAATAGTCATCGTACGTACGAGTATGTACCGCAGTTTGTTCCTCCATTCACTTGTTGACAGACATTCAGGTTGTTTCCACCTTTTGGCTATTGTGAATAGTGTGTTGTGAACTTGTGTGTACATGGATTTGGACACCTGTTTTCATTTCTTTTGGACATATACTTAGGAGTGGAATTGCTGGGTCATGTGATAATTCCATGTTTAACTTTTCAAGGAAAAGTTAATTTGTTGTTTTAATTCACTTTTTTAATGAGGTCAAACATTAATTATAGTCACTCACTAATGTAGAGAATGGAAAGAGGGCTAAGATGATTTGCCTAGCCCTGTGCTGGTACTGAATTGGTATTTATGTAATCCTCCTAACTGATTAATTTATTTGTAAAGAATTTTCTTTAATGTATTCTTTTGTATTTTACTTTAAAAGTTTTCATTATGGGAAACATATAAAAGTAGAGACATGCACGTATATATGACACATACAGCGGTATAACAGTCCTCATTTATCCATCACCTAGCTTCAACAATTGTCAGCTGATGGCCTGTCTATCTCTACTCCCATTCTCTCCTCCCTATCTTATTTTGGATTAGTTTGAAGCAAATCCCAGGCATTATAAAATTTCACCTGTGTATATTTCAGTGTTTCTACAAGATAATGACTCTTTTTAAACATAACTCCATGGGAGAGGGGTTGAAGGGCTGGGTGAAAATGGGAAAGAGATTAAGAAGTACAAGTTGATAGTTACAAAATAGTCACAGCAATGTAAAATACAGCATAGGGAATGCATTCAATAATATTGTAATAACTATGGATAATGCCAGGTGGGTACTAGACTGATCGGGGTGGGGATTACTTTGTAAATTATATAAATGTCTAGCCACTATGCTGAAACGAATATCAAATAATATTGAATTTCAACTGTAATTCAAAATAAATTTTAGAAAAGATAACAAAACAAAACATAGATCTAATACCATATTATACCCTCCCAAATTTATAGTAATATCTTGATACTATGAAATATCTAGGCATTCATTAATTTTTGATTAGATAATGTATTTACATGGTTCAAAACAAAATCTACAAATTCAGAAAGGTGATCATTGAAAAGTTTGCCTTTGTTCCCATTGGCCTAATTCTCTTTGTCTTTGGCAACCACTGCTGTTTTTCATTCTTTCAGGAAGATTTAACGTGCACACATGCAAATATGTACAGACATTAACCTTATTTTAAAGAAGGTTAAATGATGGAGTCAAGATTTGAACCCGGATTTCCCTGCCTTCAGTTTATTATGCTTTCTTAAGTGCTGATCAGAATTTCCATCTTACTCATTATTGTGAGTAAAATGGGATTAGTGGAAACAGGAGCTGGGTAATTATTCAGTTAATAGGAGTTGGGTAATTACTCGGTTTCTAAATTTATCCGCCTCCGAAAAAACAGGCTTGTCTTTTTTCTTCCTGCTAATACTTGTTTGTTACAAGAAAATCAAACTATAGTAGTTTTAAAAGAAGCATTTATATCCTCTCCTACACAAGAACAGCCACAGTAAATACCTGGGTACATATCTTTCCATTCTTTATGTGTATATCATGTGCATATTTTAAAGAAGCAAAGTTTTAAAGAAAACAGGCTTAAACCAACACAGTTTAATAATTTACTTTTTTCTCTAATGAGTAAATGTAAACATATTTTGGAGTCACTGTAAATATGTATGTGTCATCATTATTAGTGTCTGTGTGTTCCATTGTTTGGTACATCATATTTTATCAATATGCTATTTATGAACATGTAGTAATTGCCACCTTTTTGTTACAGAAACCACACCAATGAACATCTTTATACAGCTGTCTTTGTATATATAATTGGTTATTTCCTTATGGTAAATTCACAGAAACGGACTTCTTGGCTCAAAGACACACAGATTTAAGGCATAAACGTTATTCCAATTTATATTCCCACCAGTAGATATAAGGAAGCCTGTTTCCCTACATCTGCTAAAATTGAACTTGCGTCTATAGCTGTATTACTATTTTACCTTGGCATGGCATTTCATTCTAAAGGGAAGCTCTGACTGACGAGCTGCTCTCAGGTTAAAAATCATTCCTGTCATGCAGGTGAGGAGCAGGTTGTTTGTTGAGGGCTTTAGAGCTGGTCTCTGTTTTGAAAATTCCCTTTTTCGTTCTCTCTTTGGCAGCGGCCCTTCTCAGCATCCCCGGCTTTGTCGAGCGGCTTTGCAAGCTGGCAACTCGAAAGGTGTCAGAGTCAACGGGCACAGCCAGCTTCCTTCAGGAGTTGGAGGAATGGTACACATGGCTAGACAATGCTTTGGTGCTAGATGCCCTGATGCGAGTGGCTAATGAGGAATCAGAACACAGTCAAGGTACTTGGGGTGGATCTCCTGAGAGGTGGGGTTTTCCCGTGGGTTCCTGGAGCCATTCTTGACCTCTTTTCCAAGGAGGATAAATTGAAAATTTCTCCAAGTAGAATTTTCCTCAGGGCAGTCCTAGATCATAATTGTTAAGATTCTTTTGAATAGCTAGTGACAGAAACCTCTTTGAGCTCCTTTAAAGTGGACTTGATTGCAGGAAGATGGGCTTTGTGGCACTACCCGAGGGACTGTCTGGAGCTAATAACCACAGCATTCTTAGGAACCCGGAGTATTCTTGCTCAGTCTCTTCTTTCTTTAGTTTTCTTTTGTCTCTTCTGATGAGTAGGCTGCCTAGTAAAAGTGTAGCTTCCTAGACTCAGCTCCAGCTACCTGTTGAGGGACTATGGGTCCATCTTGGATCAGTTGCTCAACCCTGAAGCATTTGACTCTGGCCAGAGTGTACAAACCCAGGAATTCTTTTTGTAATCATGCAGATAAAAGTGAAGGGAGGAATTCTGTTTTGGGGGTGCCTGCTTCTCCAGTGAAACTGTAAACAAAACCTGTAAAAAAACAACAAAAACCATCCATGTAACGTCTGTGGAAATTGTTCTGAGCGTATACAGTAATGAAACATTTATTTAAAAAAAATCTAAAACTCAGTAAGAACAGTGAGTCTATGACAGTAGAAGTTACGATTCATGGAAGTTCCACTCTGGGCAGGTGTGGCCAAAAAGACAGGAAAAGACAGGGTTCCCTCAGCTCCCAAAAAAGAATTTGGTATCTAACGGGGAGGGGCAGGCTGCCAGCTTTATAATCCCCTCCAGCTCCAAGGTGAAGAGGCTAAATTCTTAAGTATAGCTACGAGGTCAGCAGCTCCTTTCTTCCTTCTTTCTCCCCCAATTTTTTTGAGATATAGTTGACATATAACATTATAAGTTTAATACGTACAGTGTGTTGATTTGATACATTTATATATTGCAAAATAATTCCACCACAGCATTAGCCAATACCTCTGTCTCATCACATAATTACCATTTTTTTGTAGTGAGAACATTTAAGATTTACTCTCTCAGCAATATTCACTAAGTATATGATACATCATTAGCTATAGTCACCTTGCTGTACATTAAATCCCCAGAACTTGTTACTTTTATAACTGGGAGGTTGTACCATTTGACTAATAATCTTCTCATTTCCCCAACCCCTGATAACCACCACTCTGCTCTCTGTTTCTCTGAGTTCAGGTTTCTTAGATTTTACATATCATACAGTATATATCTTTGTCTGACATAGTTCTAGCATAATGCCAGGGATTCCTTTCCACTGCCCACCTACATTCTACACTTACATTATGGGAACTCTACCCCAGACCAGACAGATCAGTAATCCTTTACGCCCTTGACCCAGCTCACTGGGACAGAGGTTCCACACAGGGAGAGGCAAGCTGAGAAGACTAGAAGCTACTGGCTCTCAGAAAGGTAGCACCAAGATTTTGCCAGGGGCTAGTTAATATGTGAAAACAGAATGTGGGGTAGTTTGAGCCTAAGGGCATTCTCAAAAACAATATAGAGGTTGGTGGTAAGCAAATAAAAGGAGGCTGCTAGCTCTTTTTAATTGAGAACAAAAAGCTAAACTATATGCCAGCTAGTTCAGCAGAGAGAACCAGGGAAAGAGACAGATAAGAAGAAAGCTCTTCTGAAGTAAAAAAAAATAAATAAATAAAAATTCTCAGTCTCAAAAACTATCCCTGCTTGATTTAATTGAATCAGACTTTGGAATAAGGTATGCCTCAAGGCATTGTCAAAAACAGTAGAGCATTCAGCCAGCAATTAGGGGAGCCTGACAGCTGAGTTTCATACCAGATGATGCAGAAAGCTGCACAGAAAGATCAGAAAAAGCCAGTCAAAGAGAATCCTGCTAAAACACTGTTATTTAGGGATTTGGGGCACATGCCCAAGGCTGCCCTATCTCTGAGGCACAATACCAAGGCCTCACCAGTTCTTGGAGAAATAGACTTGACTGAAATAGGCTAGTCAGGTTACTAAACAAAGGAACAAGAAAACAACAGCAAGCCCTGAAGGGAAGGAGGGGACTCAGTATCCAGAGCTGCTACAGTATTTACCTAAAATGTCTGGTTTTGTTTTTTTAATTAAAATTTATTGGGGTGACAATGGACAGTAAAATCACATAGGTTTCAAGTGTACAAAATGTCAAGTTTATAATAAAAATTATGAGGCATACAAAGAAACTGGAAAGTATTACCCATGCACAGGATAAAGCAGGCAACAGACCTAAGAGAGCCCAGATACCACTTAATGCAAAATTAAGCATTAAAGTACAAATAAAGGAATAAAAAAATGCATTAAATGTATAGGGGAATAAAAAGTAAAAAAGGCAGAAGTAAATGCAGCTTTGTCAATAATAACATTAAATGTGAATGAGTTAAGCAATTCATTCAAAAGACAGCTTGTCACATTGGATTTTTTTAAGGCTATAGTTAGTTACAGGAGACATTAGTTCTAAAGATAGAATTAAGTTAAAAGTAGAGGATAAAAAAAGATGTATCATGCAAAAAGCAACCATAAGAAAGTTGAGGTGGCTGTACTAAAAGAGACTTTAAAACAAAAAAGTCATCAGAGATAAAAATGGGCATTTTATAATAATAAAAGGGTGAATCTATCAAGAAGGCATAACAGTTATAAACATGTATCCATCTAACAGCCCCCAAAAAGCAGAAACAAATTTTAAGAGTGAAAAACAATTCAGTAATAATAGTTGGGGACTTTAATATCTCATTTTCAATAATGGATAGCATAAACAGAAGATCATCAAGGAAATAGAAGACTTAAACAACACTATAAGCCAATTAGACTTAGATATATATAGAACCATCTACCCAACAACTGTTGAATACACGATCTTCTCAAGTGCATATATGGAATGTTCCCCAAGGTAGACCACATGATAGGCATAAAAAAAAGCCTCAGTAAAGTTAAAAGGATTAAAATCGTAAAAAGTATGTACTTCAATCACATGGAGTGATATTATAAATTAAAATTAAGCAATACACATCTAAATAACTGATGGTTCAAAGACAGAATCGCAAAGGAAATTAGAAAGTACTTTGAGATAAATGAAAATGGAGACACAGCATACCAAATTTATAGGATGCAGCTAAGTAAAGCATGTGTAGCAAGAAATTTATAGCTATAAATGCCTACATTAAAAAAGATGTCAAATCAATAATCTTCCACCTTAAGTCATTGGAAAAAGAACAAACTATATTCCCAAAGCAAGCAGATGTAAAGAAACAAACAGGATTAGAATAGAAATTAATGCAATAATAGAGAAATTATTAATGAAATAATAGAGAAAATCCACAAAACCAAAGTTGATTTTTTGCAAAGATCAACAAAATTGATAAACCTTTAGCTACATCGACCAAGCAAAAAAAAAAAAAAAGATTCAAATTACTAAAATCAGAAATGAAAGATGGTACATTACAACTAACCGTGCAAAGATAAAAGGACTCAAAAGGAATACAATACAAAACAACTGTACGCCAATAAAGTAGATAACCTAGGTGAAGTGGACAAATTATAAGACAGACACAAACTATTGCAACTGACTTAAGAAGAAATAAAAAATCCAAACAGACCTATGACAAATAAAGAGATTGAATTAGTAATGAAAACACTACTTCGGAAGACCAGCCCTGGCCCACATGGCTTCACTGGTGAATTCTACCAACTGTTTAAAGAAGTAATACCAATATGTCCAGTCTCTTCCATGAACTAGAAAAAGAAACATTTCTCACCTCATTCTATGAAGCCATTATTACCCTGATACCAAAGGCATTACAAGGAAGTTACAGGCCAGTGTCTCATATGACTATAGATGCAGAAATCCTCAATAAAATACAAGCAAACCAAATATACAAGGATTGTATAAAGTGTATATACACAACTAAGTGGAATTTGTGCTAGGTTGATTCAATATGAAAATCAATTAATGGAATATACCACATCAATAGAACAAAGGACAAAATCTGCGTGATTGATCCAGAAAAAACCCCCAACTACATCGTATTTAATGCCCAAAGACTGAAAGCCTTCCCCCAACTAACATCAGGAACAAGACAAGGATGTCTGTTCTTGCCACTTCTATTCAACATTGTATTGGAGGTTCTGTTTGGCAGTTAGGCAAGAAAAAGAAATAAAAGGCATCCAGATTAGGAAAAAGTTAAACTCTCTATTCACAAATGACATGATCTTACATATAAGAAAACCTAAGGAATTTACTAAAAAAAAATCACTAAACTAATAAGTCCATCAGAGTTTCAGGATGTAAGCTCAGGAGACAAAAATCAATTGTATTTCAATGTAATAGTAATGAACAAACCAAAAGTGAAGTTAAAACAATTTCATTTATAAGAACATCAAAAGAATAAAATACTTAGGGATAAATTTAATGAAGAAATGCAAAATTTACACTCAGAAAATTATAAAACATCATTATTGAATGAAATTAAAGAAGACCTAAATGAATGTAGAGACATGTCATGTTCATGGATCAGGTGACTCAGTATTTTTAAGGTAGCGGTACTCCCCGTTTTGATCTCCAAATTCAACACAATCTCTATCAAAATCCCAGCTGGCTTCTTTGCAGAGATGCACTGGCTGGTCCTGAAATTCATATGAAAATGCAAGGGTCCCAGAATAGCCAAAATAATCTTGAAAAAGAACAAAATCGAAAGGCTCACACTTCCTAATCTCAAAATTTACTGCAGAATAGCAGTAATCAACATTGAGCTATTGGCATTAAGAGAGACATACGGGTATAATAAGATAGAATTGAGAGTTCAGAAATAAGCCCTCAGTACGATCAATTGATTTTCAACAAGAATTCTAAGAGTTCTATTCAACTGGGGAAACAGTAGTAACTTTTCCACAAATGGTGCTGGGCCCATTAGATACCTACATGCAAAAGAATGAAGTTAGAATTCCCTACTTCACATCATATACAAAAATTAACTCAAAAGGCTCAAAGACTTAAATGTCAGAAGTAAACCCTTAGAAGAAAACATAGGGGTAAACCTTCATGACCTTGGATTTGGCAGTCATTCCTTGGATGACACCTATAGCACAAGCAACCAAATTAAAAATAAATCGAACTTCATTAAAATGAAAAACTTTTGTGCTTCAAAAAACACGATCAAGAATGTGAAAAGACAACCCCCAGAATGAAAGAAAATTTAGGGGGCTGGGGAACATCTTTGTAAGCCATATATCTAATGAGGGACTTGAATCTATAATACATAAAAAGCTCCTACTCAATAATAAAAAGACTACCCATTTCACAGTATGGGCAGAAGATCCAAGTAGCTATTTCTCCAAAGAAGATATATAGGTAGCCAATAAGTACATGAAAAGATGCTTAACATCATTAGCCGTCAGGGAAATGCGAATTCAAACCACAGCGAGATGCCACTTCACACCCATTAGGACGTTTATCATAAAAAAGACGGATAATAAGTGTTGGCAAGGACAAGGAGAAGTCAGAACCCTCCTTTCCTGTTGGTCGACATACTAAATGGTACAGCCGCTTTGGAAAACAGTCTGGCCGTTCCTCAAAAGGTCAAGCATAAAGTTATAACACAGAAATTCCATTCCTAGGTATATACCCAAGAGAAACATGTTTACATAAAACCTTATCCATGAAAGTTCATAGCAACAGATGTATAATATCCAAAATATAGAAACTATCCAAGTGTCCATCAACCAAGTGTCCAAGTGTTATCTGAATGGATAACAGAATGTGGTATATTCAGACAATAGAATATTATTCAGCAATTTAAAAATGAAATACTGATACATGGTACAACCTGGATGAACCTTGAAAACATTGTGGAAAGGGAAAGAAGCCTACAAAAAAACACATGTTGTATCATTCCATTTATACGAAATGTCCTGAATAGGCAAATCTATGAAGACAGCAGGTTAGTGGATGCCTAGGTCTGAGGAGTTTGGTAAGAAATGGGGAGTGGCTGCTAATGAATACAGGATTTCTTTTGGGGGTGAAGAAAATGCTCTGAATATACTAAAAACAACTGAATTGTACATTAAATGGGTAGATTGTATAGTATGTGAATTACAGGTCAAACCTGTTGTTTTTTTTTTAAAAAAAGAGGGAGGGAGAGTATGGCCCCAGAATGCAGTGCAGAAATGGGGAGGGTGGTGACCACTTTAATTGGTTTGGTGGAGCAGAAGACATTTGTAGGCAAGTGCAGGCCTCTTAAACTAGTTTTCCCTTCCTCATCCTTGGGAATTACTTTGTTGCTAAGCTCTAGCCATTGCTTTGAGGGCTGCGTTTTTTGAAAATACCTATTCTTGAGAGTTTCTTATGAGACCTGTGCAAACCAGGCACCAAAGGTTGGCAGTGACTCAAGGAAGAGTCCAAGCTGCCTGTGTCTGTCTTCTCCACAGACGTTTATTACTCAGGAGGGCTTGTGTGCCATATGCTGCCCTGCTCCTTCCAGAGACGTCCTCTCCTGCAGTCCCCTCCTGAGCCCCCAGAGCTAGGTGATGAGGATGCCGAGGCTTTCAAGGCCACACAAGTGTGCAGCAGAGGCAGGATTCTATATGATAGCTCTTCAGATTCTCTCCACAGTTCAGTTGACTCTTAAACTGTCTGGGCTCTGGGCCAAGGAGTCCCAACATAGAAATCAAGTAATTATGGTTTTTTTCCCAACCTGCAGAAAAATGTTAATAGATAAAATTGTCTCAATTAGATTTTCTCCAGTAAATTTTTCTTAAGTCCTTTGCCCACTACGTCTTTTTTTTAAATTTTTTATATATTTTTATTTATTTTTATTTTTTGGTTTTTTTTGTATTTTTCATTTTTATTGCCCACTGCATCTTTAGTTGCCATTAAGAGCTCGCAGATTAAAACGAACAAGTAGCAACCAAACATTGGCAGAAAAACTCAGTTTTTTACTTCTGTTTAACATACATGTTGCTTACGTGTGCCAGACATTGTTTTAAGCACTTCCAGTCTATTAAATCCTTTAATCTTTGCAACATTGGTAAGAGGTAGGTACTATTACCATTATTCCTATTTTACAGATGAGGATGGAGACTGGAGCATAGCAACATCAACAAATTTACCCAAGGCCACCCAGCTAGTGAGTGGTAGAGCTCGAGTTCAGACCCAGCAGTCTGGCCCCAGAGTCTGAGCTTTTAACTCTGCCACTGCCTCACAGTCATCCTTAATTAAGCAGCTGGTCTTCTTCCAGAGTTGGGATTTTATATTAGTAACAATATGGCTGGAAAAAATAGTTCCAGTCTGTAGGGCGGAGTAAGTTAGGTTCTTACATCATGATAACAGTGTGCAGAAATCACCATGACTTCTGCAGACACCTTACCTGATCTGATAACTACTGTTCTGTACCATGAGTTTTTCTGGTCTTTGTGAAAGGCCTCTAGGGCAACAATTCCAAAAGGAGCTTGAAAGGACCTGGTAGTTACTGGTGTGTCCTTTCATCTTAAAAATGAGGAAAATTGAGGGGATGTAACTCCTAAGGTCTCTTGACTCTGACCAGTGACCTTTTAAAATAATAGGGACCTAAGAGTGCGGCTTCCCAAGAATCAGATGCTGGGCTTTTCTTGTGTTCTCATTTACTCCTCACAAGAACCCTGGCCGTCCACTCTGCCACTGCTGTTACTCCCAGGTTACAGAGCAGTCTAAGACCTAGTGAGGAGGTGACTGGCGCCGTGTCACACAGCCAGCAAGTTGTAATTCCAAAGCCCTTAGTCTGCATCACTTTGCTCTAGCACCTTCTCAGGACTGCACTCCTCTGTGGGGCATGCGTGACCCACGGAGACTTTTTGTTAACTGGGTAATGGAATAAATGAGATGACTTAACCTAAAGACCAAAACACAATGCCTGGTACATATCAAGTGTCCCATAAATGTTACTTAGCCGCTGCTATTGTTACTAAAAGGAAATTGGGTAAAATGAAAATCTGGTCATAGAGAATGTATTCATCTGTATCACTAGTAGCAGTTGTGATACCCAGTTGCCTTAAAACTAAATGGGTCTTTGAAAAACGGGGGCGGAAATTTTTCTAAAAGGATTCCTCCCAGTCTTTCAGTAGTGCCGCCTCGTGGAATCTAGGCAGAGGGACCAAATACTCAGTCATTTGTGGCCTGAAGAGAATTTGACATAGTTTGCTTCTAGACATCTGAGCACTTCCTGTGTTGGGCGGGGAGGGTCTGATGGTGGCAGGAGAAAGGAATTATGGGCGGGGAAGGGATGGCTAATGCGTACATTGGCCACATCAGAATATTTTTAGTGTATGTTCAAGTTGAGCTGGAACTACAGTGTCAACTGAAGCTGAACAATAATGTCAACTACAATTATATATATATGTATGTATGTATGTATGTATATATAGTTAAAAGAAGCGGAGTACAGCATTAGGAATAGAGACAGTGGAAATGTAATGGCTGTGTGCGATGTCAGAGGGGTAGTAGATGGGGGGAGGGGGCTATCACTGTGTGAGGGATATAAATGATAAATGTTTAACTATTACATTGTTTTGTACACCTGAAACTAATAAAAAAAAGTTTTTTTAAAAAAAAAACACAAAAAACTACAGTGTCAGTTTTTCTGTTGCTAAACTTGCTTGGCCTCTGGGGACCTGGGGGGAGTTTTGTAGCTTTCAAAGTTTCTGTCACAGGCTCAGGGCCCAGTCCAATGGCTCTTTTATCTCAAGTCTGTTCAGAGCAGGTTTGAGGGGCAGAAACATGTTTCCTCACAAGCAGTGACTCACCGCTCTCTCCTGGTGGCTGTTGCAGCCTCCATTGTGTTCCCTCCTCCAGGGGCTTCTGAGGAGAATGGCCTGCCTCACACTTCAACTAGGACGCAGCTGCCTCAGTCAATGAAGATTATGCACGAGATCATGTACAAACTGGAAGTGCTCTATGTCCTCTGCGTGCTGCTGATGGGGCGTCAGCGAAACCAGGTGGGCCCCTCCCCCACAGCTCAGAATGGGGAGCCAGGAGCAAGTGCTTCCTGGGTGCTTGTGGTGGGCCAGGTGCTCCACTGGACCCAGCAACGCATCAGGGTTGTTTCCTTTTCTCTGTTTTACACGTAAGGAAACCAGTCTGATTGCAGAGCTTGTAGTCTTTCCACTGCACTTTGCTGTGGGCAGCATTTTTAGGCGAAGCACTGGTGCCAGGGTAGGAGCGGGTGGCTTAGCCATGTTATCTGACCTTGTTGCCTGAAGAATAAAGGGTCATGGGCTGGTGAGATGACAGCCCTGTAGACGTACTGCAGAAGCTGAGCCAATCTGATGGGGGTTCAGGGGTGGGCCAGAGCCCAAAGCTGTGTCTGTCAGGTGATGAAAGGTGGGCAGCTCCAGGGGGCTCCACATGTGCTGGGTCCCCTGAGCCTTGAAGCAGTTCCAGGAGGGAGGAACAAGGGCCCGTAACCTACACAGGGGGAGAGAGCTCTCGAAGTCTGTGGCACTCTTCTTCAAGATAGAGAAGTAGCGCTCTCCTCCTAGCTCCTTCATTCTCCTGGGGGTGAAACTAGGCATGGAGAGGGAGGGAGTCCGGGGAGGCGAGGCTGGGAGCGCAGTAGTTCTGAAGCACCTATTTGTGTCAGACACTGGACTAGCACAACAGCTCTGTGTGAGATTCGTGCGATTATGCCCATTTTATAAGTCAGAAGCAATTTGGGTTGGGGTAGCCAGGGAGAAGACTCACCAAAAAGGTGACATGTGCTATGGATGGCAGTGTCCTGAAGAAAGGGAGCCAGGCATGCCCTCCCCTGAGGCAGCCGACCGGGTGGAGGGAGCAAGCCCCTGAGGTGGGAGCCTGCCTGGTGGGTTGGGGAACCAGTTAGGAAACTGAGGGATGGACTGGCGTAAGCAGCAAGGGGAGGAGGAATGAGGGGTCGCAGGAGGCCAGATTGTATCAGGCTTTCATCGGCCATTTTGAAGGCTTTGGTGTTTACTCTGAGTGAAAGGGAAGCCATCCCTCTGGCTGCTGTGTGACAGAGGTGACAGTAGCTGGGGCCTGCGTGTTGGTGGTGGGAACGGTCAGAAGTGCTTGCACTCATTCGGAATCTATGTTGAAGGTGAAAGAGGTAGGACTTACTGATAGTTTGGATGTGGCATGAGCGAGAGGAGATGAGGATGACTCCGTAACTCCGCCCAAGGTTTTTTTGGCGTAAACTGGTGGGAGGATGGTCTTGCCATTTACAGAGATGGTTAAGACTGGTGGGTAAGGAGTGGAGGAGCAGGCGTAGGGAGGAAGGTGAGTTCAGTTTGAACAAGTTAGGTGTGAGGTGTCAGAATTGGCACCTGGATTAGCTACACCTGGAATGAGGACAGAGGTCAGAACTGCAGGTATAACTCGGGTCATCCGCATCAGGTTGGTATTTAAACCTCAGGATCTCACCAGGTAAGATCCCATCCTGACGTCCACAGCACTGGGGCTTCTTCCTTCAATGTGGAATACATTTGTTGCAAAAAAGAATGTCGTAATGTCTTAACCTGTGTTGCGTGCTCTTTTCTGAGGTACTTTCAGTTATTCATATTTGAAAATTCAGGTGCTTGTTAAGTTACACAACAGGTAGCGCCCCCCACCTCCCTTCACTGGGTGCTTGAGAAAACCGGGTGAAAAAGGGCCGTGCTCTCAGGCACCAGGCACCAGCAGAGCCAGGCTCTAAACTCGGCTGCCTTGACTCCTCTGTCCCTTCACCATGACAGTTCCCTGCTTCTTGAGCCTTCCTGTGACCAAGTTTCTGTGACTCACTGTGGTCTTTAGTTGAGCTGTGATTACACCGCTGCTTCCTTGGGAGGGGCCATCAGCTGGCCTGGGAATCCTGCCTGACCAAGGACCAGTGGCTCACCCTCATTTGCACAGTCAGCATTTACTGAGCTTTTTCCTGCTGTGTGCCAGGCACTGTGGGCACATGGATTCAGAGACCCTGCCTAGAGTAGGACAGCAAGGGGAAGGTTTCCTTGGCCAGGCTTTCATGAAGGCTCCTCCTTGGAGTGGCCTTGTTATTAGGCATTCAGGCCAAGTTCTGTGAGCAGTCTTGGCTAAATTGAAATCACTAGACTGGAAACACTCCCGAAATGCATAAATCCCGTCCCTTTGATGCTAAGGAATGTAATCAGCATAGCAGTCAGTTTTTGTTGAACATCCTACAAGTCAGGCCCTGAGCTTCACCCACATTGCCTTAGTGAGTCCTTTCAACAGCTCCATTTTCCCTCATTTCCCATCAAGGGACTCAGGCTCCAGGAAGAACGTTGCCCAGAGTCACAGAGCTTGCCCAGCTTCTGGTTTGCTGAGATAAATGCATGCATGTGCTGGGCTGGGCAGGGGCCGGCTTGGGATCAGAACACCTGAGTTAGGTGCCGTCTCCCCACTGCCTTGCCCTGGTCGGTCCTGCTGAACTTCCCCTTCCCCTTGTCAAATGGAAATTAATAAGCACTGGTGCTGTGCTCGGGTCTTTACATATATTTTCTGACCTTTTCCATGCAACAACCCTGAGAAGAAGTAGTAATAGCTTCGTTTTATGTAAGAAATTATTTTTAGTAGGTAAATTATTCACAAAGTTCTATATGTTAAAAGGTGGTTCTATATTGAAAGGTATAAATAAGTATCATTGAAGCCTTTCTCCCCTCTTATCCTGAACATTCTGGTTCTTCCATGAACATCTAATTTTATCAGTTATTAATGTATCCTTTCAGAGACAGTCTATGGTTATAGCAATATATGCCTCTCATTTTTTAACACAATCAATAATTAGCATGTACACACTTGCTCTCTTAATATTTTATCTTGGTGAATGTTCAATTTCACTACCTGTAAAAGATCTTGATTCTTTTTTACTGGTGCTACATATCCCGTTGAATGGATATACCATAATTTATGCAAGCATTCCCCATTGATGGAAGTATGGACTGCCTTTTTTATTTTTATACAAATAGTGCCGCCGTGAGTAGTTTTGTACATGTGCCATTTAGCATTCATACGGATCTGCCTGAGAACAAATTTCCTAAAAGTAGGATTGCTGGTCAAAGGGACTATATGCACTTGTAATTTTTAGAGATACTGCAAACTACCTTCCCTCTCCAGGCAGTACCAATATGCCCTCCCATCAGCAGTTGTAGGAGCATGCCTGAGACCCAGCTCACCAACACAGTATTATAAAACTTTTTCTTCTTTGCCATTCTGAAAAAATAAAAACTTAGTTGTGATTTGAATTTCTCTTAATATTAGAGGTGACCCTGAGCACTTTGCATATATTGGAGAACCTCTTATATTTTCTTGTTTGTATCTTCTCTATATCCTGCCTATGTCATTTGCCCATTTGTTCTGTATGGTTGGTCTTTTTGTTTGAGATTTGTAGGATTCCATATAGAGGAAATTAGCTTTTTGCCTGTGTGTAACACAAGATTGTCATTATGATCTCCTTTTGTCATATTTGACTTGTGACTTTGCTTATTATGTTTCACCATGCAGAATCATAAAACGTTTATGTGGTTGAAATCCACGATACTGTCTTGGCTTTTAGGTTTGGTGTAGTACTTTAGAAAGTAGTCTTTGTCAGTCTGATTATTTAAAAACAAAACAAAAACTTTTACATAGATTTTTCTAGGACCTTTGAAGTTTCATTTTATCATATTTTTATCTTGCCTCCAGTTGAAATTTACTGTGAAGCATAAAGGGTATTTTTATTTTAATTAAATGCATCAGGAGGGAATAAATTAGAAAGGTTAAGGAACTTGAGTAAGGTTACAAAGTTTGTACATGATGGAGCTAAGAGTCAAACCCAGGGTTATCTGAGTGCAAAACTCGTGGCCTTAAAAGAGGAGCTACTGGCCGGCCTCGTGGCTCAGGAGGTTGGAGCATCGTGCTCCTAACTCCGAAGGCTGCCAGTTCGATTCCCACATGGGCCAGTGGGCTCTCAACCACAAGGTTTCCGGTTCAACTCCTTGAGTCCCGCAACGGATGGTGGGCAGCGCCCCCTGCAACTAAGATTGAACACGGCACCTTGAGCTGAGCTGCCGCTGAGCTCCCAGATGGCTCAGTTGGTTGGAGCGCGTCCTCTCAACCACAAAGTTGCCAGTTCGACTCCCCCAAGGGATGGTGGGCTGTGTCCCCTGCAACTAGCAACGGCAACTGGATCTGGAGATGAGCTGCACCCTCCACAACTAAGACTGAAAGGACAACAACTTGACTTGGAAAAAAGTCCTGGAAGTACACACTGTTCCCCAATAAAGTCCTGTTCCCCTTCCCCAATAAAAAAAAATCTTAAAAGAAAAAAAGAGGAGCTACTGTCCACTGTGGCTCCTAGGATTATTGTGAGGACTGCTGAGCAGAGTTCAGAAGTATATATGTGTGTAGTGGGGGTGGGGTAGGGTGGCTGGGGACGTTTTCTGTAAACCTCAGCACTCCCTGCTGACTTGCTTTGTCTGTCCTAAAGATTGTTATTGCATGTGCTCAGCATGAGGCTTGATCTCCCCAGCACATTTGTTTTAGTGCTTTTGCCTTCCTACCCCATCCAGGTTCACAGGATGATCGCAGAGTTCAAGCTGATCCCCGGGCTTAATAATTTGTTTGACAAGCTGATTTGGAGAAAGCATTCAGCATCTGCCCTTGTCCTCCACGGTCACAACCAGAACTGCGACTGTAGCCCGGTGAGCAAGGGACCCCGGTACAGATGGGCTTTACTTGCCAGGAGTAGTTGTTTCAAGACCTGCTCTTGACCCTTTGAAACTGCATTCTTTGAGAGTAGAGCAGAAACCCAAAGTCATAGCCTGCATTATCCGGTAACTGGAAGCTGCTTTGGGGAAGGATCTGACCCCACCCCTCCACCTATGCAGGAATCCGTCCTGAGGGCCTCCAGCCAGCTTCCCATTGTATGCCTCAGGGATGGGGGCTTCACGTCCCTCCAGGCAGGGCCCCCCACTCTATTACCTAGCGGATTCTGTCTCTACCGCACTGTAATTGTATCCACTGATAGTTTTGCCTGCAAGAACCACGTACCACCAATGGTCTGCATCCAAAAAGGGCTTTAGGATGCTTCCTTTTTCTAAGGGGTCAGGGGCTCACCTCTACATTGTCTCTGTCATGGTGCCCTGGAGAGAGCCATGAACTGGGAGTCGAGAGGCCTGTTGTGCCACTCAGCTTGTTGGGAGAGCTTGAACCAGTCACTGAATTTCTGAGCCGCTGTTTCTTGCAAAGGGAAGATCACACTTCCTTGCCTGCTGGTTTCATGGGCCACGCAGAAGTTCGGCCACCAGCATGAGGGGTAAAGTGCTCTGGGACTTTAAAGTGCCACACAGCTGTCAGGGTCTGATGCCTGGTCTCTGCACTGCATTTTGGGATTTTCCTCAGTGCCTTACCTTCCTTCCACTTTACCATTTTTCTCTTTGGCCTTGTGAAATTTGCCTTTTAGCCCATCCGCAAGTGAATATTTTCTGCATTTCTAGACATTCTATCTGGCTCTTCGTCAAAAACTACGTGGTCTTTATTCATTATGTTAATGTTTTGTTCTTTTGCATTTTACCTCTTTAATTATTTGTGATGTACTTTTTTATGGTTTCTTTTGGATTGCTCATGGAGTACTAATAACTTAAGTTTGAGTCTTCAGGCTAAGTTTGGGTGGAGCATTGCTTTGAGTTCTGTGCCATTGACGGAGATGCCACCTTTAGGGGGCTTGTTTTCCCGCTGAGTACCTGTGTAGCCTGGGTCCTGGAAGTAGTTTTGCAGCACTTTGCTTTTGTCTGCCAGGTACTTCAGGAGGTACAGGGTCCCAGGGCCAGTGTTCATGTTGAGTGTCTCGGCCCTCCTGCTCTGGTAGTAGGCGCCCACGGTGCTGCTTCCCTCAGGGATCCCTCTCCAGCAGCAGCAGCAGCCTGGCAGAGACACGCTTCTTTGCCAGCTCCATGGGCTGGTAGCTGGGGTGTTTCTAACCCTTCTTACACCAGATTTATACACTGGCTTCGTGCGGGCCCATGGTTCTGTCTGGTCCCTGCAGGACATTAAAACCCACGCTCTGGCCTAAATAAGTCTCGTTTCCACTTCACCCCCCCACAGCTGCCAGCCGTCAGCGCTTGTGCTTAGTGCTATGAATGCAGTCCTGCATTTCTTATTCCTATGGATTTTCATTTCTGAGGAACTTAGCCTCACATTTAAAAGAATTTCAGTTATTTTTTAATCCAGTATGTTGGGGCGTTTTTGACAGGAAGAGTCCGACACATTAGCTTAGTCCGCTGTTGGCCAGATGTGGAAGTCAGCAAAGGGTTTTCTGACGAAAGGAGGGTCTTCATTGTGCATGAGCACAGAGGCTCAGAGAAGCAAAGTGACGTGGCCAGGCTCTCAACAGAGCGTGGGCTTTCTTCTGGAACATCGTGACTGTGGTTTTAACATCAAGGGTGCACATGTGTTTTAGGACATCACCTTGAAGATACAGTTTTTGAGGCTTCTCCAGAGTTTCAGCGACCACCACGAGTAAGTACGAGCTGTCCCTGGAAGGGGAGCTGCTGCGTGTGCTGTGTCCTCCTCTCTGTCCCTCCCATCACTGACCTCCGCTCAGGAGGAGGGTCTGGGAGCTGTGCGAGCTGCTGTCACCTCAGTGTCACCTTATGTGGCTGTGCTGCCACAATGCTGTAATAGGAGCTGCCATGCCCAGCCCTTCCTTTATGGCAGGCACTGCGCTGAGCTTTCCCTTAGCCCTCACAGCCACCCCAGGAAGTGAGTATGGACGTTGCTGGCCCCTTATTGTCCTTGGCGTCAATACACCCCTTAACTGTCTGTCCCTCTGAACCAGTAGTAGACAGCTTGGCTATTCACTGGTGGGCAGGAACCTCAGGTGGGCCGAGTGGACTGAGCATTTGCTTATAGAACAGATGGAATATTCTTCACCTGCACAAGGAGATGTGCCCTCTTCCACTTTTCTTGAAACATGTTTCTGCCCTCTCATTTTTATCTTTCAACCTTCAATGGAAAATGTATAGGAGAGTGAGTCTGTGCTATAAAGAAAACAGTGCTGGGAAGGGGTGAATGGCAGCTGGCACTTGACCTTGACATTGGGGAGACAGTGTGATGGGGACCTTGGTGAGTGGGAACACACAGGCAGCCACTGCTCAGCACTGCTCGTACTTGTATTGGTATACAGGAAACTGGAAACTGGGCCTACTGTTGAATAGCTCTTGAGTTTTAACCGCAAGGAAAGCCAGAAATTAAGATTAATGTGAAAGGTCCTGATTTTTAAATGTTGGTTTACATTTTTCAAACATGTACATTAACAGAACGTGCCTGAGGACAAGTGTGGTCCCAGAGGCCTCCACTTTGCAGCCTTCCTTTGGATGTCGTTGACTATTCTCACGTTGAGAGCTTCTCTGTCTGAAGGCCTTAGAGAGGCTCTAGAAAGTATGTAAACCCTCTGAAAAATGGCACCAGTATGTTCTGAATGTGCGCTTTTTTTCCGGAGGCAGTCCCTGGCTTTCATCAGACTCTTACGTCTGAGCACTGCTGTGTTCCAGGCTCTGTGGTCGGCCCTGGGGGGACAGTGATGAGTGGAAACGGCCCGACCGCCTGCTCTCAGGAAGGGTCCAGTCCTGGAAGGAAGAGGGCCGTTAATCAGAGAATGATGCCATTGAAAGGAGCATGATCCTGTGAGAGAACCTTTGGCAAGGGGTCCTGACCTGGCTCGAGGGTCAGTAGTACTAAATTGGGTGAAAAGGAAGAGTGAGAGGGTGAGTGTTCTAGCTAGAAGCCGGGTGTGTGTGGAGGCCCCTCCCTGCAGGAGGGAGCTCGGTGTGTGCAGGAAGGCCAGGACAGCGGATGAGGCGGATGCGGGGCCTGGGCCCAGGGTGAGGCTGCAGCGGTGGTTGTTGGCCAGGCCACAGGGCCTTGTGGGTCACGTTCACACACTTGGATTTTATATGTTCTAAAGCAGGGCAGAACTGGGAGCATTTTTAACAAGGGATTGACATGATCAAGTTTCTTTTCTGAAGATCACTCTGAGTGCTGTGTGTGGAATTATTGCTGTGGAGAGACCATTTAGGACGCTGGTTCTGTCCACATGACTTGGGTGATGAGAGGCCTGGATGTAAAGGGTGAAGGAGGGAGTTCACAGTTGACTCATGTCTCCTGGCAGGGATGCTGCAGTAAGGCCAGGTTTGAGAAGTGCACGCATACCTCAGAGATATGCGGGTTCCTTTCCAGACCAGCGCAATAAAGCGAGTCCTAATCTTTTTGTTGGTGGAAGGTCTTGCCTTCAGTTTGTTAAAAATGCAACCTCTGTGAAGCACCATAAGGTGAAGCGCAATAAAACGATGCGTGCCTTTAGAATGCCGTTTCATTTGTACGTGCTCAGTGGAAGTGCCTTTGAGAAATCAAGTAGCAGTGTTTAGTGGCAAAAGAAAGGCCCGAGATGCTCAAGGAAGGGGCCTAGTTAGTGAATGTGGCAGGCAGGGGGGTGGGGCTTGGGGCCAGGGAGATTCCATAGCCTGGGAGACCATGCCCTCCCCCTCCCCTTAGAATGCTGGTTCAGGGGTACGAGGCGAGGTGCTGGGAGAGGGTACCTGGGGGATTCTCATCCTCCATCTCCATAGGAAATGGGGCAGAAATAGCCCAATGCTGACCTGGCATCCCCAGTTCTGTCCATAACCCTCTCCAACCTATTTGTTTCAGGAACAAGTACCTGCTGCTCAACAACCAGGAGCTGAACGAGCTCAGTGCCATCTCCCTCAAGGCCAACATCCCCGAGGTGGAAGCCGTCCTCAACACTGACAGGTGAACGTGGAGGGGTGCAGCTTCGGCCCACCCGCCCTGGCTGCCTGTGTGCCCGGGGTGCACACTTGTCCTTTCTCACTTGCATGTAGCTACAATGTCCTGAGGGCTCCTGTGCAAGGCACTGTCCTTCCCTCACCTGCATCGTCTCATTGGAGCCCCACAGTGGCCCTAGGAGGGAAGTGCCATCATCACCACCACTTGACACATAGGGGAATGGGCTTGGAGAGGTCACCTGCCAAAGGTCATGGGTGCTCTGCCCCTTCCCCTTGTCTCTCACCTTTGCTGACATTTGCCTTTCTTACACATGGCAGTTGCAGCCCAGCAGGACAAGCAGAAGTAGGTCCCCTCAGCCTCTGCCAAGTCCCATTCACTGGGTTACTTGCCTCATCTTCTGGAACTGTGCATGGAGGTCACAGGCTCACAGGTCAGGGCAGGGAGGACTGTATCCAGCAACAAGAATCATAATCCCCAGCTTTTGTTTCATTTTGTTTTTTAAGGCAGCAGAATTCGTTGTTCAAATGAAGTTATATACAGTCACCTAATGACTGTAATGGATACAAGCAGAGCAGCTTTATTTGAAGAGAAAGTTTGAGGGCCCAGAACCCCTGCCTTCTTGGCCCTCTCTCCCCCATGATGCGGCGTGAATCATTTCCTCATCTCCTGCCTTTGCTTCCTAGACCAGGAAGCTGAGGCCCAGAAGCATGGGTGCTTGTCCAAGGCCCACTGGAGCTGAACTGGGGGATCAGGGTACTCCCTGCCTCCCCCCATTGGCACAGACTTTGCCCCATCGGGTAGACTCTGTCATGGCCTGTTCCCCGCCCACTTTTGGTGTAAACAGCCCTCCCTCCAACAGGTCTGAGCCCTGTCTGACTGGATGTTTTTCTGGCCTCCGATCACTTGCCAGTAGGTCTGGGACTGGAAAGCTGGCCTGAGATGTGGTGTGAATGCACTTGGCTCTTTGGTTCTAAGACTGCAGAGCCCATGGGGTATTCTGGACCCAGGAGAGCAGGAGGGCATCCTGGAGGCCTAGAAATGTCCACATGTTTTTCCCCCACCTATGCTAGCCCAGAGACCCAGCCCAGAGCTACGAGACAACAGTCCTTTGGCCAAGTGGAACTTGGCACCTGTCATCCTCTCAGATCTGCGACCAATGTCCCTGTCTATTTTATTTCAGGAGTTTGGTGTGTGATGGCAAGAGGGGCTTATTAACTCGTCTGCTGCAGGTCATGAAGAAGGAGCCAGCTGAGTCATCTTTCAGGTAAGTCTGGGGACCAGGCACCTGCCACTCCTGAGGGTCCCGGGAGCCAAGTATTTCTTAGGTGGTTAGAAATAACCTCCTTTAGTCACCAGCTTCCACCCCAGTGTCTGGTTACTTTGGGGGAGATGGGGTTTGACTGCCATCTCCCCTGTGTTGACTCAGCAGGTGTGTATTAGCTTCTGCTGGGTGCCAGCAGTGCATTTCAAGAATTGACCAGGCATTTACCAAGCACCTATTCTGTGCTGGTGTTGGACAGGTGGAAGGGAAATAGGAGCTACAGTCCCTGCCCACATGGAGTTCCCTGGGGTGTGGGGAACAAGCATGAAAAGAAACCTGTTGGAATGCAGCGTGGGAAGGCATGGTGGCAGGACCTGCCCCAGGAGCTGTGGGAACAAAGGAAAGCCCCTTCCCCAGCTGGTGGCTTGGGTTTGGATAAGGAGGGCTTCTCAGAGTCCCTTCGACTCATCTAAGATGAGTCCTGTAGGCTGTGGACAGGAGTGGTGGGTGAGGGAGGCATTCCATCAGGGCTGGGAATGACTTGTCAGCAGGCTCCATGCCTAGATGTGCGCCCGTCAGTTCAGCCTGCCTTGTCCAAACTCCCCTCGTGGGTCCCATATGTGAGCTCAGTGGCCCATCCACACATCTGGGACGTTCCTCACACATTCCTGGCCCCCGTCTTCCATGTCCTCCTGTCTCCTGAAAGAGTAAAGCCTAGAATGAATTTTCACATGTGATTCACTGGGGCCAGCCCTTTTCCAAGACACAACTCCTTCCAGACAAAACCAGATAAAGGACTGTTCCTCACTGTGCTGTCAGCTCCATGAGCTTGGGGACTCTTGCTGTGTCCCCAGTGCCTAGTTGAGGCCTGATGCCTGGTAGATGTTTTATAAATGTCTGTTGAATAAATGAAAAGGCAGCAAACATCTCCCAGCCCCTTGGGGAATGGAGCGTGGACCAGAAGAGGGCAGCCTTAGCCACCTCGGCCAGGGGTCAACATTTGGGTCGCAGGTTTTGGCAAGCGCGGGCTGTGGAGAGTTTCCTCCGAGGGACCACCTCCTATGCAGACCAGATGTTCCTGCTGAAACGAGGCCTTTTGGAGGTAATAGCCTGGAAAAGCCAGGGTGTGGGGGGTCCCATTCTCCCGCAGCCCCACGCGTTGCTTTTCTGTCCAGAGACCTAGTCAGCTGGGCAGGAGGAACCGAATCTCTTGATTTTAAAATGCCAGTGCAGGTTGCCCTAGTATATGCCCTGAGTTGCCAACTGCAGGTTCCCGGGGGGGTTCATGGGTGATTGTGAGGGATCTGGGGGGTGGCCATGGAGAGCATAAGAGTCTTAGAGTTACCCAGCAAGGATTTTTGACCCTGAGGATATTTTGCTGCTGTCTAAAAGTTTATTTCCCTTTATTGAAAAATGGCCTTCAGGAAAAGCAAAATTTACAAAAGGGAGGGAGTAAAGTGGCCAAAGCTACTTATATATATATATATTAAATATATGTAATATGTACATGTTCATATACGTATGTATGTATATGGACAAGAGACTGACCCATGAATTATAAAACCCAATTGGAAAATAATTGATCCAAATCAATGTAACTTCAGGAAAATGAAAATGAAAAATGGAAACAATTTAACTTGATCAAGGAGTTAAATTGGCTTTATGTTTTTGATAAAAATTCATTGATTCTCGTGTAAATGTTTTCACTAAACATAAAAACAAACCATGGGGTCAAAAATGTGTCCCGTGCCCTTAAACCCTGTGCTTCATTTACTCGAGTGGCCTTGGTGCTCGGGCCGTGGCCAATGTCACACCTGGAGACGGCTCCCCTGGCCTGCAAGCTGGAGAACCCTGGCCACCTTGGTGCCTCTAGAGCAGGTCACGGGCTTTAGCTCTGAGCCCTGGCAAGCGAGGGGTTGTGGCAACCTACCCCAACTCACCCCACCTCCTGTGAGGTGTCGGGCCTGGCACTGCCCTTGGCGCCACCAGCATCCTCAGATGAGAATCTAGACAGGGAAGCAGGTTCCATCGACCTGGATGCTTGCACAAAGCACATTCGTGTGGTCTGAGCTATGTATATGCCAGGCCCTGGTCGGGGAGGCAAGCGGCGGGCAGTTTAGAGGAACTCGGCCTGAGGGTGGCAGTCGAATCTGCCTGTTGGCCCAGGGCTCAGCCGCCTTCCTGCCTTCACCCTGTCCTCTCCCACTCCCAGCACATCCTGTACTGCATTGTGGACAGTGAGTGCAAGTCGAGGGATGTGCTCCAGAGTTACTTTGACCTCCTGGGAGAGCTGATGAAATTCAATGTTGATGCATTCAAGAGATTCAATAAGTACATCAACACTGATGCAAAGGTAAGACTAACCCGTGCTCCGTGGGGTTTGCTGCGTTGTCCAGAGCCCTGGTCCTCGCACTCTGAGGTGCTGGTTCTAAATTGGAGAATACTGGGAGTCGGTGGGCAGTCTTGAGCAGGCATTCATTAGCACCTGTCTGTGCTGTGCATGAAAGTGTCAGCTGCTTGTGGGCAGGTATGAAGTTTGGGTACAGGTGGGCTGTAAAAACGGTTCTGATGCAGTGAGGCAGGTGCCGTGATGAGCCGCAGACAGATGGGACGGCCTGGAATGTTAGACTCCGAGGGTGCGTGCGACAGAAACCTGGCTCAGACCAGCGCCCTCGAGTGGGAGAAACACTGGACATGGTGTCAAAAGATCTGGGTTGAGCTCCTGCTGGGGCTGCTTATTAGTGGGAGGGAAGAGCAGGTCTGTCAGCTTGTCTGAGCCTCTGACTTCCTATCAGAGACAACTGGCAGGGGTAGATCAGTGCCCTTGCAGTGGCTGCCTGCCCTGGGCCATGACCATCTGCATCCAGGATCCCGCCGCCTCCTCCCTGAGCCCAGTCTCTGCTCAGTTCCAGGTGTTTCTGAAGCAGATCAACAGCTCGCTGGTAGACTCCAATATGCTGGTGCGCTGTGTCACTCTGTCACTGGACCGATTCGAAAACCAGGTGGACATGAAAGGTAAGGAAAGGCCAGAATGCTAAGGCGAATCTCTCCAGTGTGGCCCTGCTGGTGTCACACCGGCTTTCAGCAAGGGGACAAGAAAGGCTGCAAGTAGCCTCACCAGACGCCCATGTGTCTGGGGTCAAGGTGGTGGCGCTCTAGGTGATTTTCTTCGCTGCTTTTACTTTTCTCTGTTGTTTGTGATTCCTTTGATGACCATGCACAACAATTTAATGCAGGTGGAAAACCACTGTTGCCAGCAGAATACAAAAAACAAGCGTTCCTCCTCTCCTGGGCTGGGATTGCCTGGGTGTTGAAGCCAGGGGACAGCTGGTCCTTGGGTACCACTGCAGGGGAGGTGGTGCTGAGCTCCCGTTCGGGGCTCTAATGAGAACGCAGGCTTAGCCCGGGTGGCGGAGCAGCTGGAGACCCTGCCTGCCGCAGCCAACCTTTTCTTTAGTTGTTTTGACAACGGGGCTTCGGGCTTCCGAGTGAGGACCCGAGTGGGGCTTGACTAGCGGCCTGGGTGACTGGCCGCTGCTCACACCTCTGCCCCTCCCCCCCCCAGTTGCTGAGGTCCTGTCCGAGTGCCGCCTCCTTGCCTACATATCCCAGGTTCCCACGCAAATGTCCTTCCTCTTCCGCCTGATCAATATCATCCATGTACAGACGCTGACCCAGGTGAGTCCCTGCCGTGCAGCGGGGGAGGAGACTATCCCAGGGCCCCATCTTCTCCAGGGGTACGTCTCCCTGACACCCGTGTCTCGGTTCCTAGGAAACGGGCCCAGCTATTCTGAGGACGTTTTCCATTAAGGGATCAGTGCCCCGTTTTACAGAAGGGGCCTGAAGGAGCAAGTCCCTTTGGTCACAGAGGGTCAGGGCAGAGTCAGGATTGGCACAAGCTCAGACTCCCATTCCAGTGCTCCCCCACCCTGCCTGCTATGCGGGCTTTGGGCTTGGGCCTCAGGTTGACTCCCACCTCCCTCACAGAATAGCCGTGTAGCCATCATTCTCCAAGCTTTTCACGCCCCTCTTCTCTAAAATGGGAGTAATACGAGTACCTCTCAGAGGTGTTTCTTTTGTTCCTTTACCTGACACACATTTAGTGAGGCAAGGCCCTGGGCTGGGGATGCAAAGTGAATAAAACAGACCGAGATGCTCCCTCCTGAAGCTCAGTCTAGTGCCCCATGAAGTTAGAAAGGGAGATGAGAACTGCGTCTAACACGTACACCCAGCCCTGCTCTGGGGATCGAAGCTTCTGGAAAAAGTGATGGCTGAGTTGGTTGGAGAGAAGGGGTAGACTTTAGGCAGATGATGGATGATGTTCCCCTGGGGGAGGGGCGTGGGTGGTAGGTGGTGGGTGGCATAGGGACCAGGATGGTGCTTGGCAGGATACTGGCGGTGCTGCCATGTTCCTTTCCCCAGTCCCCTCGGGTTTGTGCGGGGGCAGCTCAGTGTATGGTTCCACAGGGCCTGGGCCACCCCCTCCCTACCCAGTGGCACCCCAGGTCCACCAGGGGCCACACCTGACTCGGCGGGGCGGGGCCTTGCAGGAGAACGTCAGCTGCCTCAACACCAGCCTCGTGATCCTGATGCTGGCCCGACGGAAAGAGCGGCTGCCCCTGTACCTGCGGCTGCTGCAGCGGATGGAGCACAGCAAGAAGTACCCCGGCTTCCTGCTCAACAACTTCCACAACCTGCTGCGCTTCTGGCAGCAGCATTACCTGCACAAGGACAAGGACAGCACCTGCCTGGAGAACGTGAGGGCGCCACCCGAGTGGGTGTGGTGGGTGGGCTGCGGGCACGCAGACCCAGGGCCCCTCAGGGGCGTTCGGGCCATGTGCCCGCCTGGCAGCTCTTCGTCCCCTTACCAAGGCCCTCCCTGCGGGGTGCCGGGCTCAACCTGGTCCTCCAGGCGCCCCCCCAGCCCCTCTCTCTTTGCCCAGAGCTCCTGCATCAGCTTCTCATACTGGAAAGAGACCGTGTCCATCCTGTTAAACCCGGACCGCCAGTCACCCTCTGCCCTTGTCAGCTACATCGAGGAGCCCTACATGGACATAGACAGGGACTTCACCGAGGAGTGACCTTGGGCCAGGCCTCGGGAGGCTGCTGGGCCAGGACCAGTGCGAGTGAGCGTGGGTGCACGTGCCGCACGCCCTGCCCTGTCCCCACCCCTGCCTTCCTGCTGCTCTCTGCCTGCCCCAGGTCTTCAGGTACAGGCTTGGTGGGAGGGAGTGTCTAGAAGTCCTTGGCCCCTGGGTCTGAGAACCCCAGCATCCATCATTGGGGAACCTCAGTTCCCTCAAGATCCCCATGATGAAGACAGGGGCACTAGCCCCCCGTTCCTTCAGAAGCTTGGGGCCTTGGCCCACCCAGAGGTAAGGGGACTTTTAACAGTAGCTCTGTCTGAGCTCCTGCCCAGTCTCTTGGCTGTCAGTCCTGGGGCGGGGAGGTGGATATGTGCACCCTCCCCCAATCTGTGAGCCACGCTTGTCCTAGCCTTTGGACCCAGGCAAAGGCTTCTGAGCCCTGGGCAGGGGTGGGGGATACGAGAGAATGCTGCCCTCCCCCAAGCCTGCCCACCTGTCCCTCCTTCATTTTCCTTTAGCTCCTCTGGTTCTGTTTGCTCATTGGCCGCTGTGTTTATCCCAGGGGGTTCCCCCATAAGTGGAGACCTTTTCCTTCCATCCCTTGGGGCACGGGCTGGCTGTGCCCCGTCCCTGCCCCAGGGCAGTGTCTCCTGCCTGAGCCTCCACACAGGAGCCTGCCTGGGACCACACCCTTGGCCCCCCCTTGTGTTGCCAATTTATTAACAACAAATAAACCAATTAAGTGGAGACTATTAAAGAACTTTATTTTAAATGACTGATGTGGACCTGACATTTGTCCGTGGGACCATGTGCTCCCCTCCCCACCCGAGCCCCAAAGAATGAGAAGGAAGCCGGCTGGCGCTGCAGACGTGGCTGTTTACTCAGGTTCAGCAGGTGAGGTGAGGGGCACACAGCAGGCATCACTCCTTGTGCTGAGGAAGAAGGGGGGCTGAGTGAGCTGTACCCACTGCCCCATGCAGAGGGCAGGGTGGTGCCCCAGCCCGCCCCTTCCTTACCTTGGGGCCCAGGGCATCCCGGGTCCGTGCCCGCAGCTTGTTGGCCTGGGTTTCTGCCATGTCTGCCCTTTCCTCTGCGTCATCCAGCTCGTGCTGGGCCTTGCGGTACTTGGCCAGGTTCGTGCTGGCCTGCTGTTCCTGGGGGCACAAGCAGGCCGGTCACCCCTTGGTAACTGAGATGGTCAGTCTGGTCCCCACCCCATCCCCAGAAGGGGGCTGGCTTCTGGTCCTCAGCTCCCACCAGTACCCGAAGCAGGAAGGAGGGGCTGCCCGTGTGCCAGACGTGGCCCCGAAGGGGGAAGCACCTGGGTCCCTTCAGAGACAGCTGGGTCTCATCTCTTGCCATCAGAGCTGTAAGAAACTCTTCCCATTGGGACAGCAGGCTCACTGCCCCTGCACAAAGCCAACAACAGGGAAGCCATGGCCCAGGGATGGAGTGGGACACACTACTGCTGGTGTCTCCCCGGGCCCCAGAGCCTGGGGCAGCACTGAAGTTGGGGTCCCACAGGCGTCCTGCCAAGCATCGGACCCTGAGGCCCGGACCCGGTGCACTCACCGCCTCCTCGTACTGCCGTTTGTAGCTCTTGACCTTGCTCTGCAGCTTGTCCACCAGGTCCTGCATGCGAGCCAGGGTCTTCCTGTCCTCCTCGGCCTGTGCACGCAGAGGGGACTCAGGTCTGGCCCCGAGCAGACCACCTCCCAGGCCGCCCCTTCAGGTGGACCTGTCACCCACCTGGTATGCGAGTTCCTTGACCCGGCGCTCATGTTTCCGCACCCCCTTGAGGGCCTCGGCATGTTTCTTCTGTTCAGCGTCCAGCTCAGCCTCCAGCTCCCGCACCTGCAAGCGGCCAGGAGATGGGCCTGCTGCCCGACCCTGCCCTCAGGCTGCCCACCGTGCAGGGGAAGGGACAGGGAGGGCTGCACACACCTTGGTCTCCAGCTTCTGCACCTGCTTCTTCCCACCCCGCAGGGCAGCTTGTTCAGCCTCTTCAAGCCGTGCCTGGAGCTCCCGCACTGTCTGCTCCAGTGTTTTCTTCATCCGTTCCAGGTGTGCACTCGTGTCTTGCTCCTTCTTCAGCTCCTCGGCCATCATGGCTGCCTGTGGGGAAGGAGGTGGCATGGTCAGGAGGTGACCAGCCCCAGTGGAAGTCCCTTTGGGCTCACTTCCCAGCCTGCCATGGCCCAGCCTCACATCGGTGATGGCCTTTTTGGCCTTCTCCTCAGCTTCCCGCCTCTCCTGGGCAGCCTCCTCCACCTCTCCGCTCAGCTGGGCCAAATCCACCTCTAGCTTCTTTTTCTGGTTCAGCAGACCTGTGTTCTGGGGGGAGGCAGAGCCTCAGAGTCAGACAGCAGGTGCCCACGCCACACACACCTGGGAATCCCTGTCCCCACCTGTGAGTGCAGGAGGTTGAGGCGCTCGGTGGCCTCCAGCAGCTCTTGTTCCGCCAGCCGCCGGCTGCGCTCTCCCTGCTCCAGGGTGGCCCGAAGCTCTTCCAGCTCCCCGGCCAGCAGTGTAGCCCGCCGCTCCAGGGCCTGGGCCTGTTCCCGGAGCTCTGCCACCAGCCGCTGCTCCTCATCCCGCCCCGCCTGCTCCTCCTTGAGTTGGGCCTGCAGTAGCCTCGTGGCTGCCTGCGCCTCCGTGGCCTGGCGGGTTGCATGGCCCAGCTGCAGCTCCAGGTCATTGAGGTCACCCTCCATCTTCTTCTTGAGCCTCAGGGCCTCGTTGCGGGCCCGTGTCTCTGCATCCAGGGAGGCCTGCAGGGACTCCACTGCCCGCTGGTGGTTGCGCCTGTGGGAGGGAGACTGAAGGAGCTGGGGGTCTTGGCCTTTGAAAAGCAGGTGGGCACAGGCACCCCATCTGCTCTTATGAACACCCAAGGAATGCTGGAGACGCAAACCCATCCCTTCCTGGTTTCAAGCCCCTTGTGACTGCCTGTCGCCCATCGGAGTAAGTTCATAGACAAGAGTGGGGGTCTGGAGCAAGCAGGCATGGGCTGAACTCTGGCTCTACCCCTGCTGTGTCCCCTTGAGCCAGTGCTGTAACCTCCAAGGTTCACCTCCACACTGGACAATAATCCCGAGCAGAGAAAGTCGAGTGGGAGCGGCAAACTAGTGTCGGTGCCAGTCTGTGCCCATAGTGGAGGCTCAGCAAACCTTGTTTCCTTCCATCCTTTCTCCTCCTCTCAGGTGGCTGGGATGGGAGGGGCTGTTAGTCCCAGGGAGGACGGTAGACCCTTGGGTGGTAGTGCGTAGGGATGGCCCCAGCCCCAAACCTCAGGTTGGTGCACTCTTCGTCTTTCTCTGCCAGCTTCCGGTCCACTTCAGCCTTGATCTGGGATAGCTCCAGCTGGATCCGCAGAGTCTTGGTCTCCTCCAGTTCCAGGGCCCCCTGGGGTGCAGAACAGGCAGTGTGGCCTGTGGTGTCTTAAGGGAGGTGGTGGGGGGCTAGGGGAGCGAGTCAGTGTCCACCCCACCCCTGTGGCCAGCCCCTGACCTCAGCCTCTTCCAATGCGGCCTGGAGTTCGCTCTTCTCCCCTTCCAGAGCCTTCTTGGCTTTCTCCAGCTCCTGGAGGCTCTTCCCGCTGAGGCTGACATGGTCTGTGAGGTCACTGATCTCCTCTACAAAGTGGACAGGGGACTGAGGAGCCACTCCCATGGCTCAAGCTCCAACCCAGGTCACTTCATTCACCCTAATTCCAGGGTGAGCCCACCAGGGCACCCTGTGTGACTCCACGGCGCTCCCAAAGGCCCAGTGAGGCTTCGGACCCCGCCTGGGATGGGCCGTACCCTGGAGGTTCTTGTTCTCCCGCCTGAGTGTCTCCAGGCCCTCCAGAGCCTCCTCGTGGCTGTGCTGCAGCCGGAAGAGCTCCGTGCCCAGGCTGCGGGCCTCCCTCTGCGCCGCCTCCAGCTCCCGCTGCATCTCCTCCTCCTGGCGCCGCCGCTCCTCCAGTGCCCGCTCCAGGTGCCGCTGCTTCTTGTCCAGCGCGGCAGCTGCTGAGGTCGCCCGCTCCAGCTCCAGGGTCACGTCCTCCGACTCTGTCTGCAGCCGTAGCTTGGCCTTCTCCAGCGATGAGCACTTGGCATGTGCGGCCTCTACTCCTTCCTCTGCCTCCTGCAGCCGAAGTGCCAGTTTCTTTCTAGGCCACGGGAGCAGACAGGGTATGGATTGTGTGGCAGAGGGAGGCTGACAGAAGAACGGCCCCCCACATGTCCCCTCGCCCCAACAGCGCTCAGAGGCGCAGGCGTCGCCCTTGCGAGGTGATGGCCTGGCCGGCAAGGCACTCACTTAGCCTCCTCCAGCTCCTCAGTCCTCTGGATGGCATCTGCCTCGTACTTGCTCCTCCACTGGGCCACCTCAGCATTGGCCTTGGACAGCAGCCGCTGCAGCTCGGCCTGGGCCTCGGCCTCCTCCTCGTGCTGCTCCCGCAGGAGGTCGCAGTCGTGCCGCAGAGCCTGCACGGCGTGGGCCAGCGCACTCTTGGCCTGTGGGGACCCCAGTGACATCAGCATTGGGCCGGGCCAGTGGCCCTGGCGCCCACACTGCCCGCCCTGTGGCAGCCAATGGTCGGCCCACCTTGCTCTCCTCCTCCAGCTGCCTCCGAAGTTCCTCCAGGCTCTGGGTGGTTGAGGCCTTCCCACGGCTCAGTTGGCTAATCAGAGATTCCTTCTCCTCGAGCAGGCGGCTCAGCTCCCCTGCAGGCCAAGGGGTGAGCCAGCATGTCAGGCAGGTGAGGGGCAGCAATGAGGCCCCAGGGGCACCCAGCTGAGCCCCTGGCCTCACCATTCTCGGTTTGCAGCCGCCCACGCTGGGTGCTCGCGTCTGCAAGCTGCCGCTGCAGCTCCTCCACCTTCAGCTTGGCCTCACTTAGCTGATCCTCATAGGTCCGGCACAGCTTCTCTGCACTGGCCTGGGATCCAGGGTCAGGGGTCAGGACAAGTTTATAAATCAGAGGGCAGGAGCGACAGCTGCCAATCAGACTGGGACCTGGGATGGGGAACTACCATGTTTCCCCAAAAATAAGACCTAGCCGGACCATCAGCTCTAATGCATCTTTTGGAGCAAAAATTAACATAAGATCTGGTATTATATTATGTATATTATATATTATAAAGGCCGTTTCTTATAGTAAAATAAAACCGGATCTTATATTAATTTTTGCTCCAAAAGATGCATTAGAGCTGATTCTCTGGCAAGGTCTTATTTTCAGGGAAACAGGGTAGAAGGCTAGACGTGGGCCCAGAAATCAAAGGGAGAGCAGAGCCCCAATTCAGTGTCATCAGAAAAGGGCTGAACTAGTCCAAAGGCCAGTGGGTCAAGGTGAGGTTAGGATACTAGAGTCTGAAGTCAGCTGAGGACAGTGGTCAGAGGCCAGCTGTCAGGATGAGTTGATACAAAGGTCAGGGGTCAGGCTGGGTGCTGGGATTCAGGACAGAAACAGGACAGCTATTAGTTCAGAGTTCACAGGTCAAGGCCTGAGAGGCTGGAATTGGATGCTGGGTCAGAAATGACCTGGAGTCCAGGTTGGAGGTGAGGACTCGTGTGGGGTTGGGGATGAATGCCAGGTGAACGGGTCAGGGCTCAGGATCCGGTACATGGTCAGGACTAGTAACGTGGTGTTGGCATGGGTTGGTCAGGCGTCAGCCGTTGAAGGCAGAATTGGTTTAGAGTTAGGATGGCTGTGGGATTAGCTAGGGGTCAGGAGAGGATGCTGAAGGCCAGTCAGGGTCAGAAAGGAGGCAGACACCTTGCCACGGGCCAGAGTCTCCACGCTGGCGCCCAGGTCATCCACCTCCATGCGGAGCTCGCTCTTTTCCTTTTCCAGCTTCTGCCGCACCCGCTGCAGACTGTCCACCTGCTCGCCCAGCTCAGCTGTGCTGTCCGCCTGCTTGCGCCGCAGGGCGGCGACGGTGGCCTCGTGCCGCAGGGCCGCCTCCTCTAGTTCCCGCCGCAGTCGTCCCAGCTCTGCCTCGCGCTTGCGGCTCCCTTCGCGCTGCCCCGCGGACGCACCGCCGGCCTCCTCCAGCCGCTCGCTCAGCTCCTCCAGCTCCCGGGCCGCCTCCGCCCGCTGCTTCTCCACGCGCGCCCGGGCCGCGCGCTCTGCCTCCAGCTCCTCTTCTAGCTCCTCTGCCCGAGCCTGGGGACAGCGGGCGGCAGCTGTCACCTCTGTGGGCCTCTGACCCAAGTTCCTGCCCGCCCCCATCCCCCACACACCTGCAGCTCCTTGATCTTCTTCTGCAGCTGGGCCCCGAGGAGCTGCTCATCCTCCACCCGCAGGTTCAGCTGACTCAACTCTGAGTCCTTCCTGGAGATCACAGAGGGGCATGAGCCTGCCCTGGTTCTAACTTCCATCAACCTGCCTGGGGTCCCCCGGCACCCTCCCCGCCACACACACACCCTGCCGGAGGCACTCTGTACCCAGAGTAGCCCCATGACCTCACCCCTGCGTTCCCTCTAAAGCCCTGGCCCCAGAGCCTGGCTGGGGCCCTAGATCCAGGAAGGGCAGGACACTTCCCCCGGCATCCTAGTGACCCACATCTCCCAACCCTCCATGTTCATCCTCTGTAGTCATGTGGGACTAGAGTCCAGAGGGTGTGAGAAACAGGTGCAGGCTCCGGAGGCCCCTACCGGCCAGGGTGGGGTCTGCTGCCCACCCCACACCTACTTTTTGAGCTTCTCCTCCAGCTGCTGTTTGTCCTCGGCAGCGTCTGTCACCGACTCTTGTGTCAGCTTCAGGTCACCCTCAAGCTTGCGCTTGGCCCGCTCCGTGTCCATGCGCAGCTTCTTCTCCTGCTCCAGGGAGCACTCCAGCTATGGAGCGGGATGGGGCAGACGTGCTCAGCCCCTGGGCCCAGCCAGTCACCGTCCCAGCTTCCCCGGTACCACTGCACAGCCCTCTGCTGCGGCCCTGACTCACGTCCTCCACCTGCTGCTCCAGCCGGAGCTTGGCCTTGGCTAACGCGCTCACGCGGTCCTCCTCGGCCTGTAGGTCGCCCAGGGCCTGCTGGTGGGCCTCCTGCAGCGCCTTCTTCTCCTTGGTCAGCCGGGCCACTGACTCGTCCAGTGCCGCCATCTCTTCCGTCAGGTTCTTTACCTGTGCCAAGGCCATGGTCACCCTGGGGATGTCCCTCCCACACTGAGCAGCCCCCATGCCAGGTCACAGCAACTGCCTCTTCTAGCGAGGGCACCTCTGCAAGTCACTTCCCTCTGACCCTCGTCTCTTCATCCCTAGAGGATGGCAGTGCCATCCTCCCCAAGGCGTACTGAGGGATTAATGAGCAAATGCTCACAATGCCCTTCGCACAGTGCCCAGCCCAGACTGAGAGATCGTAAATGCCAGCTCTGTGTGGTTTCAGCAGGTGTCCAAGATGGCTGTTTCTGAGTCCTGGCTTCCTCAGTGAGCACCTGGTGGAACCTGAATAAGTAGCTTACCCCCGAGCCTCAGTTTCCCCTCCTGTACAATGAAGTCAGTATTCCCAGGTCTGGGAACCACATGGGTTTGTCGGAAGGGTTCCAGGATAGAAGGCATGTGAAGGCGCCTGGGAGCTAGAGCTGGGAGACGGGGGACCTGCCCTCAAGGCGTTTGTCGTCCATCTGAGTGGCCACCATTCGCATTCGCTGAGCACCTACTGCACGTTAGGCCTGGTGGGGAGCGCTAGCGAGGGCTAGTTACACACTGAATCCTCACCCACCCTTAGGAGGTAAGTGCTACTCTTAGCCCCATTTGGCAGATGAGGAAATTCAGGCACAGAGAGGAAGTGACGTGCCCAAGGCGACGTAACGGGCCTGGCAGAGCCAGGAGGTGGGCCTGCAGCTGCCAGGCCCCAGAGCCCACCCAGCCCCACCTTGTTCTCAGTGGCTTGCTTCTCCCTCTCGGCCTTGGCCAGCGTCAGCTCCAGGTCATCGATGTCCTTCTTGAGCTCCGTGCACTCGTCCTCCAGCTTGCGCCGGCGGGCGGCCAGGTCGGCATTCACCTCCTCCTCCTCCTCCAGCCGCTCGCTCAGCTCCTTCACCTTCGCCTCAAGCTGCACCTTGGACTTGATTAGCAAGTGGCAGCGCTCCTCCGCGTCTGCTAAGTTGTCCTGCTCCTGCCGGGGACACAGAAGGGGCAGAGTTGAGGCAGGGCCAGGCAAACCAGCTGAGGGACACCAGGCCGGGCCCTGGAGAAGAAAGTTCATTTGTCCAGGCAAAGGTTTGGTCCCAGTGCTGAGCTGGGCTCTGGAGGACCAAGGAAAGCCTGTGATCTGCTCTTGGCCCTAAAGGGGCTCGGGCGGGATGAGGGCTTGGGTGGGGGGATGGGCAGGGACAGAAGTGGCACCATCAAGAGGGGAACGTTAGACAGGCTGGGGACAACGCAGAGAGAGGACCAAACAAGGGCTCTAGGAGAGAGCGCTGGGCTGAGGCCTTCTGAGGGGGTGTGTGGGGAGCAGCGGGCATTCCAAGCCCTGCACGGCCGTGGAGGGGCTCAGGGCTTCTCTCCTGCCTCTCTGGTTCCTGGGTGACCTGGCTGCCTGACGGTCTCCTGCACTAGCTGGGAGTTTTGCGACCACAGGCCCATCTCGTGTTCCTACCAATGTGTCCCCAGAGCTCACCTGGTACGCAGCTGACACTCAACATATTTGCTGAATGCAAGAACGGCTCTGTGGGCTTGGGGAGATTCCAGACCCCTGATCCTTGCCCTCTGGTTATTACTGTTACCTGCCACCTGGGTTCCCATGGCCCTTAACCAGAGAAGGGAGTACAGGTCTATTTCAAGGACAGTAAAGAGGGGAGAGCTGGGGAGATGGGTTCCACTGCAGTTTTAGTGAGAAACCAAGGTGGCAGGGCTGGAGCATTAGGACACATGGACAGACTGAGCCCATGGCTGGGGAGGCTGGGGATGTAGGAGGCTGAGCATGGACACGAGCCCACAGCCCCCTCTCGTGGTACCTCTGGAGTAAGGAGACGCAGGGAAGGCCTGGGCACACCAGGTCCACCCTGGCCAGACGTCTGGTGGTGGTATTTCCTCACAGCAGCCTGGGGTTCACTGGGGGTGCCAGGGGTACCAGGGAAACCCCTTCCGTCCCCCACTCACTGCCTGCAGCTGCAGAGCCAGGTCGTTCTTCTCCTGGGTGACACTGACGTGCGTCTCCTCCAGCTCCTGGCGCTTGGCCTCTGCAGTGGCCAGGGCCCCACGCAGTCCCCGCAGCTCTGCCCGTAGGGCTGCCAGCTCCTCCTCAGCCTGCGCCGAACGCAGCAGTGGCTTCATCTTGAAAAAGAGCTTCATCCATGACCAATTCTTGACAGCATTGAAGGCCCGGATATTCCACTGGATGGTGAACAGTGCATCCCTGGGGAGCGGGAGGAAGTGGTGGCCAGCAGGTTGTGTTGTCCCCTTCACGGTAACAGCTCTGATATTCCCTGATGTTCTCTGCCGTTCACCTCCCCCGGCCAGGCATTGCACTAAGCTCTTTAGTGTGTGATCTCATTTAGTCTTCCCAACAGACCTTTCTAGTAAGTCCTAATGCTTCTGCTCTACAGGGGAGATTGAGGGAGAGCCCCCCCCGCCCCCCCCCCCCCCGCCCCCCGGTCACACGGGTCTGCCTCCAGGTTGGGAACTCGCAAGCCTTGAATGTCTTGGTGGCTCTGGCCAGGGTCCTAAAGATACCAGGAATAGTAAAGCCACAGAGCCTGGGCTCACATCCCAGCCTCCCGGCTCCCCCACCACTAGCCAGCTGTTTTGGGATCGCGCTGATTCAGACACGAGGTCTGCTGGACAGAGGTAATCACAGCACCGACCTCTTAGGACTGTCCTTCCTTTAACCCAGATAATGCAAAAGAAGTGTTTTGCCTGGGGCCTGGGCAGAGTCTTGGAAAATACTAGATGCCTTATTAGCCCTCTGGGCCACCCTCTGGGATGGCCTGGAGTGGAGACAGGTGCTCTTACCAACTTTTGAGGTGAGGAAATGGAAGTTGGGGGTTGAGGGGCATAAAAGAGAACCTTGCCCCTTCCGAGACACCCCCAAACAGCCAGAATCTGACCCACAGGATAGCATGACAGGGTTCACAGAGCCTGGTGGTTCTGGGAGCCACCCTGTGTCCTGCCCCCACGCCTGCCCACACCCACCTGCCCCCAAGCAGGCGCTGGTACTCAAGGCGCATGAGGCGGCCCCGGCCCCGCGCCTGTAGCAGCGTCAACACCTTGGCCAGACGCTGATCACGAAGTTCCTCCAGGACGCCCAGCAACCCAGCCTTGAAGAACACCTGGGGGGGCGGGAGCAGCAGGTATAACCTCCACCACCAGCACGTCCCCTGTCCAGTGTGACCACCCACACCTGGGGTCAGCTCTAACTCCTGTGCGCCCTGACCTTGGTGTGGCCAAACTGGTACTGTGTATGGTCAATGTCCAGCGAGTCCAGCAGCTTCTCCGTGGCCTTCCTGCTGTCCATGAAGGTGTCGTCCGGGATGGCGCCTGGGTTCAGGATGCGGTACCTGGGTGAGCAGGGAGGGCTGGTGAGGAGCGGCTTGGGTCCGAGGAGGCTGGTGGGAGTCACGGGGGACATACTCCTGGGCCCCTCCCAGGCTGGAGCAGAGGCTCCCCGGGGAGGCATCACGATATGGCACATTCTGCTAATAAACCTTGGATTGTGTTTAAATGCATCCAGTAGGAAAGTTCTTTAAGAGGCTGCAGTTCTTACAAGAGGCATGCAGCACTTTTCATAATTTCTTTAAGAAGGCCAAAAATATAAAGAAGGTGATATGATACAGTATATCACAAACTGAAGAAACAGTCGGGACAGAATTCTATCCAACCAACAAGAGCAAGGGTTCTGGCGCGTCTGTTTCTAAAATGGACACACTTGCATGTGTGTGCAGGGCCGTACACAAATCAGGTTGGCTGTGGTAAAACCCTAGAAACACAAAAGGGCCCCTCACTAGGGGACTGATAAAGAAAGCAGGGTTCACTGCTACGGGATGTTTCACAGCCATAGAACAGATGGTGCTACATGCCGTTACACACTCATCCAAGGCCACAGAACATCTGTCACCAAGAGGGAACCCTTGTGTAACCTATGGACTTTGGATGGTAATGATGTGTCAGTGTAGGGCCACCAGTGGTAACCAATGTCCCCCTCTGGTGGGGGGTGTGTCGATAATGGGGGAGGCCATGCATGTGTGGGGAGGGGGTATATAGGAAATCTCTGTACCTTCCCCTCAGTTTTGCTGTGAATCTAAAACTGCTCTTAATTAAAAAAAATAAATAAATGATGCTGACTTATGTCTGTTGATAAGAAACAATCTCCAAGACATATTGTTACATGAAAAAACAAACTCACATAACAGTGTGTGTGTGTATGTGCGCGTGCACGCCCATGTGTACAGTATTTGTATAGACACACAAGTAAAACAGTCAGTGTGGATGACCACAGTTACTTCTAGAAGGGGAGAGAACTTTGGCCGCTTGCAGCCCGACAAAATCAAACTGGTAAAGGGCAGGGGAGGGAGCTGATAGTATTACCACTGAGCACTCATGAGGTGCCAGGCATTATGGGAAGTCTAGTCCTCGTTCAGTTTCAAAATCTACAGTCAGCTCTGCCTGCCCCCAAGCTCCACACTAATAAATCCAGTCGGACCCTCGACTTGCCTTCTAGGGTATCTGCTGGAGACACTTCACGTTTGACATGTTCAAAGTAGAGCTCAATCCACTATGCCCCCCAGCCTCCCCCAAATCTAAGCACCCTGTTTTGGTATCTCAGGAAATCGACCACCAACTCCTCAGTTGCTCAGGCCAAACACCTGGGAGTCACCCTTGTCTCTTTCTTATTCTGTATCCAATTCCTCAGCAAGGCCTGCTGGCTGCACCTCCAATATTCACCCCAAGTCTGTTCATTTCTCCCCCAATCCCACCCTGTCTCAGCCACCAGCATCTCCCCCACTCGGGGAGCCTGCCCAGCCCCCCTGCATCCTCCTCAGGGACTGGAACTATTTGGCTCTAAAATGTGTGCCCTTCCGACCCCCTCAGGCTGCTGCCTCCACCGTGTGGATGGCAAGGGAGAAGGTGGCTGTGGAGGGGGCCCTGGGGTGGAGCCAGGCCTGGGGCAGGAAGACACCCACCGCTGCCGGAAGTCGGCATAGAGCAGTCTGTTGGGGAATCCTTGGCGGCAAATCCGGATTCCCTCCAGAACCCCATTGCAGCGCAGCTGGTGTAGCACCAAGAAGGCATCCATGACCCCTGGATGTGGTGGGAGTTAGAGGGAAAGGTTAGAGGTCCTGGACACACTTCATACCCCAGAAGAACGACCAACAGTTCAGACACGGTGAGGACTGTGTAGGCTCTGGAGGGGAACACCCAGCTTCTAGTCTGCCATGGCCCCTCCCTTCAATGTCTCCCCACCCCACCAACCTAGCCCCAGGGTGACTACCTGGGGTCTTATTCTCGTTGGGGACAATGCAACGGACAAAGTGGGGCTGTGTGGCCCGCAGGTTAGTCATCAGCTTGTTGAGGTTTTCCTGGGGGCGGGGAGAGGGGAGAAGGCACACAGGGCAGAGAAGCAGAATTGGAAACCACAGTGGATCAACCCGTGAAGGACTGGGGGCCAGGCACCTAAGCAGCCTCCACACGTCTGTCCTTCCATTCTGTTTGTGACCCTCTGCCCTCTTCGCTTGACAGGGCCCCATCACCATCACCAAGGTCTTCACCCCCCCACCCAAACCCGCCCATCCCTCCCACAGGCCCCTGTGGCTCCCACCCCATCCCCCAAAACCCTGCCGAGGCAGTGTGGGGACGGGAAGCAGCACAGACTTGCTGTGATGTTCACGTGGAGAGGAGTTAAACATCACTGCAAGTCTTAACGGCCGCCCGCCCAGGGTGCAGGGGACAGAGCTGCGAGCGAGGATGGGGCAGGAGGCTGCAGGGGGAGGTCTGCGTCAGGCCCTGACTGGGCCTCACCTTGTGCAGTTGGGACACCGTCTGGAACGATGCTGCCTTTTTACGCTTCTCTTTCACCCCAGACTTGGGGGGCTCAGCTAGGAGAGGCATGGGGACCAGTCACTCCAGGGGACATCACTCTGTGAGTCCCCCACAGAATGACAATCTCATCCCTCAGTACTTACTGGAGCAGGAGCCTGCATAGTTCTCGTAGAGGGTAGCTAAGAGCTTGTTCTGCGACTTTTGGAAGATGGGGACCACTGTCTCATTCAGGGGATCCTTGTTTTTCTCCAGCCAGCCCACAATGCTGTACGGCACCTGGAGAAACCAGACAGGCGCTGAGGCAAGGTGGGGGAACCCGGAGCAGGGAGGGGTGTGGGCAAGAGGTGGGGTTCCAACAGGCACCTACCACACCAGCATAGTGGACGACCTCAAAATGGGCCTGGTATTTGCGCTTCTTGTCAGGCCGTGGCTGCTGGAAACTGGCTGACTTCCCCGCGTGGTTATCATAGAGCTTGGCCCGGAAGCTGGCGTCTGAGGCCTTGGGGAACATGCACTCCTCCTCCAGGATGGACAGGATGCCCAGCGGCTGGGGACAGGGAACAGGCTTGCAGGGCCTCCATCAAGCCAGCCCATCCTCCCGAAGCCCCTCCTTCTGGGAATATTCCCAGATGCCCCCACCTTAGCCACCTGCTCTGACAGAGACCAGACTCGGACCCAGGAGCCCTGTCTTCTAAGAAAGAAGTTTGTGGCTTGGCCCTTCTGCACAATTCGCAGCTCTGAGATGTCCTCTGACTTATGAGAAGTGTACAAACTCAACTGGCACCTCTGTACCCACTCACCCCCAGCTCCGTGATCTCACACACACATTTGCATATAGTAAATTCAAAAACAGCAGCTGAGTTCAAATTTTGGCTTCCTCACTTACTAGCAGTGGGGCCCGTAGGTCTCTCTAAGCCTCAGTTTCCTAACCTGCAAAATGAGGCAATGAATACTTTGTGGTCCTTTAAGAGCAAAAAAACTGTGGATCACCTAAATGGCCAACTAGAGGAGAGTACAGAAATGCATTGTCTGAAAATCATCTGCTGCATGCACTTGTGTGCCTTCAACAATGTTCAATGTTCAAAATACATTTTCAAAGAAGAGGAGAAATGAGTCTGTAAGAGAAAACGGATGCTCAGGATACAGGACTTGGAGGAAACTAACCAAAGCACCAAGATTCTGGTTGTGTAGGGATTGGAGGAAACATTTTTTTCCCCTTTACTCCTGATTTTTCACATTTTCTTTTGATTTTTCTTTCTTCCATTCTTTGTACAATGGGGAGGCATATGTAATGTTTCACAATCCAACAAACAAATAAACAAGCACATGGTACTGTGCCTTGCTCTCAGGGCAGTTCTGAGGGTCCAGGGAAATTGTGGCTGCAAGAGGGAGCGCCGTGTGAACTGCAAAACTGTGTCCACCCGTGAGGGGCTGTTGTTTGCAGTGCTGGCAGGCACACTCACACTGCTCACACACACTCACCAACATGCTTTCACGCCCAGTCTCCAGCACACCTATCACATGCATGGACACGTTCCCATTCATACACACGTCGGGACATGGTCACAGCCACACGCATGCACAAGCTCACTCCAGCGCACACACACTTACGTGCACACTTGCACGTGCTGGCTCACATACAAGCACACATGCATTCCTGCTCACTCATGGTACCCACACCCTCTCCGCATGGCAGTGAGCTTGCCCCGGGCTTCACCTTCTCAATGAGGTCGATACAGGGCTGCAGGTCCAGGCCGAAGTCGATGAAGACCCAGTCGATGCCTTCCCGCTTGTACTCCTCCTGCTCCAGCACAAACATGTGCTGGTTGAAGAACTGCTGCAGCTTCTCGTTGGTGAAGTTGATACACAGCTGTTCGAAGCTATTAAACTGCAGAGGGAGGTGCCGGGCTCAGCAGGCCTCCTTGTGGATGGGGACAGGGAGGCCCATGGAGGGCCAGGGATGTGCATGAGGCCACCCCGCCCCCACGCAGATGCCCAGGGTTCCAACCCATGGTCCTCCAGCCCAGACAGAATAGAGCCTGGTGGTGTGGGCTGCTCTCACCTCGAAGATCTCAAAACCGGCGATGTCCAGGACCCCAATGAAGAACTGACGGGGCAGCTTTGTGTCCAGCGTCTGGTTGATCCGAGACACCAGCCAGCGGAACAGCCGGTCATAGGTGGCCTTGGCCAGAGCCCCCACGGCAAACACCACCTGGAGGTGTGGGGAGGCTGGGCTGGGACCTGGCAAGGAGGGCACTGCCCCACTGCCCCCAGATGGGCCCCGGCCTGCAGGCTGCTCACCTGTTCCACACTCTGGCCCTTGGTCACGTATTCATTCCCCACACGCACTCGGGGGTGCAGAAGACCTTTGAGGAGGTCTCCACTGTTGACCCCCATCAGGTAGGCAGCCTTGTCAGCATCTGGCAGGGCACATGGGGGGGATGAGGAAAGGTGGCCAAGAATTTGAGTACCTGGGGGCTCAACTGGCCTCAGGCTGGCGCTAAGAGAGAGGGGCTGGAAGGGGCCAACAAGTTCAGGGCCAGCAAACTGTACAGCTCAGGAAGGGGACGGTCTGGAGTTGAGAAGTCAGGAGTTACAATAAGGGCCAGGTAAGCCTGAGATCAAAGGCGATGGCCAAGGGTTCGGGTAATAGTCAAGGAGAGGACGTTGGGATCAAGGTCAGGGCCCCTCACTCTCGGTGCCATCGGCTTCAGCCTGCTCCTCCCGCTGCTTCTGTTTGAACTTCATGTTGCCGAAGTGCAGGAGGGCACCCACAATCTTATAGCAGGCGCACTTCTCATCCACACTGAAGCCCAGGATGTCCATGGCATGCTGCGTGGGGGGGTGGGGGCAGCAGGAGACATCAGGGTCAGAGATGTCTGTGCTCCGCCAGGGTCCCGCCAAGCCAAGTGCACTGAGGCTGCGCCCTGGTCTCCACCCGGCCTCACGCGGCCCCACACCACAGGCGCCCCGCTCGGCTCCCACTAGACGTACGTCCGTGGCCATGAGCTCCTCGCCGTCATCCATGTTGTCCACGGTGATGACGCCCTGGCTGCAGAAGTGGTAGTCATAGGGGTTCATCGACAGAAGCAGCATGTCTAGGGAACACGGGGCAGAGAAGGCGGGTCCGGCGGTGTCACCCAGCTATCTTCCTACCCCCATCCTGGTGCAGCAGGTCCTGGGGGCCCTTCCAGGACTTCACTGCAGCCTCTTTCCCACCCCATCCCCATGTCCATGGCTTCTCTTTCTTTATGGTTTTCTGAGGAATGAGCCCCAGTCCCTATGTCTCACCCTTCCTTCCACCATTGCTCATGGCCACCCCTCTGGCCCAGACTCTGTGCTGGGTGCTGGAGCACAGGGAGGAATAGACTCTGCCTTGAGGGGCTTGCAAGAGAGGGGGGCTGGGTCTAGACAGAGCCATTGGTCCTCTCTTGGTGCTGGGTGGGGCCTCTCTAGTCTCAGGCCAGCAGGAGGGACAATTTTGCAAGGGTAGTGGCACTAAGGGGCCTGTGCCCTAGCACGAGGAGAGGGCTCAGCAATAACCAGAAGTGTCAGGAAGGAGTGGGGGGAACAGAGGGGCTCAGAGGAAAGATGGGATGTCACAGACCCCAGAACAGTGAGGGAACAAACATCCCAGGGCCTGGTCTGATGGGGGCCAGGAAGGGGCCAGGCAGCCCCACTCCCACCCAGCCCTGTGTGCTCTGACCCCCACCCTATCCATCCCTGCCCTCACCCTGCAGCTCTGGCTTCTTCCCCGAGAGGATCTGGTAGTAGATGTGGTAGCCACGCTCTCCAGGCAACTGGAAGATCACCCGTGACTTCTCCAGGAGATCTGGGAGAAAGGGAGGCACTGGCCTACCGTCCCCTGCAGCTCCCCAGAGCAGGCTCCCCGCAATAGGGCTAAGGGGGTAGGGCGTGTGTGGAGGCACAGTCTGCACACATGCCAACGTGTACTGAAGGGTGTCTCTCCATCTGTGCACGTCAGTGTGGGAATGTGTGTGTATCCACCAGTACATCCATGTGTAACCGTGTGTGTGTGTGTGTGTGTGTGTGTAAATGTGGGTGTCTGTGTGTGGAGGTATTCATTTGTCCATTCTTTATTCTATGCTTTCATTCCTTCATGCACGACCACAAGCCTTTCCTCCAGAGCAGTGCTGAGTATGTGTGTGAGCAGAGCCTCCATGTGTCTGCACATGGTCGTGGTCAGTCGGGGCCTGAATTACCATGTTCCCTGCCCCCTGCTGTGCTTATCCATCAGGACCTGGCCATGCACCCCAAGGTGGGGAGTGGCCAGTGTGGAGGCCCCTGTGTGCATGTGGCCTGGGCACCTGGTGTCTGTGCAGCCAGGCTGGGTGAGGCAGGATGGGCAACAACCCCAGAGAGGTGCTGGGAGGGGCTTCCAGGAAGGAGGGGGACTCAATGTGTACAGATGAGGCTGGGGCGGGGGGCACAGGCCTGCCCTGTCATGGCCAGAGAAAAGACTGGGCTGTGGTACGGCCCACGCACAAAGAGCCTGACTAGCCAAATAAGAATTTGGGTCTCTATCTTAAAGTGACAGGATCTAGAAAAGGTTTCTAAGCAGGAACACGATGTAGTCAGATTCATATCCATGAAAGGGTCATTCTGGCTGGAAGATCAAGCAGAGGAAATGGAGGCAGGGAGAACACATGGAGGCTCGTAGAACGTTCTAGGTGAGGGGTGAGGTGGCCTGAGCTGGGCAGTGGCCAGAGGACGGAAGGAAGTGCCTAGAACAGGTGGGAGCCCCAAGGACTTGATGATGGAGACTCAGTCCCAGCGAAAAGAGTCAGGCCTTGGCCTCTGTCCTCGTCCCCGCCCTCCGCCACCCTTTCCCAGACTCACAGCTGTCAATATCCGAAGATGCCAGCTTCCCAGAGGGACCAAAGTGAATTCGGATGAACTTGCCCTGTGGGGAGAGGAGCAGCCTCCGTCAGGGGGCCCAGCCAGAGCTGCCCTGTCTGCTGAAGGTTCCCACCACCTGTGTCTCCCCTGCTGCTGATCCCGCTCCCACCACCCACCTGTCCCACTGTGGCCACTCACAAAGCGGGAGGAGTTGTCATTCCGCAAGGTCTTGGCGTTGCCAAAAGCCTCCATGGCAGGGTTAGCCTCGATGATTTGATCCTCGAGAGTGCCCTGGTGGGGTGAGGGTTGCTAACTGACTGGGACACCAGAGCAGCCATGGTCCTGGATATCAGCCCATCCATCCCGACAACCTTTAGTTGGGAGGGGGAAGTGGGGGGGTCCCCAGGACCTCATAATTGTTGCATGCCCCACTTATACTGGCCCCATACTTACCCCGGTCTTTGTGGCCAGAAATTGCTGGGGGGAGAAGGAAGACAAAGTTAGAAGGTGTGAGGTCTTACCAGGCCAGGGGTGGCAGCAGTTAGCAGGACAGTGAACATTAGTCACCCAGATGTGTAGCCCCCCCAACCCACGTTCCATGCCTCACCCTCCCAGGACTGTTACCAGGAGAAATGCTAGAAAGTAGGAGCAGACATGGCCCTCGTCAGGGTCTTGAGGCAGGTGGCTGCTTCAGGAGGTCTCCTGTTTGCAACCGTTCCCCTCCCCCAGCTTCATCTCTGGCCTCTTCCACATCCCTTCATTTCCTACACTCCAAGAAGTGACCCCTACCCCACGCCCTAGAGGTTCCTGACTAAAATCTCCTCCTCTTCAGCGTCCACTCACATGTCCCCTCCTCTAAGAAGGAGGCTCTACGGGCGGAAGAGATCTCTTTCACCTGAACCTTCTTACCCTCACCTCCCTCTGCCATTGCCCGTCTCCACACTTCTTTGTAGTATGACTAGGTATATCTTCATTGTACAATTCTCCACTGACTATTATTCAAGATGGCCGTGCCAGGTGCATATTACCCTGCTTTGCAAAGGAGGAAACTAAGACTCAGAGCAGGGAAGTGATCTGCTCAAGGCCACACAGAGAGTGGGGGACAGAGCAGGCACTGAGCCCAGGTATCTGCCTCCCACGACACCCGAAGCCACCGATATGTCTCACCTAGAGGGACTGTTTGAATTGAGAGGACCTCCCACCCCATTTCCTCTCCCAGCCTCATCCTTGTCTTCCCTCCGTTTCCCTTTCCTTCTCTTCCCTACCCTGGATCCCAGCAGCCTGGGAAGAAAAGGAGGAAAAGGAAGGAGTGGATTCTAGAGTGACAGGTGCTACGCTACCAGGGCCGTTTGGTTATTCATTCACCTCCAGGGAGCCCAAGACTTTAAAAAATGCTCCCAGAAATATTCTGGGGGGAATGGAGGCAGGAGGGAAATGGCAGGACTCCCTCCCCCTGAGCTCTACTCCACACACTCATGTCCAGGGCTTCTGAACAGGGCTGTCTCTGACAGGTGTAGTCAAAGTGGGGCTGAAGGAAGAGGGATTGATAAGGCTTTTTAGTTGCAGCACCCGCGGCCCCTGTGGGCCAGCCTTCCTCTCCACCTCCCTTGCCTGATACCTACCTACGGAATACACAATGCAGGGCTCCTTTCTGCCCAGGGCCTCCCTGCCCCCACTGTGCCAGCTCTTGCCTCTCCCTATGCTCCATTCCTGTTATTGGACCAAGCCCCAACTTTCTGCAGCATCCTCACAGACACTTTAGGGGTCTGGAAAATGGATGGGAAGGGGAAGGAGGCAAGGGTACCAAAAAGTCAACAGCAAAAACAAAACAACACCACAAAAAAAACCAAAACTGAAATAAAAATCAAAAACCAAGAAAATCAAATTGGCAAAAAAGGAAAAGGCAAAAAGACAAAAGAAAACTTAAAGTGGAAAAAAGAAAAGAAAAAGAAAAATGCCCCAGAATAAAGCAAGGCTCAACAGGACCAGGATTGGGGGCTGTGTGGGAGGAGGCCTTAGGCTTCTGGAAAGAAAAGGCAGCCAGATTTGGGGTGGATTGGGGGAGGGGGAGAGCTCTGAACAACTGGCCCAGAGGCTAGGAATGAATGTTGTACCTCAAAACCAAAAACAAAACAAAACCCTGGTCCCTCATTGTTTCAGAAATTTTCAAAAACCATCAGCAGTCACAGGGTGCAAAACTGCCCCCTCGCCTGGCTGTTGGGAATGTCAAGTGCCCTTCACTCTGGCTAAACTCCACATATACCTGTTTGTTTGACTGACAGCAGGTAACTGTCTTTGGTACATAAAAACCAAGAAAACAATCACTTCTTAGTAAAAGTGGCCTACTTGGTAAACTCCTTCAAAATATGAAGGCCATGTTGAGAGAGAAAATTACATTAAAACTTTAGGAATAGTGATGTGGTCCCACCCTTCTGTGTTACAATTGGGAACATTGAGACAGGCCCGGAACTGGGTCACACAGCGTGGCAGAGATGGCCACAGCCTCTCTGGTCAAGCCTTGCTCAGGCCAGAGTCCCCCACCAGGGTGGGAGGCTCAGGTAGGGCTGGAGGCTCTGGGGAATCAACTTAAAAAGAAAAAAAAGAAGAAAAGGAAAAAAAAAAAAAAAAGAAAAGAAAAGAAGAAAAAAAAAAAACAAAGAGAAAGAAAAACAGTGAGAAGCAGTGGGGAGGAACGCCCAAATGGGCGAGTCTTACGGCCTTCTTGCCGGGCCCGTCTCCCAGGGCAGCGACGATGGCAAAGTACTGAATGACCCGCTTGGTGTTAACCGTCTTACCGGCCCCAGACTCTCCGCTTGGACGACACAAACATGAGTCACCAATGCCAATCTGGCCACTCTAATTCTTCCCAGTTCCCAATGCCCCACCCCTCAAACAGGGCCCCTCTGCCCTCTCCCAACCCAGCTGCAAAGTTAGGACCCCCAACTCAAACACCCCCCTCCCAGATGGATTAGCCCTCAGAGGTGGTGAGTTGTTTACAAAGCCAGCCAGTGTAGACTACCCTTGTGAGACGAGAACACACATGATGCCATTGTTTACTGAGCACTAACTTAATGCCAGGCATTGGGCCAAGTGCTTTACCTGTATTGGCTTATTTAAGCCTTTAGAAACCTTGTAAGGCAGGCACCATTATCACCCCCATTTTATGGATAAGGATGGGGCTCAGAGAAGTTATGTGACTGTCCCTGCTGTTTGCCAGGCACATACATTAACTTGCTGACTCCTTATAGCTCTGCATGGTAGGTAGGTAGGATTGTTCTGCTTTTACTGATGAGACTCAGAGGCCCAAGGGCAACAGCAGCAGGAAGTGATCACAGAACCTGAACCCAGGTCCTTCTGGTTTCAAAGGCCTTGCTCTTAACCACCAGCTGAACATACACACACATTACACACAAACAATGTCCATAGTGCCTTGGCTAGACATGAGCTTAGCATGTTAAGAATTCTACCACTTTCCCATGGGGCCAAATGAAGGATCAGAAACAAGATTCAGAGATAGAGATGGTAAGAAAGAGGAAAGGGAGTGGAATCTTCCTACCCTTCTTGAGCCACAATCAGAACTCCCAAAAGATCAAGGTAGGAGAAGATTCCAGGCATTGGGGAGAAGGGGGACCAGATCACTCTGGTACTTGGTGTCCCTTCCCTGTCCATCATCAATAACGTGGCTGTCCAGAATGGGGGCAGAGAATATGCTCTAATTTAGCTTCAGCTGGGACACTGGCTCCAGGTGGTAAAAGTCCTGCCCCAAGCACTTTAGAATCAACCCTGGGAAATGATTTTAGTTCCACTCCCTTTCTGCCAGATGGCCAGCATTTCCCACCCCATTCCCAGAGCCCCACACTTACGTGATCAGCATGGACTGGTTTTCTCGGTCTGGAGGAAAGGGAAGGAGATAGAGAAATTAGCTAAGGTGAGGGACCAGCCCCAGGCGGAACACCTTGGGTATTCCTGGCACCGGGGCAGCCCTTCCACCACCGAGGGCCAGAAATGGGAAGGACCAGATGGGACCCTCCAAACTGTAGGCCAGCTCCCACTTGGAGAGACAGAATGGCTGTGCTAGAGTGTCTGGCAGTATCAAAAGGAGGACAATGCAAGTGGAGGGATGGGCGTCCTTTACAGAGGATTCCCTGGAGTTGGGGTAGGGGTCTTGGGTGGAGAGAGGAAGAGGAGTCCACGCGGCCCTTACTGCGCAGCATATCATTGTAAGCGTTATCCGCCACCCCGTATATGTGAGGTGGGGCCTCAGAGCGGCGCTTTCCCTTGTAAGCGGCGACCACAGAGGGTGTGTAGACTGGGAGCCACTTGTAAGGGTTGATGGTGACACAGAACAGGCCCGAGTAAGTCTGAGGAGAGAGTGTGGAGGTGGGTTGTTGGAGGCCAAGTTTCCATTGCAGCCCTCACAAAACCATGACCCTTGTAATATTCCCCAAGGAGCCACTTAATGTGCCATGCCAAACCCTCTATGGTTGTCCTAGCCTCACCCCAGCCCTTATTCTTTCCCACAGCCCATATCTCCAGCTCAGCGTCCCCGCTGCGGAAGCTCCGCCCTACAATCCCAGAACCGAACCTCCCGCCCCTCCTCTAGCCCAGCCACAGCCCGTGGCCCCGCCTCCACAGCCCAGGACATCACCCCGCCCCTCACTGCACACGGCCCCGCCCCTTGCACCCGGCTCTGGCCCCACAGCACCGTGGCTCTACCTCGAGCCCTGCCCCTACTGCTATGACGCTGCCCCAAGCACACCCAGCCTGGCCCCACCCATGGCCCCTCCCTGACCCATGGCTCACATAGATCATCCAGCGAGCATAACGTTGGCGCAGGTTGTGCAGCACCGTCGCCTCGTTGAGGTGCGTCATCATTGCCATGTCCTCCAGCAAGTCAAAGCGGGGTGGGTTCATGGGCTGCAGCTCGGCTTCGCGCACCATCAGTACCTGCCAGGGAGGCCGTATGGTGGAGTGGCTGGCGGGCAGGAACCAACCTCCCACCCTTGTATGCGCCCAGATTCCCTTTAATACAGAGCGTGCTGGACGGGAGCTGGACCTGGGGGGGCAGGGGAGGTAACCCTGGGAAAGGGGCAGCCAAACCTTCTGATCTTTGGTCTCCACGTTGACTCTGCCCCCAGTAGCCTCCGACTTGACCTCAGCCTCCACATAGGCATCCTGTTCATCAGGTATCCAGACCCGCTTCTTCCCTGGGTTGGGGGGAGAGCATTGGGGCTTTGAGAGCAGCTGGGAAGCACCCAGGGGCAGGGGGGTGGGGGCGTTCCAGCTGGGGTTCCCAAGTCATATCCACAGAGCTGTGCCCCTCCCGGGGCCCTGTCAGGACGCAGGAATACCCAGAGAAGATCTTCCAGACCCAGGCTCCTGGAAGGGCAGAGTTGGGTGGATCCCTAGAGATCTCAGAGGATTACTTGACTGACATAACAGTCCCTCACGCCCTGGATGACACACTTCAGTTCAGATTCCTGTTTCTGCCATATTTGCCCTGTGACCTCAGGAAAATCCCTCATTCTCTCTGGGCCTGTTCCCACAAAGGCAAAATGTTGTGGGCATCTCCGGAGGCCCCACATGGAACAGCCCTCAACATCAGGCACACAATTCTCAGCGGGATTCTGCATCCTCCATTTTGCTGAAGACTTAAACCCAGGTCTCCTAACTGTCTTGTGCCCCTTTGTGCCTGGCCAGCTGGCCCCAGAGCTTCAGGGTGCCCATGTATCATGGTGGTAAAGGCACGGATTCAGGCTACAGACCGCTGGGTTCTGTTCCCTGTCCTGCCACTTACTAGCCACGTATCTTAGCCAAGACCAACTATATAACGTGCAGGCTCCAGCGTTAAAATACAGACCCCCTTATTAAAAATACCAAGATGGTAATAGAGTGTTAAATCAAGCATGAGGCCATTCTGAGGGCAGTGCTCTTTACAACTGCAGAGATAGCACACCCATGAAGCTGGCCCTGGCCCTGGTCCCCACCTCCCTATGTTGTTGAGATCATGCATGGAAGGTCATCTGCTCTGGGCCTGGTGCACAATAAGCACTGGATACACATTGCCTATTGTTATTATTGTCCTATGAGCAAACCAGGTCATAAATAGTAGTCTTTATTCCAGTCCCTAATAAACAGAGGCTTTAGCTCTATGGAAAGCACTAAAAATAACTCCAGCACAGGCCTTATGGACACACAGAGGCAGCCTGCATGCATACCAGACACTCTCACTTCAGAGGCCTCAGGCTCTAGCCACAGACTGCAGCTGCGGAAGGCAGGTAATACTGTCCCATTTCACAGAGGGGCAAAACGAGGCTTGCTCACAAACACAGTGATGTACACAGAACTTAGCCTCAGGACCTCAGACTGAGGTAAAGGTCCAGAGCTAAAGCTGTCAGGCCAGAGTGTGTGCTCCTTCAGCCCTGAGCTCAGTGCCACCCCTGCCCACTCCTGGTCTGAGTCCACAGGCTTCTCTGTGGCTGTGCCCTCTCTGCCTTCACTTACCATCCCATGGGACGGTGTGAACCTTCATCATCTCCTGGTAGCCCTGGCGGAGGTAGCGGGCGGACTCCCCAAGTTCACTCACATCCATCATGGTGGTGGCACTGAGAGGTGGAGGATGAGGGACTAAAAGTCTTGGAGGTTCAAGGCGGTCCACAGCAGCAGGCACTGGAAGATGGCAGTGACGGAGGAACTGAGGGACCAGGGGCCCCAAACTGGGGCATAATTCACAACCCACAAGGCCTTATACTAGGTGATTCCCTGGGCTCCCCACCTCAGCCTCCCTGGTGAGCCCCCAACACATACACATACACTCTGAAACACCACAGCATCCTCTCCCACAGATACAGAGAGATTCATACCAACCCACAGGCACTCTCACCCACCGGCCCACCTGCCCTCCCCTCAGCTCCAACCCCAGCCCTGATCACCCACCTCAGCACCTCGGTGAGGGCTGAGAGCTGGGCTACCCCTTTTATTGCCGCCGTCAAGGTCAGCTCGGAGGAGAACTATGTCAGCAATCTCCACGTGTCACAGCCCCCCCAGCCTGACCACAGGACACAAAAGGCAAATTCCCTTTTATCTCTACCAGCACAGCCCCTGGGCTATTTTTACCTCCCATTGTCAGGGGAGTACAAAGGCCGAAAAGAGACACTCCACTGAGAGCCAAGGAGGCTAGGATTCAGAGACTGACACAGGCAGTGACAAATCAGTGAGAGATTTGGGAAGACTGCGGAGCTTGGGGAGAGAAACTGAGTCACAGGGAGTATGATGCACCCAGAAAAAGACCCACAACCCCAGAATGGAGAGCAAGGAGACTCAGAGAGAGGAACCACAGAATGCTCTCTGGGATTATTTAGTCCAACCCTCTTTATACATCCAGGGAAACTGAGGCCCAGAGAAAACTAGCCAAATTTCACAGATAAGCTGTGTCAGAGACCAGGTCAAAAAGAGAAGCAGAAAGAATGAGACATCCCTCTCCAAATACCCAGATGCTGTCTCTTTTCCCCTCCCTCTATCCCCATCTCTCTGAGTCACACAGAAAGAAAGCCAAACCGGGACTCGCATAAAGACATGATTTGTGTGAATAGAAAGCACATTGAAGAAATTTAGACCAATTAGGAGCCCCTTCATACTTTGACATTCAAAATTCACAGGAAGCCAACTTCCCACTCTTAGCGCCCTCCCATACCCCACTTTCAACAGGAGTTTGGGGTGCTGGCACTCTGTCTGCCTGATACAGGCTACGGAATGTGTCAGGGCACTTCCAGGCTCTCCTGTCCGTCACCCCATTCAGGCCCTGGTGACAACACACACAGAATTTTAGAGTCAGAGAATCAAAGAATCCTGGAACCTTAGACACTGGGCGTGTAGAACTAGCGAGGCTCAGTGCCAGGATTCCAGGCACACGTCAGGCTGAGCTCACACGGAGAAATCCTCTACCAACGGGCTACCAATTTCAAATGCACAGATATATCTGTATTCCATAAAATATATAGAAATAATTCCAAAGGTACATTTTTAACCATCAACGGTTCAAAACAGGCAAAACTAACTAACATATGATGATAAAAATGGAAAGTGGTCCTTCGAGGGAAGGTAAGGACTGGAGGGGGCACGAGAGAAGCCTCTGGAATGCAGGAAACGCTCTATGTACTGAGCTGACTGGTGGTTACACAGGTGTGTTCATTCGGTAAAACTAATTGAGCTGTATGCTTAAGATGTATGAACCTTACTGTATGTATCTTACACGAAAGCTTTGTTATAAATACCTGGCCACATTTGGCAATAGCTATCAAAATTACAAATGCCCAGACCCTTTTAGGAATTTATCCTACAGATATTTCCCCATGTTATAAAATGGTACACATCTCCTTTGGGTAGACATTTAGATTGTTTGTGGTCTTTCTGCCATTGTGATCAGGGCTGTGGTGAATATTCTTGTACAGCCTGACGAATTTGCACAAAGTAAACACACCCTGTTCAAGAAACCAAAATCACCAGCACCTCTCTCACACCCTTTTCAGTCACCACTCCTTCACCTACACTCTTGACTTCTAACGTCACAGACTAGTCTTTCACATTTATGTGAATGGAATCCTACGTGACATATTCCTTTCTTCTTTCTCACCACATGACATTAGTGAGAACATCATTCTGTATTAATTCTCTTCATAGAACTTAGGTTGTTTTTTGCCTGGCTCCCCCAACTAAAGTCCAAGAGCTTGGTAACTACATGCCTAGCACCTTGCCGAGTACCTGCACATAGTAGGAAATCAATAAATATCTGTTGAGTAAGAGAATTAACCAAACTTGATAGATCGTTTTAGATTATAGGGCTTTAATCTCCTTATGGGGTCAGAGGCTAAAGAGCTGGGCTTGAGCAATTTACAGAAAGCCAGGAAGGTAGAGAAAACTCTGCTCACTGTTCAAAGGTGCTCAGAAAGCAGGGCTGCTTGTCTAGGGCTCAAGCTATAGAATTAGCCTGGAGAATCACAACCTCTAACAACCGCAGCCGATACCAAAAATAATGTGGGTCTGAATTCTGGTGTATAAACCTGGGGCTGAGAAACCAACCAAAAGAAATGGGTCTAGAACTGCCCTGTAAGTTCACTTCTACTACCCAGGGCACACCTTCCTGATGAGATGAGCTCATAGACCAAGATGACAAAGCAATGAGGAAATTCAAGATGGACCTGAGAGATGCAACAAATGCTACAATCTCAAGGGCTTAACGTACCGATTTTAAGTACCTAAAGAACTGTCCTGGAGCAGAGAGAGCCTATGTGATTTGTGTGGCCTCAAGAGCAGACCAGTGGGGCAGTTACAAGGATGCAGAATTTGGACATAATGCATACACACAAAAAAGGACTTTTGCATACTTGGAGCCAGTCAGCAATGGAAGAGGCTGCCTTGGAAGAAAGTGAGCCTGCCAATAGCAAGGAAAAATCAAGCAGAGTTTGCGCAGGTCTTGAGGCTGTGGACTGGACAACCTCTGAGATCTGTTCCAACTTTAGGACTCTAGGATTCCAAGATTTTAACACTTCTGGAAGCTTTGTTTCTTGATAACCACCCTCTCATCCCAATTAACTCATCCTCTGAGTAGTCACTGTAGGGAGACCAAAGTCTTCCTTCCCGCCTTGCCTTCCCAGTGTTATGAGTACAGAGTCTACACATATGTGTACATCGGTTTAGAGTCTGGGGTTTCCGGGCACACTTAAGTGTTAGAATCCTGGTGCAAAAGACTTGAAGCAAATATGATAAAATGTGTGCAATGGTTTGTTCATTATTCTCTGTACTTTCCTGTATCTTTTACATTTCTTCCTCCATTTTTTTAAAGACTCCCAGGGCATTAGGAATCAGGAACTGGAAGGGAAATCGTCTGGTCCAGCCCCTCAATTTAGCTGAGGACACCGAGGCCCAGGCCAGACTCCAGAATTCCACTCCCAAGGTGAGCTCTCTACCTCAGCACATGAAAACCAGGAAAAGAGAAAAGTAGCTTTAGTCAGGCCCAGCAGAAAGGCAACTGAGTCGCCTACAGCCTGGCCTATAGTGTGTCTACCCTACTGGGATGGAAAGGGTCTTTCCAGAAATCATTCAAAGAACCACAACCTTCTAGGTACTTAAGGTACTGACAGCGCTGGGCAGGGCTGTCAGGAAGGGTTGGGCCTCAGGGGTCCTGGACAAGCCTATCACTGCCCTCAAAGACTGAAATGCTATCTGCCACCCCCACCTACACCCCCCATAGCAGAGCCAGAGAACCTTGGGCCTAGCTAGGAACAGAACTGGAGAGAACGGGCAGGATCCAGGGTAGAGGGTAACATGGCCAAAGATGGAGATTGGAAGTCTTAGAATGAAGGGGGACCGGAGCCAAGCTAGACAACAGGGTCTAGATGTCCCCAACTCCCCTCCATAAAAGGCCTCAGATCAGCAGTGGCCAAGAGTCCCGAAGCCACAGCTTAGTATCAGCCAGACCTGTAGGCAGCTGCTGAGCAGGGGCTATTTGGGGGAGATTTCCACGATCAAAGAGCTGATGGAGCAAATCCCAAAAGGCGCATAGTCTCTCTGGCCTCTCCTCTTCTAGCCCAAGATGCCAGTGAGGGAGCTGAGTGTTGAAGAAAGTAAGGGCAGGCAGGTGGGCAGAGAAGATGTGATTTGGGAACCAACCCCAGCCCAAAATATATCTGCCACCAGTGCACCCCAGTGCCTGGAAGTCCTTCTTTGGATACAGACATTGAAGAACTCTTAAAAATACTACTACAGCTAAGACACATGAATTCAATTCAACATGCATCTGACAGCTTTTAATCTGTGTCCAGGATGGGAACAAGACACTCATGATCCAGAAAAGGAAAGACACTCAAGAAAGATGTCAGAATGGAAGAGTCTAAAGGATAAAAGCAAGTTTGAAACCAAGGCTGGCAAGGAGCGGGGCATGACAACAAGGCCCCTTCCCTCATAGGCTAGCAGTAAATAAACAAGTAAATATGGTTTTTAAGATAACAAAGGATTGTGGCACATGCTATGAAAGAACAAAACAGAGTGAAACTGTGGAGAGTAATGGAGTGTACTCTTTTCAAGTTGGTCAGGGAGGGCTTCTCTGAAGAGGTGAATTTTAATGTGAGACCTGAAGGATAATAAGCAGACAGCCAGGCTAAGAGCCAGGGGAAGAATATTCCAAGCAAAAGGAACAGTGAATAACAAGCCTTGAGGCAGAAAATAGCTTGGTGATATGTTTGAGGCCCTGTCACAATGCTAGTGCCACTGGCGTGGGAACAAGGGGAGGGTTTTACAAGGTGAGGTTAGACAGGTAGGCAGGAAGCTGATTGACTCAGAGTCTTGGAGGAGTTGGAAGCGACTCAGACTTCACTGCAGGTGCAGTGGGAAGTTGTAAAGGGTGGAGAGTAAGTGGTGTGAAGTTTGGTAATGATCACTCTGGCCTCCAGAGAGAGAATGGACTAGAAGGGGCAAGAAATGCCACAGGCAGAGCAGTGAGGAGACCGTGGCCATCCCGGTGAGAGAGGAGGGACCTGGCCAGAGAGAGGCACTGAGGTAGAGGAGCGGGGACGGAGAACATGATCCCAAGTTCTAAGGCTGGAGCAGCCACACAGGCTGAGGTTGGGCCACAGGGGGCACGAAGAGAGGTGACGCTGGACAGAGAGGTTGGGATTGGACACTGACGGGCCTCACAAGCCAGATTAGGATTTGGTGCTTTATCCTGCAGGAGTTGGGGAGCCATCAAAGGCATTTTTAAATTTTATTTTCTTCATCAAAGAGCTCTGAGCAAGAGCATTTGACAGTGTGGTCAGATTTATGTGTTCACAAGATCCCTGTGGCAGCTGGTGTGGAGGACGGACTGAAGGGGTGAGACCGGTGGCAGGAAGACTGATTTAGGAGGCGGCTGCCATAATGGTCCACCTGCGAGGTGGTTAGGCCCAAAGAGGGGGCCCTATACCCTGGTATCCTGGGGGTGGTGGGGCCCCTGCTCGTCTAAGGCTTGTCCCCCTCCTGGGGCCCTGGGCAGCTGCAGAGGGCCTGAGTGGGCCCCAGCTCTGATGCTTCAAGCAGAAAATAGGATGAGGGCAGCCAAAAGGCATCAGGGCTGTTTATCCGGAGGAGAGACGCCTCACCATGGGTTTATGGTTGAAAGGTTACTGTGTAAGGGGGAGGGGGACCAGCTGTCCCCCATCCTCATGAAGGGCAAATAAAGGAGGGGCCTGTGGCCTCAGCTGCAGCAAGAGGGAGGGCGGTTAGACACATGAGGGGAAGTGTCCTGACAGGCATCAGAGGATAAAAGGGCCCTTTAGTGATCACGTAAACCAACTCTCTCATTGAACAGTGGGAAGACGCAGACCCTTGTCCAAGACCACCTAGTGAATTAAAGTTATGACGAGACCCAGCAGCACGACCTCTCCCTTTCAAAGGCCCCTGGGGCCTCCCCGAGCACTCCCAAGAGTACCTCCCAAGACGGCCCCAGAAGAATCTGGGATGTGGCTGCCGCGGAGAGAAATATACATGGGTCGGCCTCCTGGAGAAGGAGGGATGGACAGAAAGACCTTTGCTGGACTGAACTGGTCTGGACCCCAGCATGGGCTCTGGTCTCCCTCCCTGATTTGCTGCATCCTTGAGTTTAACCTTTGCCTCAGGCCCTCACTGTCTCAATAGCTCTCTGTCTACGCCCCCACCCCCAACCAGTCTCAGTGTTTTTTGGTATTTGGTGGGAGTCTTTTGTACCTCTCAAGAGTGTTGGCCTTTCTGTGTCACCCTGTCGTTCTCCTTCCTCTGAGAATCTGTATTTCTCTCTCTGAGCCTCTGACTCAGTCTCTCTAGAACTGAGCTGGGCCAACCTCCTACCCCCAGCGGGCCCTCACTGGTAGAGTGCCCCCATGTAGACAATGCTCAGGCCCAGTGCCCAGGCTGGAACAGGTGACAGCAGCTGTGGATCTATCTATAGCTCCCTTGCCCTTCAATTGTTCCCAACTTCAAACAATGGTTGAGGCCCTGGATTAGAGACACCCCACACCAGCCCTGCTGAAATGGATCCCAGGGGGCAAGGGACGAGGCCCACAAGGGCCACATCATGATCTTGTGTCTACCGCTGCCTGGACGTCCAGGTTTCCACCTATAGCTCTGGGCTCTAAGGCCTTCCAACTCAGAGGCTGTGTGAGTGAAGGACCAGGGGATAAGGGAACAGGGTGTGTGCGAACAGCAGATCTGTGTATGAGCATGTGCGTGTATGTGACATGTGGGTTTCCCCTCTCCTGCCTTGGCTGACAGACACTCATGGGAGCTGGGTTGCCAGTTCCATGAGGGCAGAGACCTAGTCTTTCTTATTCTCTGCAGGGTTCCAGCCTAAGCCTGGCCACGGCAGGTATTCAATATACATTTCTTACCTTGGCCGTTAGAAGAGTGAGGGCGTGCTATGTAGTGATATGCCTCACATGTGAGCAGCAGTATAGAGTAGCGACAAAGAACACCTTATCTAAAGTCAGACTGCCTGGGATTGAATCCTGGCTCTGAAATATTGGAACATTGGAAATATTCAGCTATGAAATATTGGAAAATTACTTAATCTCTTAACAATGGAGATTCGTAAAGAGAACCTACCACATAGGATTCTGATGAGCATTATATGAGTTAAAACGACCGAGGAGCTTACAATAGTGCCGGGCACATAACAGAGAATCAATCAAGTATTGTTAGTTCCAAGATATATCATTAAGTGAAAAAAGTGAGGAACAGAAGAATATATGGAATATGCTATTACCCATGTAAAAATGGGGGGAGAGAAGAGTTGTATATTTATGTACTTACCTATGGAGGGACCACCTCTGGAAGGCAGTAACAAGAAGCTGGTAAGAGCTGTTTCCTCTGCAAAGGGGAATAGGTGGCTGGGGGTTAGGGAATGGAGGGACTGATGTTTTTCCCATGCATACATTTTTATACCTTTGAATTTTGAATCATGTGTATGTATCACCTATTTCTTAAGTGTTTGCTAAATGAATAAGGGTCACTGCAAATATGATTCTTTACAAAGCAGTCCCTACTCTGTGCCAGTGGGGAGGGCCTGGTGAGGGCTGGTCCTTAGGGTATGGGCTCATTGCCCTCAGCCCCGGGTCTGAGTCCCCGAGACACTGTCTTTCCTCCAGCCCAAGAGTGGACAAGATGTGTCCATGAAAACCACCCGTGGGCAAATGGTAAGCCAGAAGGGAGGCTTGCCAGTTTGTAGGCCAAGCAGCAGGAGAGGAGGGGGCGGTGGAAATAAGCTCCTGCCTTCTTCCCTGGCCCCAGCCCCCAACTCTTCAGGCCAAGCTATTCTTAGAGGCCAGATAATGCCAGCAGTTGCTGCTGCTCATATCAGCTTCCAGAACCACCCGCCCTGAGAGGTCCGGTACTACCCCCACACCCTGGCGTGCTGACCTCCCTGCCGGGTATGGGCAGCCTGCTGGCTCTATCCTCTGTACTACACGTGCCACACACATTCTGTCCATGGCAGGTAGGTAAGGGGCTGGGTTGTGAGCCCCTCCATGATGCCCCTTGCCAAGCAGCTGGGTGGAATAGGAAGGGCTGAAGGACACCCTAGAGTACCAGGTGTCCCCCTAGGGGTCATCATGCAGATAGTCTGGCCCAACCCCAGTTCCAAATTATGCTTAGAATATGAATGAAAGGGGTGGGGGCCAAGGACATGGGCGAGCCAGGGGAGCTCGGAGGAGGGGAGGGCAGGGCAGAAACAGTAGCAGGAGTGGGCCTGGGAGGGTCAGTGTATGAAGGAGAGAGGAAGCCAAAAATAGGAGGTCTGGGGAGGAATGGCAGAAGAGGGTCTGATAGCACTGGCTCCAGAGTCAGACAGTCTAGCTTTGTCTCTTACTTGCTATGTGACCCTGAGAAAGTCTCTTTTTCTCTTGGAATTTTTTTTTAATTAATTTAATTATTTTATTTATTTATTTATTTTTAAGGGGAACAGGACTTTATTGGGGAACAGTGTGTACTTCAGGACTTTTTTCCAAGTCAAGTTGTTGTCCTTTCAATCTTAGTTGTGGAGGGTTCTGTTCAGCTTCAAGTTGTCCTTTCAGTCTTAGTTGTGGAGGGCGCAGCTCAGCTCCAGGTCCAGTTGCCGTTTTCTAGTTGCAGGGGGCACAGCCCACCATCCCTTGTGGGAGTCGAACCGGCAACCTTGTGGTTGAGAGGACTCACTCCAACCAACTGAGCCATCTGGGAGCTCAGCGGCAGCTCAGCTCAAGGTGCTGTGTTCAATTTTAGTTGCAGGGGGCGCTGCCCACCATCCCTTGTGGGAGTTGAGGAATTGAACTGGCAACCTTGTGGTTGAGAGCCCACTGGCCCATGTGGGAATCGAACCGGCAGCCTTCGGAGTTAGGAGCACGGAGCTCTAACTGCCTGAGCCACCGGGCCGGCCCCTTCTCTTGGAGTTTTAATTTCCATCATAAAATGGGCATAACCTGATTTCATCGGGTTGTTATGTGGAGTCACTGTATATATATGGTTGTGTGTGCGTGTGTGCGTGGGTGTGCGTGGGTGTGTGAGGTTCTATACAAATTATCACCTGTGTAGTCCGTGAATCTACCACCAGTCAAGATACTGACAGTTCCAACAACATCCCATCCGTAACCTCTGGCAACCTCCAATCTGCCCTCCATTTCTAAATTGTCAATTCAAAAAATGTTATTTGAATGACATCATACAATATATAATCTGAGATTGGCTTTTCTCACTCAGCATCATCCAAGTTGTCTGTATCAATAGTTTGTTCCTTTTTCTCGTGAGTAGTAGTCCATATTATGGATGTGCCCCCGCTTGTTTAACCCCTTACCTGGTGAAGGACATTTGGACAGCCCTCGTTTTGAGATGCTGTCTTATCACCTGTGTCCTCAGGGGCTAAGGCCACCCACTCCCTCCAAATTCTTGTTCCATCTGTCTAGATGCCAAAACTCTCCCCACCCATCCCATCCTCTTTCCCAGACCAACCCCCAATCCTTAGGGAGAAACAAGAAGAAAGTTTCTCTGGAGTCCCTGGACCTTATTTCAACTTGTAGACTATAGACCCATCTGCTGACTCCGGCTCAGAGGCCCTGCCAACTCCCCAGCCTCATCTCTACCCTTTCTTTCACTCCACTCTAGATACACCAGCCTTCTGAGAATTTATAAACCACACCAAACTCCTTCCTGCCTCGGGGATTTTGCCCCTGCTCTGCCCTCCACCTGAAATATTCCTTCCCCAAACTAGGGCATGGCTGCCTCCTTCTTGTCCTTCGAGTCTCAGCTCAAATGTCACCTCCTCAAAGAAGCCTCCCTTGACTACACTAGCTAAATTAGGTCCCTCCTATAAATGTTACGTCTTCCTCCTTAGTATCACATATCCCAATTTTTAAATTTTTAAAATTTTTTCACATTTATTGGTAGGGCTTCTTATTTATCATCTGTCCCTCTCTACCCCCCAGGAACAGATGGATCCCGCCCCCACCCCAGATGCTAGCACAGGACTTGGCACAGAAGAGGTGCCCATGAGTGCCTGCCGAATGGGCCATGTCCACTGGGGTGGGGGCATCTGCTTCTCAAGAACCATCTTTTGCAGGGGCCTCTCACTCTGCTCCCTGCCTCCCCCTCCATGCCAGGCCCAGTGGGTCCTATGACTCGTGTTTCTCACCCACCCAAGCCTGGACGAGCCTCTCCTTTCTTTGCTTTCCTGGGTTTAGCTGAGCCAGGCTAACAACACAGCGCAGTGCTTAAGAGTTCTGGAGTCAGACTGCCTGAGTGCAATCCCTCTGTTACTCTGGTCCTCATCGGTAAAGCATGAGTAATAACAGCAGCTACTCCATAGGGAAGTGAATGAGATAATACTTACAAAAAAAGAAAAAGCATCATGCCTCGCACATAAATGTTCAACACCTGATCATTACTATTCTTCTTCTTACTAGCATTATTATCACCCCCAAATTCAGTAGAAGAAAGATGGGAAACACATACCACCATGAGAAGGTCTCTCCAAAGAGGGTTATCCCTAAGACTGTGGGACCCTGTTCTTATCCTTCACAATTCCCTCTGGCTTTTCTCTCTCCAGCCCCCTCCCTTCTTGCTGAAAGTATAGGGAGATAAAAGGGCAGGACTCTAGCCTCTTCCTGGAGAAAGGTTCCCATCACTGTTTAGGCCCAGAGCCCTGCCATCCTCTAGCCATAGGCAGAGCAAAGGGGTATCTCCTCATCAAAGAGCTGCATCCATTCTGTTTTCATGTATCCACTCCTTCAACCATGCAAATATTTACTGAAAAATAAACTTTGTTATTAAACTTGGAAATACAATGAGGTATGATTTTATACCCATGCATCTGGCAAAACCCAAAAAGCCTGACAATCCTGAGTCTTGGTGAGGACACAGAACAAGAGCAATTCTAATAATACATTGCTGGCAGAAGTGCAAATTTGTAAAACCACTTAGGAGAGAAATTTTGTATTTTTCTAGTAAATCTGAATATGCTCATTTAGACACACTGCACAATTAGACTGTTTACCATTTGTAATAGCAACGTACCCAAAGGACCTTCACAGGCGAAAAGGTAAATGAAATGTGGTATTTTCATGCAATGAAACCTACAGCACAGTGAAAACGAATGAACTAGTTACCTATGTCAACATAGATGACTCTCCTCCATAGGCTGAATGAAAAAAAAGCAAGCTGCACAAGAATATATACATTACTATTTAAAGTCCAAAAGACAGGAAAAATAGTATCATGTATTGTTTAAAAGCACACACCTAGTAAAAGGACTAAAAATGCATAGGACCTACCTTACACCATATACAAAAATTAACTACATATGAAACAAAGACCTAAATGTAAGAGCGAAAACTATAAATCTCTTAGGAGACATAGGAGTAAATCTTCATGATCCTGGATTAGGCAATAGTTTCTTACATATAACACTTGAAGCACAAGCAACCAAAGGAAAAAATAAATTGGAGTTCATGAAAATTTAAACCATTTGTGCTTCAAAGGGCACTATCAAAAAACCCAGGAAGACAGCCCCAGCATGGGAGAAACCATTTGTACATCATATATCTGATAAGAGCCTGGTATCCAGAATATATAAAGAGTTCTTACAACTCAACAATAAAAAGACAGATAATCCAATTTTAAAATGGACAAAAGATTTGAATAGACATTTCTCCAAAGGAGATTTACAATGGCTGATAAGCACATGAAAACACGCTCAACATCATTAGTTATTAGGGAAATGCAAATTGAAACCACAATGAGATACCACCACTAAGATGGTCATAATCAGACATAGTCGGACAGACAGACAATAACAAGTATTGGTGAGGATGTAAAAATTGGAACTCTCACACATTGCTGGTGGGAATATAAAATGGTGCAGCCACTTTGGAATACAGTCTGGCAGTTCCTCAAAATAAACACAGAGCTACCATACGACCTAGCAAATCCACTCCTAGGTATATACCCAAGAGAACTGAAAGCATACATCCACACAAAAATTTGTACATGAATGTTCACAACAGCATTATTTATAATAGCAAAAAGTGAAAAAAACCCAAAGTCTATCAACTTATGGATGGATGAACAAATGTGGTATGACCACACAATGGAATACTATTCAGGCGTGAAAAGGAATGAAACAGTGATATATGCTACAACACGGCTGAACCTTGAAAACATTATGGTAACAGAAGCCAGACACGAAAGGCCACATATAGAGTAAATGTCCAGAACAGGGAAATCCATGGAGACAGGAAGCAGATTAGTGATTGCCAGGGGCTGGAGAAAGGGAGGAATCGGGGAGTGACTGCTAATGGGTACAAGATTTCTTCTGGCGTGATGAAAATGTTCTGGAATTACATAGTGGTGATGGTTGCACAATCTTCTGAATATACCGAAAACCACTGAATTGTACACTTAAAAAGGCTGAATTTTATGGTACATGAATTATATCTCAATAAAAAGATGTATAGGAATAACACACAATTCCAAATTCAGGAGAGTATTTATTTCTGTGGGGATGCAGTAGTGGAGGAACTTCAGCTTAATTAACAAAGTTTTATTTCGCAAACTGAGTGGTGGGTATATGGGTGTTGGTTATACTAATGTTAGAGGTGGCTCATTAGCTCAGTTGGTTAGAGTGTGGTGCTAATTAACACAAAGGTTGCTGGTTTGATCCCTGCATGGGCCACTGTGAGCTGCATCCTCCTTCAAAAAAAACACCGAAAATGTTATACTACTGTTTATGTCTTTCTTAATGTTTTCATAATAAATAAAATTTAAAAGTATTTACTGAGTGTTGACCTGGACCAGGCCCTGGGCTACCCAGGTGGCGTAACAGTGAGTAAAATCGGGACCGATCCTGCCCCAAAGTAAGCGGGTAAGGATAAGTGGGAAAGTGGAGAAGAGGGGCTATCAGTCAGTCCTCGCTCCTCTTTGGGCTTCTGCTTCCTTGTGGGTAAAAGAGAGCTGGACTAGAAGCTTGTTGGTGGGGATTGGTCTGCACTTAGAGAGCGGACCAATAAAGATTACTTATTGTTAGAGGGGGGAAAAAAGATTCCATTTCAAAAGTAAGATTCAGAGAGGTGAGAATCCTTGCCCATAGTTACACTGCTAGTAAGTGGAGTAAGGATTTGAACCCAGGTCTGAGACATCAAAGGCTCAACAAGAAAGTCTCTGAGCACCCTGGGCCCCTCGAGTAGTCCTTGGCTGTAAGAGTTCATGCGCGGTGAGAGCACAGGCCCTGGACTCAGTTCTGCTGCCATCAATCAGCAAAAGCAGGCCTAAGGCGAAGCCCAACAGTCTCTGTTTCTTCTCAGTAGCAGGGACAGTAACTTCTCCCTCCCAGGATTACTGTGGGGGTGTACATGAGATAACACATCTAAAGTGTCCGGGACAGGCTTGGCATACAGTAAATCCTCAACACATGGGAGAGTCCTCACTTTGATTCCACAGGCATTTCCGGAGCAGTACTGCTGGGCCAGGCCTGCGCCAGGGGCTGGAAGACAGAGGAATTCCACTCGGAATGGCCAAGCAGTGCCCGCCCCCCCAGCTAAGTGGGGAGACAGCCTCATAAACAACAATACCCAGCAGGGTGATGTCATTGCTAAAAAGACACAGCAGCCACATGCACACTGCAGATCTCCTGCAATGCAGACCCTGGGATGGCAGAGACGTTCCAATCAAGAGGTCCAGGCTTGAAGAGAAGCTCTCACAGGGGAAAGGCAATGTGCAAATTAAGGGATTGGCCTCCATTCACACTGCTGTGCAGCCCTCCTTGTCTTTTTTCACCTAATTCAGACTCAAATGTTCCCACAAACCCCAAGAACAGAGACTGCAATGGATTCAAAAGTCAGCTTTGGGAAGCCTGAGCTCACGGCATGTCTGGCATGTCCCAAGGTGTGTGAGTGGAGGCACAGTGGCTAACAGGGAGAGGCTGCGTGATCTTGAAAAGTCAGGACACTTGTTCTAGCCTCCAAGTCCTCAGCTGTAAAACGGAGGTGATAACAGTTGTGAAAAGTGAGATACCTGTAAAGCCATTAGCCAAGTACCTGGCACTTAGTGAGCGGACCAATAAAGATTACTTATTGTTAGTGGGGGAAAGATTCCATTTCAAAAGTAAGATTCAGAGAGGTGAGAATCCTTGCCCATAGTTATACTGCTAGTAGGTGGAGTAAGGGTTTCAACCCAGGTCTGAGACATCAAAGGCTCAATGCATCAATCTTCCCCTCCTCCAGAATCTTCAGCAGGTTCCCTGGAGTCCACTAAACCTGCCCTTGCCATGGTGAGAGAAACTAGCAACGTCTTGAGGCCAGACAGACCTTGGCCAAATTCTCTAATCCTGATTTCCTTGATCTGGGATCCCTAAGTGGGCCCTAGGGGTATTTGAGTTCCTCTGCATGGTACACAAACAATCTGTGTCTAATAGAGATTCTTTGTGGGGACAGAGCCCCAGAAAGTAGTTTACAGGCTCTTGGCCTCAAGTGGAAGGGTGCTGGCTCGGGTAGTGGATGGCCGTCGGCTGTGGCTGATTGGCCGTCAGCTGTAGCCAGTTAGCCAATTGGCCGCTAATATAACTGCTGCGGCTACGGAGGAGAGTAGAGGAGCAGAGTCGAGGAGAGTGGAGGAGCAGAGTCGAGGAGAGTGGAGGAGAGTCGTCGGTGGGTTGGCGGAAAGGCGGACGGCAGGTCGCACGTCCGGTGAACCCAGCCTCCAGTGAGACCATAGTGGTATGACTCCCCTACCTATGGCTCCGTGGGTGTTCCTTTTTGGCCTCACCATATCCTGCATTCTTGTGTGGGGAGCCGGAGCAGAGAACCCGCAGGCCTCCCGGCACTACATTCTTAAACGAGTCTATGCCCACAAAAGTAACACACCACGGACTTAACCTAACTTAGCATATTTTCTTACCCACGCTATGGAGATACAGTACAGTAAATCCTCATTTAATGTCATCAATATGCTGTGCGACTTGTATCAGAAACGACGAAACTGAAACTAATGAGGAAACGAATTTTATCACAGGCTAATTCATATAAGCAGGAGTTAAGTTCCTACGATAATAAAACGATGTTGAATGAAATGAAGTTTTTCAAGGACCTGCTCTATCTGCCTTGAAAGGCTGTGAGGAGATTCAATGACATAGTTTATGAGAAGTACCTGAAACATCCTAAGGTTTCGCTTAATGTTGGTTTTCTTCCCTTCCTCGCTCCCCAGCTTATTTGCATCATTCAGCAAATATTGAGCATCTGCTAAGTGGCAGGTGCCATTCCAGGTGGTGAACGGGACAGATATTGTCCCTGTGTTCATGGAGCTCACATTCTGGAGGGAAACACCAGATACATAAAGTTAATAATTTCAGATACTAATAGGTGCTATTAAGAAAATACACAGGCTAATGTGATACAGGTTGATGGGGTGGGGATGACATCTGAAGAGGAAACATCTGAATACTAAGAAAGGAGGTCATGGCAAGATTTAGGGGAACAGCATCGGGGCAGAGGGAGCAGGAAGGGCAAAGCCTCCCCTTGGCCAAGAGCTCCTCATTCCCAATCCCATCACAAACTGGATCCCCTTGAACAAGTCACATAACTTCTGAGGCTCAGCTGCTGCATCTGTAAAATGGGAATTAAAAATACCTTACCTGCCACAGTGTGAGGGGAACTCAATCAAAAGGCTGTTAAGGTCTGGAATCCTCCCCAAATCTCACCAAGAGACACCTGATATACATCATTTGGCACCCATCTTGGAAGAAGGGAACCTGCATAGAAAACCCTGGGTCATGATTTTTGATTTTCAATTTCATGCTACACTAGAAATCGCTTTTTTTGGTCCTAGTTAAAACAATGGGCTTTTCCTGCCACCTGGGGCCTATTATAGTAACTGCTGCGTCATACTCTCCCTCAGGTACAAAAGGAGACAAAGGAAGGACATCATGGAAACACTGTTGTAATAATCAGACTATGCATCCCTTCCCTCCCCCCAAGAAGATCGGAGGGCTCAGTCTGCCTTGTACATAGAGAATGTAAATGCTTTATTTAAGACCTTAGAAGAATCCTGGCCCCTGGGCTGCGCCACTGATTTATAATCAGCGGTAGGTCTCTCTCCTAAATATCCTTTAATCTGACCCTTTGTCTCCATCTCTTCAGCCGCTGCCTCATCATCTCACAACTCTCTGGCCTTAGTAGCCCACTTCCCAACCATCTGCTACACTGTAAGCAGCATCTAACACACAAAACAGACTATGTCTCTCCCCTGCTTAAAACTCTTAGCTCCCCACTGCTCACTGGACAAATGCCAAACTCCTTCACCTGGGATCCCAGGCTCCCTCTCTAAGACAGCGCCTCACAGCCTGCTCCAACTCCCTGGGCCCGCCTCAGTATTTATACCAGACTCCTAATTATCTCTAACACAAGCCGAGCCACACAGAATTATTTGCCTTTGCTCTTTCTGCTCGTGCTACTTGGCACACTGCCCCCATTCCTGCCTCCCACCTATATCCCTACTTCCTTCGCTGCCTACACGTTTTTACCCATCCTTCCAAGACCTCAAAGCCTTCCCTGAGTCCCCAGAAAAGCACTGTTTACCGGTCTACCTTCTTAATCAGATGTGAAAGCAGGGGCTGTGTCTTAGTCATGGTTCATTTCGCAGAGCCTGGACTGAAATGCAGTTTAACTAAAATTCAGCCAGGTGCTTCAGATTGAGAAGAATCCTATCACAACCCAGAAAGAAGAGTTAAAGCATTGGGAAGCGGCCACGGGGTGAGCTGAAGCTACGGATCAGGAATTTGCACTCTTAAAAAACTGCCTCCAGATCCTGATGCAAGTGATATTGGACATTTTGAGAAATACTAGGTCACCCTGAAACATTCCTAACTTTAAAATTGTTGGAAAAATGAAAATGTTTTCCTTTTGCGTCTCATGTTTTTCCTGCATCTGTCCCGGGGTTAGAGAAATCAGGAGGGCTTTTCCGGGACACGGCTGGGAGGGAATGAAGCCTGGGTTCCAACACTGGCTCAGCCCTTAACTGTTAGGGAACCCTGAGCCGGTCTCTGCCCCTCTCTGGTTTCTAGTACCACACCTACCCCTACCAGCTGTGTGTCCCCGAGGTGGTGACTGTCCCATTCTGGGTATCAGTTTTCCTATCTTACATTGGACGTCACTACCTCTAACGCTCTACGAGCTACGCAAAGCCGCAGCTCGCCGCGGACCTCGCCTGACTCCTCCCCTCCTTCCTACGGTCCTGCCTGTCTGGGTTCAGCCGACGCACCCCTAATGCCAAGGCTGCCCTCACATGGACTGCCCCTTCCCGGCCGCCGTTCAGCTCCACAAGCACAGGTCTCCTCCCCCACCTTGTTCTTTAGGCCACGCGGGGGAGGCCCGCGCAAGCGCATTGGATTACGTGGTGACCCCGCCCCCTGAACCTCGGGTAACGGCGCGAGGGGCCTGAGTACGGAACGCGGCGGGACCACGACCAACCTAGTAGGTTGGGGCGCGGCAACGGCGGCCGGCAAGGGTCATGTTTCTTCTGGAGGAAAGATGGGAGGGAGGGGACTGACTGGCTAATGTATGGAAACCTGGAGGCCAGGAGATCTTGCAGATCAAACTGAATGGCAGGAACGGGGAAACTTGTGTCCAATGAGGGGGTTGGGCTTGCGCGTGCTGCTCTCAGACTTCCCAGACCTCCTGACTTCAGACGGGGCGGTTGTCGGGAACGTGGTGCGGGCGAGACTAGAGCAGGAGTTAAAAAAAAAAAAAAAAAAGTGGGAGCGATTAGAACCAAACTTTGTCCAGGGTGGGAGCGAGCAAGCCCGTGACAGGCCTCGGCGGGAGACCGTGTTGTTGCCCCGGGCCCCACGCAGGCACTGGCCTCGCCCTGGGCAAAGAGATCCAGCCGGGTTTCCTTGTGGGGCGTTTAAGGCTTTCCGTAATCTGGCCCCAGTAGCATTCATTCACGTTCATTCATTTAACATTCATTGAATACGGTAGTATGCGCTGGAGGCAGAGAAGTGATGGAGACAGACATTGTTCTTAAGGTGCAGGGAAAAGTACTGGGCTGTAGAAGCCCTAGGTGGAAAACAACAGGTACAGCTTCTAAAGCTAAGTCATGAATGCTGGTTCCAAGTGGTGGAGAATGTTCCAAAGACAGACAGCAGCACTCGCCGAGACCTGGATCGGGGAGGCAGGCTGGTGTATCCCGATCACTGAAAATACCTCACTCTGAGTTTGTTTAGTGGCCAGGGGAGAGATGATGGTAGTTGGAGCAAGGCTCCCAACAGTAGAGATGGAGAGAAATCAAGGAATTCAAAGGACTCTATATTTAGATAGAATCCACAGGATTTGTGGAGAATGGGGTGTAGGAGAGAAGTGTATACAAGGCTTGGGTGCCTGGGTGGGGTTCATCAGGAGAGGAGCAGATTTGTGGGGGAGACAACAGATTCTACTCTGGTTCTGTGCAGACTCCCACTAAGCAGTTGGATATTCTAGTTTGAAGGTCAGGAAAGCATTGCTGTAAAGGTATAGGTCTAAGTGTTATCAGCAAAACAGAAACCAAGCCACAAGAATGGCTGAGACTATAGAATGAGAAAAACAGAGCCCAATTAGGACTTTTCATAGTGATTTTTTTTTTTTTTATGTCTGATCTTTGTGTCTTCAGTACCTAGTCAAGGGCCTGGCATTAGTCCGTGTTTGCCAACTAAACAAAAGCCCAACAGCAGCCAGAGATGTTGGAATCCCAGATTTGTGGAGAGATGGGAGCTAATGGAGGGTTCCATTGCTCTGTCATTCACAGGTTGTAGTTCCTGGCCCTGCCACTAGGCTGCTGTGTGACCTTTGACAAATTTCCCACCCTTAGAGGGGCTACAGCCAAAAAAGAAGCTCCCAAGTATAGTGCTCCAAACACTGCTAAGGAACTACACATAGATTTTTCTCATTTAATCCACACAGTGACCTTATTTATAAAGGAATTAGTGTTATTATGGCCTCAAACCCAGGTCTGACTGATCACAGAGCCTTGTTCTCTCTGTGACTGCCCTTATTTGTCTCTCATCCAACAGGGATATTGTCAGAACCCTCTTGAAATCACATGCTCATTCTTTCAAAACATTGTGCTGAGGCTGGCAGACTTTCATAATAGGTCTAGCACCAGTCCTGTCACAGGGAGAGGGGGGCTGGAGCTGACCGTGATAGAGATTACTTGTCATTCTCTAGGTCTCTTCCTGGGAACCACTGAGCTGGGCAGCCATGTTCTATGCCTAAAATCAAATGACAGTGGGGCAGAACAAAATTAGTGACTGGTGCTTCCAGAGTTTTATCAAGATCTTAAACCCCTAGGGCCTGCTGCAAAGTGAATGAGTCTCAAGGTGTGAGTTGGTTCACCTCTGTGTGTCTCTGGCCAGCCAGTTGGACTCTCTCTTATTACACTGGGCACTTGGTTTTCAGTTATTTCTAAGATACTTCTCAAAAGTATCTTCTTTTGGTTCTGTGATGATAACTATCTCTACAAGGAATGTAATCATTTCCTGCTACAAGTTTGCTTCTGGTTAGTATTAGGGAGGAGTCCACCTTATCTGCATTTCATAGTATTTCACAAAGGGCTCCTTCCCACCTCCCCACTCCCACATAATTTATTTGAGATCTGCTGACATGGGTTGTAGCTAGAAGGGAAATTAATAATCTATTGCAGTGGTTCCTATCCCAGGAAAACTTGTTATAAAGACAATTTCAGCCCCTCCCTCCCCCCGGACTTCTTGAATCAGAATCTCTATGTGGGGCCCAAGAATCTGTATTCTCTCCCAAGCTCCCCAGAATATTCAGGTTTAGAAACTGCTTGTCTACCCCACCCCCTTGTTTCACAGGTAGAGAATCTGTTGCTTGGGAGGGGAAGGAACTTGACCCAGTCATATAATGATATTTGTGCCTCTTTCTCCAATGAAAAGCATTAAGCTGGGAATTCAGAGACCTGAATCAAGTCCTACTTTTACCAGTCATTAACTTGGGGAAGTCATTTCACCTCTCTGAGCGTCTGCCTCCTTACTGTGAGAATAATGCCATCGTTGTGTTAGGGATCAAAAGAGAGAGTGGCAATGGAATTGCTTTGTCAAGCTTTCTGTTTTGTGTTCATGGAAGTTGAAAAGAGCTGCCAGCCAGTAGTCATGCCACTCCTCTGTACCACACTACCAATTTCAGTAATTGCTGGGCCCCCGGACCTCTGTCACCACGCCCTCCCCTCTCCTTCTCAGGTGGGGATGGCCAACAGCTGGGGAAGCCTCTTGCAGGATGAGCAGCAGCTGGAGGAGCTGGCACAGCAAGCCGTGGACCGGGCCCTGGCTGAGGGAGTGTTGCTGAGGACCTCACAGGAGCCCAGCTCCTCAGACGTAAGCCCAACCCCCCCCCCCCCCCCCCAGCACTAACCACACTACTCTGGGACCTACTGTTCATGATCTGGCTGGCTGCTGCCAGACTGGAGGCAACTCCTTTGGGTCAGAGACCACTTCTCTTTGTTTTATTTATTTATTTTTTCAATAACTGAAATTGATCTTTAGAAGTATGTAAAGTAAAAAAGCAGCATGCTAATCAAATTTAAGGCTGGGGTTTAAAGTGTGACTTAGACAAGTCACACTTAACCTCTCTCAGCTGCATTTTCTTCAAATATTAGAAAGGGAGACTAATGGGACCTACCTTATCAAGTAAGTAAGAGAATTAGAAGATAATTTGTGTGAAGCATGTTGCCCAGTGAACTATTATTTTTTAAGACCCCCCCCTAACCACAGTACCTTCTCTGTAATTGGTTTGTAGTGTATCCTTCCAGGTCTTTTTCTGTGTATTTATATACATGTATATGTATATAAAGAAATACATAGTTTTTAAATAACAAATTGGATGGTACATATTATTCTGTGACATGTTTTTGTTTGTTTTTCATTTAATAATCAGTCTTAGAACTCTTTTCTAACTCCCTCCATTAGGGTCAGCTTCATTCTGGTGTGTAGTATTCCAGGTATGGATGGATCACAGTTTAACTTTCTTCTCTTTTTTTTTTTTTTTTAAACTTTCTTCTATTGATGGCTATTTAGGTGATTTCCAATGTTTTATGACAACAAATAGCACTACAGGGAACACCCACATACGTACATGCCTGTTTGGGTACCTATTTGAGTGTTTCTTTATGGTTGATACATAAGAGTAGAACTGCTGAGTCCAAACCACATCTTTTAAAAAATGTCATTCTTTAAAAAAACAAAACCTTTTTATTTCGGGACTAGGTGAGATATTTTCATGCTTCAAAATTCAAAGGGTATAAAAGTTTATAGTTTAATCCTCCCTTCTACATTCCCTAGCCACCCAGTTCTCCTGCCTTGAAGGTAACCTGTGTTTTATAAAAAAATGTTTATTTTTCAGATAGCTTATTCATAATAAGAAAATATGTATATATTCCTTTCTCCCACTGTTTACACAAAGAAGCATACTAAACAAGTTCTTCTGGCTTTGCTTTTTTTTTTTTTTTTTTTTTATGACTATCCAGATTAGTAACTAAAGAGCTGCCACTGTTTTTTTTTTTTTTTACCAAGCCACATTCTCTTTTGTCTTTTTGGGCCCTGAACCTCGTTAGGGGCCAGGTGGAGACTCCAGACTCAGTAAGTGTTTGCTGAGGCCTGAGTAAATAAAAATGGCTGTCACCGAAGGTAGGCTGATACCGTGGAAGGTGTGCCTCTGGCTTTCTGAACATACTGCTTGGTTTGTGAACCTTAGATTTTGTGAACAGCTTGTCGGAATCCAGGATGCAGCATTTTCTCTTCCAAGATTTTATTTCCTCTGTTAATCATCGGCAGGTTTTGTGTAAAGGTCCAATACGGGGAATTTCTGGAAGTCAATGGGTCATGATATTTCCAGTCCAGGAAAAGAAAGGAAAAAAAAAAAAAGACAGGAAGAGATTGTGTGTGTGGGTGTGTGTGTGTGTGATTTCATTCAAAATTTTTACCAAGTGCCTGTTCTATGCTGGGCCATTCTAGGCACTCAGGACCAACTTATTTTTTAAATCATGAATTAAAAAGAAAAACACACCAATCTAGATGTTCAGCTTGTCTTGAAAGATCAGATCAGCTGGCAACTCTGGCCCACTTTCCTGCAGGGCAATAATGCCTAGAGCAGAGTTCCAACTGCCTCCTTAGATAAGACGGGAGACTGAGGTGAGTCAACCAAAGGCCATGACCTCTGGAGCTCGTGGTCTAGTTTGAGAAAGTACCACAAGACAAAAATTAAATAATGTCTGTTCTGTGAGGAAATATAAGCAACCTACTACACAATACTAACCTCATTTATTCTAAATGAGGCACTATTCTAAACACTTCAGAATCACTAACTCATTTAATCCTCACCACAGCAGAGATGAGGAAACCAGGCCCAGAGAGGTTAAGTAACTTGCTGGAGGTCATTTAAATAGTGGTGTAATTGGCAGAGTCAGAATTCAAATCCCAGGAGTTTGCCTCCTGAGGGGATGCTCTGAACTTCCATGCTTTCCTGCCGCTCCCAGGATACGGGAGAGGACACTTGGCAGAAGGAACAATTCATCAGTGGTATTTGACCAAAATCTCAAAAGACAACTGGGGGAAAGGAACAGCAGAGCAGAGGCCCCAAAGGAGGAAAAGGCAAAGAATGTTTAAAAGAATGCAGGGCATGTATGTGGAGAGAGTGGCAAAGAGGCAGGCCAAAGTCAGGCAGCCAAAAGCCTTTGGGTACTGGGGGGAAGAAGAGTGTGGACTTTATTCTATGGGTCAGGGCCACAAACCAACAATGCACAGACTGAATAGTTGGCTTCTGCAGTGTTTAGGGAGTTAATTATTTTTTTAAAAAATGCATCTGAACAGGGTACCAAATCCAAAAGGGTAATCGGTAAAGAAGAAGTTTTGTTCCACCAGCCACTGTTTCCCTCCCTAGAGGCAAGCATTGTTAACAGTTTTTTGTTGTTGTTTTACCAGAGTGTCTTTAAAAAGTCAGAACCACCATTTTCAAAAAAAATCATGAAATAAAATTTAAAAAATCTAGATGTCCAGCTTGTCTTGAAAGATCAGATCAGCTGGCAAGCTGCCCACTTTTCTGCAGGGCAACAATTGGCTAGAGCCGAGTTCCGACCGCCCCCTTAGATAAGATGGGAGTTCTTCTCACTTCTTCCCATAACTCTTGTTTCCGTGCCTCTGAAGCAGAGTGTTTACTGGCGTGCACGTGCTATCGCTTTTCTTAAAGTAGAAGAATATTACTCTGTGTCTGGGTTTCTATCAAAAGTGTAGACAACTGTGTTGCCGCCTTTAGCCTATGGGCAGAGGAGGACAGCTGTGTACTAGTGATCCCAAATGCACGTGGGCCTAACAAGTCTTGGGGACAGAGGCAGAGGAAAGTCTTAGCAAGAAAACTCTCTGGGAGCTTTTCCGGCCAAATGGGACTTGTTGGAAGAGGCAGAATTCTGAGTTTTGAAGTCAAGGAAACGCCCCTGTAGTCATCACACATGCACTCAGGGTATTAGGTTACCACTTACGTAATCTGCAGTAATTCACACTCTAACTCATAAAGGCTTCAAGCTGAAAAACCTTACTCTCAATACACTTCCTCAGTTTTGTCTTAAAATAGATGCTGAGGAGGGCAATTTGAGAATTATCTATCAAAATTTTAGATGGATTTATCCTAATTGTCTGACATTTCCACTTTTAGAAATTCACCTTCTCACTCACAAAATACCTACAATGTATATTCTGGGATATTCACTGAAGCATTGATTGTAATGGAGGAAAAAAAGGAAACCACCTAAATGTTCATAATAGAAGGCTAAATTCAATAAATTGTGGTATAGCCAAAGAATGGAATAGTATACAGCCATTAGAAAGAACGAAAGTGCTCTATTTGAATGGAAATGGAAACGTCTCTGAAGTATTCATAAAGCCAAGGACAGAACAATTTATATGTTATACGAATACGCATATGCTTTGTTTGGTGTCTATAAAAAAAGAGAAAATACGTATGTATATGTATACATTCGTCTAAAAGGATATGTGTGACACTGGTATACCGTTTGCCTCTGGGGAGAAAAACTGGGTCTTTGGGGCCAGGGTGGGAATGACACATAACTTTTCACTATGTCACCTTCTGTCTCTTTTGAATTTTGTATCATGTGTTTGTATTACCTATTCAAAATAATAATATTTTTTTTAAATAAATATATAAATGTCAAGTTCTAACAGCATAAACTTATACTACCATAATGGTAAACTGATATTAACTCAGAGGTTAAACTCAGGAATGCGCCATAATGTAATTCACCAGGTCCTCTTATCTCTTACCCAAGTTCTAGTTCATTTGTTGTTGGGAATCTCAGAATGCATTATCCCCTTCTAGAAACAGTAACCTAGATGATACTCTGCCAAAGTCTAAAGAACTCAGAATGCAGCTGAACTCTAGGCCTGGCAACTCTCTAACACTGGGGAATGGGGGTGGAGGAACCCCACCTCTGGCTTCTTCTCTGGGGGCCAGAGTTCACTTCTGCTGTAGCCTTATGAGCAAGACTCTCCCTCTCCCAGAAGTTAAGGGACTGGGGTATGAGCTCCTGGCATGGGGACGGACCTAGGCTTGAATATTAACTGGCTAAGAGGTTGTGTGTGTGTGTAAGTGTGCGTGTGTGTGTGTGTGTGTGTGTGTGTGTTGAGTAACCATCCTGGCTCAAATCCCACTGCTACTTAAGAGCTTTATATGATTTTAGATATGATACTTCTCTGAGACTCAGTTCCGTTATCTATTTATTAAGTACATATAATAATAGTATCTTCCTCATAGGGATAAATGATGAATCCATGTAAAGTATTTAAAACAGTGCCCTGCATACAGTAAGTGTGCAATAATTTTTTGTGTTGTTTTTTGCCGTTTTGCTTTTGATCTTTCTTTTTTTTAATCTGAAGAGATAAAATATTATAGAATCTAGAAGTCCTCTTTGTACCGCTTCCTGATCCTGTTCTTCTCTTTCTTTCCAGAGGTACCCACTGTCCTGCAGTCTGTGTGTCATAAGTAAATGTAGGCCATACTTGCCATGGGGTTACATTTATAGGAAGACAATCCATTCACAGGTGTACTAGCCCTGCCCATTCTCTCCCCTTGATCAGGTGGTGAGCTATGCCCCATTCACGCTCTTCCCCTCGCTGGTCCCCAGGGCCCTGCTGGAGCAGGCCTATGCTGTGCAGAGGGACTTCAACCTGCTGGTGGATGCTGTCAGCCAGAACGCTGCCTTTCTGGAGCAAACTCTGGCCAGGTACTGGGGGATGGGACACTAAGGGACCACGAACCACTAGAACCAAGGGACTGGAAGACTGGGGAGCCATAAGGTGTCGCTCTGGAAGCTGACATGGTGGGCTGGGGGACAGGGACCCTCCAGGAGAAACAAAACGTAGTATAATAGAAGTCAGGAGAGCTGCTGTCTAATCCTGGTTGTACCACTTACTTAGTAATATGGCCTCAAGCAAGTCCCTGTCTTTCTCCAGGCCTCCATTTCTTCATCTGTAAAATGGGGAGGTTAGCCTAAATCTAAGGTCCCTTCCAACACTGACATTTCATGATTCTCTGATCCATGACCCCCGCTTTGAAGACTGAAATTTCCATTTGGAATTAGAGATGGTCAGCTTAGTTTTGAGGTTATTTGGTTTAAAGTCAGATTTCCTACTTCTTCTCCTAAGCAATGACCCTTTCTTGTTGCCTCAACGCCTCTCCTCTTTGGGTGGGATGGGGTGCAGACTGGGCAACACCCAGGGCACAAGGATACAGAACCCCCATAATGGCTCACCCCACCGTCCCCTCTCTGTCTCTTTTCCTTTGATCTTTTTTTTTTTCCCTTTCAGGCCCTGGAGCAAGGGAAATTTCTTTCCTTTAAAATTAAATTCTTTATTTTAGAATTAGAATTAAATATATAAATATATATATGTGTGTGTGTATAAACGTAGAGACTAGACATATATAATTGAATATCTGCTTAATTTTTCCAAAGAAAACAACAATTTTGTTAGAGACATAATCTCTTAAAAATGAGCACATTGCCATGAGGGTGAATGTGACAAGGGATCGTAATGGTACGAAGTTTGGAAACCAGTGACTTGTTGCTAAAAACCCAATGAGTCGTGAATGTACAAACTCGACTACCACCTTCCCCCCAGACCTTTCTTAGGATGGGCCTGGCTTTTGTACCCGTGATTCTGGATTGTGGGAAATACGAGCAGTCTGATTTATGACCATTACCCTAAAGATGTGATTAGGTAGACCTTCCCTGCAGCCTGTCTTTGCAACCCTTGCTTTCCTTGTTCCCCTCTCCTCTGAAATGCACACAAACCCTAGCTTGTAAGAAAGAACACATATGCGAGAACAGCCCCCTGGAGTCCGGAATGGAAGGGGAGCACCTCTTCAGAAGAGGGAAAATGTGTCTTTTCAGCCTCTTGCCTGGAGGCTGGACCCTCTCCTCTTCACCAAGGGCTGGCAAGCCCTCTGAGGGAGCTGGCTGGGTTGCAGAGGAATTTCAGGGCAGGCCCGAGCTCCTTGGGCTCAGTGGGACCCCTGTAACAAGGTGAGCCTGCGAGTCAGGCTAGAGCTGGCATGCAGAGAACACCCTGAATCTTGAGAGGCAACAAGTGTGGCGTTAGTTACCTGTGGGTGCCTCTCCCCGAGGCTTCAGAAAACCATACTGGATGGGCTCCTACCACATGTCATATGTCACAGCAGCACACTGGGCCATGATGATGAGCCAGCACAGACATGGCGTCCACTCTCCTGTGCTTTATAGTCAAATAGGAGAGACAACTCTAGTCACACAAAATGGAAAAATTGCAGCTACAGTCAGTGCTGTAAAGGAGAGGTCCACAGCTCTGTGAGAGCACAGGCAGGGCGACATGATCCAGACATGGAAGCTTCCTTGAGGAAATCACATCATATGAGGACTAATTGAAGGAAAAAGTAGGATAGTTAGCTTGAGTCAGAAAACTCCTGGGGGAGCACAGGGCATAACTGCTGTCCTCTAATCTCTGAGGGCTGCCGTGGAAGAGGAAGAAAAGGCTTGTCCCAGGAGGTCCCAGAGTGTAGGGGAAACTACGGAGAGTTAATGTCAGGTCAGCCGGAAAGCTTACAGCCATCAGAGCTATTCAAGTATAGAATGCCATTGTATCACATGCCATTTTTCAGTTCTTGTTGGGACCAGACTCTATGTTCAATTCTCATGTAATATCTCATTTCCTCTTCATCACAACTCTGTCATATAAGTGTAATTATTTTCCTCTTCATTTTACAGTTGAGCAAACTGAGACACAGAGAGGTGAAATGATTCTCCGAGGTTGTCTGGTCGAGTGGTAGAGCTGAGATTTGAACCCAGGTCATCTGGCTCTAAACCACTTGTTTTCTATGGGGTTGGTGTGGGTGTTCAGGTTTGGGCCAGTAGACCCAGAGAGGATTCAGGAGTCAACGGACAGGGGTGGGACTCCTTGACCTTGAAGGTTCCATGGAGCCTAGAAATTCTTCTGCTTCCTCCTCTAGCACCATCAAAAGAGACAACTTTACTGCTCATCTCTTTGACATCCACAAGCAAGTCCTGAAAGAGGGCATTGCCCAGGTAATCATTCCCTATTCCACCCCAGTCTGCGACCTTCCCCTCCCAACCAATCTCTCTCTCTCTCTCTCTCTCTCTCTCTCTCTCTCGGGAATCTGCCTCTTTTTGGTCCCTGGGTGTACATCAGTGGCCAATCCTGGGATGACCAAAACAGTGATTCCACTGTGTTTGGGAGTGTTGGCCCGCGCCTCTGATCTCTCCATAGCGTTCTGGGTACCTGTCTGCTCCATGGCTAGGCCCTCAGTCAGCCCCCAGGCAAATGTCCTCAGCCTTCAGTTTTCCCCACAGACTGTGTTCCTGGGCCTGAATCGCTCAGACTACATGTTCCAGCGCAACGCAGATGGCTCCTCAGCCCTGAAACAGATTGAAATCAACACCATCTCTGCTAGCTTTGGGGGCCTGGCCTCCCGGACCCCGGCTGTGCATCGGTAGGTCCCTTGGGCCACCCTGGGTACATCAGTGGGGTGACAGCCTGATGAGCCTACAGTCACAGGTGGGGGCAGGTATCTCCAACTCTGACTGTGCCTTCCTGGGCCCTGCTTCATGTGTCCCACACCCCCACGCCCCAATCTCATAGCATAGTTTCCACTTGTAATTAGGTCTTGGTATTTCAGAGAAGGGACGTCATAGTTCATGTAGTCCTACCTCCTCATGGGTATTCTAGGCAGAGGGAACAGTATGTGTGACGGTCCTTAGCCGAGGAAAGCTTATATGTTTGAAGGCCTGAAAGGAGGTCAGAATCCAAGGCAGAGTGGGAGGCAGAGGCTTCTCCTCTGAGGGCTGGACCCTAGTAGCATTCATTTCTAGCCAGCAATGGTGCTGTAGGTTGTTGTAAATCCAGGTGGTCTGCAGCAGGATTCCAGATAGCACCTGGGGCTCAGGGAAAGGGGTGTCAGCTCATTGGGACGCTGGTGTGGAGTGGAAACACAGGGTCTCTGGGCTCTTCTGGGCATGTACACGGGGGCGGGGGGGGCAGGGTTAGGGCAGTCCTGCATATTCTAGCCTGAGGTGGAGCCTACAGGAGGGTGATGGTAAGATGCCTTTTCATGCTCGGCTGTTCTCAAGGTGATGTTCCCGTAAGTGTCTGTGAGTCACAGGTAGAGGGAGCTTTCAGATCCATCCAATCACTGAACAGACATCTCTCTTCTTACAGACATGTTCTCAATGCCCTGAGTAAGACCAAAGAAGCTGCCAACATCCTCTCCAATAATCCCAGCAAGGGTCTGGCACTGGGGATCGCCAAAGCCTGGGAGCTCTATGGTTCAGCCAAGTAAGCGGGGGGAGACGTGGCAGCAGAATCCTGCTTGAGATTCAGCATTCATGGGGGCAGCAGCTTCTTCTTTGCCTGACTTCACAAATTAAATCATAGATTTGAAAAATGTTTTAAAAAATTCAAGGATCATTATATGGTACTTTCAATATTAATAATAATAACTACCATTTAAGGAGTCCTAGTTTTATTTTACAGAAGAGCAGACTGGGCTTTCAGAGAGGTTGAATAACTTGCCCAAAGTCATACAGCTAGTTAAGTTTAGAATTCATGTCTATCTGCCTCTCAAGCCTGTGTTCTCTCTACTATACTGTTCTTCCTCTAAGAGGAATGGTCCCATAATAGAGATTGAAAAACTGAGGCTCAAGCATTTGTAGAGCAGATTAATTTTCATTGATTATCTCAAACTTTGTAATAATTTTTTAAAGGAAGCCTGGGAAATGAATTATGATTTCAATATAGACATTTATTCAAACTCTTTCAAAATACAGTATCTGTGGTTGGAATGAGATAAGAAACAGGGATTCTTGGTATAAAAGTTTGGAAGCTATGATCTATTTAACACCCTTATTTTATATATGGGGAACTTAGGGTCCCAAGGAAAGAAACTGACCTGCCCAAGGACAAGTGTGACACTACAAGTCACTGACAGAGCCAGGATTGGGCCTCAGGAGTCCTCACTGCCAGCCAGCATGTTACTGCCATGTTACTTCCTTAGTTGCAACTTTCCTAGTCCTGCTCCCAACAGGCTGCTTGGAACTGAAGGCAGGAGAAGGTAGAATATGTTTTCTGAGTCTGGCTCCGATTATTTTACAGGGAGCAGGCTGATTTAATTAACAGGGCATGTGGTTCCACTTTAGCCTCCAGCCTCCATCCTCTGCCCCTTCTTAGAGATGGGCCAGCCTGGGCTGGGTGCCACCTTCCTACCCATGAACAGAGCAGATCAGGCTGCAAAGTGAAGAGCAAGGCCATTCGGGACTCTCTCAGAGCAAGATGGCTTGTGAGAGCCCCATTTCTAGCTTGTCTCTCAGATACCCAACTCAAAGCCAAGACTCAGCTTAATGTCATATCTGACCTCAAGAGATTTCAGGCAGGCCAGGAGAGGGGGCATGCTAGGACCTGTACTTCAGCTAAGTGGAAAAGAGTCAAGCAGAGTGTAAGATGTTCTGCTAAGGTAGGGAGAAGCAGAGACAAACAGACAAGAGGCCAGGAATCCGTACTTAGCCTCCTAAGCCAAAGTCCAGCCACCAAGACTCTCAGCAAGAAGCCACAGGCACCGAGCACTACAGCTACAACAAAACGGGACTTTGGTACTGCTGAGTGTTGGCCCTAAGGGAGTCTGGTGGGGAGCTGGATCTGCCTTTGACAACCGAAAACAGCTTCGTTGGTAGCCAAACAGACAGTTCTCTGGCTTTAGCTGTTCCCTGAGTCCTTGAGCTCCTGCTTCTTTAAGAAGCACGTGGATAAGCATAGAGGAAGAGGCCAGGTAAGCCCCAGTGATCCATGTGGGATCAAACGTGGCCTTGCGTGCGTCACAGAAATGTTGGAAAGCCCCAGGAGGCAATGCCTTATTCATCGTTGGTGCTATAGGGTTTCTGTAGGATTCTATCGAGCTATTCTCTTGTTTCATACAAGAACCACAAACTCTCTTATTTTATGCTTACAATCTAGTAACAGGGCTTTTAGCCCCCAACGCCCAGCATTGTTCTTTCACAAAATATACGTTAGTACTCACACCTATTTATTCTTCCAGAAAGATTTTAAAATCATTATGTTAAGTTTTAAGAAAAAGTCCTCTTGGGTTTTTGAGACGCTTCTACATTTAAATTTTAATTTGCAAGAAAATGGAGGTCATTGCAATATTTCATCTACCTACTAGAGAAGGAGTAGAGACATCCTTTAATTTTTCAGGTTTCCTATTTTCAGGAATTAACGTGCCGTGGCCTCAGGTGTCTATGCCTGAGACAGTCCTGAGTTGAGAGAATATCTGTTCTTTCAAGGAAGCTATGTTCTCATTCTCACCCCTGAAGGGGGTGAGACAGTGGGAGGATAAGTTTGGCAGCCACCTTGGGCCACCTCTGCTTTTTCCCCAGTGCTCTGGTGCTACTGATTGCTCAAGAGAAGGAAAGGAACATATTTGACCAGCGTGCCATAGAGAACGAGCTACTGGCCAGGTAAGTAAAGGAAGGGAGACCTCCAGATGTGGCCCCAGGATTGGGGAGATCCACTCAGAATGGACCATTCACTCCCTCTGACCCTTGCCCATCTTTCCCAGGAACATCCATGTAATCCGGCGAAGGTTTGAAGATGTCTCTGAAAAGGGATCTCTTGACCACAACAGAAAGCTGTTTATGTGAGTGTTCAGGGAGCATTCCCCAAGGATCCAATTCCCCAAGGGCTGGTTTTGGAAACTCATTCTGCCACCTACTTCCCCCAAACTATCCTTTCTTCTGGGAGATGTGATAGCTTGCTTCCTTCTCTCCGAATTTTAGGAGTGAGCTCTGAAATATCCCATCATTCCAGGAAATTTTGGAGAAGGCTAGCCAAGTTCTGCTTCTAGAGGGTTGTATCAGAGCTGCTAACATTCTGGATAAGGGCCTTCTTAAAATAACCTCGGTTTTCATACGGCCCTGAGTTCCCAGAAGTTTTCCTTCCCCTCTTGGTGGCTAATCAGGTCAGGCCTGGGCAGTTGGGCTGGGCAGTCGGGGAGGAAGAAGGTTAGCTGGCTCCTTCTGTGACTGTTCTGGGACTAGCTCTCTGAGCCCAGGCAAGACTTCCAGGGGGCTGGATTTGTGCTCCAAGCCAGGCTCTGCACTTCCCTCTAGGGTCCCCCACCAGGTGACTCTAGTACCACATATTCAGATAGCATTGCTTGCAGTACACATATTTAGACCTGGAACTTTGTGATTCTTAAAATTAAGAACCTCCATGGAATTTCATCATACCACTTACTATTTTCAAAATGTGCTTTTAGCATAACAAACAAAGTCATTACTTTCCAAATAAACCAGAGAACATCAAATAAATCAAAGAAAAAGGGAAGACGTTCAAAAGACAGTCTATGTCTTAATTAGACTCATGATTTTACATCTCCCCACTGTCATCCCTGCCATATTAAAAAATCTCAGCCTGGTTTCAGCTACTTTAAACAGTGTAAATATGATTTTGCTGCTCAGTAATTAGAGCCAAATTTGTTTTTAATTTACCTAATCTGATTCTGGTTGTCTTCTTGTTTCCCTCTGGCCTTTCTAGAATGACTCTAGATCTGGAATATTCTAAAGCATTCTTTATTGCACACAGCCATGTTTTTAGTGGAAGGAGTGGGGATGTGGCTATCTACTTTCACTAGTTCCAGTGGACCCCTGTCCAGGCTACTCCTGGGGACTTTCAAAGAAGCCAAGCTCATTTTGATGCACCCTGAAATAGATCGATTCACTGAACACATCAGTTATAATTTAACACAACAGCTTTTTCCATCCTGTGTTCTAGGGACGGCCGGGAGATTGCTGTGGTTTACTTCCGGGATGGCTACATGCCAAGTCAGTACGGTCAACAGGTTGGTATTTTCTGTTCGATCATTCTTTGCCTCCTGGGACCCACTATTGCTCCTCAGAGACCCAACTCAGGTGTCACAACAACTTGGGTTTTTCCCTGAGCTCTGGCTTCAGTACTTCCTCAGGGAACTTGCTGCTAGAACCTCCTATTCTGTAAGCTTTTTGCTACCTCTCACTCTACAAACACACTGTCTTTTAGAATCTGAATCCTCAGGAATCCATGATGCTTCAGCCATTCACATCATTTCTGGGGATATGCTGGTAAATATTTAACAACCATCTTTCTGGAGGGAGAGTCCCATTTGTAGCATTTGCCGATTTCTGTGGTGTAAATACTCCTTATCATGGCCAGTGTCAAGCTACCCAACTTAACATCACTAAACAGAGTTGGGAAGAGGTAGGTATAATCAGCTCTCACTAGCTGGTGCAAACCAGTTCCACCACACCACTAACCCTTTGCTTCCTGCCAACTCTTACCTCTGATGCAACTTTCATCTGCATCAGAAAAGTTTTTATCACCTGCACATTCTTGTTAACGACAGTAATGATATCTATCACCTTATCTTGCTATCCTACCATGTAATTTGAAAATTACTTTCCATATTCATTATTTCATTTAATCTTTACAACCACCTGTGAGGCATAAAATTAACCCCATTATACAGATGAAGAAACTAAGGTTTAGAGAGATACAGGGGCATGTCTAAGGTCTCACAGGGAGTTCCCAGACTTTCTGACTCTCAGTCTAGTGGCATTCCCAGTATATCATTCTTCTCCCCTATCCCTAATCTACAGCATGGAGAAGCGAAGAAGCCTTGATTTCAGTTGGGAGACAATAAAGGAGGAAATAAGTTAGAAAATACCATGAGTAGTAGGCTGGGGTCATGAGCCTTTGGCTCTGCTTCTGGGAGCTCATGGGTAGTTTCTTGACCCTTTCTGAGCTCAGTTTCTGTAAGCTGAGGGAACCACACTAGAAAATTGAGAGAGCTCCTTCAATATCTATCGTTCTTTGAATATAGGATTCTCCGTAAGGCCCAGCTGTATAGGGAGCAGCTCTACAGAAGGTCCTTTACTCTAGAAAGTGTTAGCAGTGGTGGGAACTCACTGACTAGAGAAGAGAGAAACTGTCCATTTGGAAAATGGATCCAAGTTCCAGGATAGGGTGTTTGGGAGAAGGAGCCAAAAAAAAAGAGAGAAGAGGTTGAGCTAATAAGGAAGGACATTAGTGCATAAGGAGGACATTTTTAGGGAACCGAGAAGCTCAGACCAGGTTTAGAACATGGAGATAAATCTGCAATTAGTGACTCGCTAGGTGACCCTGGGCAAGCTCCTGACCATCTCTGAGTTTTGCTTTTCCTGCACCTAACATAATAGTACTTTTCTGGGTTTACCTCTGATGTTCTGGGCCCCGGTAGCTCTGCCTGGAATAGCAGCCTAGTAGGTGCCTGGGTTACTGGTGAGGACCAGCCAAGGTACTGCAGGTGGACTTACCGTATCAAACGAAGGACAGCAGGCGCAAGGGTGGGGCAGGCTGCGAAGGCGTGTGTGTTGTTCCTCAGACCATAGCCTTGATCCTGCTGTGGGCAGTTTGATGTGGTTTGGAGTCAAGGACAGACTGTTCCCCCACTGCCTGAAAATGGGGACGAGAGCTGGGAGGCATGACCCCCTGCTGTTTCCCTGCCTCTTGCACCATAAACTCTTAGCACCCTGGACCTTTCACCCTGTGATGACCCACCTATAGGCCTCTGCTCATATTATTCTGTTAATCTGAGTACAGCAGGTCCTCAAATAACATTGTTTCATGATAATGATGAGAAAAAAAATTCAATCCCTGGCTGGGGCCACTGTCTCTGTGGAGTTTGCATGGTCTCCCCATGTCTGCGTGGGTCGGCATGGGTTTCCTCCTGGTACTTGGTTTCTTCCTACATCCCAAAGATGTGAACATTAGATGAATTGTCCCAGTGTGAGTGTGTGTGTGGGTGTGTGGGTGTGCCCTGCAATGGAAGGGCATCTTGTCCAGGGTTGGTTCCCACCTGGAGCCATGAGCTGCTGGGATTGGCTCCAGCCACCCGCAACCCTGGCCTGGACTACACGGGCTGGGAAGTAATCTTACTTGTCTTTATTCATCTTTCTTAAATGTACGAATGGCTCACATTTATTTCAGTGCTTAATATTAGAAGTGTTTTGGGTCTTTATTTAGAAGTTTGGTGTTTTTGTGACCAGAAATATGCCGTAGGATCTTAACGCTTGTTTATATCCATGAGCCTATGGTGAAATTGGTCTCATTATATGTCGTTTTGCTTAAAGTTGCAGTTTCCAAGAATCTTACTGACAACATTATGTGAGGACGTATTGTACCTCTTCCTTATTGAGTCTCACCTGTCAGACTCTACCTGTCCACTCAGATTTCACCTCATTAAACAACGAAAACAAATAATTATTGACAACCTACAAAGTACCAGGCACTGCATTAGACACTGGGGATACAACAGTGACAGGAAACAAGACAGGCAACAAGCGTCTGCTCCTTGTGGAGCTCACAGTCCGCTCAGGGAGATGGACGGCAGGAAGTAAATAAAAATAGAAAAGAAAAAAAAGGGGTTTTGTCCTAGTTGGGGGAAACTCTTTGAATGAAACAACTGGGTGGAAAGATAGCGAATGATAGGGAAGCCCACATTAAGTAGGGTGGTTTGAGAAGATGACTTGGAGGCAAGACTTAAAGATGAGAAGGATCCAACCATCCTCTGGAAAAGCCAAAAGGAACAGAATTACAGGCAGAGGGAAAAGCAGCAAACGCAGAAGTCTGTAAGCGGGAGTGATGTTTGTGTGTTTGCAGACTGACAAGCCTGTGTGGCTGGAATGCGAGCCTGGAGTAGAGGGATGGCATCAAAAGAGGTGGAGAAGGAAAGAGTTCGGATTTTATTTGGAGTCCCCTGGGAAGCTGAGCTCATAAACGCTTTTGTCCTTTGCCCTTTAATCATCATCACGTGTCCTTGGGCTAGACTGTGAGCTCCCTGCGGGCAAGAATCCTGCCTCACAAGGACGGTGCAGTGAACTGGGAGACCATGAATATGAGGCTAGAAAGCACAATACCTGGCACCTGAATGCTCGAGAAAGGTCAACCGAAGTGAAATCAAGTAGAATTCCTTTTGTTTTCTTCTCTCTGCAGAACTGGGAAGCCCGCCTGCTGCTGGAGAGGTCATGCGCTGTCAAGTGCCCAGACATTGCCACCCAGCTGGCTGGGACGAAGAAGGTGCAGCAGCAGCTGAGCAGAGCGGGCGTGCTGGAGGTGTTGCTCCCTGGCCAGCCTGAGGCCGTGGCCCGCCTCCGGGCCACCTTTGCGGGCCTCTACTCCCTGGACATGGTGTGTGGGCAGCCCATGTCTCCCCCTACAAACCTAGGTGGCAGGGAGCCGAGCCCAACGTGTTGGGGAGGCTGGAGCCGGCACTGGGCTGGACTTGAGTCAGTGATGCTCTGTGAGAAGCCCTAGTCCTGGAGAGGGCGGCTGGAATCCACTATAAACTCTTCTCAGCAAAGGTGGAGACGGGGATGGAACCCAGAGGAGGAGACTGAGGCAGACAGCAAGAGTTAGGGAATATCTGTACCTGCTTTCAGGCCTCCTGCTGCAGGCCCCTGAACTGTGGCGAGAAAGCTTGTTCTCATTGCTACTGCTGGGTTTTGGGGGGTCACATCCAGAGAGTAGGCATCCAGCCTGAAGGGGCTTATGGCTCTCTCCCCTCCTGCTCTGCACAACCAGCAGGACTTTAGCTCCTGTCTTCGGCCCCAGACGGCTGGTGACTGCTTTCTTGCGTCCTGCCAGGGTGAAGAAGGGGACCAGGCCATCACGGAGGCCCTTGCTGCTCCTAGCCGGTTCGTGCTAAAGCCTCAGAGAGAGGGTGGAGGTAGGTGGATCCCATTTACAGGGCTGCCTGGGGAAAGGGGCCGGCACTATGGGCACAGTCCCAGGCTCTGGGCTATACAGGAGGAAGTGACACAGGCCCTCACCTTGGACAGTGTCCTAGGAGACTCTGCGATCACATGCTATGGAGCACAGGAGAATCTGATTAACCAGCACTCGGGGGTTTGGACAAGTTTAGCCTGAGGTGTCTGTGGGTGGATTGTGGGGAAGTGGGATGGGGACGTATCGGGATGTTGGATGTCTTCCTGCCTAGTTTGAACTCCGTGAGGGCGGAGATCATTTATGCCTCACAGGCCCAGAGGGGATGGTTTTGATCTTGTTCTTAAGGGATAGGTAGGAGTTTGCCAGGTGGGAAAGGGAGAGTATTCCATACAGAAGGAGCAAAGGCACGGGTCCATGAGATTAATGAGTTACAGGTGAGGCTGGAATGGTATGCGGGATGGGAGGAGGCAGGGATTGGGGCTGGCAAAGGTGGTTTGGGACCTGATTATAAACATTGGATATACCAGTATGGAGGAAATTGGATTTCATCCTAAAGGTAGTGGGAAATCATTAGAGAGTTTTAGGGTGGGAAGGGACACCCGAATGACCCAAGATCCATGTTTCCCATGGCAGAGCATGTCCTGGAATGAAGGGAGAAATTAGGAGCAGAAAGACCACAGAGGAGGCTGGTATAGTCGTCCAGAAGAGCAGTGTAGAGGCCTGGGTGAGGGCTACGCCAGTGTGGACTACAGACAGAAGGGACGTGTCTGAGTGGGTGACGTAACGGACAGGGAGGAGTTAAACCTGACTCAGGGATGCTTTTCGCCTGATGGGGAGCAGAGAGGTCCAGGAGGGCAGGTACAGGCAGACGTGACAAATTCTGTTTGGACAAGTTTATTTGGTGGGGGGCCCATGGGATATTCATGTGAAGTCTAGAGCAGGAAGCTTGAGTTAAAGATTTGGGAATTAAGAAGTTATAGGATATAGATGGAGCCTTGGAAGAAATCTTTCTGGAAAAACGTTTGTATGTGGCAGAGAGAACAAAGGTGGAGGACCAATTCCGTGGGAATGCCAACATTTAGGAGGGGCAGGAGCCAGTCAGAAAGGCTGAGAAGGAACAGACGTGGACAGGGAGGAGAACCAGGGCGGGAAGGTGTGGTGGAAGCTGTGTTTGCTTGTGTGAGTCAGGGCTCTTCTGTTAAGGTGATAGTCCGTCCTCGGGAGGCAGGCCTGCCCTGGCTTCCCTAAGCTGGCGTCAGGAACTGAGGCTGCTGACTTGCCCACTTAGCCCCAGAAGTGGGGGCACCGGGTGGAGAAGGTGGGCAGAGGGTCCAGGGTGATTGGCCAGTGGAATTGCAGGTAACAACCTATATGGGGACGACATGGTGCAAGCCCTGGAGCGACTGAAGGACAGTGAGGAGAGGGCCTCCTACATCCTCATGGAGAAGATCGAGCCTGAGCCTTTTGGGAATTGCCTGCTGCGGCCCGGAAGCCCTGTCCGAGTGGTCCAGTGCGTCTCAGAGCTGGGCATCTTTGGGGTCTATGTCAGGTGAGTCAGTCAGGAGGGGCTGCTCCTTGCCGGAGGGCCAGCCAAGAAAGCCTGGAGAGAAGCACTAGACCACGAGCAGGCCTCCTGGTCCCAGCTCTGCCAATCCCTAGCTGCGTTTTCTGATCTAGTAAATGAAGCGAAGGACCCAAGCCCTGCCCACCTCACAGGGCTATCAAAATAAACCCAAATGAGAAACGTTTTGCAACTATAAAGGAAATTTCAAGTAGTATCAAGATGGATGAGAATATATCTGGACTAGAAGGAGAACCCAGGGAAGAAGAGAGTTTGGGTCCAGTTCCCAGGCCACCAGGGATTCTGGGGAAAGGTGGGATGGGCCAGCTGGAAGATATACTCAGCGGCTGTGAAAAACTGAATGGCCTCTGCGTTTGGATTTGAGCACCAAAGAATCAGGAAGAGAGGAAGACTTGGGAATTTGTAAGGAGCAGTTCCTAGGCCCTCATACCACTTCCCGGAAGGTACTCCAGGGTCAGAGCAAGGTAGAAATCCCAGATTCCACCATGCTCCCCACCAGAGCCTGCGCTTTATAACCTTCCCCTCTAACCACTTGCAGGCTCTGTCTGTCACTCCCCGTACCCCCACCCCTCCGCAGCACCACAGCCATCTTAGAGGTAGAGAAGGACATTTACAGCTACAGAACATGAAATGTGACCCTAGCATCATGCTAAGTGCTTTTCCTGCTTTACTTAATCCTCGTCACCATCTTGCAAAGTGAGAGGTATTATCCCTGTTTTAAACTGAGGAAATTGATGTTTGGAAAGCCTGAGTAACTTGCTCAAAGACACTGAGCTAATCATTTCCAAGTTAGGATACAAACCCAAATCTGATTCTAAAATCCTAGCACTTTGTCGGGTGTAGTCAGTCACCCATGTACTATTCAGCTGGGACCAGGGAAGGTCCTGGGTTTGGGGGCTGAATCCAGGTGACAGAGTTGTGTGTCTCCCACCCGCATTTCTATAGGCAGGAAAAGACACTTGTGATGAATAAGCACGTGGGACATCTGCTTCGAACCAAAGCCATCGAGCACGCAGATGGTGGCGTGGCAGCAGGAGTGGCAGTCCTGGACAACCCATACCCTGTGTGAGGGCTCATCCAGGCCCCCCAGGCTTCGCTCAAGAGACCTTCTATCCCGCGTACTTGTTACTCCTCTCAAGTCCTCCTGAGAGGGGTTTCTCTCCCCAACCTTGGGAGGGCAGGGCTGGACAACTCCAGGGCCTTCACAGGTTGAATCCTGGGTATCTCCCATTTGAGGACCAGAAAAGCTGTTTGGGTACAGCTGAAAGAAGCTGATCTGAAGTAAGGGTCCATAACCCCGTCACCCTCCTGTGAGCCCCTCGTCAGCCTTTTCATCAGGTCCCAGAGTCTGACTTGGGATAGGACTGAGGAGTAGGAGGAGGGGGGTGGAAGGGCATCCTTTCTCCACCTCTGCCTTAAATAAAACCGTATTTCTGATTCTGTGATTCCTTGGTTTGTGCAATTAGGGGAGGGAAGAGCTGTAATCTGGGTCAGCCCAGTTAAAGTGGATTGGAGCAGGGGAAGTGACTTGGCTCGACTCAGAGCTTCCCTAGCCCTAGACCCTATGAAGAGGGCCCTGAAGTCCAATCCTTAGTCACTCCGTAATGCTCCCAAGAGATCATAGGAAGAGAGGGTTCCTGGCAGGAGCTCAGGAGGCATGGCAACTGGGATGGGACATCCCAGTTGTAAACTGGCTTCAGTTGCTTTCCTGCTTGGCTCAGGAGCTTGTCAGAGAGCCTATGAGTGAAGCCCTGCCTCCAGAAGTTTCGGAGGAGGATACCGGCGTATTCCTGGTGAAAACCACTCTCCTTCCCATCCCCACACAAATCAGCGCAGCTAACAAGATACCTAAGAAAACAAGTCACCGCCTTCTTGAGGTCATAGACTTTATTCCTACAACCACAGGGCTTGAACACACCAGGGCAAGAAAAGAGCGTTTCATCTGAGTGTCTCTCATGGGCAGGACTCTGTTCAGAGGAGGGAGGGAACAGAGGACAAGGGAGACAAGTTCCTCTGGCCCTGGGAACAAAACACATTTACTCCTGCAAAGAAGCAAATGATCTGAAAACCGTCTGGAAACAGCCGGCCTGCACAGCCCCTGGAGCAAACTGGCAGACGAGCTCTGCCATCTGGCGCAAAAGACCCAGAACAGAAGCAGCAAATGTTTATAAAAATAATAATCATTTGTTCCAGGACTCACAAACAGGCATTTCTAAGGGCAAGTGCATGCCCAAGATAAGTACTGGTGCTTCCTGAGAGTTGACAAAGTATTACAGAGCTGCCTCCCTGCTTCCGTCTAGGCCTCTGCTTGCCTTCTGAACACTTAACTTGGATTGGGGAGAGAGACCCCAACCCTTCGGGTCCCTGTTCTGGGCTCCAAGGGCTCTTTGCAGGCACGCCGACCTGGGCCCTGTCCCATCTGCCTGGCGGTCACAGAAAGTTGCCTCCACCCAGGGGCTAAGCTGGTACTGGGTTCCAGACAGCTGGTTGCGGGAGGTGGTGTGTGGGTCATCCCTGGCCCTCAGCACTCCTGGATGGGGGCAGGGTGGGTGGGCAAAACTTTGGAAAGCCAAGCAGGGGGGATGGTGTGTAAAGGGCAGAGTCTTATTCACTGGATGGTCATGCAGCGGTGGCTGAAGAGCTGGCTGATGACGGATGGGTCAGCCACAGTAGATATGTCCCCCAGGTCGTGGTCATTCTGAGCGATCTTCCGAAGCACCCGCCTCATGATTTTCCCTGGGGGACCACAGGCTTCTGGTTACCTGGTGACAACACTGACCCACCCCAGCCCTGCCGAAGGCTTCCATCCACACACACTCCGCCACCACTGGGCCCCGGCCAATCCCAATCCCAATGCCTTGAGCCTCTGAACATACCTGAGCGGGTTTTAGGCAAGCCAGGTGCATTCTGGATGTAATCCGGTGTGGCAATGGGGCCAATCTTTTCTCTAACTGTAACCAACAAATCATTAAACATTTCCTCAGTGCCCTTAGCCACGGCTCTCCAAAACCGATAGAGATGACTGTTCCCTACTTCCTCGTCAAGGCCTTGCCAGAGCCGTCTCAGGCTCACTGCCTGTCTGCCTCTCTCTCTAACAGTTGTCTCTTTACTAGCTCATTTACCTTAGTCCATCTTCATGAACTCAGGCTCGAGGATCAGCGTGCTAGAGTTGAAATCCCACTTTACTAACGGTGTGGCCTTGGGCAAGTCATTTAACTTCTTTTAGCCTCGATTTCTTCATCTTTTAGAATGAGGGTAATGATGGGAACTGTTTCATGGGGTGATTATGTGCATTTAAAGCACTTAACCCAGTGGTAGCACAGAGAAAATTCTATCCATGCTAGCCATTATTATCCTAGTGGAGAGGCTAGTGGAGTCTGGGTGGGAAGAGGGCTATCAGCCCCCTGGGGTCTGTTTGTGGTTTGGGGTGCAGCTTGCTCCTGCTCCTCCCCCCAAATCTGCTGTGGTCACTGGGTCATCAGGACAAACCCTGCAGTCCTTGCCCGGGGAGGCTCCTCACTCTGCTTCTTGAGCTCCTCGGTGAGGGTCGGGCTAAAGGCGTAGCCATCGCACAGGGTGACGAAGCAGTAGAGGCACTCGCCCTTCACAGGATGAGGGTGGCTGACCACGGCCGCCTCGGCAATGGCCTGATGCTCCACTAGTGCTGACTCCACCTCAGCCGTGCTCAGCAGGTGCCCTTGTCAAGGGGAAGGAAGTGCCATGAATGAGAGCCCAGCCCCTGCTCCATCTGTGCCCAAGGGCAGTCCTGGTCTGGAAAACTCAGAAAGGCCCTTCATTCATTCCTCACAGGACAGGACATGCTTCAGTCACTGTGCCTTCCCGGCTCCCCTCCTCCAGGCACATTCCAGTGTTTAGTGTACTCCAAAACCTGGCCCAGAACTGAATGCCTCTGTCCAAATGTGATCTGGCCAAAGGACGTCCTGGCTCTCTCGGAAGGCTTTCGCTGGGAGTTGCTGGGAAAGCAGGGCTAATGAGAAGGGGAAATGGTCCCTGTCTCTCACCAGATACATTCAGCATGTCATCAATCCTGCCAGTGATCCAGTAATAGCCATCCTGGTCCCGCCGGCAGCCTGGGAAGAGCAGAAATGTACAACGTAATAAATACCCCACAGCAGGATATGTGATGCACGTTACCAAACTGCCGCACCCACTGCCAGAGCTTCCTAATGAGTCTTCCTGCTTCTACACTTGCCCACTATGGTGGCCAGGCTCCAAAACGGCCACACTGCTCTCCACCTCCTGGTGTTCATATCCCTGTGTGGTCCTCTTACGGTACTAGGGTTAGTCTGTGTGATCAACATAACTTGACAAAAGTGATGTGCTGCTATTTCTGAGATTAGAGAAGACACTGTGGCTTCTGTCTTAGTTGCATTTGGTTACGTTCTCTCAGATTGTTTGCTCGGGGGAAGCCAGCCGCCATATCCTGAGGCCCTACAGAGAGGCCCAAGTGATGGGGAACTGGGGGCTCCTGCCAACAGCCACATGAGTGAGCTTGGGAGTGGGTGCCCCAGGCTCAGCCAAACCTTCAGGTGACAGCAGCCTCGACCAACAGCTTCATTGTAACCCACAAAAGACTCTGAACGAGCACGACCAGCTAAGCCACTCTGTGTTCCTGATCTTCTAAAGTTGTATGAGACAATAGCTGTTGATTTAAGCAGCCAAGTTTGGAGGTAATTTGCTCCCCAACAATAGGCAACTCATACACCCACCTACAATCTATTCTCCATAAATTAGGCAAAGTTATTTTCTAAACAGTAAATGAGTTCTCATCATTTCTCTGCTCAAAACCCCTGAAAGTCTCCCACTGTACATTGGATAAAATCCTAACTCCTCACCATGGCCCACAAGGCCCTATATTATCTACCTCTCCAACTTCATATAACATTCTCCCCTTCGCTCACTGCACTGGCCACACACGCTTCAGTCTGTTCCTCAGATATTGCAAGCATGTGTCTCTGCACACAACATTCACACTTCCTCCAGATTTTCCCATGCCTGGCTCCTCACCCTTCAGGTCTGTGGTCAAATGTCACTTCAGCGAGGCCTTCTCTTGCCATCCTATATATGGCCGCCCCCGTGGACAATCTATACTTCATTACTCTGTTGAGAGTACTTGTTCTTCGTAGCACTTACCACTGTCTACGATAAGCTTATTTACTTGTTTGCTGAGTTTACTGTCTGTCTCCCCTTACTAGACGGTAAGCCGCATGAGGGCAGAGACCTTGCTACCTTATTCATGGCAACATCCCCTGTGCTTAGATCAGTGCCTGGATGTAGTAGGTGCCCAATAAATACTTGTGGGTGAATGGAATGATGGATGGGCACATGGGCGAACAGCCTCCAGACATGGGGACACACATGACATTGGAATACACACTGCCATATGCCCCATCCCTTTCAACACAGGAGCAACGGAAACAAGAACCTCTTTCCTCATACATCAAATCTCAGAATGCACCATGCTGAGACCCTTCCTGCAGCATTCATTCCTGCTCTTACAGTCTCTAGCTCTGCCTGAATGTTAGACACTGACACATAGGATCTCTCTCTCTCTCTCTCTCTCTCTCTCCCCACCCTTAGCCAACTCTTCCTGAAAACAGAAGAGGAAGGTACGTGTCTTATAGGAGATGGGGAGGGAGTAGCCAAAGCTCACCATCTCCTGTCACGAAGTACCCAGGGAACTTCTTAAAGTAGGTGGTCTCAAAGCGTTCGTGATTCCCATACACGGTGCGCATGATCCCTGGCCAGGGCTGCTTGAACACCTGGGGAGTGAGGAAAACACCGTGGTCACATCTGCTCCACTGTCTCACTGGAAGACAATCACAGCTTTGCCAAACCTGAGGAGAAATGGCCTGGATGCCATTCCTGAGAAGTAGGACAAAGTACAGGCTTTGGAGATAGACAATCCAGGCTTGGAATCCCTCCCAACTGTGCCACTTACTAGCTGTGTGACCTCAGGTAAATAACTTTACCTCTCTGAGCTTCAAGAGCCTCATCTGTAAATTAGAAAAAATAATCTCTATCCCCCAAAATTGTGAGGATTAAATTGATAGCATATAGAAGCTTCCCAGCACAGTGTTGTTAGAGATAGGCATTTAGTAAATTTGAGTCTCCTTTTGGGTAAGCTCTTAGGAAAGCAGGTCCAGTTTGATGCAAATGAAAACAGTCATATAAAATGTGGGGCCCACATCTGAGTAACTATTGCCCGAATCCATAACATACTGTGGCGGCAGATTGATAGGATGGTGGAATTCTAGGCCAAGAGTCAGAAGGCCTGGATTCAAGTCCTGCCCTTGTTACTAAGTTGCTCTTAGTAAATGAAGTGGGGTGGGGGATGGGGGCTGATGATCTCCCTACAAGTACTGAACACCACAACTAAAAACAATCACAACAACAGCTAACATTTATCAAGCACTAACTGTTAGGTTCTGTGCGAAAGCCTTCACCTGGATTATCTAATTTAATCAATACAGCAACCACAGAAGACAATGGTATTATTATAACCCTATTTTTCAAATGAGAAAATTTAGGTTCAGAGGGGTTAGGTAACTTATCTGAAGTCACAGAAGAGACAGAGCCAGGATTTGAATCCTGGAGCCCATCTGATTTCCCACTGTTATGGGGTGTCCTTTCACACTACAATGTTTGTCACTGTACACCCCCAAAAGGCAACATCAGGAATCTTTGAGCAGAGCCTTTAAGATCCTCGTGGGCCAAAAAGCAGAGAGGCAGGTAAAGTTCCCAGAAGGCTTCCCTCCAGGGTCTCTGCAGAGGATAAACCCTCAACCATGAACTTCAGTCGCAAGCAGCTACTAGCACAGATGAGGTTCTAAACTCTGAAGCAAAGGCTTTGGCGGACCATTTCCTCCCACTCCTCAAAGACCCCCAAGGGCCAGAGCCTCACCAGATAACCTTCAGCTTCACCTTCCAGCTCTTCCCCAGACTCATTCAGGATTGCAGGAACTACACCAAAGAACGGGAAGGTCTAGAAACGAACAGGAGACAGGATTAAAGGAAAGGAATGAGGCAACTCTGACTCAACTCTCTACCTCTCCCAAGGAGACGCAGAGCCCCAAATTCCTCCCACATCTCAGTCCAGTCCCCCCACCCTCTACCTAGGTCAAATGCCCCAAGACTCTACTCCTGCCTAGACCAGGACTAGCCAAGGGAGCCTCACTCACAGCAGAACCAGGCTTCATGGGTATGGCTCCAGGGAGGGGACTCAGCATGTGGCCACCCTGTGGAAGTCAAAGATCAGCGTTTGAATCAGTCTTTCCACATTGTCCCTAAGCCCCAGCCTTCTGAACCCCTTACTCACTGTCTCTGTCTGCCAGAAGGTGTCCACGATGGGGCAGCGCTGGGCACCCACCACCCGGTGGTACCATAGCCAGGCCTCGGGGTTGATGGGTTCACCCACTGTTCCTAGCACCTTTAAGGATGCCCGGCTATGCCTTGGGCAGGTGCATGGGGAGAGAGGAAGGCTCTGAGTACCCCTGGGAACCAGGAAGACATGCGCAGACCCTTCTCCTGCCTCCTCCCTTATTCCAGGCCAGGGAGTTGGAACAGGGGAATGGAACAGACTGCACAAAGGCCAGCACCCAGCTCTGAGGGACACCCATGGGGCAGCAGCGTGGGAGGGGTCTCACTTGGTGACGGGCTCATCTCCAAACTTCATGAGCAGGCGGATAGCTGTGGGTGCTGTGTAGAACTTGGTCACCTTGTACTTGTCCACGATGCTCCACAGGCGGCTCACATCCGGGTATGTGGGGATCCCCTCAAACTGACCCCGTGAAGGCTGGTCATTCCCGCTCCTTCCCAATAGTCCCTCCATTCCCCTGCCATACCCTTAGGCTCAGTGTTTTGCCCTTTCTGACAGACCCGTGCCTTCGCTCCCTTACCAGACAAGCCAAGAGAACTCCCCAGTCAAGACACACACCCCCTCAGAGCTGTGTAAGTCCCACTGCCTCTAGACCACGTGGCCTTGGGAGGCAGTCACCCAGGACCATCTTGTCCACCCCCTAAGTAGACTAGGTAGCCAAGGGTCCCAGCTCCCTTCTCACCAAAACACTGGTGGCGCCGTTGGCCAGTGGCCCATAGGTGACATAGGAATGGCCAGTGATCCAGCCGATGTCTGCCGTGCACCAGAACACGTCCTCCGCGTGGAAGTCAAATACATACTTGAAGGTTGTGGCCACATAGAGCATGTAGCCCCCCACTGTGTGTACCACACCCTGGGGGAAGAACAGGGCGTCAGGCTGGGGCCTTGGGCTCACCCCACTGACTCCCCATGTAGGCTGGGCAGAGCTAGAGAAAGATCCTCCTCAGGGGCTTTGGCCCTGCCAGCACCCCTTTCACAGCACCCATCTCTCTTCCACCCCTTTTCGCCATGTGCCCATCTCACACCCCACACACATGTGTAGGTGCCTAGTCCATCATTCATACCACACACTACGATGGTATTTCTGAGCCCCCCACATCACTCTCACATACATGAACACTTCTAGTACATTCACATCTAATTGTGTCTCTTGTGTATTTGTGCACAAACACTCAGTTACACATTGGCAGAGAGAGAGAGTGAGGAAATAAAGACGATCTTCTTGCTTATCCATTGATATCCCATCCCTAGGAAAGAGAGACCAAAACTGCATTTCTAAAGGCCACTGAGGGCTATTCCAAAGCATGTGGAGAGAAGAAATTAGGGTGGGGGGAGTGGAAGGCAGAAGGACACATCTTTCAAGTCAATGGAAGTCAGAGTTTTCTTAAGGATTTCTAGCTCCCACAGTGCCCTAGGGACTAGATGTTAAAATAAAGTGTGGCGTGAACTGAACTCTCCGAGCTGTAGTCTAGGAGCCCAACAGCAATCCCTGTGCCCACCCTGCCATCGGGTTGACAGGATAGCTCTCCTTCCACCAAACCCTGTGGGCATGGGCGAGAAACATCAACGAAAGCCACATGCACTGACCCTTTTCTGGGCACCATGAAAGCCCCTACCTGAATTGTCACCCTGGGCCTCACAATCTAGTGATTGAAAACGTATGTCTCAATTTGATTCAGAAAAGGTAACGTGACATTTTTGAAACTCAGTGTTGTAGAGTAAAATTCGTATCATTATATGCTTCCTGAGAAACTGTCTTCTCACCCCTCCACAGTACACACACACACACTCACACACACACTCACACACACTCACACACACACACACTCACACACACTCACACACTCACACACACACACACTCACACACACTCACACACACACACTCACACACACTTGCCTTGGGTTTGCCTGTGGAGCCGCTGGTGTATAGGATGAAGAGAGGGTCCTCAGCGTCACACCACTCAGGCTCACACTCCTCCCCTGCCTCCTGCATGAGTTCGTGCCACCACAAGTCAACCCCCTTGTTCCAGGGGATCTGCAGCGGGAGGAGACAGGAATGGACAGGGCAGAACTGTGAACAGCTCAAGATGCAGACAGGAGACACACCTACCTCTCTCGTGGAGGGGCCAGGGTGGGACTGGCAGGTGGGGGTGCTGGAGGGAGGAAGGGCCTTGAGAGGGTGGAATGGGGCAGAGAAGAGGAGCAGAATAGCATGCTTCCTGGGTACTCCCAGCACCCTGCTCCAGAGATCCCCCTCACCTGGCCTCAGGCTGAGGAGGGCCCCTTAGTTGATCCCTTCTCATCCTTCAATTCTTAGTTTAAATGTCACCTTGGAAAGGCGTTCCCTGAACAGGACCTGGTAGATTTCTAGCGCCCTCATCACCCCTGCTATCATTCTTGATCAGAGCACCTTCTTTCTTTCCCACACAGCACATATTTCCAGTGATTTTTATTCAGTTCTGTACTTGATTACTGTCTCCTCAGCTAGATGGTGACCTCTCTGAGTGCAGTGGCATGTCTTTCTTATTTTCCCTGTATGTCCCCAACACCTAGCAAGATGCCTGGCACTCAAAAGGAACTCAGCAAATTTGTGTTGGATGAATGAATATGCACACACAGGCCTGCATACATACATATGTACTGATGGGACTAGTGGCTCATCAGCAGGATGGCAAACACCACACAATTCAGAAATGCAAAATTAGTCAGAGCCCGCAGGCGAGGCAGGCATCTGGCTCTGTTAGTAGTGAAAGACATCAGCAGGTCTTGGTCCAAGCACTTTTTCCTGCATGTCCAGACCTCATCCACATCTGGAGGCTCCTACCCTAGCTCTGCTCCGGCCTTTACACCCCCGGTACCAATGAGTTTCCCATAAAGACATTTTCTTGAGGTTCCATTCATCAGGGAGCCTCGCTTTAAGTTGGTGGAGAAGGACCAAGGTGGACTTTCCTCCCAGGGGAGGGATGTTCCCCTATACTGGAGCGCCTTCCTTAACTATTTCTGGATCTGTCATCCAGAAATTTTTCTAAACTCTCCTTGACACTGTTTTACTATCCTGGTGATATCACCTCTTTGAACAAACAACCAGTTTTCTGAGTCTGCTCTTGGCTGAGTAAAGTGGATTCCCTGAATTCGTCCAAAAATTGCACTGGATTTCAGTCCCAGTTCTGCCACTTCCTAGTTATATATGACCTTGGGCAAGTCACTTTACCTCATCACCCCTTTTTAAAATGAGGATAGTCATTCTTGCCCTAATGGTCTCACAGAATTTGGGGGACATCAAAAAGAGAAAGGTATTACCTAGTAAATATCACGCCTTGAAGGGTGGGAAGACTGATGAACCTCAGGAAGGACAGAAGTTAGTCCAGTTCCACTGAACTCCTTTGGGAGATAACTTTAAGGGTACGGTGATGGGAACTGTTAGGGGTTTTCTTTAGCTGTCACACAGCCCTTTCATATTCATTAACCTCTTGTATGTTCAATAGTCCTAGTTGGCAGGCAGACATGAGAGTGTAAGAGAAACACGCTACGCCTATTGTATGGCTATACGCTAATGTACTGTGTGCCTATTTGGTTAAAAAAAAAAAAGTGCCCCTCCCCCTCAGATGTGGCTGGAGCTGAAGGTATGCTGGACCAGAGATGCTACAGACGCAGGACCAGAGCACCTCTGAGAAGGTGAATAATAGCTCTTCATGTTGGCAATAAAAAATGGCCTCCAATAAAACTACACTGTAAAAAATGGGAAAGAGGGCCGGTCTGGTGGTTCAGGCGGTTGGAGCTCTGTGCTCCTAACGCCGAAGGCTGCTGGTTCGATTCCCACATGGGCCAGTGGACTCTCAACCACGAGGTTGCTGCTTCGACTCCTGCAACGGATGGTGGGCTGTGCCCTCTGCAACTAACAATGGCAATTGGACCTCGAGCTGAGCTGCACCCTCCACAACTAAGATTGAAAGGACAACTTGACTTGGAAAAAGACCTGGAAGTACAGACTGTTCCCCAATAAAGTCCTGTTCCCCTTCCCCAATAAAATCTTAAAGAAAAAAAAAAAAGGGAAAGAAACAGAATAGAAAGAGTAAAAAAGTTGAAGAGGCAGAGCCTGAAGAATTTGTGATGGAAAAAGTACTGGACCACAGCGTAGTGAATGAGAAGGTGGAGTTATTTCCTGAAGCAGAAGGGATTCACAGATGCTGACAATACTTGGGAACCTGAAGAAAATTTCGTCCAGAGTTAATTGAAGCATTTCTTCATTCTCAAAAAGCTGGTAAAGAAAAAGATGGTATAAAAAGAAAATCTTTACCTGACAGTGAGTCTGATGATAGCCAGTCAAAGAAGAAAAAAGAAAGAGATGCTGATAAACCAAGAGGCTTTGTCAGAGTCTTGATCCTGAATGAATAACTGATGCCACAGACAGTAGTGAAGAATTAATGTTTCTCATGAAATGGAAAGATTCGGATGAGGCAGATTTGGTGCTGGCAAAAGAGGCAAATATGAAGTTCCCTCAAATTGTAATTGCTTTTTATGAAGGGAGGCTACCTTGGCTTTCTTGTCCAGAAGAAGCAGCCCAATAATTGTTTGCATTGCTTTTTGTATATATGGCATACATTATATGCCAAAAAGTGTATACACATGACTTGTATTCATCTTTTGTTATTGGTATACATTGAGTATTACAATTGTAATACAGTTTTTTCCTTTTTAAAAATGTGTGTACATTTTTTTGGCATCCTCTGTATTTATATATGCATATAAAATCTGGGTCTTGGTGCTTTGATTTATTAGAGTGAAGAAACAACTACACTCTAATGAAAATCAAGTTTGATATGTTTGTTTTGAAGCAGTATTGGAAGAGTTGTTAGGATTTCTTTCTTTCTTTTTTTTTTTCTTTTTTTTTTTTTTTGCATCTATAGCACTGGTTACTTTGACCAAAAGCTTTCTGTAGTTGCTTCCTTTATGAGAAAAAGAACATTTGATACCATGGTACATTTTTCCTCTGAATTAGAGAATAGCTTTTCTAAATGTTGGGGAAAACCTCTGTCATTACTCAGTCAGAATTTGAGTTTAATTCATCTATGCCTAAGGATCACTCTAGGCTTTTTGTTTATTTGGGGGCTTTTGGTGTGTATACATAGAATACATATGTAAATGGCTTCCTTCCTTCCTTCCTTCCTTCCTTCCTTCCTTCCTTCCTTCCTTCCTTCCCTCCCTCCCTCCCTCCCTCCCTCCCTCCCTCCCTCCCTCCTTCCTTCCTTCCTTCCTTCCTTCCTTCCCTCCTTCCTTTCACATTTACCAAGACAAAAACAGCATTTCACAACCATGGACAAGCCCATGTTTCTGGGACACCATCATTTTCAGCAACCTAAGAAATAAATCACTTCACGTTAAATAGAAACTTTTCCTGAAGCTTTAACCTTTAAAATTAAATAATTTGTAATTGATTGGGCAATTTAAATATAATGTAAGCAGTTAAAATTGGACTATTTAAAAGCAGCTATATCAGAATCCATATCCATATCTACAATCATATAAATACAAGTTTATTTGCAAAACCCCTTAACAGAGAATTTTTGTCACTACCAACAACTACCCCACCTAAATGAGAAAACTAGGCAAATCCTAGTGTGTTTTATTTAGACAAGCAAAACTTATTTAAAGTTTTCTTCTAATGAACCATTCCTTTACAAGAAGTTAAAATCCTTGTGTATATTGACTAAAAGATCAGGAATCATGGAATGTGTAAGACTTCGTTCATGGAACGAAGCTTAGAGATGGTTAGAGACTTGGCAGGTTAGGACCTGCTGGAATAAATGGGTGAATAAACTTCATAATCTAAACTTCTGTAATCTAAACATGACCTGCATGTTTTTTCTTTACCCTAACTCATTCCTTATATGTAGGCTCAATCTCAGTATTTGGATTTCTGGTTCAGCAGAAGCCAGGAAAAACAATAGCTTTGTAGTAGTCAGAATGTTATCCAGCTGTATATTGTTTACTTTATTATAAATACTGATAAATAGTAGTCAATAAATAGTTTTATATTCCTTATAAAAAAAAGCCCATTTACTTGGATAAATTATAAAATGATTCTCCAACCAATCCTCTCTTTCTCTACTATCAGTCCCTTACTCTAGAGTATTTCAAGTTTCTGGCCCATAAACATCATAAGGATGACAAGCCCAGGCCAAATGAAGCACCATTAAAAATTTTAAAAAGAAAGAAAGGAAGGAAGGAAGGAAGGAAGGAAGGAAGGAAGGAAGGAAGGAAGGAAGGAAGGAAGGGGCTGACAACAAGCTAGAAAACACAAAAACATACCCTATTTTTAAGTGGAATAGCCATATGGGTCACACATACCCTGTCACATGAACACTTTTTTCCTTGCCAAATGGTCTACTTCAGATGAGGGCATTAATGTATTTAAGCAGAAATGTGTCGATATTGCTTTGGGCAAATGGTGCTAGTCTATAGGACTGATGTGAATTGTCAGAGGAAACGCACTAGGTACATGTAAGGGCAAGTTACACTGTGGCAATGAGAGGACTCGTATAAAACTGTTTCCTTTGTGGGTATGTGAGTAAGAAAGGGGCGGTACTTCAGGTGTGGAGATGATAACCAGCACCAGGAAGCAGGGTGAGTTCAATTAGTGCCACAAACATTGGTTGTGAATTAGGTGTGTGCCTATGAGGGCCCAGAGCTTTGAACAAGGAAGAGGTTTGCGTGTTCTGAAACATGAATTGAGGAGTTGACTTCTGTCCTAGGCCCAGGATAGCTTCAGGAAGGTCAGATGCCAGGTGTGAGAGGAACATGAGAAAGCTCATACTAGGTGACATGGCTGAGGGCACTTACAACCTGGGCCAGGCCGTCCCATGAAGATTGCTTAAGGATGAGGGGCTTTGGAGCTCTGCCAAGATTTCTGCAGCTTTGACTGCAATTCTCAGGCCAACAACCTGGACTTTGTAAGCCCATTTTTATGGTCTTTGGTTTTTTGGTAACTGTTTTTACCTCCGAGAAACAAAAATCCAGGAGCCTGTGGCCTGAAGGTCTCTAGATTAACAATCGTAAGAGTTGATTTGTGGGCCAGCCCGGTGGCTCAGGTGGTTGGAGCACCATGCTCCTAAGCCCAGGTCACCAATTCGATTCCCACATGGACCAGTGAGCTTCGCCCTCTACAGCTAAGATTGTAAACAACGGCTCTCCCTGAAGCTGAGCAGTCAGAAGTCAGCACGAGCCGCTGTGGGCTGCTGTGTGCTGCCCTGGGCTACTGTGTACTCTGCCATGAGTGGCCAGCGGCCAGCATGTGTGGCCAGCAGCCATCGTGAGTGGCCGGCAGCCAGTGAGAACTGCCGCGAGCTGCTGTGAGTGGCCGACCGACCTTAGCCTGGGGGACCACAAGGTTCATAACACCAGCATGGGCCAGGGAGCTGTGTCCTACACAACTAGACTGAGAAACAACGGCTTGAACCAGAGTCGGGGGTGGGGAGATGGAAGAAGGGGGAAAAAAAGAGTTTATTTGTTTTCTGGTTTGCCTCTTAGAAATGCCAATCTGTCTGCTGTTAAAAGCAATAAAAACTAACATTTATGGAGTAGTTAGTATGTGCCAGACACCTTACATATATTGACAAAACCCCATCAGGTAGGCACAATTATTATTCTTATTTTACAGATGGGGAAACTGAAGCAAGAGGGCTTAAGTAACTTTCCCAAGCTCCAGTAGCAGGTAACAGAGCCAGGATTTGAACCCAGGTAATCTGGTTCCTGAGCCTATATTCTAACCACTAAGTTTATTACCACCTTCAAGAGAAAAGTCTTAGGTCCCTGCCTGAGTTTTAAAAGAAAAACAGTATCCTGTGGGAATCAGATCTGTCTCCACCATGCTAATGAGAACAAAGAAAAGGGATTATATTTACCATTAGCCTAAGAGGTTAATATTGAGATTCAGAGTAAGACACCCTATGAGGATGGTAAAACTCAGAGGAGTAGTGGGTTTTATGTTTTGATTTCATAAGGAAAGCAATTTCCTTTTAATAGTATCATCTCTCCATTACTGATAAGGGAACTGAAACCCAGAATGAAGAGGCGACTTATTCAAGGTCATGCAGATAAAAACTGGGCTCTGGGCTCCTCCTGAACCCAGTCTCTCCTCCACGCTAATCTGCTTTGAGTCCCCATTTAAGGATCTCCCTTCTCAGAACTGCCGACAGTGTAACTTTTGTCCAATTTAGCACTTAATTATATCAGAGAGTTTATGAGCAATTTGTAAATCCCAAAGTAGTATGTATATGTATTTAGGAGTCTTCTTCTCTGCTGCCCTATATAAAATTTAGGCTTTCATTTGTAATACATATCTAGCTCCCCAACTTGATGGTGAATTCCCAAGGTCAAGGTCTGTATCTCCTCTACCTGTGCCTCCTCCTGTCTTTCCTGGCTCTGCCCCAGCTAAGTGCACAGTAAAAACTTTCTGTTGGGTTACTTGTTCCTCTCTCCCACAAAGGTCATGAGCAGCAAGAGAGAAACGGGGTATCTCCCTGAGATCCATGCTCTATGCCAGTTCAGAGAGGTAGCAACAGGCATTTGGTTTCATAACTCTTCAGAGTGACTTAGATGGCAAAGGACCTAGGGACAGAGAGAAGGGGGTTAGATCTGGCAGCCACCTCATCGGGGCAAACAGGCAAAGAGCAAATGGACACACAGACAAGCACGCAGGAAAGCAGTGCCCAAGACAGTGCAGAGGTGGATACCTGGGGCCAGATGTGCTTGGGTTTCTCTTTCGGCTTACCCTGTTAAGAGCCCACGGAAAGGGTCGTGAGCAGGGTCCAAGTATAGGGAAGCAGGAGGGAAGGGTCAGTGTGCCCCAAACCTATGGCTGTCTCCTTTCCCTCAGGTTCCCCTCTCATTGGTCTTCCCAGCCTCTATTTCCTGATCCTGTTCCCCTTATTCACTCAACATCCCTAATGCTGACTGGGGTCTGCAATCTCCCAGGACTAGACTATAGCCTCTCTAGCCCTAAGGCCACTTAGGGCCCCTCAAGTCATAGAATCTCAGAACCTCTGTCCTTCTGGACCCTGGAGCTTTCATTCTTCATGTCCTTTAGACCTAGAGGCCACCATTGGGCTTTCCCACCATTTCCACCAAAAGTACTGGATCCAAAGCTAACAAGGGCCATATCTTGAGGATCAGATCCTGGTCCTTCCATGGTGGGACCACACAGGTCACCTGCCCCAAGCCACAGCCCAATAATCAAGATGACTACATTTAGTCACCTCAGTCAGTCTATTTCTGAAGCAAGGCCAAGCTCTAAGGGTCACTTGTGCCTATCAGGATACCCCAACCAGCATGGAAGTCTCCCTCACAATATCTTATGCTAAGTTCTCAAGGTACAAAGGACTCCCTACCTACATTCGAGGTCAAATCCCCCAGCTCCCAGCCAGCCCTGCCAGAGGAAGCATTCCTAGGATTGCTCCCAGATCCTCAGCATTATAATGAGGAAGCAAAGAAGGATATCAGGAATTTCCTGGGCAAAAGAGGGAGCCAATTTGAGCCCAGAGGAGGGCCTAGCAGTACCAGACTCACCTGCACATCTGGGCATGGCTTCTTATTCGGTGGGGACTGGCTGCGAGAGTCACCTGTGCCCAGCTCCGACCGCCTCAGGTGCTTGACCACAATGCAGCATCTCACTGGGAAACCCCTGGAGGAAAGAAACGCCTCAAGTGGTAGGCTGGTTGGCTCAAAGAGAATTTGGCAGGACCCACCCATGTCCATCTAGGGCAGGAAGGACAAAGGGAACCTGGAACTAGGGAAAGGTCCAGTTGACCCAGAGTAGTAGCCAACCAGCTAAACACACTTACTTCTCCCGACACTTCTCCAGGGCCTCATCCGTCAGCTCCTTCAGGTTCACAAGCTTTTCCCCCCTGTAGAAGGCATCTTTGGGGAACAACAGACATTCCAGGCCTTAGGAAGGCAGCACACTCCTCACCCTTAGCCCTCGTAAGCACAACATTCACAGAGCCCTTCCTGAGTGGGCCTCTTAACTCAGCCTCTTCTAGCTGATTTGAGCTGACAGAGGGTTGGCAGAAGTGGAACCAGGAGATAAAGGGCAGGCAGTCCTTACCCACTATGCTGACCAGTCCCAAACTCCAACTAGCTGATTGTAGACAAAGACTTGGGGTGTAGGGGTTCTAGAGAAGGGGTGAGAGAATTAGTCACCTGTAGTGACGAGAAGGCTGCAACTGGAATCCAGGATCCGTTCACACAGAGACTCTGCAGAGAAGCCCGCAAACTAGGGAAGGGAAGAAAGACTGAGAGGAGGACCCAGGGATTAAGTGAACAAGGGACGGAGTCACTCATAAAACCTTCAGGGTCTCTAAGTTAGGGTCCTAGAAGAAAGTGGATAACTGATTTGGAACCTATGACATAAACACTCCAAAGTCCCTAGTCTGGTGATCTTTCTCTTTCTCTCTCTCTCTCTCTCTCTCCCTCCCTCCCTCCCTCCCTCCCTCCCTCCCTCCTTCTTTTTGTTTCTTTTTTTTTTGCCAGTGAATGGAGAGCTCATTTGAGCCCTTTATTTTATTTTATTATTATTATTATTATTTTTACTCTAGCATGCTCATTTTTTTCAATTACTGTTGATATTCACTATTATTTTGTTAGTTTTGGGTGTACAGCATAGTGGTTAGACATTTATATAATTTACTAGGTGATTCCCCACAAAAAGTCTAGTATCCACCTGGCCTCATACATCGTTATTCTTAGTCTGGCTCTTAAGATCTTCCATCATCCAGGCCCAACCTACTTCTCCAGAGCCCCCCCTCCTCCCCAGACCCCTGTTACCAGCCCATTCCTACCACAATGGAGTGAAGAGCCCCAACGCGGGCACATGCCAGCATGGCTACCACAAGCTTCGGTATCATGGGCATGTAAATGGCCACTCGGTCACCCTTCCGAATGCCTGCAGGTAAAGGACACAGACAACGGCCCATGGACGCGTCCTGCTGCTACTCAGTGCTCCCTCTCAGCCAGCTACCACCCACTCCCTAGCTGACCCTTTCTATTCCCGTGCCCAGATGCCTCCCATCCCTTGTGTACTTCTCCCAAGTTCTCAGATACCCCAAGGCCGGGCCCTCCAGGCTTCTTCCCCTAACTGTACTCACCCCCCTTCACCCACACACACACACATACTCACCTTGTTTTCGGAGAACATTGCTAAACTGACACACTTGGACCAGAAGTTCACGGTATGTGATCTGGGAAGTCTCCTCTGGATCATTGCCCTCCCTGAGATAAATCAGAAAGAACCAATCATTAGGAAGTATAATCTCTTCCCCACAAAAAAAATAGGAAGTCATAAAATCCATTCAGTAACACCAAGGAATATCCTGTGAGGGTGAGCCATCTACCACCCAACTTTTTTTTTTTTTTTTTGGGGGGGGTTAAATTTAACAAATATTTATTGAGAGCCATTTATGGGTCAGACATTGACACAAGCATTATTTCTTATTTAATCTTAATAAATATGTGATGTACATAATACTTATCCCCATTTTTAAAGATGAGGGAACAGAAACCCAGAAAGTTAAGGCAACCTGCCCAAGATCACACAGCTAAGAGCTATTGAATTCCAGAACCACATTTGCTTTCATTATGTTATGCTTCATCCCAACAGATAAAAGCACTTACTGAGGTGTTTTCTTCTCTCTGTATGATAGAAGCCATAGAAAAAAAGTGCTTCATAGGTATGAAGTCAGTGTACCCAAACCGTTTCTGCTAGATCTGAGACTTTCTGACACATTCAACATTTGAGTATGTGCCGTCTCCATGAGAAGGCACATACTCAAAGGGTAGAATTAGCTAATCATCATAGTGTTATCTCTGGAATTGGGCAAAAGTTATATACACTACAATCAGTGTGGGCCTTTTAACCCTATTGGAAGATCAAGTAGGAGCATAGTTTCTACCACCACACCTTTACTGATTGGTCAGATACTTTAGTCTTTCAAGGTAGACTTTATACACAAGTTATGTGTCGTTAAAAATGTACTGTTCATCTCTGAGCCTCATTTAGGTTGATAAAATGGGATGATGGTCCTTTATCTTCCATCCTAGGGATGTATTAAGAAGAAATTATATCACAGATATAAAGTGGGGTCTCCAGATGACTTGTACCCAAGTCACCTAGGGAACTTGTTAACATGTAGACTCCTGAGCCCAAACTCACACACACTGAATCAGAATTACAGGGTCCAAGAATCCACTTCTTCATTGCAAGCTGGTATAAAGAATCAGTAGGTGATTCTGATGTACGTTTAAAGTTTGAGAATAACCAACCAGCCTCTGTCAGCTGATGTCTGTCTATCTCCTCAGTCTTGCCTCACACTCCTGCCTAGGCTTCAACATGGTTTCTTTGGTCATTCCTTCATTTGCTTAATTCAACAACTACTGTGTGCTACATACACATATAGAAATAAGGCCCTGATGAACAAGATAAGCAAGATCCCTGCCAACATGGAGCTTATAATCCAATGATAGTACAAGAAACACCCAAATAACAAATACAACCAAGATAATTTCAGATTATGATAAACATTATTTGAGGAGAAATACTTTTTAAAAAGACAGCTTAAGGAATGTTCATGATTATATGTGAAGATTTAACGATACTCTCCCCCAGTGATTTTTCTTTTTCAATTTTATGATGCTTTGAATAAGTGATAAACACAAATGGTACTACGTAAAAAGATATGTGATAAGAAGTTCCCTCCCACCCCAATCACCCCACCAACTGGCAACCACTGTTACCCCGTATTGTATAACTTTCCAGAAAGAGTCAATATGTAGACAAGGCCACTCCTAGTAGGATGGAAGGTAAAGGGAAATGAACTAGTGTGGAGTGACCAATGTTATCACTTCCGAAGAAGGCTACACTGTTAGCGTCTTCCATAAGGTCCTTGGAATATCACTGACGATGGAAATTTAAAAACTGAATGTAAAAAATTAAATGTTAATGCTGTTCAGAGGAGAGGTAAGCACCTCACAGCCCCCCACCAAGCGGAGGTGGGCGGAGATGGGAAAGGGCTGCTTGAACCACAGGACAGGCCTATCAGACAAGCGTATACACATGTATTTATGTTTATACACTCTCATTGTTTTCCTATACAAATGATGGCATATAATACACTCTATTCTGTATCTTGTTTTTTATTGAGTATAATATACATCTAATAAACTGCACAAAGTTTAAGTATAAAGCTCGGTCATCTTGTTTTTTTAAAAATTTAACAATATACCTTGATGTGGTTCTTCATCAAGACTTAGTGCTGTTTCTTTGTTATCTGCTTTATGTATTCCACTGTTTGTATGTGCCATAATTTATCTAATAAACGCTTCAATGAATATTTTTATTCATGTGTCATTTTACTCACTTGCAAATATATCTGTAGGATTAATTACTAGAAGTAAAATTGTTGGGTCAAAGGATATGTGCATTTTAAATAATGATAAACATTAGAAAAAAAACGACTTTCAATAAGATAGTCAGGGAAGACCTTTCCCCGGAGAGGTGATGTTTGAGCTAAGTCCTGAGTAATGAGAAGTGGGCAACTATTAATATATGAATTCTTGGGAAGAGTATCCTGGGCAGAGAGAATATTGAAATTTGAAAAGGAACTGAGGTGGCAAAGAGCTTGGCCTACTCAAAGAACAGAAAGGAACCCAGTTTAGCTGGAGCATAGTGAACAAGAAGGAGGGTAAGAATAAGAGACAGGCCAGATCGCATAGGGTCTCGTAGGCAATGGGAAGAAGTTTGAATTTTATTCTAAATGGGCTCCTCCTGGCTTCCCTTACCCACAAGGGCACACCTCCACATTTTTTTGGTCATTCCATTGCTCCTGCTCAGAATGCCTTCCCTCCTCCTTCAGGCACAGCACCCCACATGTCCCTCCCTAAATACTACATGTCCCAGAGTACTTACGAAGGAGGTAACTGAAACCTGGAGAGATGTAATAGTTTGGCCAAGGTCACACAATTAAGTGGCAGAGCCAAGAATAGATCGTTAGGTCTTTTGATTTCAAGTTCGGACTCTTTCCCCTCACAGTGTGAAGGACAGAGACTAGCAGAGAAGCCAGGCGCTTGGAGGTTACACAGAATATTATCAGCCTCTTTCCAGCTCCTGGCTCAGATGAGTCAGTTACTATCCTTTCATTGGCTTAGCGCCCCCAGGGCTGAGAGGAGCCAAGCACAGAGAGCGCTCTAAAGTGGGAAGGAACAGGGAGAGAGGAAGTTGGCAAACAGCCCTGAATGCCAGAGGCAAAACAGTCATTTCCTTAACTGGCCCACGGATGAGTGCCACAGGAACTTCAGAAGATCTCCAGTTACGGCTAAATGTAGACATATGCCACGTCCCCACGCACACGTTCCACATGCACACCGCCTTCCAGCTCGCCTGTGTGCACTCACATGCATAATATAATAGAGCACCCATATGAACATATAAAACATTGTAAGCACACATAGGCACAAATAAGCATAACTACGTGGATCCAGGACTCAGACATGGGCCTCTCTGCAGGTACATGCACTGCACACCTGTACCCACCCGTGTGCACAGCTTGCCCCTCCAGACACTCTCTACCTAATCATTATGTTTCCTTCTCTTCATGCAACTTTCCATTATGTAAAATTAGCTCATGTATTTTATTTATTAGTATATTATCTGTGACTTTCAGTGGAATATTAGCTCCATGATAACAGAGACCTCGTCTGTCTTGTTCATTGCTACATCCCTAGCTCCTAAAATAGAGCCTAGAAAATAGAAAGTACGCATGAACAGATAAGCACAAACCTATACAACAGCTTATTCGAGCCCACTTCCAGTTACACACACACACACACACACACACACACGCACACACACCACAGTGTACACTCCTCTCCCTGGCTCTGGGCTCAAGTTATACATTATTGATATAGGCACCTTACTCCTTCCAGTGTCTTCTTTCTTTGACATACACAACGGGCTGGGCCCCCTGGCTGTTTGGGGGGGGCGGGGTACTGGCCTACTGCAAGATCCCAAGCCCTCTAGGATGTTAGAATTTTCAAAAGAACATCCAATTTAGTCTCCTGACTCCCAAGAGGTCATTTGCTGTGCTCGAGGGCACATGGGGGCCTGCGGCACAGCAGGCCCTAGGACTCAGGATCCAGGACTCTCCTCTACACGGGGAGTTGCAATCTCATTACATCATATCCTCTCTCTCCTCCAAACACAGTTGGCACAATAAGTACTTAAAGTTCATGGTCAAATCATTGAAAAGGTGATAACAGATTAGACAGGGAAGACTGGGGCACCCCCTCTTTATATGAGTGGGATAGTCATTGGATTGGAGATTTCAGTTCCCTACGTTAGCAGAAAAGTAAGGCACAGGATAGGAGGAAAGAGCCAAGGGAAAAAAAATGTGGGGAAAACTGGGTTCTTCTCAGGGGCTTCCGAGGGCAAGATCTAACCTGGTGAGTTGGGCCTTCCAGAGGAGAAACACACAGAGGAGATGAGGAGTCAAACCCATTATGAGAAGACCACTGGACTGAGCTGTTCAGCATGGAGAAGAGAAGATATCGAGACACGATACCAAGTCTCAAATATTTGTATATCTGTTGCCTCCACCCTAGTTCAAGCCACCCTCATCTCTTGCCTGGATAACTACAATGGTCCCAAACTGGTCTCCCACTTCACTCTTACCGCCTTCCAAGCCATATATCATCCAGAATGATCTATTAAAAAACATAAGCCAAACTATATCACCTCCTGCTTAAAACCTTTGAAAGGCTTCCATTGCATGTAGAAGAAAATGCATACTTCTCCTATGCCTTGTAGCCTCTCCAACTCATTTTCTGTCGTTGTTCCATTCTACTTAATAGGCTCCAAACACATTCACCTTCTGACTGATAGAACACGCCATGTTCTTTTACTATCTTTCCCCAGCTCTTTGAGTGGTTTGCTCTGTCTCATGTTTCAGATCTCAGTTTAAATGTCACTTCCCTGTGAGTCTTTCCCTGACTCCCCTAAGTAGCAGCATCAGCTCTTCCTATTATTCTTTATCACAACACTGCTTATTTTTTATAGGACTTTTCTCAAGCTATAATTTTGATTATTTATTCATCTACTTTTTCTTTGCTAATTGTCTGTCTCCCCTACTAGACAGTAAGCTTCCCAAAGACAGAGACCAAGTTGGTCTTGTTTACTGCTGAATACCCAGTGCCTGATGAAGAACCTTGTATATGGCAGGTGCTCAATAAATATTTTCTGAATGAATGAATGAGCCTGAAGGATGACTATGGGAAAGAAGCAGACTAGTGTTAACGTAACTATAAATGAAAGAGCTAGGTCAGATGGGAGAGTTCAATGGACGGAAAGCCTTTCTGTCAGAGTGGTCCATTGATGGAAAACACTCCTTCAGGAGCACCCTAACTCTCTGGAGCTCCCTAACACTGGGGCTATCATGTAGAATCTGGGATTTGCCGGGATACTAAAGAGCAGACTTCATGATGTGGTTGGAACCAAACAAGACCAGTGTGTATCAAAGTATGGTCAGACAGTGTTAATAACACAAGTTTCAAGGTCCCGCCCCACATAGCTGCAGCATAGGATCGTGCAGCTTGGGCCTGGGAAACCCGTACAGGCATTAACTCATTCTCCAGGGAGTGGGGTCCTTGGAATTTTAATTTTATAAATAACCCATGTGGTTTATGTTCACTGAAGTTTGAGATGACCTTCCTATAAGGCCCTTCCAACCTTAAGATTCTTTGATTTGGTAAAATGAAGAAATAATATGTTCTATGATCCAGAAAGCAATGCACAAGCGTGAGGCACTCAGATATAAGTACATCCTCAAGTCACTTTTCCTTTCACCAAGGAAGCAGGGCATGGGAGCAACATAACTGGATCAATTAGCGGCCTAATGTTCCCTCTGGGTTCTCCTGCCCTCGCCATGGAGAGGAGAACGGCTGGAGGAGGAGGTGGGAGGAGGCACACCCCAAAGACGGAATCACAGATCACATGGAATGCCAGAGGAGGATGGGGCTTTTGATAGCCACCATCCTTATTTACAGATGAGAAATCTAATGCACAGATGGGAAGCGATGGCCTTGAGGTTACTTGGCACATTAGTAGCAGCATTATTCTAAAGCAGTGCTATCCAGTTTGGTAGGCACAAGCCACATATAGCTATTGAACACTTGAAATGTGGCAGACGAACTCAATGTTTAATTTTATTTAATTTTAATTATTTTAAATATTAATAGTCACCTGTGACTAGTTCTAGAGTCTAGATGGCTCTAGTTCAGGGCACTCTCCTCCTAAATGACATGGCCTCCAAAAGGGGGGTGTTGTTTTCAAAGCCAGAATTAGCATGAGGAAGAAAATCAATATGCGGGAGTCATGAGAACTATGGGGTTGAAGTCCACCAAGGATGGATTTTGGTGTGGCTGTAACCACCCAAGAAAATTGAAAACATGCATCTGTATAAAAACTCGTACACAAATGATCATAGCAACACTATTCATGATATCAAAAAGTGAAAACAACCCAAAAGTCCATCAATTGAAGAAGAGAGAAATAAAACATGGTACATCCATATGACGGATTACTATTCAGCATAAAAAAGAATGATGTACCGCTACATGGTACAACATGGATAAACCTTGAAAAGATTATGCTAAATGAAAGAAGCTAGACACAAAATGCCACATATTGTATGATTCTATTTATGTGAAATGTCTGGAATAGTCAAGGCCATAGAAACAGAAAGTAGATTAGTGGTTGCCTAGGGCTGAGCTGGGGAATGTTGGAGGAAAATGAGGAGCTACTGCTAATGCATGTGGGGTTTCTTTATGGGGGGGGTTAAAATGTTCTAAAATTAATTGTGATGATGGTTGCACAACTCTGAATATACCAAATAATCATTCAATTGCACACTTTAAATGGGTAAACTGTATGGTATGAATTATATCTCAAATTTTAAACACACTAGTGATTTTTATTGAATTTCAATAAACATCGATTAATTTGGGAAACAACAGACATCTTTACAAATCTTCCTTTCCAGAAAGACTGTCTCTTAGCACTATTCATGCATTCATTCATTCACTCACTCATTCATTCATTCATACTGTCTCTATTTGCCTAAAGACTTGGCACTTATCTATTTTATTTTTAGCATTATAGTCATATGCATACATGTTTCCCTCCCTGGACTGTGCGTTCCTTAAAGACAGACAGGATCGCTTTTCACCTCTTTCCTCCTCAATGCCTAGTACAAAGTTTGACAGAGTAGATACTTAATACATAATTTTGAAATTCATGGATAAAAGAATGAATAAATGAACAAACTTCTCTGTTCATATGATCCGTCAGATCCAGGCTGATCAGAGTAAGGAAATATAGAAGGACAGAGGGGATTAAAGAACATACAAACAAATAAGATAGATGCTAGACAAGCAAGGGAAACAGTAGACCCAGAGAGGAAGAGTGCAAATCTGGTGGAATGGGATTTGGAGATGTTTCAGGAAGAGTTTCTTGAGTCCCTACAGCGGGCTCAGTTCTGGACTCTACGCCATGGAAGAGACTGGAAGAAGCCCTAGATCTGAGGGTCAGGCTGTGGGACTCCGGCTTTGCAATCTGGGCTATTATTGCTCCCTGTCCTCCTGCCAACTATTTTCAGGCCTTGATCCAAGGACTGTGTGCCTGTTCCCTTTGGCCAAGGCGGCTTTGGTACCAGACAGATTCTGCACCATTCTCTGTTGAGAAGGCAGACCTGGGCCAGTACAGAAGTTGCCTTTTCCCACTGCACTCACGCCTATTACAGGAGAGAAATCACAGACACTCATTCCTACCATCCTGTGCCCCATGCTAAACCTGACCCAAAACAAGTGAATGAGGGCAGCCCTCTCAGATCCTTTATTATCACAGAATTTGGATGCTGCCTAAAACAGGAGCATGCCTGGAGCAGAAAAAGCAAATGGGAAGAACAGCCAGGGACACCATTTTACATGTGCATCAGGTCTCGCAAGTATAACAAGCACATTCAAAAACATTCATTACAATGGTTCTTTGTTATTTAGGTAGATAGAACAGTTGAAGAGAATAAGTGTGCAGATCTCACCTTCCATATGTAATCTTTCCTAACATTGGTCTATCTGAGTTGGTTCTTCTTCCCCACTTTCTCTTTCACAAATACTCTTCTTACACTTTATTAAAAAAATGCCATCTCTCTTATCTCAAACTTCATTATGCCTGTACAATGCAGAGGTCAAAAGACAAACAAACAAACAAACAACAACAACAAAAAAACCTTCAGAGTGCCAAAGGGACAATTTGAGAATGTATAACTTCAGAGGGAGAGCCCCAAGAAAGCAAATCGGGGAACTTCTGTAAAAAATCAATATTGAAAAGAGTCACATCTTAATTCATTCAGGTGACAAACTTATGGCAAGACTACTTAGAAGATAGGTATTTTCTAACAGAAAGTAAATCTGATGTGGTTGATTATATTGACAGACAACTGACTATAAAAATTAGTTTATATGGTAGACATTTTCTATAAATTATATGAGCTAAATTTGCAGTTCCAACGTCTTGAAAAAGATATGTAAAATATACACATGCATACAATACAAAACACATTGGAAATTAGATTCTTTGCAATTATTTAATCTTATGATAAAATGTTTAAATATGAACTTTAAAATGTGTGAAGAGTTACATAATTTTTCAAAATTCTTTTATGTATACAGTTGTTATAGTTTAAGGCCACTGATCTAAATAATTACTTTTCAAAGGTACCGTGTTACCACATCACTGTCCGCCACATCAGAAACATCTGAGGAGGTTATAAAAATATAAGGTGGTAGTTGTATCCTTCAGAGATTCCGATTCAACAGGTTGGATGAGGACCAAGACTCTGGAGTATTAACAAGAGCCTCAGGTAATTATTTGGAGTCACCAGACCCCGATTTATTGTTGACTCCTAACTCAATGTATGAATTTGCACAAATTTTCCTCTCTCCCTGAGCCGCAGTTTTCTTCTTTGTAAAGTATAACATGGAAGAAGGAACTCAGGAGGAGAGGGAAGGTTGGTGTTCGACCAGATAATCTCTAATGTATCCTTGGTTCTCCTTTCTTCCTTTCAGAAGCAGGAAAATGGGTCCTACGAGTCAGTTTCAGAGAAGAGAGGTTTTACTTACATGGGTTAAAAATAAATAAATAAATACATTCCAAAATAAATAAGTAAACTTAACTGAGGGAGAGATCACATAAAAGTAATGAAACCTGACATGCCTGCCTCTCATGGTTTTTGTGTAGATCAAATAAAAATCCAGCTAATTCCTGACATAAATACAATATAAAACTGCTTTAGAGGATATTCCCTCACCTGATCCTTACAGCTAGTTTAATAATATTTCAACAGTAAGTAGAACAGGCATCATTATCCCCATTTTAAAGATATAGGAAATCCAGAGGAAGTGGCGTGCCAAGGTCACACAGGATGGTTAAGGACAAATCTGTAACGAGGTCCCAGGTTTCTGACTTCCAGGCTAGTGTTTGTTTCACTATCCCTATTTGGAGTGCACCCAAATGAACATGGAGAAGCCTCTCTCCCAAGAATCTCCAGAAGCACCGTGAGAAGCAGAGGAAGAGATTCCGATCCACTTTGAGCTTTAGCCTGTGGTCAAGGTCATATCCACAAAGATCTCTTAAATATTCTGAGAACTTCCTGAAAGAACCAAAGCTCAGGCAAGGGAGCCCACATCTGTCTACTTTCATGTTCCTTGGCAGTGTTCAAGTGTCACAGGAATGCTTACTTATACGTCCATTTGCTCCCAGAGACATGACCCACCCCCTCTCTGGAAATCAGGGAAAACACATTATCTCCAGCATTTCCTTCCTAAATAAAATTCCAACACACAAAAATCTTGCCCTCACAAGATTGTGAGTTCCATGAGGACAGGACCAGATTTCCCTTGAATACTGCTATAACCTAAGCACTTAGTACAGTGCCTGGCACGTTTCTATACATACCCATAAACTTAATTTTTAAAAAACTTGACACTGGAAGCTAGTAGATTGTCCACAGAGCCTGGCTATCTGTAAGTTGGACCCGTACCTAACGCATATACAAAAATTAACTCAAAATGGCTTAAGAACCTAAACATAAGATCTAAAACAATAAAACTCTTAGAAGAAAACATAGGACAAAAGCTTCATGACATTGGATTTGACAATGATTTCTTGGACATAACACCAAAGACACAGGCAACAAAAGAAAAAAACAGACAAATGGGACTTCATGAAAATTTAAAAATTTTGTACATCAAAAGACACTGTCCGCAGAGTAAAAAGGAAACCCACAGAATGGGAGAAGATATTTGCAAATCATACACCTCATAGGAATTAATATCCAGACTATACGGAGAATTCCTAAAACTCAACAACAAAAAAACAACCAACCTGATTCAAAAATGGGCAAAGGACTGGAATAGACACTTCACCAAAGAAGATATAGGGATGGCCAATAAGCACATGAAAAGATGTTCAACATCACTAATCATTGGGAAATTGCAAATCAAAACTACAATGTGATACCATCTCACACATAGTAGGATGGTTACTATCAAAACAAAACAAAACAAAAAACAGGAAACAAGTGTTGACAAGGATGTGAAGAAATTGGAACACTTGTGCACTGTTGGTGGGAATGTAAAACAAAAATGGTAGAGCTGCTATGGAAAACAGTATGGTGGGTCCTCAAAAACTTAAAAATAGAATTACCATATGATCCAGTGATCCCACTTCTATGTATACACCCAAAAGAATTGAAAGCAGGGTCTCAAAGAGATACTTGTGCACTGCTATGTTCATAGCAGAATTTGTTCATAATAGCTAATATGGAAGCAACCCAAGTGTCCATCAAGTGATGAATGAATAAGTAAAATGTGAAATATTACAATGGAATATTATTCGGCCTTAAATAGGAAGGAAATCCTGACACATTGTACAATATGGATGATCCTTGAGGATATTATTCTATGCGAAATAGGCCAATCACAAAAGACAAATCTGTATGATTCCTCATATATGAGGTACTTAGAGTAATTAAAAATCATCGAGACAGGGCCGGCCCGGTGGCTCAGGGGGTCAGAGCTCCATGCTCCTAACGCCGAAGGCTGCCGGTTTGATTTCCACATGGACCAGTGGGCTCTCAACCACAAGGTTGTCAGTTCAATTCCTCGAGTCCCACAAGGGATGGTGGGCAGCGCCCCCTGCAACTAGCAACGGCAACTGGACCTGGAGCTGAGCTGCGCCCTCCACAACTAAGATTGAAAGGACAACAACTTGACTTGGAAAAAAGTCCTGGAAGTACACACTGTTCTCCAATAAAGTCCTGTACCCCTAAACGAAAAATCATAGAGACAGAAAGTAGTGGTAGTTGCCCAGGGCTGGGGGGAGGGGAGAATGGGAAGTTATTATTTAATCAGTACAGAGTTTCAGATTTACAAGATGAAAAGAGGGTGGTGGTAATGACTGCAAACGATGTGAATGTACCACTGAACTGTACATTTAAAAATGGTTAAGATGGTAAATTTTATGTTATGTGTATTTTAACATACTAAAAAAAGAAGAAACATCAAACAACAACAAAAAACAAACCCTGATGCTAGAAGCTAGTGGATTGTCTATGGAGTATGGCTATCCATGCAAATAAAATTAGGCTTCTTATCATTTATGGGCACCATATTTGGATTCTCTGACCTATAGATAAGGCAGTCATCCTCAAGAGCAGCTGAAAATAAAGTCCAACAAGAGGCCTGTATGAACACTTGTGCGCTGTTGGTGGGATTGCAGATTGGTGCAGCCACTATGGAAAACAGTATGAAGGTATCTCAAAAATCTGAAAATGGAACTACCTTACGATCCAGCAATTCCACTCCTAGGTATCTATCCAGAGAAATCCAAAACTCTAATTCAAAATCTTTATGCACTCCTATGTTTGTTGCAGCACTATACACAATAGCCAAGACATGGAAACAACCGAAATGCTCATGGGTAGACGACTGGATTAAGAAACTGTGGTACATTTATATAATGGAGTCTTATGCAGCCATAAAGAAGAAAGAAATCTTACCATTTGCAACAACATGGATGGACCTAGAGAACATTATGTTAAGTGAAATAAGTCAGAGAGAGAAAGACAAATACCATATGATCTCATGTATATGTGGAATCTAAAGAAAAGAATAAATGAATGAACTAATCAGAAACAGTCTCAGAGACATAGAGGAAAAACAGAGGGTTGCTAGATGGGAGGGGGGGTGGGGATAAAGGGGAAGGTGAGGGGATTAGAAAGCACAATCGGTAACCACAAGATTGCCATGGGGATACGAAAGTCAATTAGGGGAATGTAATCAATAATGTTGTAAAGATTCTGTAGGGTATCCGATGGACACTTGTCTCAGGGAGACCACCTCAGGGATGACGTAGATGCCTGATCACTGCACTGTACACCTGAAGCTGAACAATAATGAATGTCAACTACAATTTTATACATATATATATAGTTACAAGAAGCGGAGTACATTAGGAATAGAGACAGTGGAAAAATGGCTGTGTGTGATGTCAGAGGGGTAGTGGATGGGGGAGGGGGGTTGTCACTGTGTGAGGGATATAAATGATAAATGTCTAACTATTACATTGTTTTGTGCACCTGAAACTAATAAAAAAAATGTTAAAAAAAGGAAAAAAAAGGCCTTATGACAGCTCATTTGCATAGATTTCCATGTATTAAAACATCATGGTCAAAAAGAAACAAACATCGGTTTCAAAAACAAGCCTCCAGTCAAAAATCATGCTCAGAAAGCAGGTGTTGATATGCTATAGAAAAATTTCCTGCAAAAACAACTGTTAGGTGTTCCAGCGTAAATAGATTCAGGGTCTTATTTATTTTATTTAAATAAAACAATGATTCTCCCAGCTAGTAAAACCGTAAGGCTTTTAATAAATAGACCAGACCTTAGAACCCTAGATAAGGGCTGTTCTCAAAGACTTCCATCCCCAAAGAAATAACAGATAACGTCTAAGGCCCTCCTAGGTCTAAGATTCTGTAATACTCTCTTGTCCTTTCTCTGTTTCAAAATTCCAGGCTCCCCAATGCCTAATGCATAAAGTTCATACAGTTCGGTCCTGTGTCCTGAATTCCTTCAGGGTCTGGCCCTACCTTAAGTGATAAACTTCAGCTATGCTGTTCTTCTAGGCCCACCTTTATTATCAGCTGAAGCTCTCTCAGCCCCTTGGCAGGAATGCTGTAATGACAGGGAAATGAATGGACAGGGAAAGAGCTCTAGATTGAAAGACAGGAGATCTGGATTTTAGGTCAAGCTTTGCTGCTTCTCACAGTATGAGACCTTTTTACAAATCACTTCACTTCTCAGGCCCTCAGTTGTAAATGAGGGGAATATTTCATGAAATGTTCTTTTTAGATCTAGATTTTATTATTCATTCTGGCCGAGAGCAAAAAAAGAGGATTGGAAAGTGAGAATTGGGAAAAGCTTCACAAAGATGATGATATTCCAGATGATTTTTAAAGAATAAGCAGGATTTAGACTGGCCCAAATAAGAAACAGACCAATTCAGGGAGAGGGAAACAATGTTAGTTAGCTTAGATGCAGAAGCAGAGAAACACAGGTCAATCTACAGGCCAATGCTAATCCTAAATAATATTTTCACCCCTCAATGGTGTTTTTCATAAAGCTAAATATATTTGATATAAAAGACTATATGCTGTTATGTCCTGCCTATTCTTATGCAGTTAAATTGTTTTTATTTTTAATTGAGTAGCAGTGATGTAAGTTGATATTTACAGTTTCAGAAACACCTTTTCCTTGTAAAAATTTAAACTGGCAACTCTGGGGGTTCCAGGTGAAATACGCATGAAATTTTTTAAAATCTCAATCATTGGTATAAAACAAAATAGCAACCAATTCAGTTTAGACCTTAAGCTGCATTTTGTTGGCTGTAAGATCGAAAAGATAGAAGGTTAAGGCCTTGAAAGTCAAGTAAAGACTAAGGGACTATTCTTGATTAAAGAAGACTAAAAAGATATGACAACTATATGTCATGTGTAATTTGAACTGGATCCTTTTGCTATAAGGCTATTATTGGGACATTTGGCAAAAACTTCAATGGAGTATGAGGATTAGAAGGTAGTGGTGTATTAATATTGATTTCCTGATTTTGATAGTTGTATGATCAAAATCAGCTACATAGGAGTCTTTATTTGTTGGAAATACACACGCAAGTATTCAGGGTCTGCATCTTACCCTCAAATGGTTCAGAAAAAAAATTATTTGTATTGTATTTGCAACTTGTCTTTTTCTTGTGTTTTTTTTTAAAAGTGTTGATCCTGTTTTATTATCTGACTGGAAAATTAGATAATCCACCAGTCCAGGCAGGGATGGGCAGACTTAATCCTTCTCCTGGTCATTACCAGCTCCAGCTCCACCCTGGCCCTTTTTGGCGTACTTCCTCTTCATGAGGCCTCCCTGTGTGGAATGCAGAGGGAGAAGTTGTAGATGTGCTTCTGGGAGGCCAGGAGGACAATGAAGGACCAGATATTCACCACCTGTTTGTGGACCCTGATATGGTAACGGCGGATCAGCACTCAGGTGTGGTGAATGGACGTGGCCAAGCCAAGTTTGAAGACCTCTCCAAAAAATCCTTGATCTTTAAGCCCAGGATGTAATCCAGCTTCATCTTGCCCTCATCCAGCACCGGATGCAGATAAGTCACCGCAGCAGGGTACCTTCAAATGGAGGCATCCATCAGCAGCTCTTGGCAGCCTTAGGGGATCTTGGCTGGAGGAAAGCTGATCTCCAGACCTCACGTTTGTTCCAGAGCCCATATTCACCAGTCAGCTTCAGCTCTTGGTCAAGGCGGGATATCTTAAAGGGTCTCCATGGGAGTCACTTAGGTTTTGCCACAATCCCAGCTCTGGGCCACTGGTGTGTTGGCTCTACTCTCTCATCTATACCTAAGTACAGGCTGCAGTAACTGAGAAAGAGCTGTACTTGTAACTTTTCTATAAATCTACTTCAAAATTTTAAAAATTGATAATATAGACTAGGGAGGGCTCATATAAAGGGACCCAAATACTTAGTTTAAATTTTCTTTTGTAGGTTAAAAAAAAAAAAAAAAAAAGCCAGAGAGGCTCGTAAATTAAAGCCCCCTCTTCCATCTCAAAACTTTTTACCTACTAAAATCCCAAGTTATGGAGGAACGGAAATGGATGATCTTTGCCAGAGTGGCCAGCAAGCATTCAGTTGCCTACTGCTTGCCAAATCACAAAAGGAGGGACTGAGAGGCTAGTTCTTACTTTCATAAGCTTAAAATCTTTAATTAGATCTAAACCACACACCTCCTAAAGCCAATATTGGGAGACAGTGATCAAGAACAAGAAATGCAGAAGTAGGAAATCACCAAAGGAATGCAAAAAGAAATAACTTAAGTGTGGTCAATCATGGAACAGTTCCTAGAAGTGATGGATTTTGAGCCAAGTTTGAGAAAAGAGGCTAGGTGTTCGTCAGAGGAAAGAAGGGCATTTTGGAAGAACAGAAAAGTCATATGTGGCTGCCAGTCTTGAACAGTGTCCTTGGACATATGTGACATATATGAGTGAGTATTAGCACCACCTCACAGCAATAAATCTTCTCAGTGTTTTCTCATCTTTCATTCAGCTAGTCCTCATAGCAATCTTTTGAGATTGGCAGGACAAGATTTGCTATCCCCATTTGAAAGAGTGGGAAATTGAGGCTCAGAGGGATGCCATCACTTGCTGAAGGTCACAAAGCAATGGTTAGGACCTCTGCCTGCAAATCTTCAGACTAAGCTCTTTAAACACACACACACACACACACACACACACACACGATCAAGAGAGTGATCTTTTCAAAATGTAACTCTGGTATGTCACACCTCTATTTGAAGTTCTTCATTGGCTCCCGAGCACTTGTCACAGCTGCAGTTTTACATCGCTGTGTATGAAACACAAATTCCCGATCCTTCCCCAAAGGTTCTCCTCCCAGTTTCTCCTCCAATTCAACTACTGGAAATTCCATTTTTTCCAGTTGCACTCCATTCTCTTATACTGCACATTAAGTTCATTAGCAAGTCCTATAGGCTCTGCCTTCAAAACATTCCAAAATCTGACTACTTTTCATGACCACTGCTGTTACCTTCATTATCGTATCTTGCCTCTGTACTGGTTCCCTTGCTATTTGTTGCCCTGTGCCCTCCATCCGCTATTTTCAAGGTAGTTTGCAGACCACAAATAATAGTCAGTTAAAAAAAAAAAGTGTTTAATTAATAGATGAATGAGCACACCTCAGCTGAGGACATTATTTCTTTGAGGCTTGCCCTTTAATGTTTTGAGCTTTATAAATTATCATTATAAATGGTGACATTTCTAAAGCCAGCCCTAAACATTCTAAGTAATCTACTGGCTAGACAAGTCACAAATTGTCAAAAAAGCTAAGGCTATGTAAGTAGAAGCATTGTGTCTACAACAAAGAATGTACGTGTTCTTCTCCAGAACAAGTTACATCAGCTACGTGACTCTGGCCAAGTCACTTTCACTTTCTAAGCCTCAAGTTCCTCATCTGTCGAATGTTGCTGTGAACCATACCTAGGTTTCAAAAAAACAAGGGGACAAATATACAAGCACAGCTCAGAGGAGACACAGTTTACTATTAGAATAAATAGAAAAGTCTTAGGTATTATGAGAGACTGTAAGTGAAGTGATAGAATATAGCCGTCAATAGGGCTGATGTAATCTTAGATAAGTAAAGTCAGAACAAAGAATGGTAATAACTCCCCACCCAAGGCAGACCATAGCTAGAATACTTAGTGAGAGATACGGGCCAACTAGAATACGTCTGGAGGAGACTGACATGGATGATGAAGGACTTGTTCAGGAAACCACCTCGTACAAGGAACCTGGGAATGTTGACTCAGTATCCATAAAACCAGAACACCGGACTAGATCAGGGGTGTTCAAACTGAGTTTTGCAAATCCCTAGAGGTTCCACACACATGTCTCACAGGGACCACAGTGACAAGGTGAAGAAGCCAACAGACTATGGCTGCGGTCCTCCCATCCATGTTTCAATCAGATCAGCTCTGCTCTTACCTGTTTTAGGTATGAGGCTTTGGCATAATCATAAACATACCTAACACACTATTTGCCAAGCCTTAAGCCCTTTACACAGATTATTCCAATTATTCCTCACAACAGTCATATCATAGGAACTGCTATTATTCTCACTTCACAGATGGGAAAACTGAGGTTTAAAGAGGTGAGGGAACTTGCCCAACTAATAAGTGTAGGAATTGAGGCCCAAGCAGAGTCCAGAGCCTACACCTGTTAATCACTATACATATAATATTTTATTTGAATAAAAGGATTCTAATGCTTTAAAACAAAACCTGAAAATTACCAGATGATCTTCAAGGCATCTTCTAGATTTAAACGTCTGTAATTCTACACGCAGCCTGGCAAAGGGATATAATAACTGCCATCAGATATCTGACAGGATGTCTTATGGGAAAAAAGAATAGGATTACTCTATGTGGACCCAGAATCTAACTAAGACCAAGGGAAGAGAACAGAGTGGGGGAAAGAGTTATGGGGAGGGAATACAGCTAAGCACCTTGTAACAGAGCTGCCCAGTAATGGGACAGGTAGTGAGTAAATTCTGTGGTCTTGATAGTCCCAGAATCAGAATGATCACTTATGGGGACTGCTGGGAAATGGAGATAATTGGGGCTACTATTCCTGCTTTGTACAGGAAGTGGACTAAACCTCAAAAGACAGGAACTGAAAGGCTCAAATTCTCAGATTGAGGTTCAAAGGATCATTACCAGGGCCCGATGTCTCCCATACCAAATTCCGCTCCATGCCTTTGGTATTTACTGTTGTAAATGTGAGGCTACCCTAAGGCAAGAATCCATGCCCCCACACACACACACACACACACACCTGCTCTCTTCAAAGGCCACCCCTTCCTCTAACCTCTCTTGGCTGCCTTATCATTGCAGTTCCCTACATTTGTGACAGAAATTCTAAGTCAGTACCAGAAGTAACTTCAGCAAGTATCCTGTTCACCCCCCAGAGTTTACAGGTGGGAAAAAGAAGGTTCAGCATTATCTGAAGCCATTCTCCTCATTAATTATTTATGAACACACTGGTATAAGAAGTCAGCCTAGACACAAACTCAGGTAGTTGACATGGAGCTCAGGACACTGAATCAGGTCTCAAGAGTCTCCATTTATTATACGTTTACTAGTACAAATATTAGTATATATAATAATATGTTAATATGTAACATAGTATTGTTATTATACATTTATTATTCACATCCCACCTACTTCCAAACAGTGACTAGTGATTTGAACAGCACAGACTACTTCTCTCATTTTTACTCCTTTAGGGAGGGGTTCTTTAAGGAGTCAAGAGTTGTGAAACTCCGAGAAGTGAGAGAAGCAGATTAAAGATCCACCTAACACGTGAAATCCTCCAGCCGTCCTCCACAATCTGCCCATGTAATTCAAGTGGAGAAAGGCTGTTCCCAGCACCAGTTATTCCCCCACGTATCTCCTGTTAGCTTGAAGTGCTTATGCTACCAGCAACATTATTCCCCCGGGCAAGGGACCAGACTCTTTCTCTTCCCCAGTGCCTTCACCCCAAACCATCGAAAATTCTCCCTTTCTTTCAACAGAAGCCCCACCTGCCTATTGAGCGCCACAGTCATTACAGTTTGCAACGGAAATTCTACAGACCACTTCCTCTTTACAAACAATCACAGAATCCTGAAATGGCAGAGCCAGAAGGGACCTTGCAGAGTATCTGTAGTTCATCTCCACCCCTTCCTCAAAGGGAAGGCCCAGAGAAGAGAAGAGGATGATCTGAGGCCATCTTCTTCCTCAAATGAGTATATTTCCTTACCAAGGATATTTTAATCAGTAAACACACACTGCTGTGAAACCAGTGAAGATCTAGAGGGAGGACAAAAATGCCCTTCCCTTCCCCTATCATGGAAATGGACTTCAGGACATGGACCTAGGTAACTAAGAGAGTCCTTGGATCTGAATGCGACGGCAGTACATTCTAGGGCTCTGGCTTTCCATGTCACCTTGACAATCTCCTTGTCAGAACATGAGTCTGCCTCACCGTCCCACCCATCCTTCTCAAATACACTTACTCACACATACCCCACAGGGATCTGGAGAGTTCTAAACACCACACTCTGGAATTCATACTCCGGAGCATAGAAGGATCCTGAAAGCAGAGCTTCTATCCTAAGGTCACTCCTAAAGTCACCTGCTTCAAAGAAGCTCCAGTTTCTAAGGAAGGATTGCATAATAGCCTAGAGGTGTGGAAAGACAGCGGGTAATTTCAGTTGAGAATGAGGGGTGAGATGGTGCACAGATAATGGCAGCCACACGCAACTGAAAGCAAATGGTGGAAGGAATGGACTATACCAAGTATCTTGAACTTTGGAGACTGGGGTCTTCTTCTGGAATAACCTACATATTGAGCAGCTAGTATTTTTTTTTTTTTAATTGTAAAACCCTTTTTTACTGGACACTTCTAAGAATGCTTTACAGGTTGTGCAAAAACATTTACAGGATCCATGTGGTGTTTGTTATTCTCACAAGCTTTTCCATCTACAACTACAATAAAGGTCAGATAAAACACTAAACAAGTCTTCTAAGGAAAACAAGGCCTAGGGATCCCTCCTGTTAATCCACATTTGCCCTCTTAACATTGTTTTCTCGTAATAAAAAGACAGACAGAAACAAAACCCAGATATCTACTGTTGTTGCGAGTGATCTCTTGGACTAAACCAACCAGGACGTGGCAGTCTCACTCTCTACCCACCCAGAGAAACAGCTTTTTTTTTTTTTTTAAAGATGACTTTCTAGTATCAAAAATTAACAGCAAGTACCTCCCCAACCCTCCCTCCCCTCCAAAAAAACCCAAAGCGGCATAGAGTGTGTCCCCCTGGCCCTGAGGGCCTCGCATCCCCAAACCATAGACCTTAAAGATGCTATTCACTGGAGGACTAAACATTTGAAAAACGGCGGTGGCTCCTGCCTCAAATTCAATTTTCTATTATAACATAATCTTGCCCTAAGGGAATTTTTTTGGGCTCCAGTTTTTACCTTCTTGCCCTGACGCTATGAGCAAAGCTTTCTCAAAAAAACTCCCTTAATAATAATAGAAAGTAGTGTGTTACAGAAAAGTTCATGCAATCATTTCACCCACTGCCACACACAAATCCATTTGACGGCACCATAAGAAAGCAGGCGCCCAGAGAAAAGACATCATTATGAGCAAGCAGACTTATTTCCTACTAGCCCCCCCATTCCAGCCTCGGGGTCAGAGGTGTTTGTGGGGCAGAAGAAGGGTGTCACAGACGGGGAGACTAGAGGGCCAGAATGAGAGCCTGCATACCGAGAAGGCCTGCATGGTGGTAACAGTGGGAGAGGGAGAGATCAAATCTCACCACAAAATTTTAAACAGAGAACTGCCCAGGTGAGGAAATGGAAGTAAAGCATTATTCTAGAAGCACAACCCAGGGTTTTCCCTCACTAGGCAGTGCTGCGCTAGGTGGGGTTTGAGCAGCTAGTATGAATCACCAGAATAACAGCCATTAACCACTCTTTCCACCCTCTCCCCATAAACCCTTTGATCCCCCAAGTCCCCTACTGTCCTGGAGTGTCCCCTCGACTAGCCAGCCCCCACTCTTTCAAGCTACTACTATGTTCTAAGTCACCATCATTGCTCACCTGGGTTTCTAAAGCAGGCTTCTAATTGATCTCCCTCCTTCTGCTCTTGCCATCCTACAGCCTATTCTCAACAAAAGACAGATTCTAAATATAAGTCAAATCATGTCACATCTATGCTCAAGATGGTCCAATGGTTCCTGATTTCACTATGAATTAAACCCAAAAGTCTACATTGACTTTCGAGATTCTACCTGATCTAGTGTCCTACTGACCTCATCCCCTGCTCCTCTCTTTCTCTAGCTCACACTGCTTCAGCTGTACAAACTTCCTAGCTGCTCTTCAAATACACCAGGCAGCAGCACACTCCCACCTCAGGGTCTTTGCACTTGCTCATGTACCTCGAATATTTTCCCCTCCCAACCCAGCTATCTGCATGACACATGCCATTTCCTTCAGATCTCTGCTCAAATGTCACGTTTATCAGAGAGTTCTTCCCTTATCAATCCCCAGTCTTCATTGTCATTCCTTTTCCCTTATGCTGCTCTGTATTTATCTATAACACTTAGCACTACCTGTCATATATTTATTGGTTTGTTTGTTTATTGTCTGTCTCCTCAAGCTGGACTATAAACTTCCTGAGGGCAGGGACTTTATTTGCTCAGAATAGTGCCTGGTACATAGTAAGTTCTCAATAAGTATTTATTGAATGAATGAATTGTTCCCTGCATAAAATCTTTACTCTAGAGAGACTTGGTCTTCTCACTGTCCCAATATAATAATAATGGTAGCTAATTTTATTGAATGCTTTCAATGTGCCAGGAGTTGGACACATGTTTTTTTTATCCTATTCAATTGACAACTCCATGAGATAAAAACTATTTTTATCCACATTTACAGTTGAGAAAACTGAGGGTCAAAGAGGTTAAATAATGTGTACACAATCATGCAGTTAGTTAATGGCAGAAACAGGACTCAAAATAGGTTAGTTTGACACAAAAATCCATCCTCCAAATTTTTATGTTATACTTCTTCTGTACAATGCTTTCTCCCTTCTGTGAACTTTTCATGTAGTGGCTTTTTGAAGTTTGGCCCATACTTGCTTTCAGGCTGTTTTATATAGGCCTATCTGGTCTTCGCAAATAGAACATAAATTCCATGAGACCAGGGTCTGGGCCATTCAAACCTCATAACACATTTTATCTAATATTTTTAAGAAAATTAATTTAAATTAAATTTATGGCTAATGTGGCTAATTTTTCTTCTTATTGTCAAAGCCAAATTTGGACAACTAGAATAATGAAGTAGTATCATATGGTGAAGTAGTATCATATGGTAGTTGACTAGGAATGAGAATATCTGTAGATTAGTTTCAGTTGTCCTTTCTGGCCCTTAATCTACCCATCTGTAAAGAGAATTGGCCTAGATGGACTCTAAACAGTTGCTTCGAGTTCTAAAAATACTATTATTCCACGAACATTTATAATGTGTCAAGTCAAAAGTAAAGCGCCAAATTCTTCCTTAATATGGTTCTATTTTGGCTAATTGGAGTACTTTCCTAAGAGCACTACTATTTCCTTTATGGATTATTTCAGTATATAAGACAGGCCTCAAAACAAGGAATGAGATACAAATGTGGTTTGCTAATGACACTATAGTTATCTAAATGACACAGTTTAGGTTGAAAAGAAAGTCATACTGTGGCTCCATAAGAAGTATATCAACTGGAGCAAATCACTGAAAAGATATCATTTTTAAATAATAATACTAAAAATTAGAGCAGGAAGAAGGTGGGCTCCAAGACAAAGGACTCTGGGGGGAAAGGAGAACTTCATAGAATAAATCATGTGATAGAGAGTTTGCAAAATATTGAATAAATGATAAAGGCAAACAGTGCAAGAAAAATCACAGGCAATTTTTAGCTTCAGAGAAAACAAAAATCTGGACATAAAAGGAAATGCAATCATACTATAGTACTCTTATGTAAACAGTGGTTTTAAATTAACAAAAAAAGCAGAGCTATAACTATATTGGGAAAATGACAGAAAGAAGTTAGAGAAATATACAAGAATTAAATTCTCATCTATCATAATAGGAAGTCAATATTTTCTTTAAAAAGATGAAGCAATATCAGCATAAGCATATTATTTTAAAATATGGAGGTAACAAAGGGAAGTAACCACATATCTAGCATATTTGTACTTTACTTTCTTATAACAAATGTGATTTATTTGTAGTTTGCATTTGCTCACTGTAAACATAAAAGAATTGAATAATAATGGCCCATATGGAACTTGTCTCCCACTCCTCTACCCCTGTATCCACAACACCTACAGAGGGCTAAGCAACCAACGACCTTAACAATTCTTGTTGGTTAAGAACCAATGTAAAAATGGAGTGAACATGGAGTTATGTTATGGAATTGCAGAATTTTGCACTGGAATTAAAGGTAGACATTATCTCATCCAGTACTTCTCAAATTGGTGTTCCACAGACTATTTCTTCTTACGATGTTAATAGCATGCTGCATAAAGTGTTTGGGGATCAAATAAATTTGGGAAATTCCATGTTAAACAAAATTAGTCAGATGTGTTTGCTGTAGGACTTCTTAGAGCCTTTACTATGTTAATATACATTGCGAACCAAATGAAAGGCAATTTAATATATAGTATTTCTCACACTCATTTGTTTCATGAATTAAGATGCCCCTGCTAATAATGTCTCTAGTAATCAGTGATTCCTGGAGCATTCTTTGGAAAACACTGATCTAGTCTACTCTCCTTATTTTACAAATTGGAAAAGAAAGGCTCTCTGGAGCCTGTTCAGGGATGGATGATGGGGAACTAGAACAAAGGGCCTCAGGATTCTGGAGTAATCTCCAGTGATTGAACAACTCTGGCCTGTGATTGAACAACTCTGGCCTGTGTTTTCTCTCTTTCACCATGCACCTGAATTATTTCAAACCAGAGAAAAAATTCAGACACAAACATCTCCTGTACAGATCTTTAAAGGTTTTCTGATCCCTAAGGAACCTAAGAGGTGGGCCCCAGTGTCAGCTAGAGCTCAACATCAAGTCCAGGGCAGGAGCTAAAGAAAGTCTAAACAGACATACACACCATGAGTTTCAGTGGCATAATGACAGCAAATTGAGCAATGGCAATGTGATAATAGACCCACTCACATTTGTACAGTGTTTTCAAATAAATAAATAAATAAATAAATAAATAAATAAATAAATAATGTTTTCACATTCTTATTTGGCTCTCATACTAATTTAAGGACAAAGACAAAGGTGGAATTATTATTCCCATTTTATGGAAGAGAAAACTAATTCTCAAGAGAGTTGCCTGTAGTTACACAGCAGGTGAATGGCAGAGTTAGAAAGAGAACCTAAATTTCCTGTCTCTCTGGTTAGGGCTCTTCAATATATCCCACAAACTAGGCAAAATTTTGACTGAGTACCAATTTAACTCTTCCATGAAACATCTAATCTGCTCCAATTGGCTCACTTCATAATAGGATCAATTCTCAGAGTGCTCATGGGTCGTGGCAGAAGCAATACCCCAATTACTGGAATTTGAAGGTCCTATTTGGGTTTCGTATGCTAATACCTCCCACAGAACAATTTTGCCAAGAGACGGGGGTCTTAGAAAATTCCTGCTGGGAAGGCAGCATGGCCTAGTTTTACAAGCAAGGAGTCAGATAAACTTGGTTTTAAATCCTGGCTCTACCACTTACTTTATGACCTTATTCACTGTGCAACCCTTCTGTGCTTCATTTCTTCATCTGTAAAATGGAGCTAAGAATACCTATTTTACAAATCTTTTGAGAAGCTAATGTAAGGAATTAGAGGAATAGTATAGTGTCATGGTCAAAAGTTTAATCTCTGGAATTATATTACCTGGGTTTGAAACTCAACCCTGCTTCTTGCTAGCGGTATGACTTTGGATAAGTTAAGAACTTCAGTTTTCACATATGTAAAATGAGGAAAATAAATAATGCTTGGTTGTTGTGAGCATCAAATGAGATAATATTTGTTAAGCACTTGAGCACAGCGTCTGGCATATACTCAACAAAAGGTAATGATGACAGCAGCGGTGGTGGTAGTGAAAAATCCAATACCAATTTTCCTCCCAAAGCAAGAATGAGAAAGCAAGCTCCTCAGTCCTGTTCTCTTCCATTTACCTTCTCCCCACTTTCCTCTCCAACTACAAGCCAAGAACACTTGACTAAAAGTCAGGACACTTGGCTTTGAATGTCAACATGCTATCTATGTGATTTAAGTCATTTAACTTCTTTGAGGCATTTTTTCTCATCTGAGATATTGATACTTTGCTTACTCTACCAGGTTATTGTAGGTATCAAATGAGTTCATGGATTTTAAAGTACTTTATGAACTATGAAACACTATAAAACTGTGAGGGGTGACTTTTTATCTACCACAGACTGTAAGATAGATGTTTTTACCAGTAAAAAGCAATTTTGTCGCCAAGTTTTTTCTCGTGGACAATTCGATCCAGTACATTGTAGCAGATGTTGGTAGTTGCTCCTTTCATCCATTCAATGAATATTTTCCCTTTAGTCACATCGAAGTTATACTTGAGGAATGGGCCAGGACATGGGGTCTTCCAATAAAATTCCTTGGCAATGTCGCCCCAAAATTCTGCAACAGAAAGGGAAGCCCAAATATCACGAAGCATATCAGATATATTTATCCTCAGATATCTTACCAGTTTATGCACAGGACCAAGTCACAACTTCCCTGCTCTATACTTTAGGGCCCACCACCTCGGTTTCCTCCACTACCTGTCTAAGCGTATCACCCACCACTCTCCTAACCTACCTTCTTTCTATTCCCATGAGCTGAATTTTACTCAAATTCTTTCTTCCCGTCTCAAAATTGCCACTCCATTTTTCACCATCTATTCAAATCGCAGCTGCCCAGGGCCTATCACAATCCCTAGGATATTGTAGGCAATTTTTAATGAATTAATTAGTGAAAGGAAGAAATCTTTTACCCACAGAATCTTCCATGACCATGTCTCTCTTAATTTGTTCACTCACTCTCAGCAATTAGTTACTGAGCAGCTCCGTCTCCTACAACTACTTGCTCAAGCGTGACCTGCTATGTACCAGATGTTGCTTTAAACTCTTTACATGTATTATTTCATTTAGTCCTTACCACAATCCTAGGCGGTAGGCCTCATTTTCATTCTCATTTATGGATTTGAAAATCAAGGCTCAGAAAGATTAGATAACTTGCCCAAGGTTATACTTAGTAATTCTAAGCTAAGACTTGAACTTCCCTGAGGAAGATATTTTTGCTAAAATCTGAAATATGAATAGAAGTTTTCTTCACTCTTTACTTGGTCTTTCTCCTAAGAGCAATGGAAAGACATTGTAGGATTTGAAGCAGGAGAAGGACATGATCATATTTACAATCTTAAACTATTTGCCTGAAACTCTGGAGAAAAAGTGCTCCACACGTAAAAGCAGTGATTGCAGAGCACTCAGGGTGTTCTCAGTACTGGATCAGGAGCTAGAGGGGAGAAAGTCACTTAGAACTGTAACAATGGAAGGAACTTTAGAGATTACCACCCCCTCATTTTAGTGATAAGAAACCAAAGTCATAGAGATAAAGGGACTTGCTCAAGGTTATATGATATAGTTTATACAATCTAGTTGGAGAGATAGACTAACACATAAAATACTTCTGAACGTACAAGACAGAATATAATTAAAAGATAAAGCACATGGTGTACCATTTGCAATCAATTAAAGAAATCCAAATTAAATCATCCCAAGGTGCCATTAGATACCTGTAAAAACTAGCAAAGATTTTAAAAAATTAAACCTAATGCCTAAGTGGCCCTGGGAAAACAGATACTCATATAGATAAGAAATCGGCACAATCTTAGTGGATGGCAGGGAAATGCCTGAGAAGAGCCATAAAAAATTTTATACCCTTTCATCTGCAAACTCAGCTTTGGGGAACACACTCCAAGAAAATAATCCCAAAGAAAGAAAAGCAATTACTAAAGAGATGTTTATAGAACACTATTTATACTAGTGAAACTGGAAAATTCCCAAAAGCCTAACAATGAAAAAAAAACCTGGTGAAAACTAGTAATACTAGTAGTAATACAGTAGACTACTAACTGGCCATTAAAGAGAAAGTAAATGGGAACTGGCATTTTTCAATGAATGCCATTCATGTACCAGGGACTGGGTTAATCTCATTTAAGCTTTATATGGCCCTATGAAATAATCATTAATTATCCTAATTTTATAGATGAGAAAACTGAAGCTCAAGAAACATAGGGAACTCTCCCAAGGACCATACATCTAGAAACCAGAATACAAAATCAGATCTGACTCTAAAGTCCATGTTGTTACAATTACATTCAGTACATGTGTATAGTCAAAAATATTTTTAAGTGATAATAGCAGACATAAATTATATACAATTATTTATGAACCACATTTATGTCCATCAGCAAGGAGTGAAGAAAACCAAGTTTTATGATCACTTAGTTTTGTTTTTCAGTTGTTTTTAGCTTGTTTTTGGAGATGTGGAAATCTGGATGTTTCGTTGGCACACATTCTAAGTACTGAAGAAGTTCAGAAGAGGAAAAGATGAGCATGGACTGGAATGATCAAGGAATGCTCTGTGGAATTGGTGGGGACTGACTAGGTAGAGAGGAACAGAAAGAAAAGGGCAAACCTAAGGAAGTGGTGGGAAAGGGACTTTTATATATTCAGTATACCAATGGGAATGGCCTGTTCAGAATGAGGGGTGTGGTAGAGTAGTGGGACACAAGGATAGAAAGGTGGAGTGGGGCTACTTATCCAGAGACCTTGAAAGAAAGGCAGAATTGTTATTTGAAACTGTAGGAAATAGGAAACTATTGAAAGGTTTTGAAGTAATATAAGAAATCGGTGTTTCCAGAATATCCATCTACTAGTGTTTAGATAACTATATCAGAGATTGAAGGTGGGTGAGACTAGGGGAGAGAGAGCCAATTAGGAGGCTGCTTCCTTGAGCTAAAAGGGTCTGTGGGAATGGAAATCAAGGTAATTGGAGAGACATTTTGAAATAGTATTTGACAGAATTTGGTGAAAGACAGACTGTGGTGTCAGGGAAGAAGAATAGCACAGCTATTAGGAGTATAGGTTCTTCAGTCAAGACTACTTTAGGTCAAATCCCAGTTCTACCATTAAATAGCTTTGTTACCTTGTGCAAGTTAGTTAACCTCTCTAAGCTTCAGTTTCCTTCTCTGTAAAATGTGGGTGATAACAGTCTCTACATCAAGTCAAACAGGATTTGTGCTTAGTAAGCAGTAAGCAACCTATAAATAAGTACATACAAATAAACAAATAAATAAATTAAATATATAGATAGATCTTATTGGAGAAGATGATGAAAGAGATTTATGGTTTGGGATAGTGTCATTGACAGGGATTAGAAAATTAGGTAGAACAGTTTTGGGAGGGAAAATTGGTAAATCCCAGTCACAGTCATGTTAAAGGCCTGAGGACTCAAACTTGGACACTGCCTGCAGCAATCAACCACTCTACACTTGATTCAATCCTATCTTGCATTACTCAGTAATGACTTCATCCACGTTGTTTTTATTATCAAACTAACCACCATTTAGTGAATGTCTACTGTGCAGCAGTCACTATAATACACACTTATTACCCACTGTTGTTATACAAAACTACAAGATAAGTATTATTATCCCTATATTTTAAAGAAAAGGAATCTCAGATAGTTTTAAAAATCTGCCTAAGACCACCCAGAAAATGAGTGGTAGAACCAGGATATAAATCTAGATTTTTTGGGGGGTTGGATTTCTGGTCCACGCTTGTCCTACTGCCAAACATTATGCTGCCTTCTAATCCAGATACAATTTTGACCCCTTTCCCACATTGAGGGGCAAGGGCAGGGAATTTTCCTCACATACTCTTAAAGACATGGACCTCTGTATCAGAATTTCTCAGTTATTACCATCCCAGCCCAAAGTTTAGAGAGGGAAAAAAAAACTTAACAAAAATGTGGCTCATTCAGTCTTATATTGAGTAATTTCCATTGGGATTTCTGAAACATTAAAAATAGATCTGGGACTCCATTATTAATTGTGGGGACCCCATGATGGGAACCAGATGGGTTCCTGTCCCTCACTGGTTAAAGGTATCAGGAAGCAATGGTTGAATTGGTGTGAAAGGGGGCAAGGCAAGTTCTCCCCCAGGCCCTTCTCTGCTCAAGGTGCCCATCGCCCCTGGGAACCCCTCTTTTCACCCTAGGAGTCCTTCTCTTCTCATGAAACTTTCACTTTCCTCACAGAACCTCCTTTTCACGGAAACCACATCTCCTCACGAAACCCCCAAGTTGCCAGGGAACGCCCCAACTCCTAGGGAACCCTCATCTCACAGAACCCTCCTTCTCCTCATAGAACCCCCATGTCCTCCCGAACCTCCTGTCCATCTCCCCAAAGACCCGCAATTCTTCCCTCACAGAACCTCCATCTCCTCGCAGACCCCTCAACTTCCCAAGGAAATCCCCAACTCCCCCAGAAAACTCCTACCCCTCACGGAATACCCATTTCCCCACGGAACGCCCCCAATTCCTCACTCCCCCGGGAGCCTCCACTACACTCCTCACTGACGCCCCCAGGCGCGCCGGGGCCCAGCCTCACCTCGCGGCTCCTCCACAGAGCGCCGGTGCATCTGGCGGTAGCACTGCAGCGAGGGGACGTGCGCGGATTGGCTAACCTCGGACGGCGGCGACCAACTCCGCACACGGCTCCGGGCCCCAACCTCCCCCCAGCCTCCGCTCCCGCTGCCGCTCCGGCCCCGCTCCTCAGGAAGCCCCATCGCTTCAAGGTCCGAGCACGGTAGTAGCCTTTGCTGTCGCTCGTGGTATTTCAGGGCGACAAACAGGCCGCCCGGTAGGCGGGGCCTTAGGGGAGGGGAGGGGCCTGGCGGGTAGAGGCGGGGCTTAGACTAACCGTGGGTGGGCGGCCCGGAGGGGCGGAGCTATGCCCTCTGGGAGCAAGATCAGGGTTAGCAAAGACACGGATCGGGAAAAGTCGAACACCGCTTGTGGGATAGGGGCGGAGTTGATTCGCGGAAGGAGTGGGGCCTTAGGGTAAATACATAAGGGGCGGGGCCAGGCGTGACTGGAGATGGGGTGAAATCATGGAGTGACAGGGGAGGGGCGGGGCCAGACCTGACAGGAGAGGAGCAGGGCCCGTGGAGTGACCAGCGCGGGGTGCGGTTTTGGGACGACAGATGAGAGGTTGGGTTAAGGCGGGGCTGGACCGGGAAAGAGCTTGCCTAATGAGAGGAACTGGGTCAGGTCCATCTTGGAGCCGCTCCTTGGTCTGATTGCACAAGCCTAACTATCACCCCACTGAATTGGAAAGCCAGGTGGAGTAGGGTTCTTTCTGGGAACGCTTACCCTCAAAGAACTATCCGTCCACTCTGAGTAAACCCCTCCCCTCTGTCCTCAGAAAAAAAACAACTCCAGCCTCCCACCACACTGAGGGCATGGCCTAGGGACAGGACCACTTCTCTGCTAACCTTGGTGCCAGGTCAGATTTTCTCCCACCCCTGAGGATGTCTTCACTCTCCCTGCCTCCACAAGTTTTCATCCAACTCAAAAGTACAAGATTCATTGAAGAGCAGGAAGTGTGTTCAGGTCTTTGCTGGTAACTCACTTCCTCATTGCACAAATGGTGGACTCAGAGAAAGAAGAGAATTTGTGCAAGGTCACAGAGCAAACAAAGACCAAGTTAGGGCCAAAGCTAGGTCTCCTGACTCCAAGTCATTTTACCCCCTCATCAGGCTGAAGCTAAGGCTTGTGAAATAGTGTACCAAAGTCTATGCAAATAGGAGGAATCACTCATACCCTTCTTTACTTCACCAAGAGTCCACTTCCACCTGCCACACCTGGACTCAATTATTTCTGCCTTCCCACTATCCCTTCCATTCCAGAAAGGAGAGGCCAAGCAGCGCCCTCCATCTCCCACTTGCACTCACCATCAAGAAAGGCCCACCCCCAACCATCAGTTCACAGAATAGCTATCAAGGCAAGAAGGAACTTTAAATATTTAACTCCAAGAGTGATTCTGAGGCCCAAAGTGGACAGCTCCCACCTCCTAAAGTCTACACAGGGTTTGTGACCTCATCAGGCCCAGTCTCCCTTCCCATCTGCTCCCTTGTTCTTTGCCGAGCTAACCACAAGCCCAGCACACCCTAAACTGAAAAAAAAAAAAAAATTCCCATGGTCAGACCTATGATCCAGGACCTACCCAATACTGAAGGGAGGGTCTCAGCTCCCTGAAGGGGTACAGACCTCATGGGGAATGGACATGGAACACACTGAGGAGACAGATATTTCATCGAGTAGACAACTGCACTGAAGGGGCACACACTTCACTGAAGGTACATGGACAAGGGAGCACAAATTTTGCTGAGGGGTCTCAGATCTCACTGAAGGGCTGTGGACACTGCTAATAGGACATGAATGGCATTGAAAGTCATTGACCCTAGTGCGGGGACATGGACTTCTTTCTAGGAGATACAGAAGATATAGACTTTACTAAAGAGAAATTGACCCTGCTGAGGGGCTTCTCATTACACTGGGGGAACGGAAACCACTGAGGGGGAACAGATCTCGTTTAGTGGGGACAGGCCCCACTGGGGAGATCAGACTTCACTGAAGTATAATAAACACTATGAATCTCACTGAGAAGATACTAACCTCTCTGTTGGGAGGAAGGCACGTGCAATGGGCACACAGTTCCAGATATAGACAGTCATCTTTCCACCCCAGACACACAGCTCTGGACAGCCCGTTCCCTCTCCCCTCTCCCCTCTCCCCTCTCCTCTCTCCTCAGCCTTTCTCCCAAGTCCTAGGATTGTTCCCAACACACTGCTGCCCCCTCCTGTCTATATGTGGCACTGCATCTTCTGGGCCCATAGATTTTCAAGTAGTCCCGGTCATCTCTGAGCCTGGGGTTGCAGGAAGGGATGTAAGCCCAGGACCCCTCTGCTTATGAACTGTACGAGAAAAGTTTGGATGAGTGGCCTCATAAAGAGGGACCCCCCCCATCCTTGGAGATGGGGAAGTAGCGGAAGCTATAGTGTAGTTGGAATTCCTGAAAGCGGTAAGAGGATGGATAGGGTTGGATGAGATGAAAATCCACGAGATTAAGGAAACAATAATAATGATTATGACATTTATTGAGTAGGTGGCAAGCCCTATACTAAGAGCTTTCTATGTGTTATTTAATCGTCATAAGCTCCTGAGGTAGATACTATTATTCTTTCCATTTTTCAGATGAGGAAACTGATACTCAAGGAGATTAAGTGTCTTGCCCAAGATCACACAGATTGTAAGTGGTAGCACAAGGAATAGAACCCAGACACCTGGACTACAGACACCCACTCCCCACTCCCCACTTCCCCCACCTCACCCCACTCCACTCCTGACATTACCACCACACCCATTTTTTTTTCCTTAAAGAATCCTTTCCAGAACCACATCCAAAACTCTTACAATTATGGTATATATTCAGGTTCCAGCGGCCTAATTCCAGTGTACTGAATTATGATCTCTAGAGTGGAATCTAGGGATCTGCTTTTAAGGATTCTAGCACACACTCAAGGGGTCCCAGAAGGGGTTGTGCTTGAAAGAGGAGTCTGAGAAGTGTCGGGGCTCCATGGAGGCATCTGACGTCTGAGGAGAGCCGTCCAAGAAGCGGTCGCCAAGTGGAGAAACAGTCTGAGGATGAAGCAGGTGATGGGGCTGGGGGTGGGGGTGTGTGAAAGTGGACTCTGAAATCAAAAGAGGGGTGGGTCAGAGAGGTTTGGCATCAAAGGAGAATCTGTGCTCCAGGAGAGGTGTGCGGTCAGTGGAAGGGTCTGTAGGCTGAGGAGGAAGTCTGGGGTCTGAGGATTCTAGCTCATACTGGAAGGAGGAAGGGGTTTGGCCCGTGGGTTGCATAAGGTGCCACTATGGTCGCGCTTGCAGCGTGCTCTTCCCTCCTAGCCCCCCACTTCGAGACCCGGACCTGCCCTCTAGGCTCTGCATCCACACCCCCACCCCCACCCCCACCCCCACCTGCGCGCCCACTGCAGGCTGACAGCGCTAAGCAGGCGGGGGCGAGTCAGACCCAGACACTCGCTAGGGTGGGGGTGAGGCGCCCCTTCCCGGAGGCCTCGGAGCGCAGGCCCCGCCCTCCCCCCCGGCCCCCGCCGCACCACTTCCGGCAGGCGCTGCGTTGCTGGGGGGCGCGGGCGAGGATGGCGGCGGAGAACGAGGCCAGTCAAGAGAGCGCCCTGGGCGCCTACTCGCCCGTGGACTACATGAGCATCACCAGCTTCCCGCGGCTGCCAGAGGATGAGCCGGCGCCCGCGGCCCCTCTGAGGGGCCGCAAGGACGAGGACGCCTTTCTAGGAGACCCCGACACAGGTGAGGCCCGCTGGCCCCATCCCTGCGCCCCGGGGACGTCCCTGGTCCCTCATCTGCCTGGAGCATCACCTCCAGCCTCCATCTCCCTAATTCATCTCTTTCCCCCCGGACCTCTCCCTTCTCCCCCCTGTCTCTGTTAATTATCTGGTTATCTGGTGAGGTTGGGGATGCATTTCTGCCTTGGCATCCTAGGATGCGACAAGGAGGAATGATGCCAAGGACTGCAGTAGGAAGGATGGGGTTTACCTCTTGGGAAGAACCAACTAATTAGGAAGGAATGTTAGAGGGGAGATCCTGAGGAACAGATGTGATCACCCAGAAGGCCTTTCTCTAGTCCCGGAGAACAGGATAGGAGAAACCAAGTCAGAGACTGCAGCAGGATGAATAGAGCTAGGTCTTGAGCAGAACTTCCCCACAGCCAGGGGGTGTGGGAAGGAGAGACCACAGGGAGAAGCGGAGAATCTCTTCATGTCCAGGGAGGGGTAAAGAGACTGTGATTCCATCTGTCTGCGTGTGCTGGGTATTGGGTGACAGGGGGATGGACTGCATGACCTCTCAAAGTCCTTGGGGACCAGAGTGCCTTCGCTACCCTGTGGATTACCTCACCCCTACCAGAGCCACGGATCAGACCAGGATGTTAGTAAGGTACCCTGCCTCCTAGGAAGCAGGCTCCAGAATTTTACTGTGTTCTCCTGAGCCCTCTGCAGGGACTGCCAGGGGTGTGAGTAGGGAGGAAGTCTGAGACGGTTTGGAGGAAATCTGAGGGCCAAGAGCTGTCTGAGCATTTCTTCCCTAGTGCTCTCTCTGCCATTCATGTGGCCCGGCTCTATTCTCCCCTCCATTCTTTACCCTCCATCCCCCATCCCTCTTTCCCTCAACGTCACTTCCTGACATTAGAGCATCCTTCTACTTCACTCTCTCTTCCTCTCAGTGCCTGCACTTGAGTCCTATCCGTTACCTGCCTGGCAGATCCTGCTTCTCTGGCCCAGCCCTCTCTAACCTGGCCCTTCTGTAGCTACTCCCAGCCTTGGCCAGTCCCAAATTCTTTCCTCCTCCACAACTTTCTGGTCATCTGGCCTTGACCGCCAGCCCTTGCCAACCTGACTAGACTGTACCCTATCTGGAGGGGGTGAAAGGGAGAATAGAGAGGCTTATGGGCAACAAATGTCAAAGCTGCAGATCAAAATTTCTTTTCCATAAGGAGTAGCCTAGATTAGGAGGTAGCAGGGAGAGGAGTGGGAAGATGTGTCCTGGTAGATACCAGCCTGAAATGAAGTTTGTTATTCAGAGGTCAGGAGTGCCATTTCTGGTCCTAGCACTGTGCTGATTCCTATGTGACAATGGGCACACCTGCCCTGTCCTAGGCCTTAGCTTCCTTTTCCAGCTCAACTGAGAATGCCTATCTCTCCCAACCTAGAGATTGGAAATCCCTGATATGTTTTCTCCTGGCCCCATATAAATGCATTTATCAAAGCCTGTGATTATTTGTGCAATCATGTGATTACTCGATGTCTGTAAACCCTATGAGGGTGAGATCATGACCATTTTGTTCACCATTCTTTCTCTACTATTCAGCACAGTGCTAAGCACTCAGTAAAAATTATTGAATGAATAAATGAGTGAGAGATCTCAGGATGAGTGAATGGCAGTGGAAGGAGTTCTCAAAACTCAGGGAGTACCTTGGGGAATTAACACAGACTCTGCTCTAATCTATACAAAAAATCCAGCAGAGACCTTGGTCACCTGAGTTTCTGGGAACCTGTACCTTATGCCAGAGTTGTACACTAAGGTTTCAAGGACTTTGCTATCATATCTGTGTGGTCATTTCAGTGCCATGTCTCCCAGCCCTGCTTCCAAGCCCCAAACCTCCTTTGGCTCCTCTGGACCAGATTGCTGGTAACATGGCCTCCTATGTTCTCAGCCTGGTGGTGCCATCTAGTGGCCCTGCCCCATCCTCTTATCCAGGACTTTGGTTGTGCCCAGCTAGCCTCTAGCCTGCTGCTCACTAAAACTAAATGCCAGGCACCCCACAGCAGGCCCTATGGAAAACAGAGCTAGGTGATGACCACTCCAAGTTTGGAGAAATATTTTCTTTCTTCTGAGCTCCAGGCCCATGTGTTCCTCTCTCTCCCGGGCATCTGCCTCTCCATGTCATGCAAGTTCTATGTCCAGCATGTTCTATGTTGAACTCATCATCTCTTCCCTATACTCTCACTCTTCCCCAATGTCATTCTCAATTAATGACACTGCCATTCATCCAGTTTCCAAGGTAGAAATCCAGGAGCCACCCATGATGCCCCACCCCCCTTCCTCTTACTTCCAAATGGTGATCAGATGCTCTCTGTCCACCTCCTAACTATCTTCCAAATTCCATCTCTCCATCCCTGTTATCACCACTGTAGACTAAGCCACCATCCTCTCATATCTGTATTACCCTTAGACTTCTAGCTACTTTTCCTGCCTCCTGCCTTTCCCCCAACCCCAATCCACCTACCACCCTCTGCTTCTGATCAAGTCACTCCACGGTTCGAAAATCTTTAGTGATTCTCCCCTTAAGAGAGTTAGCAAGGCAGGGAGGACCTCAGTCTCCAGCCAAGATCTCTCTCCTGAGTTATAGATTTGCCAAGTCAATTCTCTTCAGAGTTCTTTTGTCATAAACTCATCAAAAACTGAGCTACATCTAAAAAGAGAATTTTATTGGGTAGCATAACTGCAAAGTTCAGGTGTATGGGGCTTCAGACATAGCTGCATCGAGGTGCCTAAAAAGGAAAGGGCTTTTCTCCATCTTTTGCTTTGCTTTCCTTTTTGTGGGCATCATCTTCAGAAAGCCTCCCATCTTGTGGGGGCAAGATGCCCCCAGCAAGAACAGGCTTACATCTTACCACCTTAGCAACCTAGACAGAAGAAAGCCTTTCTCTTTCCCAATAGTTCCAGCAAAAGAATAAAGTTTGAGTCTCATTGGCCTGGTACTTGTCACATGCCTATCCCTGAACCAATCACTGGAGGTGTCTGTTCTGATTGGCTAGGCCTAGCTCATATAGGTATTTACTCTAGTTAGGAATGAGGGAATGAGGAATGAGAGGGGAGATGGTGTTCTCTAAAATAAAATTGAATGGGAATGGTATCTCAGCAGATAAAAAGTAGATGCCTATTAGGCCAGCTGCTTCCAGACAACTCCTTCTGGTGTTCTACAAATTCAGAATAGCCAAAATTAAACTCATTTTTCTCCCAAAAGAAATTTTTCCTGGTGTCCTACTATTATTTTTACATATCAGTAAAATTAATGGTAGTATTGCCCCAGTACTTACACATTGGGTACACGGTAAATTGTTGAATAAATAAATAGCTTAATAATTGGTGAAATAAAAAGTCTTTAATAGAGCCAACTCTGACAGGGCCGTATCACCTTTATCTCCTGGATTTTCATATTTGATTGGAGAAAACAGATTTAAGGAAAAGTACCTGGAAATGTCAACTAGAATTAGCTTGTAAGGTTGGTTTTTGAGGGTGGAAGTGGCTCCTGATGCCATGTGGAGCAATGGAAAGGAGGTTTTCAAGTTATACAGGCTCTTGGTTCTGCCATTTATTTATTTATGACCTTAAACAGGCAGTATCACCTTTCTCAGCCCCAGTTTCCTCATCTATAAAATGGAAAGAGTGGGTTATTTCATAAAGTTATGTGATATGTATATAAAATGCCTGATACATAGTCAACATCAATAAATATAAGCTCAAAACCCTTTCCTGAAGTTCTTTTGAAACCTCTAGGGGCTGAAGAGAGTTCTGTGTCCATAGTAGGTATTTAACATCTGTTTGTTGAATAAATTCCAGTTTTATTTACAGACTCTGTGGTGTTGGTGCTGAGAGTTAGAGGCAAGCATGAGCAACTGAAGGAGGCTTCCAGAAGACAAGTTCCTTTTTAAAAAAATAAAAATTTAATAACATGTTCATGGTAAAAATAAATAAATGAATGAACAAGGAATAGTGATTAAAAGTAAAAATTCCCTTCTGCATTGCTATTTCCCCACAATTTTTCCTTTCCTTTTTATTTAAATATATATGTATTGATTTTTAAAATAACGAAATATATGTAAGTAGTAAAAATTTCAAACAAAATAGTCTTTCACCCCATCTCATTTCCACCTTCAGTATCTTTTCACAAAAGTAACCACCATGAATAATTTCTAAAAATTATCTATTATATATATGTCGTTTCTTATTTACATAGAAGAGGAGAGTGTGGATTATGGAAGGCCTTGAACACCAGGTCAAAGAGCTTAGATTTTTATCCTGCTGGCATTGGTGAACCATGATAATATTTTAAATAGGAAAATATGTCAATTTTTAACACTAGCCCACAGACTTTTAAAGAGGTTATACTCCTAGTGTATAGTAGCAGGTGCTCAAAAAATACTTATTGAACAAATGAACTTTTAAAAACACATTCTGAGCACAGCAAGGTGTTAAGGTCAAGGTACCAAGCTATTAATATTTACTGTTCACAAACAGCCAGGATCTGTAGGCCATTTAGAGGCCTGGGTTCAAGGCTGATAGCACCCAGGGAAGGGAACTAAGGGATAGAAGAGGGCGTCAGCGCTGGCCAAAGTGGACAAAGAATGGAAATAACTTTGAGTGAGCACCAAAAGGATGCCTCGTATACATTGCTTCATGGAATGTTTGTATCCACATGGCCAGTTAGGGTTTCGTTCCATTATTAGGATAAGAAAAATGAGGCTCATGACTTGAAGTGACTTGTCCGTAGTCAGGTCAGCAAGTACGTGGCTTTCAGATCTCCCTGCCTCTCCTCCTCCTCCTCCTCCTCAGATCCATTCTCCAGATAGAGGGATCTTTTTAAAATACAAAAGAGATGGCTTCATGTTCTCACTTAAAAGTCTCCAGTGCCCCATCCCCCACCCTCACCCCCACCATGGCTCTTAGGGTAAAATTCAGATCCAAGCTTCTCACAAGCCCCCGTGCAGCTGGCCTAACCTCCGCCCCACTGCTCGTTCCCCCTGCTCACTACACTGGAACCATCCAGAGCTTGGTTAGTTTTTCCTAATGTGCCATTTCATTCCTACTTTAGGACCTTTACACCTGCTTTTCTGTCTTTCTGGAACACTACGTTCTCACCCCTTGCTCTACATATGGCTGCCTCCTTCTCACCCCTTAGTTCTCAGCTTAAAAGTCACTTCTGCTGAGAGGCCTTGGCTGATTTCCCCAGCTAAGCATTCCCCCAACACACACCACTATTGTCTCATTTCATCCTTCTTTTTCTTCATGGCACCTGCCACAACTTGTAATTATGGACTCCTTTGTTTACTTGTTTACTGTCTTTTTCCTCCACTGGTCTGTGAACCCCACCAGGGCAGGAACTGTCTGTATCTTTCCCCTAGCATCTAGCATAGGGTCAGATACATAGCAGACCCTCCATTTTTGTTGAATGAATGAATGGATAACTGAAGCAAGGTTGGAAGCCAGGGTCTGTCCACTCAGGTTAAGTAGTTGCTTCCTTGCATAGAAGATTGGGCCCAGATAGGCAGTATCTGGTTTCCAGGGAGGACCCAACCCCCCCTCCCCCGCCTCTCCAGGAAGCGTTCTCAGCCCTGGGTCCTGGGTCCCGGAAATTTGGGCCCTTCTGGACTAGGGGCGGTAATCCAGCTGCCCTACTGACCAGCTGGGAGTCCCTGCCTCTTCCCAATGGGACTGCCGCCTCCATCCGCCCTGTGGGTGCATAAGAGAACCACTGAAAGGTTAGCAGGGCGGTGTAGTGGGGTTTCTTTGAGGCGTGGGGGAGGGGGGCGGGGAGTAGCTCCGCCTGGTGGGCGGGCAGGGCGGGGTAAGAGGCGACCAGACCGACCCCTGGCCACCCGCAGACCCGGACTCCTTCCTGAAGTCAGCGCGGCTGCAGCGGCTGCCATCGTCCTCATCAGAGATGGGCAGCCAGGACGGGTCGCCTTTGCGGGAGACGCGCAAGGACCCGTTCTCCGCCGCAGCAGCCGAGTGCTCCTGCCGTCAGGACGGGCTCACAGTCATCGTCACAGCCTGCCTCACCTTTGCCACGGGCGTCACTGTGGCGCTCATCATGCAGATCTATTTCGGGGACCCTCAGGTGAGAAATCGCTTGAGGAGACTGTGGGAATTGGGGAATGGCTGAGTGGTGGAATTGGGCCAGCAATTGGAAAGGAGGGAGGGCAGGGACATGGGAGACCAAGGTCCCAAAGGGAGAGACTCCTGGCATGAGGGACAGAGGAAGGCAGGGACCTAATCAGGTAAGAAGCACTTTAAGTAATGAGGGAAGTCATAGAGAAGAGTCAATGGAACAGGAGGGGAAGGTTCCCACCCCCTGTGGAGGTTCTGGGGTTCCTGAAGGTGCCCTAGGAAGGCAGAGGGCTCCTACTGTCCCCACCCAGTCCTCTGTCGCCTCCCAGATCTTCCACCAGGGCGCCGTGGTGACAGATGCTGCCCGTTGCACATCACTGGGCATAGAGGTGCTCAGTAAACAGGGATCTTCGGTGGACGCAGCTGTGGCAGCAGCCCTGTGTTTGGGGATCGTGGCTCCACACAGTTCTGGCCTGGGCGGGTAAGGAGCTCCCAGCTGTGAAGGTTGGGGTACCCCAGGCCTACTTCTGTGTCCTGGTCTATGGGCCTCATGTGGGGGGTCTCCAAGTTTGAGCAGAGGGGCAGTTGGGCCCCAACTCCTTGCGTTTTATCTTTCTACACCCAATTTCACCCCCTTCTCTTTGCATGGAGTCAGAGTTGGTGTTTTCAGAAGCTTTCTTTTTTCTTAGAAAAGGATTATAAAATGGGAGGTACAAGTGAGGATATACTATCTTTAATTAAGGCAATGATACTTAAACTTTTAGAGTCACAAATCTCTGAGTCTAATGAAAGCTATGGACCCGCTATCCTCCAAAAATACACCCCAGGCTAAGAACTCTTGAAACAGAGGTTTCAGACTGGCCACCCATGGCTCACACCTAGCAAGCAGACTGGTTTGGTTTGCAAAGTTAAATTTTTAAACATTTGTTTCCTATTGTTAAAAAGTTGAGAATTTTCATAACAATCCAGATTTCCAATATCTCTTGAACCTGGACAGACCTGGTAACACTGGGCCCACGTCTCTGGAGCTGAATAGAAGCTACTTCCCCATGATGGGGTTTGTGCCTGTCCGCTTTGCGATAGTTACTACTACTCCCTATTGTTTATCTGTCCTGCTTTCCTTATTATGTTACTTGGCTACAGGCCAACCATCTCAGATGGAAATAAGCTGCAGAAAAGGGACAAGTTGACAAAGTCTATATCTTGGTTCCTGCAAGACCAGTCTTCCAAGCCCTACCAAAGAAATTCTCCTTTTGGTTTTGCAATCTGTTCTTACATAATTCAGTCCTGAGAGAGGGAGCCGGGGCATACCACGGAGGCAGGTGCAGGAAGCTGGCAGGGATCCAGCTGTGGTCTTGGGGTGTGAGGTGGGGGCAGAACATCCTGCTCTCCCAGTCTCTGGGTTTTTCCTAATCAGGGATTAAAGTGTCTAGTGACAGGCTGGAAGAGGTCCATTGACTCTGGATCCCTACCTCAGTTTCATTCCCCACCCTTGTGGTGTGGCTGGGTCTCTGAATCCCTGCTGGGGAAGGGAATCAAACATCTGACTCCTAATGACAAACCTAACCTACAGCCATTACCATTGAGGGTTGAGGGGTGGCACGTTAATTGTTCAGAGGGGTGGCATCTTTTCATCACCCGTCCCCTTCTGTGTCTCTCCCAGTGGGGGCGTGATGCTGGTCCATGACATTCGACGAAACGAGAGCTACCTAATTGATTTCCGGGAGTCTGCACCTGGGGCCCTCAGGGAAGAGGCCCTGCAGAGATCCTGGGAGACCAAGGTGGGGACCCTGGTGAGAAGAGAGGGTCCAGGGGGGTCTCCCTTCACTGCCCTTCTGCTAACCTAAGCATTGCTTTGCTGAGTATTTAGTATCGACGTGAGGAAATGAGTAAAGCAGGATGCTCTAGGCTATGAGGAAGACAGGCAGTCCCCCCAAATAAAACAATGAACAAAAAGAATCTCAAGAGTGAATAATAGGCAATACCGCAAAGCCTTACTTCTCTGGTGACCTTGCCTATCTGGCACATAGGAAGGAAGAAAAAAAGGCCACTGAGCAGCTTGACATGTCACAAAGTTGCTGCACTATCACTCACACATCTCATTCTGAGCCTGTGGACTGTAACTTTCCCAGCCCACAACATATTGGACGATTAGAGAGAAACTGCTAGATAGAGGCAAACTACTCTCCACTGAGAGCAAATGCAGAAATAGAATAACTTGGCAAAATAGATATTTAGTGCAATGGCAAGAGCCGAACACATTCCTTAGTTATCATAGCTCACAGTAATGGTGGTGTGATAATGAAAAGGTTAAATGAAGGTCCCTTGCCCACTAATTTAAAAGAGAGGAGTAGGTATAATCCAATGTAGACAAGTTCCCATCTAAATTGGTTATGTTCTGGCTCTTAGAAAGGTTTGCTTAATTTATAAGTCCCTCAACTATGATGGATAAAGGTGGCCTTTCTGCATTTGCTGTTAGGAAGTCAGGGAGATGGGAGGGAGGATGCTTGCTGGGACAGCTTATCCTTCTTCTGGGATACTTGGCCTGTGTCTCTCCCCTGTGCCAGCCCCCCATCCCTGGCTTGGGGCTCTGCAGAGTTCAGCCCAGCCCCCCCCTTCCAGTGACCTGGTCTCCTCTCTCCCTCGCCTGCCCGCCTTGCCCAGCCTGGGCTCTTGGTGGGGGTCCCCGGAATGGTGAAGGGGCTACATGAAGCTCACCAGCAATATGGCAGGTAAAGACCCTACCCCTGGGGACCAGGGGCCCCTGCCTGCACCCTTCCTTTGGTGGTCTTCTCCTACCTCCCTGGATTCTTCCCTTCCCAACTCCCCTTCCTAATATCCCCTTCCCTTGCTAGGAATCTCCTTCCTGGGAACCCCCCTCCCCCCAGAACCCCTCCTCCTCCCCCTAGACCTCTTCCACCCCCTGCTTTCCGCCCCCCCCCCCCCAGGCTGCCATGGTCCCAAGTCCTGGCCTTCGCAGCAGCTGTGGCCCAAGATGGCTTCAACGTGACCCATGATCTAGGTCAGTGGGGCCTGGGGGTGGGGGGAAAGGCATGAAGTTGATGAAGAGGGGAGAGGGAACCTCTGAGATTTGGGACCCAAGCCAGAAAGCATCTCTCATCCAGTTTGCTCCTCAGACGCCATCCCCACCCCATCCCACCCTTACCAGGAGGCGACCTCTGATGAGGAGATCTGGGAGGAGCCCATATATACCCCCACCTCCCCCATAACAGGCTCCTGGGGGGCCGGACTTCTTAGGGCTGGCCACTCAGCCCCCATCTACCCTACCTATTGCACATCTCAGCCATCGGGTCCAGCCCTGGCTCCCCCTGCCCAGCCTCCTGTCCTGCCCACAGCCCATGCACTGGCTGAACTGCTGCCACCCAATGCGTCTGAGCGCTTCCGTGAGATATTCCTGCCCTCGGGCCATCCACCACTACCTGGCTCACTGATGCATCGGCCTGACCTGGCCACAGTGCTGGATACACTAGGCACCTACGGCCCCGCTGCCTTCTATGCAGCCGGCAACCTCACGCTGGAGATGGTGGCAGAGGTGAGCTCATGGGAAGCCCCTCTGCCCCTAAGAACCCTGCTGCAGGGATGCCCTCTTACCCCTTCCTTCCTTCCCTGTCTTTCTTTCTACATATGTTTATGGGGGATTCCATTTTCTTAAAATTCTAGAATAGACAAAACTAAGCTCTGGTGATAGGAATCAGACAGTGGTTGTTGGGGAGGGAGGGGTTGACGGGGATGTACAGGAAGAACCTCCTGGGGGATGGAAATGTTCTGTCTTGATTGAGAGAAGCACCTTGGGGCTCCCCAGGGCTGGGGCCTGTCCTGTCCCTCCCAAGCCTGGTGGAGACCCAGGATCAGCCTCAGCTTCCGTGAGCCCACAGTCCCACCCTGACCTCGGGCTTTCTAGGGACTGAGGGAAAAACCTCTTTCACTGGTGACTGTTAAGACAAGGGCTTACCAACAAACCCCAAAGAGACTTAGTCTGAGCCAGAGCCAGCCTCCCTTCCAAAGTAGTCAGAGGCAGTTACCGAAAGTATTTAGGATATGGGGTTCTGAGAACTATTGTTAATAGTTCAAAACTTCTAATGGAAAATTATGTTCAAGATAAGGATACACAGACCAACTCAGTGGTTCTCTCACCAGGGTAATGGGGCTGATAGATCCATCATTCATTCTACATTCATGGAGTGCTGGTTCTGTGCGAGGCCCTGTGCCAGGCACTGGAGGTATCATGTGGTCCTAGATGCCCATCTCAAATGGGCTTAACTGGAAAGTCCAGCAGAGTACTGGCTTTAGGTCTGCTGGCTCCGCGGGCTCCATCCATGTTGGCAAGACTTGGTCTGTCTCTCGTTCTCTCATAACTCTTCTTTCCTCTGTTCGAATTCACTCTCTGTCAGATCCTTTCCATACCTACCTGCTCCCTACCAGCCATCCTTCCAGCAAGCCATCCCAGAGAAAGAGCATTTCTCATTCCAGTAGTTTCAGCAAAAGCCTCAAGGTTATGTCTCATCAGCTTGTCATAGGTCTCATGACTATTCCCAAACCAATCACTGTGCCATGAACAGGAATGCTCTGATTTGCCAGACCTGGGTTGTGTATCCTCTCCTAGAGGTGGAGAAGGGGATCAAAGTTGAATTTATTAACCTGCTAGACAAAGGAACACACACCAGCTAAGAAATTCAACGTATAGTTCGCTAAGGGTGGATTAGAAGTAAGACGTTTCAAGTGCCGAGAAAGGAGAGAATTCCTAGTGGTATGCTAATTTAGGGCTGAAAATTAGCATGCTGGAGAGGATGGAATGAGCCCATTACTTTGTACAAGATTAGTTCATTGGTCAGTAAAGTGCTCAGTTACACCAGTCTTATCAGGGTCATCTAGAGTTCATGGTTTTGTAGTGGCTTTCCTTGGTTGTAGTGAAATGCAGGATTCAGTTTTGATACCTCTCAGACAAGTGCTGCTGTAAGTGAATTTTCTTTTCTTTTCTTTTTTTTTTTTTTTTTTTTTTTACCTAGGTAGAGAGAGCAGTGTATGCAAAGCCATGGAATCATGAGTTCAGGAACTATAGGTCACTCCGAGTGGCTGTACAGGGCTCACTGGGAAATAGGACATAAGGTGGAAGATGTAGGCAGGGGCCAGATCACAAGTGGCCTTGAATGCCAAGCTAAGGAGGTCATTCATAAAATGTACCCAGCACAGCGTCTGAAACCTAATATGTGCTCAGTGTTAGTGCTTTCCCCCTTCCTTTTTCCTGGGGTACACAGGGCTGGTGGGGTCATGATGAGAGTTGCAGAAGGCACAAAAGTTGTAAACATCTGATCTGTCTGATGCAAACATCTGCTATAGGCTAAGTCCATGTGCTTACCACGTGGTGTGTGGCTCATGGAGGTGGTGGGGTCATTCTCTCCCCTCCAGGCTCAGCACGCAGGGGGTGTCATGACTGAGGAAGACTTCAGCAACTACAGTGCCCTTGTGGAGAAACCCGTGTGTGGCGTGTACAGAGGTGACCTCTCCCCCAGCTCCAAGGGTCCCCACTCAGGAAAAGCCTCCCAGTCCATGGCCACATGCTTTTGGCCTAGAGACTCCTCCCACTTTACACGAGAGAAACTGAGGCAGTGAGCTATCTGGGCAGCTAAGCGTTTAAGCAAACCAGAACCAGCCTACCTTCCTAAATAGTCATAGAGTCAGTTACCCAAAGTATTTAGGGTTTGGAGAGGGAGGTCTGGTCAAGGCTTAGGGCTGGAAGTTGGGGTTCCAGTCATACGTTTTCTTGATTTCGGCTCTGTGTTGCCTGGCCCCACCTCCCAGCCCCACTCTCAATGCCAAGTACTTCCTAAGAAGAATTTGTAAGACCAAAATCCATCTAAGCTTCTGGTTTTAACAAACTTCAGGACAATCATAGACCTGCCCCCTCATTGTGCCAAAAGGAAACTGAGAGCCCAGGGAAGGAATAGAACTTAACCTGTCAAACTCAAAACCAAAGAAGAACCCAGAAAGCCAAGCTTACATGTGTGAAGTCCATGTTTTCTGAACCCAAAGTGGTGGATTCTCTCTCCTCCAGAAGGCCCAGATCACCTCATGCCCCAGGAGAGGCTGCCTCTGAGTTCAGGTTTCCAGGCCTCAGTCTCCAGCTTGATTCCTCTACCAGAGGCAGCCGTATATGGAGCAGAGGCAGACCATAGCTTTGGAGCCAGGAAGACCTGGGTTCGAGTACCAGCTATACCATTCACCTTGAACAAGTCATTTCCCACTCTGAGCCTTGGTTCCCTCCTTAAAATGGAGATAATAATAGTGCCTACCTCTCAGGGTGGCCATGAGGATTTGATGAGATGATGTTGGAAGTTGCCCTGATCAAAATGGCCACTGAATATATATTTGATTTTTCACTTCCACTCCCCAGCCTGTTCTCTTGACAATGCCAGTACCTTGAGTATTCTGGCTTCCCCTTATCTCCTGTATCCTTGGACCAGCTGCCTCTTTGTGCCTGTTTTCTCACCTGTAAAATGGGGATGATAATAGTACCCACTGTGAAGATTAAATGAGTTAATTAGTTACTGTTTGTTATATGTCAGGTATTATTATTCTTTTGATGTCCAAACATCTAATAACAGGGGCCTTACATAGGAAGAGGAGGTTGCTGCTCCCAAGAAGTTTCAGGGGTGGGACCATCAGGGGCTCTGAATAGTATCCTGGCCAATGGGAGGAGCTGAAAGGAGACATATGGTGGCCAGGAATCTGGACATCTGGATATCTGTCCCTGCCCTGCCAGTGGCCTGCATTGTGACTCTGGGCAAATAATCTTGAGCCTTAGTTTCCTCGTATGGAAACTGAAGGCCAGTGTTCTGAGTTGGAGTCCTAGCCCTGTCCCTTATTTGCCATGTGAACTGCCGTGGGTCCCTTTGCCTCTCAGTGCTTTTCTTCTCAATGCAGTTTCCCTATCTGATGAGGGGGTTCAGTGCAGTGGTCTGAATTCGTTTCCTGTGATGGTGGGATGTGAAGATAACTTGACCCCTCCCCTGCCCTCTGGTCATTTCCTGTCCTTTCAGGCCACCTGGTTCTCAGTCCCCCACCCCCGCACACAGGCCCTGCCCTCATCAGTGCTCTCAACATCCTCGAGGGCTTCAATCTCACCAGCCTCGTATCCCGGGAACAGGCTCTTCACTGGGTGGCAGAGGTGAGGCCAACCCCTCCATCCCACCCTGGGTCTGAGGACACTGGGAGTGGGAGGATGGGTTACTGCCATGGTGCAGGACTAAATACCCTCGAAGTTTTCTCACACATGAAGATCCTGGGTGTGGGTGCTGGGAAGAGCTTGGCAGCCTCTGCCACACCCCTGCTCTGTTTTCAGACCCTGAAGATTGCGTTAGCGCTGGCCAGCCGATTGGGAGACCCCAGCTATGATTCTACCATCACTGAGAGCATGGATGACATGCTCAGGTGGGTTCCGAGGCAGGACCTTGGGGACTGCAGAGGTGGTGGTGGGTATGGGGACAGGATCAGCTGAAAAGCAGCCAGTGGAGCAATAAGGCCTGAAGTTTCAGGTCAATTTCAGCTCAACCCCAACTCAGTGTGACATTGGTTGCCTCTCCCTGTACATCAGTTTCTCCATCTGTACAATGAGTTGGTCTACTTTATGCGGCTCTCAAATTTTTTTGACACTAACAAGGCACATATATAGGCCCATCTCTTCCCCCTTTTGAGTGGAAAAAGAAAGCCTAATGACAATGAAAAGAGTCTCTGAGAAAAGACTGGAGGTAGTGAGGATTTTTATTATACTGTATCTACATTTGCAGCATAGCATAGTGTTAAGACTGTGGGCTCTCATCACACTGCCTCAGTTCAAATCCCAGGTTCACCATCCACTAGCTGTGCAGTCTTGGGCAACTCATTTAAGCTCTCTAAATTTCAGTTTCTAAAGGAAGCCTGACAAAAATGGTGCTAACCTCATGAGGTCATGATGAGGACCATGCAAGATCGTACCAGCAAAGCACGTAGCATGTTGTCTGGCACATAATAAATATTCAATAAATACCATCATTATTTTTAATTGCCAATAAGGGCAAGAATGGTTACAAATTAACTGCTACTATAACTGACTTAAAGGCTAGCTAAGGAAAAATCAGAAGCCAAAAATAGTTCATGTAAATTTGTATTTTCATAATTTCATAAATTTGTTGTTTTCAAGAGCAATACAAACTTAAGTCTAAAATACTCACACCTATATTAAATTCATTCAATGAATTCATCCAATTTATAATTATTAAAGGCTTACTATGTGCAAAGTCCTCCTACCTTCAAAAAAAAAATCCTAATAGCAAGTAATAAAACTTTAGTTCGGGACTGCAAACATTAGGTTAAATGAATTCAGTCTGTTCATTCAAAACAAATATTTTCTGAGCATCCACTATGCTCCAGGTCCTTTCATAGAAAGGATTGAGTAAAGTCAAGCAACTAAAAGACTCTTGATTTAAATACTAAATAAAAGTTGACTCTAGGAGAGATGCTGAGTAGCACATTCATTCAGTTTAACAACTATTTCCTGGATATTCCCTGTGTGCTAGGAATAAGTAAGCTTCTGCTCTCATAGACCTAATAGTCCAGTGGGGGAGGCTTAATTAATCAAATCATTGCACAGACATCACAAAGTGTGGTAGGTGGGATGGAATGAAAGCCCGCTGTAGTTGATCTCCTACCCCGTGTCTTTTCAGCAAGGTGGAGGCTGCCTACCTCCGGGGCCACATCAGTGACTCCCAGGCAGCCCCTGCCCCACTCCTGCCTGTTTACGAGCTGGACGGGGCTCCCACGGCTGCCCAGGTGCTGATCATGGGCCCTGACGACTTCATTGTGGCCATGGTCAGGTATGCCAGCTCGGACTCAGAACCTGGCACAAAGGATCATCTGAACCAGGAAGGAGGTGGGGGCTGGATGGGAGCGAAGGTGGGCTCAGGGCTCACCTGGCCCCAATCTTGGCCTCCAGCTCCCTGAACCGGCCTTTTGGCAGTGGCCTCATCACCCCCTCGGGGATCCTGCTCAACAGCCAGATGCTGGACTTCTCCTGGCCCAACAGGACAGCTAACCACTCTGCGCCTAGCCTGGTAGGATCGTACTTCCCTCCTACCCTGGGGACCCCAAGGCTAGGTAGGATATGCTGCAGTATAGCTGCCCCTCACTCCCTACTTCCTCTAGGAACTTATATTATAAAGAAAAGGAGTCTAAACAAGGTGTCCACTTGATCCCCAGCCCAAGGCTGGGGCGTGGAGCCTGGTGGGTCTGAAGAAACCTTGTTTCATTCGGTCACTGCCTCACTGTGTGACCTGGGAAAGTCTTGCCCCCTCTCTAGGCCTCAGGGCCTTCACCTGTACAATGAAGATATTGGCCTCTGATTTCATGCTTTGGGCACTTTTTAGCACTAATGGTCTATGACTGTGTGGTGATGAGCTGAGGCTTGGCCCTATTATTGAGCATCAAAGAAAGAAGGAGGCAGGAGTTATTGTCTAGTTGGAGGCCAGCACTCTTATACCCTGCAGGCTGGAGCCAGTCAGGACAAAGACAGAGATGACCAGGGTGGAGAGTATCTTGTTCTTCCCCATAGCCATCTTTCTTGGCTTAGTCCCCTCCCCTGCCACCCATGGTAGCCCCATAGCAGCCCCATAGCTTAGTGGATCCACTATCCACTCCAGTTATCCTAGTACCCTGCCCATTTCACAGATAGCAAACTGGCCTGGGGAGAGACCAGCCTCCCATGAAAAGTGTGCCTATGGAAGATGCAGGAGAGGGAGAGAGGTCGGAAGAGTGGTGAAGTAGCCCTTACCCTATCTCACCCCACCTCTCATCCCCCTTGTGGTCTTGGTCCTCTGGTAACAGGAGAATTCGGTACAGCCAGGAAAGCGGCCACTGTCTTTTCTGCTGCCCACTGTGGTCCGGCCAGCGGAGGGGCTCTGTGGAACCTACCTCGCCCTGGGGGCCAATGGAGCTGCCCGGGGCCTCAGTGGCCTGACCCAGGTGAGGTTCCTCCGTGGTGGCCTTGTGTGGCCAGGAGCCAAGCTGTGGCCTGGGCTGCAGATGCCCGTCACGGCTCTTGCTTGTTCTCATACTGTACAGTAAACATGGGGTGAGACTGCTTTGTGCCAGGCTCGTCCTGGGCACTGTGGACATGGGCTATGCTGAGTTGCTTAGCGAAAATGAAGTCCTGAAGCTCCTTGTCTTCCCAGGTTGCAGGGGAAGTTGCAGGGCTAGGAGAATTGAGCGTGATGGAGGATCTGGGTTCTGTCAATCTCAAGTCCCATCATGCCTCTCCTCAACATTTGAATAGACAAGCAGTCGTCTTTAGGGTTTGATTTTGAAAGGAAGGGCCTGCTACTCTCCAAAATGCCTCGAAACAGTTCCATGAATGTCTTCAGCACCTGATAATTGTGCCAGGCACATACTTTGGCAGGTGGTGTGTTAACTAACGTGAGCTTTGGAATCAGACGCCCCTGGGTCCCAGCCCTAGTGCTGCCGATTTTCAACTGTGTGATGTCAGGGAATTCACTTAACTTCTCTGAACCTCAGTCTCCTCATCTGTAAAATGGAGATGAAAACATTAGCTAACATTTATGGAGAGCTTACTAAGCGCTGGACATGGTGTTACATGCATTAATCCTTTTAAACTTTCCAGCTTTGGAAGAAATCCTTATTTCTATTTCATATATGAGGAAACTGAGGCCTGGAGAGGTTAAGAAGCTAGGTGCAGTTTAGTAAGAATAAGCAGGCAGTTTGGTTCCAGAGCTTCCCATACTGCAAACCAATAAGCTAAAGGTATCCACATTGTTCCCTAGACAACCCCCAGCTATTAAGCTTATCCAGGCCAGGGAGAAGGGGGAGCAGGCCTAGGCTAGATTAAAGGAGACTGGTGGTGCCTCTTCTCTGGCTCTCTCTAAACTCTGGAGTGAATCACTCTTCTCTGTCCCTCAGTTTTCCCTCTGTGAAATGGGGACAGTCATCACAGACCTGCCTGTCTTCTGGGGCTGCTGAGAGGCTTAGATGATACCCCTGGAGTAAGGAATCTAAAGACTAAGGAATCTGGACAGGGGTAAGGGCTGCAGAGTCCTGAACCCCCATCTCTGGGACAGCCCTGACTTCTGCCTTTTGGCTGCCGGCAGGTTCTGCTGAATGTCCTGACCTTGAACCGGAACCTGAGTGATAGCCTGGCCCGTGGCCGCCTACACCCAGACCTGCAGTCCAACCTCCTGCAGGTGGACCGTGAGTGCAGAGAAGAGATCCCTACGGGGTGGGCACAGGGGTGGGTGGGGAAAGAGGCTCCTCCCACGGGTACGCCTGCCTCAACCAGCTCCCTGTCACTGAAAGTTTGCTTTCTTCCACCTAACTCCTATCAAAACAGTGAAAGATCTGGGGATTAGAACCAGTCCCGCAATTTCCTGGCTGTGTAGGAAGTTCATGTCTCCACTCTGAGCCTCAGTTTTCTCATTTGTAAAATAAGATTCAGTTGTTCATTCTGTAAACCATTCATTCAATGGTTTGTACTGACTACCAACTGTGTGCCATTGTCCTAGGTGCTGGGGATACTGCATTTACAGGCAGACAGGAAAATAAATAATCACAGATATATTAGAAAACAAAATCTTCTGCAGGGCATTAATGCAGGATAATATATGGGACTGACTCAGTAATTGGAGGCTTCTCTTCGGTGACATTTAAGCTGAGATCTGAAGAGTGAGAAAGAGCCCCCCATGCAAAGAACTGGGGCAGGCTTTGTAGGCCAAGGGAACAAATGCAAAGAATTCAGGACAAAAATGGGCTTGGTGTGTTTTAGGATTAGAAAGGAAACCAGGGTGAGTGAGGGTAAGATGAGATGAGAGAGGCAGGGATGGGCCAGATCGTGGACCTTATAGGTTATAGCGAGGACATAGACTTTCCTCTAAGAACAGGTGCTTCATTTTGGACACAGCTTAATTTTGTAAATGGGAAAGTATGTGCACTTTTGAGGAGTTTTCATTACAACAGACAATGTATTATACAAGTCCAAAGGGGAGATAGAATTGAATGAGAAATGGTCCTTGCCTGCTTGCTGTTATTCCCGTTTTACAGATAAAGAAACTGATGCCCACAGAGATTATAAACTAGTCAAGGATCAAGCAGTGAGTGGCAGAATTGAGAGGAGAACCTACATCTGCCTCATACCAAAGACTCAGTTCTTTATTGCATGTCTCTAGGTATCTTCTGGACTGAAGTATATTAGAAGCCACAGACCTAAATCCTCAGCAGTAACCCCTGTAGTTGGCAGGTGACACTGGATGGAAGATGAGCTTAAGACCTTAAAAATGAATTTTGCTCAACTAATGTCTTCTGATCTCTGTTAGAAGAGGCTTTGTGCTTAGTTACTTGTGGGGGTCGGGGGGGGGGGGGCTCATCCTAGCCCTCCCTTGAGGGGTTCACAGTCTAAAGGGATATGAGGAGTGGAGGCTTGGTAAAGGGAAAGTTCATCCACCTGAGGGCTCTGGGAGGCTTTATGGAGGAGGTAACAACTGGCTGGGCCTTAAGTATGTGCAGGAATTTGGCATGTGGAGGAAAAGAACATTCTGCACAGGGGAACAGCCTGGGCAAAAGCCAGAAACAATGGCTGAGAGCTGCCAGGAAACACTGTTTCCCAAATTTCAGAATTTACCCATCACCTTCTGACTTTTGCCACATTTACACACCATCTAAACCATTATTTATATAATGTGTATCTATAAATGGACTTCCTTTTTCACCTAAATGTATTTTTAAAGTAAATCTTATATCATAATCCCAAATGGAAAAATGGCATCATTTGCCACAAATAGGTGATAAATCGTTATTTAAAAATCAAAAATTTTTAGCTTTCAGTTAGCTATTGTTGCCCCCGAAAGACTCTGAGGCCTGCTCTCCGTTAAGGAAGGAGATTAGAAATGTTAGAGACCAGATTGCAATTTAGTCCTTGTTTTTATCCAATGGATTGAAAGTGAACCACAAGACTTGGTAATTTAATGCTGTTCAATGTTGTCTTTATCACAAGAACTACCCCAAATCATCCCATTTGGGGCAATAAGACCATATTTTTGTTGAGGAGCAGTGGGAGGTGAGTTTACAGGATTTATTATGTAGGTGCATGTTAAGAAGTATGGACTTTATCCAGTGGAATGGGGAGGGACATGAGCTGATTTGTTTTATGTAGGGGAGGTGGATTGAAGGGAGAACTTAAGTTGGGGATATATGAGAAGCACCCGGGATAATGGCCCATTGAGAGATGATGAAGATTGAATTTACATGCAAGAGGATGGGGATTTGCTCATTTATCCAGTAATGTTTACTATGCTACATTTACTACGTAAATGTTACACTTACTATGTAACATTTACTGTTATATTTACTATGTAACATTTACTATACCCTCACTCTGTTCTAGGCACTAGGGATCAATAGTGAACAAAACAACATTCTTTCCTTCAAAAAGCTTATAATCCTGTGGAGAGAGACACAGTAAATAAAGAAATACAGGGAGCATTAAGTACTTTGAAAGAAAACAAGCAAGGTGAAGATAACAGGGGCTGCTATTTTATTTTAGATAATAATCAGAGAAGTTCTCCTTGAAGACTGGAATGGAGTAAGGGAGCCAGTTTTATGTCTCTCTAGGAGAGCATTCCAGGCAGAGAGAACAGCAAGTGCAAAGGCCCTGATTTGGGAACATGTTTGGCCTCCTTGAAGGACAGCGAGGAGGCTAGAGCAGAGTGAGAGAGTGGAAAGAAGTGAGGAGAGGAGTTTAGAGAGGTAGTGAGGTCCCCACACGACGCTGGGCCTTAGAGGCCTTGGTTAGGACTTTGGATTTTATTCTAAGAGTCATCAAAGCTATTAGAGGGTTTTGAGTGGGGGAAGTGACATGGTCTAATGGTTTAAAAGGATCCCTGTGACGGCTGTAAGGAAGGTAGGACTAGAAGCAGAAAGACCAATTAGTGGCCTATGCAATAATCCTGGCAAGTAATGGTGGCAACGTGGCCTAGGCTGGTGGACATAAGACTCCAAAATGCTTTTTCCAATATAAAAATGACCGTGTATTATTGCTCATTTAACATATGCAAGGCTCTGAGCTCAGTGCTTTCTGTGTATTAACCTCCTTTAATCCCTGCAACAATTTCATATAGTAGGTTCTCATATAATTCCCACTTTATGCATGAGGAGACTGAGGCTCAGAAAGGTAAAGTAATTTGCCCAAGGTCATACAGCTCCTCAGTGGAGCATCCAGGACCAAGATTCAGGTCTGACCATAGGACTCCTGAGCTAGTGCTCTGAACACTCTGAATGTGTGTATTTTGGGGGATGGTTTTCAGGTGAGTTCACAGAGGAAGAGATTGAGTTCCTGGAAGCCAGGGGTCACCACGTGGAGAAGGTAGATGTCTTATCCTGGGTCCATGGCAGCCGGCGAACCAACAGCTTCATCATCGGTGTGAAGGACCCTCGGAGCCCAGATGCAGCTGGAGCCACCATCCTGTAGAGCAGCGGGGTGGGGCGGGGGTCTCCGCTCCCCCCCTTTGCATGTTCCTAGAGTCCCTCCTCCTCCCAGGTTTGGTTTCAGGGGGACCCCGGGGATGCCCCAGATCAGGGGCCAGAGGGGATGCTTAGCAAACCCTATCCCAGAGTAAGTGGAAAATTCTCCATCCAGAGGCTGGTGGTGGTGGTGGTGGTGGTGGTGGTGAGTGTCAGTGTTCACAACAAGGCAGGCAGGACCTGGAGGAGTCAGACTATTTGTCTGTCTGTCTCCTTTCCCTCAGCCATGCTGGCCCTGAGCTTAGGGATGTGCTTGCAAACCCTTCTCAAGGGACCTCACAACCCCAATATCTCCAGTCTGGCCTGACCTGGGCCTTGTCTTCCAGCTCCCTTCTCCTGTCCCCAGACTCATTTCTTAAATGACTAGGATTTTTTTAATGGACCATCCTGGGGAGGGAGTGTTCCTCTCTTCCTCCCACCAGGTTGAGGCAAGGGCCTTGCATCTGGGAGGCAGGGTGTGGAATAGGGGTGGGGGTGGGACCAGCTCAGGGGCTTCCATTTGCAAAGGGGAATTAAAGAAAGAATATTGCTTAACCATGGCTCTGGCTTGATTTGTTTGACTGTGTTGGGAGTGTGAGTGAAAGAGGAGACGTTGGCTTACCCTGTCCCAGTATTCCTGACTCCAGGGCAAAAGAGTCATTTTTGTGGGGGTCATAATAATATCTGCCATCTTGGTTAAGATATGAAGCTTCCTGATTTCAAAACTTACTACAAAGTTACAGTAATCAAAACAGTGTAAATCTGGCATAAGGATAAACATATCAATGGAATAGAATTAAGAGTCCAGAAATAAACCCATGTACCTATGGTCAATTGATTTTTGACAAGGGTGCCAAGATCATTCAATGGAGAAAGAATAATCTCTTCAACAAATGGTGCTGGGACAACTGGATATCCACATAAAAGAGAATGAAGTTTGACCTTTACCTCACAACACATAAAGAAAACACAATGGGTCAAAGCCCTAAATATAAGAGCTAAAACTATAAAACTCTTAGGCAGAAACATGCAAGTAAATCCACATGACATTGAATTTGGCAATGGTTCTTTAGATATGACACCAAAAGCATGAACAACAAAAGATGAAATAAATTGGACTGCATCAAAATTAAAACTTTTTGTGCATCAAGGGATACCATCAAAGGAGTGAAAAGACACACCCCCCCCACCATGAGAAAAATATTTGCTATCTCATAAGGGTTTAGTACCCAGAATATATAAAGAATACTTAAAGGTCAATGACTCAATTAAAACATGGGCAAAGGACTTGAATAGATATTTCTACAAAGATATACAACTGGCCAATAAATCTATGACAAGATGCTCAATATCGTACGTCACTAGGAAAATACAGATCAAAACCACAATAAGATACCACTCCACATTATTATATATTGTCTATAATAATTTTTAAATCATTTTTAGAAAGGAAATAACAAGTAATGGCCAGGGTATGGAGAAACTGGAACCCTTATACATTGCTAGTGGGAATGCAAAATAGTGCAGCCATTGTGGAAAACAGTTTGGCATTTCTTTGATAAGATAAACAGAATTACCATATGATCCAGCAATTCCACTCCCAGATATATACTCCAAAGAACTGAAAACAAGTGTTCGAACAAAAACTTGTACATGAACAGCAACAGTAGTCAAAAAAGCCAAAAGGTGAAAGCAACCCAAATGTCTATCAATGGATGAATAGATAAACAAAATATGGTATATTCATACAATGGAATATTATTCAGCCATTAAAGGAATGAAATACTGACACATTACAACAAGGATGAACACTGAAAACATGCTAAGTGAAAGAAGCCAGACACAAAAGGTCACATACTGCGTGATTTTATTTATATGAATTATTCAGAATAGGCAAGTCTATAGTGACAGAAAGCAAAGTAGTGGTTGCTTAGGGATGGGGAAGTGGGGGGAGGGTAGGGAGAAGGGCAATATCTAAAGAGTACAGGGTTTCTTTTTGAGGCGATGAAATTGTTCTAAAAAATTTACTGTGGTGGGGCGGCCGGTTAGCTCAGTTGGTTAGAGTGCAGTGCTCTTAATAAGGTTGCTGGTTCCACCCCTGCATGGGCCACTGTGAGCTGCACCCTCCACAACTAGATTGAAACAACTACTTGACTTGGTCCTGATGGGTCCTGAAAAATACACTTAAAAAAAAAAATTGGGGCTGGCCCAGTGGCTCAGGTGGTTAGAGCTCCATGCTCCTAACTCCGAAGGCTGCCGGTTCTATTCCCACATGGGCCAGTGGGTTCTCAGCCACAAGGATGCCAGTTCAACTCCTCGAGTTCGGCAAGGGATGGTGGGCTCTGCCCCCTGCAACTAAGATTGAACACTGCACCTTGAGCTGAGCTGCCTCCGGGATGGCTCAGTTGGTTGGAGCACGGGCTCTCAACCACAAGGTTGCCAGTTCAATTCCTCGAGTCCCGCAAGGGATGGTGGTGGACTGTGCTCCCTGCAACTAGCAACGGCAACTGGATCTGGAGCTGAGCTGCATCCTCCACAACTAAGATTGAAAGGACAACAACGTGACTTGGAAAAATGGCCTGGAAGTACACACTGTTCCCCAATAAAGTCCTGTTCCCCTTCCCCAATAAAAAAAAAGAAATTGACTGTGGTGATGGTTGTACCTATTTGTGACTATACTAAAAAACATTGAATCGTACACTTTAAATGAATAAATTGAATGGTATACGAATTATATTTCAATAAAGCTGTTTTAAAAAGGCATGTACAAGAATAGTCACAGTAGTCCTATTAAAAATAGACCTAAAGTGGAAACTGAAATGCTCATCACCAGTAGAATAAACTGTGATATATTCAAATAATGAAATACTATGAAGCAATGCAAAGGAACAAACTACGCCTATATGCAACAATATAAACGAAGCTCAAAAACAAAATTGAGCAAAAGAAGCTAGACTCAAGATAGACTATTCTGTATGATTCCATTTATATAAAGTTTAATACCTAGCAATCCTAATCTATGGAATTAGAAGTTAGGATACTGTTTACCCTCAGGGGCATGGGTAATAACTGCAAAGGAGACTTGAAGGGGCTTTTGTGGGGCTGGTAATGTTCTCTTTCTTGATTTGGGAGTTGGTTAGATGTGTATTCACTTTGCGAAAATGCATCAGGCTTCACACACGATTTGTGTATTTTTATGTCTTTATGTTATACTCTAATAAAAAGTTTTAAAATTTCAGAATATTTTTGAAAACAGGCTTTTAAGTTCTAAGAATATTTCTCCTTTTTTTTTGGGGGGGGGGTCACTTCTTGATACTCTTTTTTTTCAATTGTGTTGTTATCACTCTATTTCTATTTTTCAGTCTTTTGTTCCTAAGAGCAAGCTATTGCTTGCCCATATTAAGCCGCTATACAAAGTAGAAGCCTTTATACAAAGTACTTTATATAAAGTAGACCCCTATTCAAAGTACTTTATTTCCTATTGTCTGAAAATTGTTGCGCTGATTTTGTAATAAAAGATACTTTACTGCCATCTACGGGTAAATTATCACAACAAATTTATAATTATAATGTCTACCAGCAAATGGCACCCACTTAGATAGACCCTCCTGAAAGACACAATTTGTCCAACTAAACGTGGTTATCTTGTCGTTTGGAACTGTTGTGATGAACCCTGCAGAGAGTAAAATGGTGATGCTCTCTAGATGGTTAAAGACGTGGTTCAAGTATTCACTATCAATCTTTTTACTACAAAGCATAAGCCCATTTGGACAAACATTTAAACATAGAAATTCAATAAATGTTAATCAAATTGCTCACATCAAAGAACAATTGATTTGCTTTTTCTTTACCCAAATCTGAATCCAGAATATCTTGGATGTCTTAGGACTGCTTTTCTTGCTCATAACATCCTGTGAAGCAGCCTGATAACCTCTTTAGAGACCTCTGTTAATCTGCTCCTTGTTGAGTCCTCATAAGTGCTCAGTACTCTTCTAAACATTTTACAAGTACTAATTCACTTAATCCTCTACTAATTCATTTAATCCTCTAATCCTCATCTGTAAGGTACCCTTATTATCTGCACCTTACAGATGAGGCAACTGAAGCACAAAAAAGTTGTTATATTACAGGTGATGATATTACAAAAATACTTTCTTTGGGGGAGTGCACAGTCTATTAGGGACACAAAATAAAAACTACATTAAGGATTAAAAAACAAACAAAATAAAGGAGAAAATACTTTGGACTCTATTGGACAAGTCATTTTTCTCTGTTTGATCCCAGTTTCCTCATGTGTATAACAAGAAGGTTGCATTTGCCCAAAGTTACATAACTAATAAATGGCAGCACTAGAATCTGAATTTGGGTATTTTGGCTTCAAAGTCCAATCTTGTAAGCACTATGCTATTGTTAGTGCTGTCTATGGCCTGTTTTTGTTCCTTTG